>NC_140124.1:42069512-42711658 GCF_964035555.1 Netta rufina
TGAATGCAGGAGGAATGAAATCCTGGCTATGGCCAGAATGGTTTTGTCTGTCAGTTACACAGAATATAAACTGCGAGGAGCTGTGTTCATGTTTAAAAGTCGTGAAGTTTATCAATTCTGTTTTGGCTTTCTAGAAAAGGAGCTGTAGGAGCTCAGGAGACCTCCCAGGGGCTACAGGATTTTTTGTTCCAAAAAAAGGAATGGAGATAAGTCTTTAAAAGGCTCAAAAAAAAAAAATGTCACTCAAGGCTTGAGTTGTGCAGCTGTTCTTTGTGGCTTCAGCACTTTTGAGTAAAAATGTTCGAATGCAGGGGAGAATTGATATTATCAAATTTGGGGGTGGAAAGCTAGAAGGCGAGATGCTTTTGAAAACGCAGCTTGTAATGTATCCATTTTCCTATCGGGCTGTGTTGAGAATAGTGGAATTCAAATAGTATTTTCAGCTTTTACTCTCTAAGCATATCCACAGCATGTCTTTACATCCCCATGCAACAGAATTATTTTAGGGTAGCATTTCCTACGCGCATACAATTATAGACTTTCTGAGACACAAAATACCTGCACAGAGAGATCTCCAAAGCTCCAGGAGCTCCCAGGTTTGCATCCGTGCAGTAAAGCACCTCAGAGAACAGACGCGGAGATCGATGGGTGGGAAAATGACTCAATGAACATCTGTGTCAGCCACTTTGAAATGTATAGTACAGAGGGAATTATCGATAAGGTCAGAGTCTTCATGAGAAAGCAACTCTGTTTGCAACTCCCAAGCAAGAAACGAAATAGCTTGGAATGCAAGTTGACAGATACGGTGTTGAGTGAGGCCCCAAGGAGCTTGCGTTGACAACAGGAAACCTTTGATTTGAATTGTCTACGGGTGGTAAAAGGTCAAAATTATTCAAATGCTGAATGCAGTGGGTAGGTGAATCCTGAGCCAACAGATAGGTGAAGCAGCAGAAAGGCAAATGCTGCATCTCATACAATCATAGCTGTATTTTTATACAAAATCACATATATCCTACCAACTTGTAGTCGCCATTTTTGTACGTTTGACATACAACATTTACAGTTTATCCACACTAACATAAATGTGCTTGAAAAAGACATGAAAATCTCTTTGAACAAGAAACATTATGCAAATAAACATCAATAAATAATTTAGTTCATTTCTGAGCAGTTATCTTAAAACTGCTCATAAGAAAGTGATAAAGAAATTGCTAAATGAAACAAATGATAAATGACCAAAAGAAGAGACCATGGAAAGGACATAGAAACTTCCTAATCTGAGTACTCTGTGATCTTAGGCAAATCATTGAATTGTGTATGTCTTCTCATCGTTTCTGGCCTTATTAATTAGGACTACAGAGGATTCCCCTGCCAGGTGGCCTGCACAGAACACTGTATTATTGTCTGATCATAACCACGAACAAGAATGGAGCAATGGCACCGGGTTCTAGAAGAAATCTTTGCCCCTTTCCATCGAGTCTTCCTGATTCTTGGCCTGTAATTAAATTCATAGTCTCATCACTCCCAGATTTTCAGTTTTTGAGACAAGAAGGATGTCATTGTTCTTGAAAGGTTTGGCTTTTGTGTTTTAAAATTCCAGTTTCTCTGGAATCCATTTAGTCACCTACACCTGTTTTATAGCACAACACACAGCTGCAAAATATGCAGGAACATGGAGCATGTGCTAATGAATTGTAGTATTGATTTCACCAGCAATATTTTAATGCCATTTCTCTTGAAAAATGAACAATAGGCCTGGGCTCAGAAACTCTTAATGCATGTTGTGTATGGTTATAGACAGTCCATAGTCAGTAACGTAGTTTGTTATTCTATATAGAATTGAAAATATGTGCTGTTTTACCACAGTGAATGAGATGAAACATCCATGCTATTTTTGTTTTGTTTTGTTTTGTTTTGTTTTGTTTTTTTGATCTGTCAGCACATCTGGAGAGCACTGAACACAATATTGCTTTCTTACACAAGCAGCCTTGCAGGGGTGGGTTGACTTGTCCTCCGGTGAGTCCCTGGGTTCTGCTTTTCACCGCGTTGGCTTCCAGGATTGCTGACTCCTGGTGCAGGACTCTGGGGTGCCATCTGTCCACCTCAGCTGCCAATATTACTCTGTAGAGTTATGTTTGCAGCTTGACATACGTACTGAAGGTACGGAGAACTTTGCATTATGCAATACTGCTTAACTGTTCAGCGCTGTGGTTTGTTGCATCACTAGGGTCTGTGGTACCACTCTTCTCTCAGCGCTTACCAAAAATAAATCAGGCTGAAAGCTCGGTTGCTTCTGCTTGGACCCAAGGAACCCGATACTCGTCAGAAGGACCACTTAGTGGTGTGGAAGGAGGTTATTTCTCTTATCTCCTCAGCCTACTAGTTCAGGTTTTGTTTTCCTGTCCAATCTGTTAGTGCTCCTAGATTTGTAGTTCCTGTTTGTATCCCAGAGTACGTTTGGCCATAAGATCATCATTTCTCTCATGGAAGTTTGTGGTGATTTTTCAGACCCTTATCTTAGTCTGAGAAAATATGTTCTACTTAGGATTCTCTTGAAATCCACTAAATAATAGCAGCTGGGCAGAAACCTGGGTTGTGCAGAGAACAGCTGGGAACACTGCGGTATTTGTAATAATTGTTTGTAATAATCTTATTTTTGCAGTGGCATGCTAAACCTTTTCCAGTACAAAAAGGAAAGATGGGGAAAAGGACAAAAAGAAGTGAGGAAGGAAATGTTTGAAATTAAAAGCCAAGTACGGATCTTTGTACTGACTTTCGTACAGTCTAGGACCTGCCCTTCTCTTCTTATGCATGAATATGTTCACTCAGACCATCTGAGAAGCTTCTGTTGGCTTTGGGGGTTAAACTTTCTAGGATTAGAAGCAGAGCGGTCTGAGTCAAGGGCCCCCACCTCTGGAATTAGTTTTCCTTGGTTCCCTGCCAATGTCCAGCCCCAGTAAGCTTCAGAGCACATGGCGAAATGTTTGTATTTGGGTTAGCTTCCCTCTATTTTTAGATGGTTTGGGTTTGCTTTGAATTTTCCTTTAGAGATCCGAAGACGGTAGATGGGGAATTGCCGTTTTCTAACAGCATTATTTAGTATCACCCATCGCGGGAAGGTTTCTATGTCATTTATTACCTGGATGAATGATATTTTATTTTTACTTCTACCTCACCGTTTTCCAGCCCGTGCTACTGGAAGTGCTTTGGCCCAACCTGGAAAAGCTCTCGAGCCCAGACTTTTGTTCCCTGTGTGCGTTGCTGGCCCTGTTGTGCATGGAGGGAGGTGGTGACTGCAGAGGCTGACGGGCACTGGGGTAACTTGCCACCCACGTGGGCTCGCAGCTTCACTTTGGGCAACTCTACAGCAAATTCCTTCCTTGCACGTGTTCTGCGGCCAGCACGGCCGTGTGGCCAGGCCCCCCAGCATGCACGACTGCTCTTTGGGAACAAGGCTAAAGCTCTGTGGGTGTCCAGGATCTTTAAATCCCCCCGCCCCAAAATGTAGGCTATATTTTAATGATTATAAATAAGTGATTGTAAGTAGTATTTGACTACGAACTGCAATATTCAGGGCTCGATTGTCTTATTATTTACCTCAGCTTTAAACATTGATGCTGACAGTTTCAGTAGAAATGCTCCGTGTTTGCACCAATCTGGGAAGACAGTAGGGCCCATGAGTACTCGATGTGCTTTAAGAATAGAAACAGGATCTTTAGAGATGTGCAGTTTTAATACACAGCTTAGATTTGTGACAAAGACATTTTTTTCTCCATTGCGAGATTAGCTCTTGCCCTTTGTCCAAGCACCTTGTTGCAAGGAGACGTGTTCAGGTTCCCCCAGTAACAATCCTGATGGGGAATAATGGAAGCCAAGGCGAAGAGCATGCGGGCATCCTGCAACACCTGAGGGTCACCCACGTACCAACACACCCGGGGACAGATTCTGTGCCGGTGTAACACAGCTCCTGAGGTGGTGGCCCAGTGCCTGCGGAGCGAGGAGTTGTGGCTGCAGAGGTCAGTGCCTGCTCAGATAGGGCAGATACGGGGCAGAGGTGTATCCTGGTGCTGCAGCCTGTCTGTGGAGGTTCCCAGTGAACTTTTGGAGCAGCTGCTCCCAGGACAATGTGCCGATATATTTAGGAGAGCGGGTTGGTCACCTGGTGGTGCCCTGATTTAAGAGCGATCTGCTCCGCGCTCGGCGTGCACTTGCTCCCAATGAAGAGGGGAGTAGCTGGAGCGGTGCCTTGGCTCAGGCACCACCGAGGCAGTTCTGGGTTTGCTGTTAAACACTCCTAATGAGATTGCATTTTTCCCTACCATGTCCAACTTCAGGCTGAGAAGGAAGCTAACACGAGGAACGAAGTCATCGCGTGCGCGCTGCGGTCACGACCGATTTAACGGCTTCCACGCGATTTTTTTTAATTTTTTTTTTGGCTTTCTCTTTTATTTTTTGGGGAGAGCTGGTCCTGCTGTAGCTTTCCTGCCTGAATCCGCTCTTGTTTTCCTCCTCAGCCCGGCTCTCCTTGTGCAGTGCTGCGTGGCGCCGGCAGCCTGAGCGAGAGGGAGCTCCAGTCCCACACAACCGCTCCGAGCAGCCCCCATTTGCCATAGCGGCTGGTGCCGGGGGGGAGCTGTGAGGGGAGGGGGGGGGGGGGGGGGACCGGAGGGGAAAGAAGGGGGAAAATAAAATAAAATAAAGGCAACAACCGGCTCAATGCTCGGCTCTTCTCGCCGCCGGCACCTCGCACAGGTCGGAAACCGCTCGTTTCGCTTTGCTGTATTGCGCTTGCCTGGGCCGTGGGCAGGGGGAGGGGAGGGAAAGGAAAGGAAAGGAAAGGAAAAGGAGGGGGGGGGGGTTTAACTTTTTCCTTGACATGACCGGGTTTTGGTCAGGAGCTCCCCGCCCGGCCCCGCCGGCTGCCCCTCGCCCCCACCCCCGGGCCGGCCCCCGCCGCCTGCCGCGAACTTGGTGCGCGGGGCCGCGGCCCCGGGGGCTCGGCCGGGCCGGGGGCAGGGGCAGGGGCAGGGGCAGGGGCACGGCCGGGGGCTGCCAGGGGGGCGAGAGAGCGGCTGGGTGAGCGCCTGGCCGTGCCGGGGGGGGGCGGCTGGGGGCCGTCGGAGCGAGGGCACAGCCATACACACACACACACACACACACACACAGAGCCACACACACACACAGCCACACACACACACACAGAGGCTCGCACAAAAGTGTGGAGGACCTAAGGGAGGCTTTGCAGCCGCCGGCTCGGTGCGGCGGAGGCGGCCGGAGCCATGCGTGTCACGGCCTCCTGAGGTGCCGTGTGTGTGTGTGTGTGTGAGGAGGGGGGGAGAGAAAGAAAGAAAGAAAAAAAAAAAAAAAAAAAAAAAGAGAGAGCGAACGGAGAAAAGCCAAAGAGAGAGAGAGAGAGAGAGAGAGAGAGACGCGGGGTGGTGTGGAAAGTGTTCGCCTGCTTTTGTCTCGCCACGCAGTGAGCTGGAAGATGGAGATGGATGTTAAGGGAGTTTCTCCGTGCCCGGAGCCCATCCCCCCGGCGGCGGGCTCAGCCGCCTGCCCGCACCAGCGCCCGCCGCCCCGCGATGGGCAGCCCGGCGCCGACACGGGCCCCTCCGCCGCCGCCGACAGCGGGCCCCCGGAGCGGCGGCACGGCGGCGACAAGGACGACAAGAAGGTAGGTGAGCTCCCCTCCGCGACACCCCCCGGCGCCCCCGGGGCCGCCCTTTGTGCAGCGAGGCGCCGGAGGTTGGCTGAGGACACGGGGGCGGCGGGGCGGGGAGGCGCCGGGCTTTGGGGGGGGGGGGGGGGCGGCCGCCGAGGAAGTTTGGCTCGCTCCTTCTTCCCCCCCTCCCCGTGCCCCTCGCCCCCCTCGCCATCGGCTCCGAGGGCCTGCTGTGTCATCGTCGCCCCGCCGTGGGCACGGGAACGAGGGGAGAGAATTGGGGCTGGGGGAGCCGCCCCCGGGGCCGGAGGGGGGCTTGGTTGGGCAGGGGGCGCCGCCGAGGGCAGGGGGGTGCCCGCAGACAAAAGCGCCGAGCGCTGCCACCGGGCGCTTTTGTCTGCGGGCACCCCCCTGCGGTGCCCTTCAGGCATCCCGGTGGGATCTCGGCGGTGAGCGGAGCCTGGGAAGCCCCCTCAGGGCGAGGAGGGGAGAGTCGTGGCTTGGCCGTGTCGCGATAGTCGGGCGGTGGCGAGGCGCGATCCGCCGGCGCCGCCTGCCCAAAAGCGGGGCGTGCTGAAAGCCCAGCGGTCCTCCCCGGGAGGGTGAGCGCCCCGAAATAGGTTCTCAACCCGGGGAGAAGGATTGCAAGCAGCCGAAAAGAAGCCTTGCAGCTTGCTGGGTTCCAGCCGCGTTTCTTCAACTAGTTTTCCTCGAGTTTTGTGCTGTTGCGAGGGGTGGCACAATGAAGGAATGCAAAGCAGCGATGCAATAAATTCATGCAGCGGCGGTGGCACGCCACGCGTCCGCATGGCCGGAGTTGCCACCGTCCTCCGAAACGCTGGGCATTTTGGAAAAACGCTCTCTGTAGCCGGAGACCCCCAGGTTCGTGGCGTTCACCTCGTCCACTTTTAGGTTTGTCACTGCTCGGTAAAATCCAGCCTATTGTTTTAAGGCACGGAGAGTATCCAAGCCCGATCGCTCGAGCAGGGCCTGTACAGCTCAGGAAGGTGGATCCGGGGGGGTTCTGTTCTGAAAGCGATACCTGGTGCTTTTCCTATCGTGGTAGATGCACGCAGAATTTCGTCTCCCCCGAGGTTCTGAATATTTCATTCTGTCGTCACTGCATGGCACTGTACAGAGCTGAACGGGCTGCGTGTCAGCGATTGTTCCTCGGATCCCTTCCCTTGCACCATGCTCCTTGACGGAATCGAACATGCATTATTTCCCCGTAATTAAAATGGAGAGCCAAGGTTGCCGTTCACGCGAGTTGGTTGTGCCAGCGCCTTGAGCGTTTAAAAACCCTGCCATCAGCAGAAATCCATGCTACTTTCGGATGTGCCACACAGCCTGTCTAATGTTGTACCGGTCGCGGACATGAGGAAGGCAAACAATGTGTGACTGAAGGTGAATGAATACTAGGGAAGGCCTGATTATCAATGGTATGGCTAATTAACATCCTGCAGTATTGCAATTAACAATAATTAACAGTGTTGCTCTGTTTTATTTTGCATTTGCCTGAATTTTTTGGACGTAGAAAGAAAAGTGCTGCATTTTTCCCCACAGCTGTAGCCATGCAAAAGTACGGTGATAAATTCCCCCCCCCCTTCATTTTTTTTTTTTTTTGTTTAAATTCAATATCAGCTTCTCCAAGCTTGCTGTTGCCAAAGTGCTTGCAATGACTTTAGCTTGTATTTTTGGGAAGTGCTTTGATATTTCAAACCTCCCTAAATGTATATGTATCTTTTCTGGATGCTGTCCCAGGGCAACCGGTACCTCTTAGTAGTGCAAAAGTATTTCAGGTATCTGGTAAAATAGTGGCACTAGAAATATGATCAGAAGAGGAAAACACATTAAAGGCGCAGTAAAATCCAACAGTATCGTGAAAAAAATATTTACAGCCATAAAACAACCCCCCCTAAATTGCTGGAACCATCATTTGCTAGGAACTTTCTAAATGGGCTGAAATAACAGTACCGTTGTGTGGTTGACCCTTAAACAAATGCCCTAGGCACCCTGGTGCATGCTAGAAGTGGAAGTGCTCCATGTGGAAATTGTAAAGAACGTGCAAGCTTGATTTCCCGACACGTGAATGCCTATCAATATCTAAATACTAAGATTTTACAAAATCTCATGATTCCACTGGCCGGGTGTGCTTTTTAGGATCACTCTTGAATTACAAAGAGCCTTACATTTTGTCATTCAGCTCCGTTTCCGTCAGAGGTAAAAAGAGAGCTTCCACCTAAACGGAAGTGGGTCACATCATATGTGCTCTAAAAAAAGTACTTTTTGTCACTGTCCAAAAGGAACATTGCTGAATTAACTGAATTATTTCTTATTTCAGTGGAAGGTATGACTGTTGTGCCATTTATACGGATATAGTTTTTTTTACCTGCCGTGTGTTCATTTTTTATTTGCTTTTGAACTTGGGTAAAATTCTGGAACACGTAGATAACTTGAAATGTGTCCCACTGTCTTCAGCTGGGATGCTGACACCCGTAAGTGTACGCTTAAGTGCTTTGTTGGAGGAAGACCTGGGTTGCCTCCTCCCCATCCTTCTGCCTTGAAGTTATCTCTGACCAATGCATGGTGGCTACAGGTAACCTGCTGCAGCTGACATGATGGCCAGAGTTTTCCCAGGGGAGCTGCCTCCAGCTAGGACTTTGGAGCCCTCAGCCACAGCCAGCGTGTTACACACAGTCTTTCCACATGCTGAAGCTGCCAGGCCCTCCAAAAGTTGTTGCTCCGTAGGGATTTGCAGAAGTAAGCTTGCACACCCCAATAAGATCATTTTGTTTTGTTCTCGGTTTCCCTCGGCGTGTCTGAGGTTTGCAGAAATCATTTAGCACGGATGGTTTACAAGCACACCCAGAGCTTTCGCTGTATGCCTCCATCCCAGATATGAAAACCCTGCGGAATAGCTCCAAGGTGAAGAACCTTCTGTGTATTTACATGGAAATGAGCACACCAAGGTTACAGCAAAAGCAAACCTGTCTAGGCTGGGTACATTGTATTCCAGTTCAAAAACAATTTGCCAGGGTTTGCTATAAGGGGTCTGAAGTGTTGGGCAGGCTTATTTGGATGCCTTTTCCCTGAATGCGCCTCCGTGACGTCGCTGTGTGAGTGGTGCTCAGGTGTGAGCTCCTGGAGGGGAAAGCTGAGTGCTTTGGGGAAAAGCACTCAGTATTAGCTTGGGATTTCTGTTCTGCCGAGCACGTGGTGTGCTACAAAGCTAATGGTCAGCATCTGAGAGCCTTCCGCCGGTGTATTTACAGGGCTGCTGCCATCAACACGAAGGTGATTGCTCACCCGTCTTCCACAAGCAAAGGCTCAGGAAGAGTGAGAGGATCTTCAGGGCGAATTCTCTTTTAATCACTTCTCTTATGCATGTAGTTTGGTTTGGTTTGAGAAGCTCTGTGTACCTATGTGTTTGCCTTTCAGGGAAGACAAAGCCTGAGAAATGCAGTTGGTGCTCGAAGCACGAGGTGGGAAGTTTCTTTCTCGGGGGAGGCCAGTCCAGTCTCGGGTCAGACGTGCTTCTCTTACTGCAGGCAGTACCGCCGTGCACAGGAGAGTAGTTCTCAGCCACCATCTTTCCCTGGAGGTGTAGATGTTCTTTCAGATAACCCAGCTCACTGAACAACCTGAAGTTAAGAACCAAAGGCAGAAACTGCAATCAGCAGTGGATAAGGGGACCAGTCCAGAATGGGTAGGACAAAGAAAGCAGAGACAAGAGGACCAGTTGCTGATTGTAACAGCTTCTCTTATATGTTAACAGCTTCATATAATTGTATAAAATGCAACATCTTGTTCTAGCGGGAGCTTCCAAGTGCTGAAGGCCTCTTGCCAGGTGTATCGTGGGCTGCGGTTCTGCCAAGACGTAATGCAGACACGAACAGTCAAGGTCAGGCCGTTGGCTGCCCAGGGACAGACAAATTCTTCCCACCCGGAGATGAGAGAAAATTTTACTTGTGGCTGTTGCTATCCTGAGAGTTTGATGTCAGAGAGAAATCCCAGTGTATCTTTACAGTGTGGGCAGAGCTGAAGAACAATGGCTTTTCCTCTAACTCGTTGCTAAGAATGTTCCAGAAATCATTCCTCAGCCCAGCAATATCTACCCTGCCTTTACCACGTGCACTTTTAAGCACTTGTCCTTCGTTCCTAAGCTGCTCTTTGCCATGCTGTGTGCCGTCACGACATACGTATTGATCTGCATAGCTCCGTGTCTTCCTGATGAAGTTGTCCGAAGAGAAGCTCGCCCAGCGCTGTCACCTTGTTCTTCCAGAGCTCCCAGCGCCTGGTGGCTGCCTGCGTGGTGGTGAGTCTGACCCAGAGCCACGTACCCAGGCCATGCTGAGCCCCTCGTGTTCGGGTCCATGTCCTGCAGGCTGCCAAGTCACAGCTGCAGTGCATGGCGGGTGCCTCTGGAAGGGGGCTTGGCCCTTTGCATCGCTGCTGCGGGCGGCAAAGCTCCTCGCCATGCCACTGACAGGGTTCAGGGAGAGGGACCCAGGGGCCATCTGCCCTGAGGAGAATTTAAAACATTTCGGATTAAAAAAGTCAGGAGAGGTAATTCACTGTGAACCAAGAGCCTTGCTTTGCAGGCAGGGCTACCTCTGCATTTCCATGCGCTTCATGTACTCTGCCTCTCACACTCCTCTTGCTGTCTAGAGAGAGAATCCTTAGATGAACCTAGGATTTTGCTTTATTAAAAAACTTAGCAGATGAGAAGAGATGAGAAGAATAGAAAGAGAGACAGGGAGAGAAGAAAAAACCAAACTGTTAGTACCTCTGCTGAAGGCAAGACTAATGAACTCACTATATTAGACATCAGAGAATCCATAAGGAGAAGAGATTTTGGGAATCAGGCCTCCTAATTTTCATAGCTCCAGAATTACTTGCTATCTCCTATTCTGCTATTCTTCCTTTTATTGATATGGGAAATAATGTTACCTGAAGTAGAATAAATGCACATTTAAAATATATTCATTTTGTAGTGACATACTAAAAGCCTAGGGTGTGGAGAATGAGGTCCTGCACTGGTTTATGTTAGAGTTAAAGCATAAGGTTGGGGAGGGAGGAGCTGACTTCTGCACCCTGCCAGTGTCTGTACTAAAACAACATATGTGACAGCATATAGGAAAGGTTCTTGAAAATCTGACACAGTATTGAGACATCTGAAAGAAGAGTCTGCTATTTAAAACAGTTCTCCACTTAAATAAATTGCATGAGAAATGTTTTGGCAAAGAGCGAGCAGCTGTTTAAATTTTTCAACCAGCTGATCAATAAGTGGATGAAGCTTGAAAAGCCGATCATACTCTGGAAGGTTCCTGGGGTAAACACAGCGATGTACATGGCGATGCAGAGATTTTGTGAAAAGTAAGTACTACTCACAGTTAGTACAGAGTGAAATGAAGTGCATATGTAGTTGATTGTGTAACAAATCCAGGGACATAAACAATGAACATCATGGGTGGGAGCTGAACAACACTCTTGAGTCATCAGAAACAGAACCACAAATTTTGTTTGCAGAAGCCTGGCTCTCTGGCTAACGGCAAATTTGTCTTGGCTGCAGAGGGGCTGCGAGGATTCCCACTCAGGGGAAGATGCAGCATTGAAAAGGGCATTGTTATCTGCTCTGGGACATTGCCTCGACTCAGATGTAGTGGTATGTAGCCGTGCTTATGCACGCTGACTGGAAAGCAGCCCTATTCAAGACTGCACATGACAGCCCAGAGCTCGGCCAGGGCATGGCATGCCCTTCTCAAAAGCCTAGTATTCACAGGAACTCCTGGCCAAGGGTTGAGTGCCAGCTTGTAACGAATCCGAGGCTCCAAACAATGGATAATCAATGAAGCTAGAAAAGAACAATGCCTGTGCTGTTGCATGCTATTCCCAGTGTTTTGCTAGGTGCTCTTGGTGTTTTTACACCACCTCTATCTGTGGTTAAAGCTCACCGTGCTGTGTTGCACTGTGAGTCCTTATCATTCTGAGTTTTACTTAACAGCTAAGAATGAAGTATAGCGACTGGTGTGTGGACTGGTTCAGTTTTTGTTTGGTTCCCTCTCTGGTTCTTCTCTGCCTGGCTGTAGCCGTGCTGCTCACATAACGGCTGGGATTATTTCCCAGCAGCTTGTGCTAGGTGGGTCTCCGTAGTGACTAGCTGCCAGGAGTAATTATTCAGTACGGGCATAAAATTTGCACAGTCTCAGTAGAGTTATTAGTTTCTAACAAGCTGGGGCTCAGAAAATACCCAAATACTAAAGAAAATGGGACTGCAGCTGTAAATAGGAAAAAAATGGCAACACGGGCACTGATGATAATTTCTGTGGAAGCAGTGCTTGGATCAAGTGCTAATGGGATGTTTAAACATTATAAAGAAAAAGGGACAGACCTGAAAGGTATTATAAATATTAAGTATTCTACAGTTGTTTCTTTCCTTCCTCACTCCTTGCCATTTCTCCGTGGTTCTGGAAGTCTCCTCTGTCTGTTGTTTCATTTCCCCAAATTGCATTCTGAGCTATAAGGGGAATAAGAATTATTCCAGAAACTATAGTAACCAGTGCGTCTTAACTGGGATAAAACAAGGCACAATTTGGCTCCTCGTGTGGACAAGGACTGCCATGTATAAAATTTGTTAGACAGCCATGATTTACTAGAAAAAGAGTAATTCTTCCATGCCTAATGGCTTCTGCCATGAGTTTAAATACAGCTGTTATTTTCATTATACATTCGATTACGTGAAGACCAATCTTGTTACAGAAGCAGAATGGAAATAGTTTCCTTGATTGAAAAACAAGTGTCGGGTGAATAAAAACTACAGACTCGAGCCCCAAAGCTTGGTTAATACACTTACTGTTCCCTTGGTGTCGGAGTCCACTCTTTGGATCACCTTGGCCTATAGTTTTGGAGTTTATTCCTTCCGAAAAGATGTTCTGCTCAACTTGGTCAAGGTGACAGTGCGATCAACAACTGGAAATGCTGTGGGCAGATTATTGTATTGTAGATGTATTTCCACTCCTAGTTCTAGACCTCCTGCGAAGGATTGGTATCACTGGCTGGAGAGTGAAAATAAAACGGTGTGGGACCTACGCCTGTTCTGTTAACAGGGCCTATGTTAATTAATTTCAACGAGTGCCTCGAGCACCACTGACACCTCTTTTCCATTACTGACTGCTGACTTTTGTCTCACCGAGGTTATTACTAATCTATACTCACTGCCAGGAGCCCGTCGGAGGAGACCTTGTGGATCCAAACTGATATGCTCAAGTAAAGTGTGGAAGGGGGGTTAAAGGAGTAATATCTAGCAAAAATAGTTGCTGTAGCTATTATATTTAGTAGTAGTATGATATTAGATATTAGCCATGGTATAATAGGCACTCATTGTGCTGTGCTGAGAATTTGAAGAGTGTGTTAGTGCCTTGAGATAGTTACCGTGTCTATCAGACGTACCACAGGAAGGATAACTGCAGGTCCTCACGGATGGGCAGGTGAGCACGTTATGTGGGCATAGGATGTAAAAACCTTCTGCTCTCAAGGTGAATGAAGAGTGAAAGGGAGTGGCGTGGAGGGCAGAGAGGGAGACCTGGCTGGAAAGCTAATTGAAAACAGCAACTTCAGAGTAGGAGTGGAAGGAAGGAGCTTGTAAGGTTTGTATTTTGAGACGAAAGAGCTTTATGAAGTGTGTATTGGGTCCATGTGGAGTTAAGGAAGCATACAACAGAATCTCCTGGAGTTCACAAAATGCATATCTAGGCTTCACAGACATTATACAGTGCCCCGGTTAGCCTTGTTAACTTTATTGAGTGTGCTTCGAGGACATGCAGACTTTCAAAGTATGTGAAAGTCACTTTAATAATTAATTGGCTCCCTCCATCCCACCTATTGCTTCATATCTAATAAAAGGCAACAGTGAGCTTTTGCCAAAGCCAACAGATACAAAAATATTTAGGTTAGCTGGCTTTGAGATATGACTAGCTAGAAAGGATACCCCCAAAGATCTGAGAAAGTGAAGCAATCTCCATTTTTTATCCTGCCTTACCTCTCCCACGGCTCTCATATGATACGGGCTTGGACTAATTTTCCCAGATCTAATAAGCGGTTTCAGGAAGGTCTGTCCAGTTGCAGGGAACGAGAAGTGTGTGAGCGCGTCTGTTTGAACTGATTTACAACTGGAAGCGTGTTTTGGCTTTACCCTGGCAGGGAGACACGCTGAACTTTCCAGGTGATAAACTGACTTGTGTCTTCAGCAGAGCAGCCACCGCGCACACCGCCATCGACATCCGTGCGCGCCGTGTGGCGCAGGAAATGGCACACCGTTATCAGAGGGCTGTTAAGATGGACACGGGGAAATAAATGGGGAGCTTGCTGGCACGGCCTCAAAGACAGGCGTCCACAGATGTTCTGTAGTCGCTTAAGTGTGCGCAGTTAAAGAGTGCCTGTTGTGCACTTGGGGAAATTTTTATTTAAATGGGGAGCTCTTAAGTTTGGAGGGGGCCATGGCTATGTTTCCAGAGGGAGAAGGGAGGAAGCCAGCAAGCTTAATGGGAAGGAAAGCCATACGTTTTCAAGAGGAGCAAGTCGGTAAGGAAGACCGACATTCATCCCCAACATGACTTTACCTGCTGTCCACAGCAGGGAGGCAGCCGGTGTGATGGCAGCTCCCTGTCGCCTGCTATTGTGGTTTTACACAGAGGCCTTAGAGTGGGGACTTGAACGTGCCACTTCCCGAACATGTCAAGAGGACATGCTCCTTGCAGAAGATAAATAAATGATGAATCGATTCTAAGGGAAGCCACGTGGAGGCTAGAAAGTCAGAGCCAATCAAGGTCAGTGTGGCTCAGGGAGTCTTTACCAGCAGGGTCATACCACAGGACTGTCACGAGACAATCAGCCAGATCCGTGTCTGAGCTGGATTCACCCGGTGCTGGGAAATGTTGCTCAGGGCAGGAACAAGGCTCTGGTTTTTGTCTGCTCGGCTCTGTGCATGTGCTGCCTGTTTGTAAGACCCACCACCTTTCTCTCTGTAGGTGGTGTTTTGTAGTCACTTCCTTTCACGTGCTACTGCATGCAGAATAGCGACTAAGGTCTTTCTTAGCCAGTAGTGCAGTTGCAATTATCCATAACTGCTATTGCTTTAGAGTTAGACCTACAGCCCCGCAACAGGCTATCTGTTGGATCACACTGTCCCACAGACCGTGGCTTTCTTCTCAGTACCTCAGAAGCATATCCAGCATGCTGGTTTTCTCTGCGGGTACAGTCAGTGTCAGCAAAGAGGTGGCAGCCTGCACCGCTGGTCTGCATTTCCCCAGTGCCTGTGCATGTCACCTACGATCACATCAGGACACCTCCTTATTCATATATTCACATCTGGTGGTAGTAACTGGAAGAGACTAGGGCCATGAGAAGTCGAAAACCATAGAAAGCAGGCACTTACTGTCAACTGTATGGTATTGCTAAGAACTAGGAGCAGGCAGACAGGGATACAGCAGTTAACAGGTGCCTAAAGCTTTGCTCTCTCGTCTGGTGATGCTGGTGATCTGTTTCTCACCTACACAAAGGAAAGTTTTAGATGGGTCTTATGGATACCACAGCAGTCACAGGTAGACCTCTGTAATTTTTAAGATGCAGGTCAGAGCAGTTGCACCCGCTGACACGCAGCTCTGTGGTATCGACAGTCTCAGCATGCCCTGTGCTCCTCGCTTTGTTGTGCATGGCAGGTTCCCTTTAAGTGCCGTGGCAGAGGCTGTCACACCTCCCCAGAAAACAAAACACGAGGAGGAGTGCAGGACTTGAGCAGTTGCAGGAAGGATCTCTGAAAGCCAAGCTTGCTGCAGAGAGCTGAAAAGGTGAGTTACCTAAGGATAAGCACAGAAATGTGCTGAGCACCGAGCTGCTGGGTGCTTGAGCAGAAGTATACGTAACGTGCAGAGTAAAAGTATAAAATGCTAAGTTCTGCTTCCGAGTAAGATTTATTACATTATAACGGTGTATAAAAGTAACAGGAGAAAGCACACGAGCAACAGCTAGGCAAGAATAATAAAACATATACAAGCCCAAGCAACAGAAAATGCATAAATGCGGCGATGGGATCTACTGATGAATTTTAGGTGCAAAGGTAAGGAAAAGAAGAACAAGGCAGTTTATTCATCCTCCTCTTTGTTAGCAGGTGTGAGGGACTGGGACCTGCTTGTATGGCAAGCCATTGCTTCCTCCGAAGTATCTGGGAGCACTTTCACCACTGGTGAACTTCTCTTTGGGTATTGTCCTCTTTCCAGGTGGTACTGGGTGCCAGTGAAGTGCTGGCCTTAGTGGGGGACAAAGCATCACCTCTGACCTGTGGTGTGGTTGCTGATCTTCCAAACCAGTGCCGGGGTGTGCTGGCAGTGCTCCCGTGGGCTCAGGAGCAGGGGCACAGGGTGCACCCTTGGTGTGGGTATTGCTGTATCTCGCCGGGAAGCAGTTTTAGCACTTGGGCACTTTGACCCTGCTCTACAAGGGTCGAAAGAACTAATGAGCTATTAAATTTTAAAAAACAAAACAAAACAAAACAAAACAAAAACAAAACATGCATTTTGGAAAAGCCCTTCTAAAATGCCACCAACATTTTAAACACCGAGATCTAATTTTTGACTCTTGGTAGTCTTAAGGACAAATTTTGCATCCTTCTGGCAAAGGAAGCTTGTCACCCATTTTTCACAGGCTCAAGAGCATGTTCTGTTTTCCCTTCCTGGAATGATTTATGACCGAGTAAAACTTGTTTGGAGTAGGAGCTGCACAGGAGGGAGAGGGGAGGTACAGACTGTTAAAAACAACCCAGAGGGCCAGGGATTAGTAGGAGCAGACGAGGTAGTCATGTCCATTGCCGGGGCTGTAGCAGTTTAAAGGATTCTTGGATTTACACACCTAGCAGAAGGGCATGCCATAGCATGAATGGGAAATTGAAACTCACGTCTCTATATTAAGCTCTTCAAGGGTGTAGGAGAACTGTTTTGCCCAGTGTAATTTTGGGAATAATTTTCACAACTGGAGGAAAAAGAAGGAAGGAGGGAACGCAGATCACTGTTTAAAATAAATTTGGGTGTTTAAAGTTTGCTAAAATACCACAATTACAGAACATTTATAGTCCAAATCTTGCTCTGTTCCAAACAAAAGACAGAAACTCCCTCGATGAGATTTGGTTTGAAATTAGGAATGATCTTTCCTTGGAGCAGGAGATGCCACAGGTCTTCCAATTCAGCCTTTGGTGGTTCTGTGGCTGAAGACGATCTGATGATTTTATTCATTTTTTAATGAAACTTCATCTGTGCAGTTTCAGATGCTCTCCACTCCCCCAGAATTGTTATGAATTACCTGACAATTGTATAAAATGAATGTGACTGTAAGTAAAATTACTCACTGCTGTCTCACAGTCATCTATACACTTGCGGGATCAGACCTTGCCATTTTGAGCTGTTGAAGGTAAACACCAGCTCTTCCTATGTATTTAAACATTGCTGGTACAATGAAACCTGTATACTTATATGTGTGTGTGTGTATGTAGAGTACAAAGTATATTTCAACAGGGTAAAATTGTATTTCCAGCTGGATCTAGGACAGCCTTGGAGCTCTGTAAAAAAGTGTGTTATGGAAGTGATATCTTAAAAGACTGTATCTACCCTGAATCTACTGTAGTTAGTAGTTCATGTAAAGTGCTAGAGTAATAGCTGAACGGTGGTTTGAAGCATTTTAAAAATAAAATACATTTTAAATTTGTAACCATCAGCCAAATTGCACTCTCTTAGGGTGATACATTTAAAGAAATCTTTCATTACAGTGCAATCTTTCAAGTTCTGAGTAGTCTTTTTACTTTTTATTTTATTTATTTATTTCTTTTTGCTTGTAGAAGGGTTTCATGGTGATGTCCAAAGTTGCTGTTGATACCGCAGCGTTAGCCTGTGCAACAGATGTGTCTGAGCAGGGTGCTCTGTCCTCACACTCTCGTGTTGGTTTCAGGAGCAGCACGTCTGTAAGAGATGCAGGTCGCATCGCTGTGAGCAGCTGATGGTGACACTCTTAAGAAAGGGCTGAATTCTCCTAGCGAGGAATTTATTTATCAACAAAACATGAGTATGCAAGACAACAGCTCGGTCACATTTCGCTTTCATTTCTTCTCTTTTGTGCTAGGGCACAACTTCCAACTGTCAGCTCTCTCAGCTGAGCCTCAGCCTTTTTATACGTCAGCTGTTCACCGACCGAAGGCACTCATCTTGGGTTGTTCCCCTTTGCCCTACCTGTGCTGCTCGTGCTGATGGCCGGGTGATATTTTAGCTGCCAGCCCAGCCGCTCGCAGGGATGCCCAGCTGTACCCGATGGGCTCTGCTGAGCTTGGGAAAGTTCGTGGCTCACACAGGTAGGCAGAGGAGGACTGGGGAGGATGCTTTTGGCAGGCCAGCTGCTGGGGGGCCTTCAGGCTGACAGACCTAATACCTTCCTTCCTTTCCTGAGTATTTGGATGACCAGAAAAAAAATTACACTGGAGGTTGTGTGACCTTCATGGGAATTTGTCCCCTGAAGACCTGGCTGCCAAAGCAATAGGGTCCGCTTCTCCTTGTGCCCACCCGAATTTTTGACTGATGCCATTGCTCTGGGATGTTAGCACCTTGCAAATATTGTGAAGTATTGCAATCCCCTATGTCCCCCCATCCTTGCCTACAAGCGGATGAATGGCAAAGGGCTTGTTCAGGGCAAACCTTGTGCTAACGGGAACGTGCCAGCATGTGGCTGGGCTTGGACCGTGTCCGCTGACTGGTTACTGACTGTGAACCGGAGCTTTTGCTGGCATTTTGCTGTGTCTGACATCCAATTTGGACCTGTACTGCAGAGGGAAACAGTAATAAGCTAGTAACGGAGTGCCAGACAGTAAGAGGATGACAAGTCTTTTCCAGTCTTGTGCGAGCATTACTGAATGAGCAGTTGCTGTGCTAGGGGCCGGTGAGCCAACAAATGCGTTCTGCATTCCCACAAAACAGGCTTCTGAGTAGGAGGAGGAGGTGTGACTTGGAAGGGGAGGCGTTGGAAGCCCTGGAGAGCCGGGGTGGGCAGGGAGGTGGGCTGGCAGGCAGGCTGGGCTCAGCAGCCGAGGGCAGGAGGCTGCCGGCACATTTCCCACTGGGGAAGGAGCAGTGGGGGCTATAGGAACGTCAAGAGGGCACGGCATGTGGGGCAGACACGGGGGAGTGTGAACAAGGGGCATCCCTGCAGGACCATGGCTGTAATGGGGACAAGGGTGCATCCCAGCTGCTTCAGCACACGGTGAAAGTGGGGCCTCTGGGCTGAGCGCTCTGCCATCCGCTGCTTTTCTATTAGCCGTATTAGTTACCAATTTCCCAAACGATTCAGTAGGGGATAACTAGCCTTCTGAGATCATGACGGGTCTAGTCAGCTTTCCGGAAAGTGCAGCAATTACCGGGTGAATAGAGGTGAGCCTGATGGACAGGCTGGGTGGCCGCTCTCCCTACCCGAAGCACCAGGCTCGTGGCTGTGCCCACAGCTCTCCTCTGCGATTAGCCTCAATGGAAGCACCGTAGCGAGGCTCCTCTTGGCAGAAACGGCTTAATAGGCAAAAACAACTTAATAGGCAACATGGAGGGGAGTCGGTGTTCTTCTGTTTCTTTCCTTTTTTCCCTTTTAATTAAATAAGACAAGCTATACAGTAAATGAAGCCCGATTTGCATGAAAATTTTGTATGCATACATAGCAGATGCTGACGTTAAAGCAGGAAATTACTTTCTTTCAACTCGGTGACCTGTACATGGGATTTTTAGAATTATCTGCTTCTTTGTAACTCTCGGTTAGTTTCTGTTGCAAAATAGTACCTCTGAATTCCTTGTGAAACACTCCAGCACTTTGTAGTCTGGTAGATAAAGACGTTGCCTTCTATAGGAGAGCACTTTTTTATTCAATCCATTGGCAGCTTTTCGATAAATTCCTCTTTTTTTTTTTTTTTCCCCTCTGTCAAATATATTATTATGCGTTTAACAATGAATGCTATCATTAAGAAATACCATGCATTTAATAGCCGTAATTTAAAAGTTTTATTCCGTGAGCAGAAGTGTGTCTGTGTGTTGGTGTGTGTGTGAAAGCCAGTTTTCACTGGATTTTTGAATGCAGCTAAGTCTTGGAATGAACTAGCAAATATCCTTTGTTTAAACTTAACAATGCTTGCATTTGATATTTTCAGAATTAATTTTATAGCGGATTTCATTATATCTCTGTTGTGTTCTGGGTACAATAGGGCAGCTCACTTGCAGCTAAATTAATATCTGTGGTTTAATAGCAGTTTGACTCGCCTAGGCAATAAACTATCTCCCATAAACGGTGGTGCTATCAAGATAAAACCTGCTAAGTTAATTCTGTAACAAATCCCTGTGCTGATGATGGAAAATATTCCTGAAGAATTACTCTCTGCTGAGCGTGGGGGTTTTGTGAATTTTGGGATAACAGAAGTTAGTAACTCAGAGGGGTCTGCTGAAGCAGACCCTTTCCCAAAGCACTGCCTGAATTCTTCCTGGAGGTCCTTGGGGATCAGGAACTGTCTGTGGCCTAACTACACTTAGTTTGCTCTTTTTTAACAAAAGGTGTAATTTTAAAACGACTTAAAGAATTTGATGAAAAACCCTGTGTGGATACACTTAATTCAGTTAAACCTAGCTAATGCAAATTTAATATGCACAGGTAATTTATAGGTATAAGCTAAGCTAACAGAGTCAGTTTTTAACTGTTTACCTAAATCAGTTTTTAAACAGACATGGAAAAACTTTCATATAGCGCAAGATTGAGAAGATTGGGACTGTTTACCTTGGAGAGGAGATTAATCAGATGAATCAGAAGTGAGATGATAAAAGGTTACAGACAGCGAAGGCAGAGGCTCTGCCGAGCAAGAAATTCTTCTCTTCTACTGTCAGGGAGGAACAAGGAGCATTCAGTGAAGCTTAAAAGTGACAAACTCTAAAGTAAGTAAAAAGAAGCGCTCTGCCATGCAGGGAGCTGGTTGCTCGTGGACCTCCTTGCCAGTAGGTATCTCTGAGGCCAAGGGTCTAACAGGACTCAGGCACGGAGTCATCAGCAGGGTAGGTTTAGCCTTGACTTGACCGAAGGGGGAGGTTTGAGGGGAGAAACTGGCAATTCTTCTGAAGCTTAGAAAGCTCAGCACTAAAGGATAGTCACAAGTTTATGCAGGTAACAGGAGTGCCCAGTTACAACGGTAGGGATTACAACACAAAAAGAAAGGTGGGAAAGATAAATGTGTGTTTGGTTCAAGCTGGCCTGCTATGAGTGAGGTCAAAATGACTTTATTTTGCCCATGTTTTTCCTATTTGCAGCTTCTTGTGCAATCTTTCAGTCACAGGATTCTGGTCTTCAGTAGCAGTTTCTAGTTCCTGTACAGACCAGCACAGTTGTGCACATTTCCTTCCAGAAACTCATCATATCTGATTATGCCTTAAAAGCTGCAGCAAACTCTGTCTTCATTAGGAGTTTGAAGTGCTGTATTTCAGTGTTCCTAAGGAGCAAATGCCACAGATCTGTCTGCTGAGGTGACTGCCTTTCCCACACAGTTGGGTAATGGAAAGTACCTTTGTGTGGTTACCAGAGAATGAAATGGGACAGGCTTGGAAAACAGCATTTCTTGCTTGGTCCTTGGGAAAGGAAAAGTGTCACAGGACAGCGTGGTTTGTTCACGTCCACAGCTGCTAATAAAATGGACTGGGGTCCCATTGTAATTAGCCATAGAGAAGCAATGCTGAGAGGGGAGGAGAACAAAGAAGACCTGTTCTCATCCCGCTGCCTCTTCCTGGTGACTCTAGTCTCTTAGAAATACAAAGACACCTTGTGGACACAGTTTCTAGAGCTTAAAGGATATTGCGGATGTTTCAGTGATGAAGGCAGAGGAGCCTGGAATCGGGCTCCTGAGTTGGAGTGCTGTACCCAGCACTTGGATCCTTTAGGCTGGAAAAGACCCTTAGGATCATTGCCTCCAACCATCAGCCACTAAACTGTAGAATCACAGAACAGGATGATAGAATCATTTAGGTTGGAAAAGATCCTTAACATCATGAGATCACTCGGAGCTGGGAAGTCTGGAAAGTGACTTCTGGAAAGCGACTTCTTTTTCGTGTGTGTTCTTGCCTTTTTGTTGCTTTCTGCTCTGCAGCGGCAATGCAGGTGTCTGTGCTGCCTCTTGGCTCTCCGTAGTCAGCAGCTGCTGCTGAGTTACTGGTGGAAGAAGCCTGATCATCTCCCTGGGAAGGCCACTGAGTTGTTCTGGGACCCAGCTGCAACGCGGATCATCATGCTGCTGCTGCACGCTGCATGTTGCGGCAGCCCAAGCATGCAGGCAATGTGCTTTTTTTGTCTCGCGTGCCCAGCTAGCCCTGCCAGCTTGTTTGGTTCACGCACAAGGTCACTCACTGTTTGCTATTTATGATGGAATGAGGTCACAGGTTTAGTTGAAGGCCGTTTAATCATTTACTTCATCCCTATCATCTACCCTCACATTTACCTTCCTTGGTCGTGCCTATGGGATCGTCTGACTAATTGCGCGGTGGTGGAAAACACGCCATGAAATCTGTCACTGCTCGTTACTGGGGCAAGGCTTGCACGCCAAGCCTTCGACTGGCTGCTGTGAACTACGTGTGCCACAGGGTTACAGCCTGCTGACAATCGCACAGTCACATTCAGGGGCTGAGAACTACCCTCTGTCTACAAAAGAGGTATTATTCTCTGCTGTTGTTGTTATTCTATTGCTCTTCACAAATGTAAGTGAGAATCAGGCTTACGACAAGTCAAGCTTTCCTTGTACTTACTTCTTTCTTCGCCCCCCACATATCTTCTTGTCCCTCCTTGTGGATCCCAGAGGACACGGCTTCTTCCCAAGCAGCAAACTGGTGGTGGAATGAGGGGTAGATGGGAGAAGGAGACATGGTCAGAAGATTTTCACAGAATCTTTCATTTGAAACATTTCAGGTTTGATCTGATTTCAGTAAATGCAAGACTGATCACGGGGCCATCGGGACTCACAGTGGGCTGAAGGGGGGCCTGTTACTTGAAGATACTCCTTGCAGAAAAACCTGATATCCCTGCACTTCCACACTTGGTGCTGTGGACCCAAGACATTGAAAACTGTGGAAGTCCCAGCAGTAACTGGTGTTTACCTCTTAGGTCCTCAGCAAAGAGCCTAGATATTTCAGAAGCTCAGCGAGCTCTGAAGAAACAGCTGGGCCAAACATCTGGAAGCTTCCATTTCCCAGAGTGCAGAAGTGTGGCTGTAGGACTGAGAGCTCTGCCCTCCAGAAGCCCTGGCTTGGTGATGCCTGGCGACTGCTGGAACATCGATGTGCTTGGCAGTTTCATGGCTACTTTGAGCAAAAATGTCGTTTTTGCTCACCTCCCTCCCAAAGCTGCAGTCTGTAGACTATCCCAGGTATATGGTGGTGTGTGGCTTTTCAAATGTGAAAAGCTTGCTAAGATATTGTTTCAATCCAAAGGAAAACACAAGCAAAATGAAAGGAATTCCTGGTGTACACGAGTTGCTGTCTTCTGGCTGGTTCCTAATGGGAGCAGCTTGCCAGCAGCACCGGGGAGCAACTTCTTCTGTTACAGAGGTAGAGCAATGCATTTCTCTTCCCAGCTGGCATTCGCGGCAGCTTCATGTTTATGGCTCTCCCCGGTGGAAGCAAAGCTCTCTGGAGGATTCCTGCCTAATAGCACTGTCTAATGGAAGGGCCTCCGTGCTGGATGATGCTGGGGATGGAAGCTCAAGTCTTACAGCTTGCATTAAAAAGTCAGGCTCTGTAACTAAAAGCTGTAATGATTCATTTCCTTCGTGGACGGACTATAGAGAGGCATGCGTAACAGTAAGTAGTGCTAGGACGCTAGTAATACTAATATAAAACAAATCTGTGCCAGTAAATGAACACTAAAAAATGTTAGTGAAGAAATAAAACAAAGGTGATACATGGTTCGTTCCACTACCAGGAAGTTTTTGTCAGTTTTCCTTATAGGAATATCAGCTGTAAGTCTGAGATGAGCAACATTAATACTGAAATAAGACTTTGGTGCACCTCTAGAAATATGTTTTTTAAAAAGAATGTTTGTTACAGATAAACCCTTTTTGGATACTTCCCTACTGCACTTTTTGAAATATTGTATGTGCACTAAAATATACCGTGAGCGTATGTCTTGTATTTAGTTCTAATGTTATGATGGTTATAAAATAACCTACTTGGAATAATATGCGATCGGACTCCGTTAATTTTGCGTGTAAGCCTAAAATTTCTGCTGCAGCAAGATTATTTTTATGTAAATAGAGAAGTTCGGATTGTAAAGTAAATCATTTCCATTCCGTATCCAGCGACTGAACTATATTTCTTTCTGACACTTTTGCAAAATGTGTTACACAGGATTAGTAAAAAAATCGCTCACCAGAGCTTTTATATTTAATTTCACACTGCTGTGCTAACCGAATGAGGCAGTGCTACGTTAGAAATACAATATTTTCTTTGTTTCGAGAGGAGGATGTTACCTATGATTTGCTTACTCCTGGTTATTGGTTGTTATTGGGAATAGGAACGTTTTGGAGCTGAAATTAATAAAGTTGAGATCCATTAAACAGAAAAAAAAAAAAAAAGAAAGAGAGAGAGAGAAAAATGTGTGTTCCTGTGAAAAATCCCTTTGTAGGTAATAGTATAGCGGTGTGTCATTTTTTAGCTGCTGCAGTGTAAACTAGGTAATTGGAAAATGCCTGCGTTTTCCAACTCCCTAGGATGCTAATAAGCATACTCCCGATACAAGCCCTGCATGCAATGGTTTCACCATCCCAGCCCGCCGCCGCCGTGACACCGGTACCATCAAATCCCAGCCCCTATGAAATGTGGTTAGGGGCTGTCAGAGGAAATTTAACCCTCATCTGTTAGGGAAAGAGCCCAGGTCAAAGGTCACTCTCAGCACCGAAGTGGCCGTTTAGTGCTTTTATTTCTTCTAATTGGAAATGATAATCAATGAGAGTCATTTATAAACCTTGTCCAGAGTGGCGGCTCCCTACTTAAAATGATATCTCCTACCTAAGGCGCTGTAATTGCAGTCGGGTTTATGCCATATAATCAGGATGGGATTCAGAACCTAATGATGTATATGGTTAACTTGTTTGCAGTGCTTGGCAAATAGACGTGAGTAGCTTATTTCTCTGATAGGGACTTCATCGGGCCCGACCTTTTGTTATCCAAGGATTCGAGTAAAGTATTACCTTCGCTGAAATGAGGCACTTGAGTAAAACACTTCACGGGCCTTCTTAACGGTTCAGCTGTGCTACAATGGCAATTAATGTCTGTGTAAGTAAACTTTCTGTTTTAAAGGTCATTAATTTTCTTTACAGGATACCGCTTGGAGAGCCTGCCACTAAAATAATTGGGAGCAAGAGGTATTGATTTATGAGGGAGAATTAAAACGACGAAAAATATAGAGATTAGCTAAGTGGTGACTTAGGAAAGGGTGCGGTGTAAGTTTGCTTCTTGGTATTTTGGTTTGTATTGTCTGGGGGAAGAGACAATATTCTGGGGGAAGTTCTTTGGCTTTTGTTACAAGAAAGTCAAATTAGGTGATTTTACTGCTCCTTTCTGGTCTTAAAGCTCATATACCTTAATTATCTAATTCTTTAAAACTTGATAGCAGTGCAGTTATGTACAAGGAGAAATATTTTACCCTACAGACAGACAAACTGGGCCAGTTCTGCTTTGATGCTTGTTGGTGTAAAGGCTGGTAGTCTGGTGGTGTCACTGCAGTGATGTGGCTGTGCCACTGCACTGTTCTTGGTATCGTGGAGCTCTTTGCAGCGGTGTCACACAACTCTGACAGGAGATTGCTTTTTGTTCTGATGGAAAATGCGCTTGGTTCTGTCTTTTTTTATGCCAGTTCGAGTTCAGATTAATTCAGGTCACCTGCATGGGAGTTACTTTGCTTTTCCAGCTGCGGAAGGGGCAGACTGTGTTTCATTAACTTTATGAGGACCATCCCAATGTGCACAAGGGTTTGTAGGACTGAAGCATTTCTCACTGATGAGATTGATTCAGCAGTAATTCCTCTTACGGATCTGTTTTGGATTTGGCTTCTTCAGTTGGCAGCACAATTAGTTCTGCAGCATCTGGAAAATGGCTGTACATCATACATTACCATCATAAGAATCCCTATTATAGTATATTATTTATCTGTAGCAGTGCCCACTATTTACTGGGGCTTTCCAAAATGTAAGAAGATCTTTACTCTGAAGTAATCACAATCTACATAATCAGTAGCCTACCAAAATTTAGAAACTAGCCGTTGTTGCCAGCTAGATCCATAGAGAATATTTGATGGCATGGCTCACAGTACATCAATTACGAATTGCTGATAAGAATCCAACACAGTAAGTAACAAAATTAATGGAAGGGCAAGCAGTGGCACTTCTTGCAGTATTTCTGTGTTATAAAGCCCCATTTCTAAATTAGGAGAGAGCGCTCGACCAGACTTCCAACTTGTTACTGATCCAAAACCGAGTGTTGCCGATTAAACACTATGGGACAGTGTCATCTTTGTGAGGAAACCACGTGGCGAACTGTGTGGGAGAAAGCAACGTTTGCTTTGGCAATTAAAAAACAGGCATTTGTTTGAACCTGTGCTAGAGCTGAAGGGGGAGAAATGCAGAGTGAGACTGGTCAAAAGCAGGGGAGAAAACCGAGCTGAGCTTGAAGAACAGGCAGAGGACTCCAACAGCTGGCTCCTGTGCCTTTGCTTTTGGTTGTCTTGTGCTTGTGTGTGTGTTTGGAGACATAATGCAGTGAGATTGAGATCTTCTATCTGGCATTCCCAAGCAGCAGCAGCAGTTAATAATTTTGCATCGTGATTTTCTAGAAACCCATAGGTGCTCTGAATCATAAGAAAAAAATTCACCAAGGAAAAGGGGCTGGAGAATTTGATTGTATAATCAATATTTCCCTGTATTCATGGTTTCCTTTCACTTTTTAAGCATCGTGTGAGGTGCATCTTCTGTTGGGTTTGTCTTAGTTTTGCCTAAGATATTTCATTGAATGAATGTGAGTTGTCTTCCCCTGAAGACTTCTGTTGACTGGCAGAAACCATCTGTTTAGATGTTTTTATGCCTGTTTAATTGATAATCAAGACCGAATCCCGTTGCTTAGCAAATCTGACTTGCCTGTTAGTAAACTCTGTTCGCACATTAAACTCGGAAGCACAGAGTACACAGAGAAACAAATTCCTGACCTGTAATAAAACTGACAACCTGGTCCTTCTGCTAGGAGCTGTACGTACAGCCTCTTTAATCATGGTCTAATTGAGGCTTTGGTATTAGAAGGGAAGAGGAGACTGTTAGAGCCTGAAGGGATAGTTTATCTTCAAATGCCAAGAAAACTTCCAGGGCTCCCTAGTACGCGGAGTAAAGTGAGTTATGTTCACCTGTCGGGAAGGGAAATTCAGCAGTTCTGCTAGACTTAGCAGTTCGAATCATGAATCAGGATCCCAGTGATGAGTATGGCTTAGGACTGATAAATGATTTATGAAGGACTTCTGCTTTTTAGCTTGTGGAGGAATCCTTTCTCAAGCTTTTTCTTATGCCCAGCCCACCACCTTTCTTTAACAGAAATTTGCAAGTCTAACAGAGTCCCTTGACTCTTACAACTGAAGGTTTAGGAAAAAAAATAAATACTGTAAATGTAGGAATTTGATTGTGAGATCAGGAAGCAGGAATGTGACTAAGCCTTTTTTTTTCCTTTTTTTTTTTTATTTTTTTATTTTATTTTTTTTTCTTTTTTAAGTCTGCATGTCTCTGAAGGGTGTGTGTAGTGGAAAATTCTTGCTACTCTCCCATATATGCATACTTTGTTCTCGTGGTGTTCCCTGCCTGCTCGACATCCAAATGCAGAAGTGCTTTCTGCTGCATGCTGGTAACTGCAGTGGTGCTTTCTACTGCCAGAAACTGCTCATATCCAAATCTTGCTCTTAGTATTTGGGACACTAATCAAATTCAGAACTGAAAGCAGGGGAAAAACAAGTTTTCTTTCTGCAGTGGACTTGTCCCTGGAGTTGCAGATTGTGACACTCTGAGAATTTGAACACACCAGTGGCTGTTTCTGTTAACAGCTTATGCAGACGACCATTGCCCTCTCTCTATCAGGAAAGGAACTAAAAACCATGTAAACAGCCCCAAAGTTATGAGGGGGCCCCCGTCTACCCTGAAAAAGTTGCAGGAATCTGAAGAGGGCTGGGGGGAGAACACTGGAGGGTGGTTGAATATAGGTGACCCAAAAAATTGCCAAGCAATTAAAAGAAGGATATGTGATACAGTCCACGGTCAGTTCAGCTGCCCTAGAAATGCATCTGTGCATGGAAGCGTGCATGGGGAAACCCTTGCAACTGTGAGCAAACTTCACGTTTCATTGCATGTCAGAGGTGAGGGCTCTGCAGCGTTCCTCGTGCTTGCATGCCAGCTACGTGGCACGTTGCACTCTCCTGGATGGGGAGCAGTGATAAGCAATCACCCAGCTGCTTCTGGTTGTTCTGCTGCAATCGCTGAGGTTTCGATTGCAGCTAAGCATTACTCGAGCAGGGCTTAATGTTGAAAGACAGGTATTTCCAACCGCTACAGCCTGAGCACCAGCATTCCTGCTCGCAATGGATTAAGTTTGTGCATGTAAGAATCTTATTTACGGCCAGTGTCTGAAGCACTGCGTCTCACGCTCTGTCTTCACAGCCGTGGTACACGTGTCTCAGGGCTGAAGGGTGTACCTGGGGGGGTGAGAATGGCTTTAGGGTTCGGAGGGAGTCACTGCAGGGTAGCTGTACCGTGCTCTTTCCCCAAAGAGACAAACACTCGAGAAATTTACGCTTTAGCCATCAGGCTGACAGAGGCTCTCTTTCCTTGGATTCTTCCTTATATTGCAAACCCTTTGTAAATATTTCCTTTGGCTTAAAATGCAATGTTTCTTAGTTGCAGAATCTTCCCCATATCCCATAATTTAAATAGACTTGTAGCTTAGATGGAACCACGTGTGATGTTGGCTCGCATGCTTGTTTTGTATAGGGTATTTGGTCTGAGACTTTTTCATCATTGTGGCATGTGAATTTTCTTTCTTTCTTTCCTTAATATTGGATGTTTTGCTTTTTAAATTTAATTTGATTTTATTTTTTAAAGTCAGTAGTGAGCATAGACAGTGCAGAACATATTCTCTTGAAGCCGGGGTAGACTCGATGAGCAGTTTTCCTACTTAATCCTCAGAGCTCTAGTGCCACTTTTCCCCCTCCTTCAAGATTTCAGTCCCTGTTTGGCCCGCTGCATAACAAAAAGCAGCTTGAAGGATGCTGTAAGTTGTATTGGCATGCATGCTCCCTTGAGAGATAATACGCCGCTTCATCCAAGTCCCAGGGTACCCTGACACCCGTCTGCCAGGGAACTCCTCATCTGCCTAATGTGGGATTAGATGCTGGATGAAGCACTAGCTTTTTCTTCTCTTTTAATACATTTTCTGAATACTAAATATCCCTTTCTACACCCACATAGCTTACCTCTTTCATGTTGTTTTATAATAAGTATCCGTCATTAGCATAATAACTGCTCAAAGTGACATCTTACATTGTATTGTCAAAGATCCATGTATTAATATTTCCACAGTTCTGATGCCATGATACACTGTAGTACTGTAATTTTACCAGAGATTATTATTTTTATGTCAAAGATCTGCCTATTTCCATTTACATACCATCCAGTGACACCAGAGCTACTGATAGCGGGCTGTTATGAATCTTCTGCAAAGTAACGTGTCAAAAAAAGAAGTATGTAAAAGCATGCCGAGTGCTTTGATTGCTTCTTGAATAGCTTGCAAAAGGCGAAGGAGGAAATTCATTCATGCACCATTTCCCTGTTGCGTATGTATTTGTTTATCTCCCAATTGTTTGGGCCTGCCTTATATCCTGCCTTCTAAGCAACACGAGTTGGCAAAGGCCGGCGCACCAGCCTTAACTCTATTTTATTATTTATCAAAAAGCCTTTGTATGAAGATTAACTGGGCTTGCTCTCGATTTGCTATTATTTCCCCCCACTGTTCAGTAAGTACCCCAAGCAGTTTGATAAGATGACTGAAAGGTTGTCTGCTTTCATTGTCACTCCTCTCAGGATCTCTTGTATCCTCTGGCGAAATGTTATCTTGTACTTTGTTAGAGTAATAGTCCTCAGTGATTCAAAACAGGTATTCTTTTGTCTCCTACCCTAACAATGCACGTAGGGGAGGCTGTTTGTTCTCTTTCACCAGCTCAGCTGCTGTTGACAAAAGCAATAGTGGATCAGAAGAATGGCTGCCTTTGCACCGCTATCAATAGATCGCCCTCCTCCTCCTGCATGAAGATAAGGGGGGGCAGTGGGAGGGGGGATGAGCAAAACCCTCTTGACTCTTTCCTTACTCTGGAGGCTGCAGGCTTCCTTCACCCGCTCTGTTACGGGGTATGTTTCGTGCCTGGTTAGCGAAGGTAGCAATGGTGCTCCCACATACGTGTATGATTGCACGGACACCTTGCTCAGGTGCCCCGATCCAAGCCAAAGTCCATAAAGTCCTTAAACGATTATTTTCTTGAGGTGACGATTTTCTTTGACATTAGTGTATTTGTAAAGTTGGTGTGAGTAGAATTGCTAATCCATACTCTCTATTTACATATAAAATTCAAATCTAGGAAAATACATCATCTAACCACCCCTTTAGTTACCATTCATTGCTTCTTAAAAATGACCTGATTGCCTTCACAATTTTTTCAGCATATAGTGGATGCTAAATCAGTGGATAATGCCAGGTTAGCCTTCCTCGTTTCTTTTGGAAGGATAGGGAGGAGGGGTTTGGGCGAGAAGTTTTTTTTTCTTCTTTTTTTTTTTTTTTTTTTCTGGTCTAAAACATTTTGCAGACATCACTTGTGTTTAACGAATAGACTCAGCCCTAAGGAAACAGACTACATCTTGAGATTTTCTAAATAAAACCAGAGAACGGGAGTCACAGAAGTGATGGAGGGGGGCAGAGAAGAAAGAAGGAAATGGCACTCGTTGCATCCCACCGCCACAGATCCCACACACCTGGTCTGGGTTGTGCCTGGATCTTCACTTTGTGCAAACCCATCTCTCACCCCATTTGGGGAATGCTTTTAATATGGAGCTATAAATTCTTCCAGGATGGTTCGTTACCCTCTAGCTCTTCCATCTTAAAAGCAATAGTGTTAATATTTGTAGGGCTGGAAAGAAAATGCCTTGGAAGTTTTCTCATTTCGGCTTCCACCATTGTTCTTAAAAGTGATACAAGCTCAGTTAAAAATCTAACTGAGAATAGTTTTCAATTCAATGATTAGGTCTCTCTCCTCAGAAATGAAGGCCCTAGGTTCCTTCCCTACCTAAAAGCAACAACTTGAAGTAAGTAGTCTGCCTTCCTGTTTGTCATAAATACTAGCACTCCACAAACAAGTGATTGTCACTGTAGGGATCTTCACGTGTAAAAGCTATATGCCAAGATCTTTCAATATTTGAGGGGTTTGGATTGTTTTATTGAGACGCCGTTATTACTTGCCAAATATTACCTGAATTTCTCATGAGCCATAGTCAGATCATGCTGAAGGTGTGCAATAAAACCGATAGCTTCATTCCCTAAGCAGACTTTACCCAACCGTAATTGCTGTCTCTGCTAAGAGAGGAAAAAATGCACTGAAATGGTATTTTGGTGCACAGCAGCACCTACACAGGTTTCTCTCTCCATCCTCTGATCTAGTCAGTGATGGCAGGTTTTTCACTTAAGGACGACGAGATTGAAAGAAATTAAACCCTCAATAAGAACGAGGAGAATCAGTACATTCTGTAGGTCATGTAATGTATTTATTTGAGCTTGTTCAGTTAAATTATTTATGACTTTAAATATTTTGGCATGATTTCCATCTGTATGGTGTTAATCGTTTCGAAGGGTCAATGGAAAGTACAATATTTTCTGTACTTATTTCCATCCTGACTAATGAGACTTCTTGTGGTATTTAGCCACGCAACAGCATCCTGCCAGATAGGAAGAGACAGCATTCATGATCCGGAGGGGCCTCCTGGACACGCAGTTTCTCTGATGTGCCTACTGCTTCCTGGGTTTCTCTGATGAGATTTTTGTAGTATTGTGCATTTACGATGAAAATGATAACTTCTGTACATCTGCGGTAACTCCAGCAAACTGCCCTTTGGAGAGTGGCTTGTTCCACAGAATTAAAATGTAAATGAGCTCATTTATTTCTAATAGAATAGGTGTCATACTCCATAATTCTCCCAGTACCTGGCTGAACCCTGTACACATACACCACTCTTGTTGACCTCTGCAGAGAGCTTGCTCGTACATCACGGCCTAGGACCATGCATAGGGGTGTGATTGTACTGACTTACCTGCTGGTGAATGCTGACACCCCAATTAACTTCAAAACCAAACAGGCACCTTCACATTTTGTTTCCGTGGTCAATAATAAATTGAAAGTGGTAGGCTGGACCACTGGTAGGTAGAATAGGACTGGGTATTGATGCTGCTTTTATTTATTAAGACCACGTTACTGTGTAACACGGTCGATTTATCTTTTGCTTTTAACAATTCTAAAGTAGTGAGAAACAGTAGGTTACTGTGTGCTGCTGATGTAAATCGGAGTGGCTTTGGGGAAAACAACATTCTGCTCCCCCCTCTCTCATCTGTGTAGGTAACCTATTTATTTGTTTGGGTTTCTGGACTCAGAATTGATTTAGTTTATGTGCTTTAAGTTTCTGTGAAGCAGTGACAGACATACTGATGTCTCAGTAACTCTGATTATCTCAAGCCATTGAATTATGTGACCTCTCATTTTCCAAATCTGGAATGTTTGTGTCTGCTCTAAGAAGGTCTCAAAGAGCAGCTGTGAAAGGAAACTGAGCTTCCCCAAATATTTATTCCAAAGTGAACTTTGTAAGAATTAGGGGAAGGGGGAAAGTATTAGTTCACTTCTTCTCTAATTGTGTATGTCTGCTGTGTTCATTATACTAACTGAAATGAGAAGGGGAAAAAAGACCCTACGTGTTCTTTCCAACCAGCTTTGGGAAACATGGGATTTGGTGTGCTGCTTAAGCCTGTAACAGAATGAGCTAAAAAGTCATGGAGATCAGCTTGTCCCAGGTTTACCGAAAAATACAGTTTAATGAGAATTTAGCTTTAATAATAAATAAGGCTCTTCTCCTTGAGTCACAGACTAATCAAGTGGCGTTTCCAACAGTACTGCTCCGCTGGGCCTCTGATTAGTAGGAGCCCGAGTTCATGTGAAAGGATACGCCGCGTCTTCAGATGCTCGCCTGCTGTGAAGTACAGAAGTGGTACCTCTGTTTTCAGGCGGTTTTAACCACTGGTGCTTTAAGGCCATTTGTGCACGGATTAATGGAGCAAGGACCAGGCAGAACATGAAAATACTTAGGCCTAATTATCTGTTCATTTGTTCACACCTTCATTGACTTTGCACCTATGGGCAGTTAGGATCAGGTCCTAAACCTGCCTGGGGGCTGCGTTTGAGGGTACAGGGGAGAAACCCCTCTGTGGAGCAGTAGAAGAGCAAGGGAGCTGAGTTTCCTTCCTGAGATCATTATGTAGAAAAATTGAAAGCCACCCCTAGCTAGTTGCTGTTGTTTTCGCCTTTTCAATTCCCCTGCCAAATGTCAGAGTTGTCGCAGCCTCCTCCTGGCGGGTGCTTGGTGCCTGTCTCTGGAGAGGTGCCGCTAGGGAACTTGGTGAAAATGTTTAAAACATTGTTATTATTTCTCCAAATAGCATATGTCTAATATTGAATATTTTATTATAGGAAACTTTATTTTAAAGAAAAAAAATAGTATAGAAGACAGGCTGCAAGACCTGGTCTTTTCAGGAGTTCTTTCAGAATTTTCTCTTATCTCATTAGCTGCTTCAGGAACTGATTCTTAGGCAAAATTTTAGGAAAGAAAAAAAAGCTCTCATTAAGTTAGCTCACTGCTTTCCCCCTTGCGGTTTGGATACCTTTTTTCCCCCCCTTTTTTCAATATTTTATTCACAATCTGCTCAGACTCATCGTGTCTCTGCCCTTCTTTCATTTGTGCTGCAAGAAGCCTGAACAGGACAACTGGCCGTGCTTCCCAAAATGCCCGCTCACACCTGACCTTGCTCTGTGCTGGGAGGTGTAGGCCAAAAGCTGCCAAGGACCACGGCAAGATAGGAAAGCACTGGACTCTCTCTGGTCAGTTCCTGTGCCTTTCTTTGCAAAGCTGTGAGGACGAAGTCCAGCCCCATTCAATGCCCCTTGCTGTGGGTTGTGGCTGTAGTGGCTTTCACCATTTCGAACGTTGTCTCGTGGAAGTAAGCAGTTCTTCACTTCAGCCACAACCCGAGCTCTTTTTTCTCTTTCTGAGTACCCTTTAATAGTCAGCACATCCTTCCATATACGCCCCACCTCGCAGGTGTTTTCAATTTTGCACAATCCTTTTATTTGACCTGCTCTATATTCTGAACCTTTTTCCTCCTCTGGTAAATATTAGGTATATTGAATTTGGAGCAAACTGTTGTCTCAAGACTGTCTGCGTCTCGGGCTGAAATCCCGAGCTTGCTGCTTTTAAAATAGAGCTTCTAAATCATAAAGGTGAAGATGGTTTTTTGCTTTGGGGGGGTTACCTTTGTGTGTGCGTGTGTGTGTTTTTTTTTTTTTTTAATTCAATTTAATTTTGTTTAGCTCAATTCCTTGAGGTGCTGGCAATCTCGCGTAAGTTGTAGCAGTGTAGAGCTGCCTTTACCACACGGGTGATTTGCTGCAACAACTCGAGCTGCTGGCTGATAGCTGCGCAAGGGGCGCTTTTGAAGCCCGGTGGAAATGGTTGGGCTGGCCGTGGCAGCCAGCAGACACAACCCAAACACAAATTCCTGTAATCTCAGCAGACAGCAGCACTGAATCACATCCAGCAGGCCCCTGCCAGCGAGGCTCTGCGTGTTTTGGAGGTGGGGGGGGGTTGTGCAGCCCAAAAATCCTCAGGGTGCCGGGCACCGCTGAGAGGCCTGGCACAGCCCAAGCAGGCCCCTGGCCCCCAGCCCATAGGGAGCCAGAGGCTGAGCTGCTGCTGCCCAGCCTTAGCAGGAGGGGAGAGGACACAGAGAGCCCTGGGGACCCGAAGAAATAATCCTGGCATCAGGGTAATGACTGAGAGTTTAGATGAGGAACTTAATCTTTGTTGACCTGGGCTTCTTGTAATGATCTGTGAGAGCAGAATGAGCCTGCTCCGTGCCGGTGTTGCTGTAAAGCAGTAGCATGGGATAAAAGGCACCAACCCCAAATTCTCCGTGTCTTTCCACTGCAATATTTTTCTGTCCGTTTTACAGAGTCACACGCAACTGCAGAGCAATGGAAAAAACTGACTTTACTACACATCACTGTAAATGTCTCCTGTCTCTGCCCAGGAACTAGAAGGGAGGAGCAGGAGGGGATTTTTGCATTTGGATTTTCTTTTGCCCCAAGAGCCTGAAAGATCGATGTTTTGTACTGTTTATATTTAGCCTTAGAAATATTCTCACAATCTTACTAGTTTAAAAAACTTTCTGATTTTGAGTACTTTCTGATTTTGAGTGTCTACCAATGAGCCGAAAACTTGCAGATACTTTTAATAGTTGCATGACTGGAGTTTTTCTGTGGGGAAACTGAGAGCTACGTGTTTCAAGATGATTTCTATATGAACATGTGGCTGGCATAAACACCAATTTGATCATTAAACTAGTGTTCAGTATATTAAATAATTCAATCTTTAGCTCTTTACATATCTTGTAATTAAGACACTCAGCATTTTCACATTCTGTTACTTTTCATATGGAGATATCAATTACTTTCAAGACAGCCAAACAATAACAGCAACGTGTTTAAGACCTGATGGGGTGGAAGTCTTCATGGTTTCTGCATTGCAATTTGGTAGTCTTGGATATAACAATGGAGAGATTTTTCCTTCTGCTCATTGTGAACTTCCATTTCAAAGGTGGGAATCAGCAAATAATACCTCCTAGTCCTTGTCTTCAGCGGCCTTTTGCATGCTGAAGGTGCACCTGTGGATGTTGCTGTTGCTGAGCACTTCTGAAAAGTAAGCCACATCTCCCACTCTATTTAAAATAAAATTAAAAACCAAAAAAAAAAAAAAAGGCTAAAGAAAAAATTGTGGTTTCAGGAAAATTATGTAAATTTCAGGTAACTTCACTGCTGTTTATATTCCTCAAGTCCTAGCAGAGAACTGCCAGTGGCAGGCAGGCAGTCCCTGGCTCTCCTGCAGAGGGTCAGGTGCTGACTGGCCGCGTGCTGCTGCGCTGGCTTTCCAGTAATGCTCCCCTGCATCGGTTTCATGCTCCATGTGTGTTAACAGCAATCCCCGGGAAACAGTTTGTCCTTGTGGTGTAAAGCGTTCTCGAGAGGCTCTTCACTGCATAGGCCTTCACGCTTTTGTTTTGACAGTATCTCTTCTCACACTGTCATGTTTTCAAGTCCTTCTTGGCTTCAAGACTCTTATGTAAGGAGTGTGGAACTGAAATAAATGCGATGGGCCAAACTGTTCTCGGCTTGATCTCGATCAGTCACAGAAACACATCCTGGTCTTGCAAGGAAGGCTTGTCTGAGAACAGCCTTTTTTGTTTCCCTTGCTAAATAAATGGTGCATCTTTCTCCAAAGGGAATAGATACAGGGTTGGGTATGTCCACACGCCCTTCCATAAACATACGGTCCCGCAGTGCTGTCTGGCAGCAGAAAAAGGCCCCTGGCATACTGTCTCCTGCGGTGAAGTGCCCTGGATCCAGGGAAGCAGGACGAGGGATTATTTTACAAAGGTACAGCCTATTCTGGCCCTCTTGGGGCTGGGTGACTTCCCACTGCACTTTCCTTGGGGCTGTGGTGAAATGCCATAGTGTAGCCCACATGCTTTTGCTTGGAAATCTGAACCTCCAGGCGTGAATAACTTACTGGAATTAATCTTCAACTGTTGTCATCCCGTATTCAAATATTAAAGTGGCTGATCAGAGTGAGGCAGCGCAACCATGGTGGTCTTGCAAAACAGTGCGCCGCACAAGTGACATTTCCTGACATGAGTCAGTGTTTGTCTTTTTGCAAAAGGCGTTCTGCCATCTTCCTACAAACTGCCAGGCTAAATGCCTTGTTGCAGGCCCAGCTCCCGTGCAACAAACCCTAGGATCTGTCCTGAACTGCAGATTTTATGAAGCATCACCTGAAGGGAGAAGGAGCAGCAGAAACGTAAGAAGTTTATCTGGAGGTGATCAAAACTCCACAGGACTGCAGGTTTAGGGAGAACCACCTTTCCCTCTGTCAGCAACACAAGCAGTGCAGCACTGGGAAGGAAGCGGAGGCAGGGTCTGAACGAAGCGATCCCTCCAGGAAACAAATGACCTGGTAGAGTTGTTAGAGCGGCAGGTGAGGCAGCATCATGTTTCCAGATAGGCCAGATTTATTTTGTGCTTTGGACTGGAAAGTTTTATGCAAGTCTATGAGCTGTGAAAGCAATCAAGGCTTTTTCAGCTCTTTTACTGAAGGGCAAGTATCACCATACACTAAATAATCCCGGGTCTGGGCTTTCTGTTCCCACACAGGTGGCTTGCGCCGCAGGAGGTTATGCAGCACTGCTCTTCTCTTGAGCTCGCCTCCTGGGTTGCAGGAGATGGACCTTGGCCAATACTCTTCTCTCTGCTTTTCTCATCTGTAATGATGCTTGCGGCTTTTATTCAGCAATTTGTTTGTTTGTTTTAAGTAACTGACGGAAAGGGACACGCTAAACCTGAAATTGCTATGTTTTAAATAAAGTCGCGAGAAGATCCCAGAGCAATACTGTCTGTGCTCGTTCCTGAGGAGCTATGCTGTCCTAAGACAGTGAAGATGCTTAGATCAGCTTCTGGCATAATGTGCAAGTGATCATTTTGTATGATATTAGGATTAAAAACCTCTTTGAGGGGAAGGGGGTGTACTGTTCAATACAGCCATAACTCTTCCTCAAGCATGTAAAATATCCCTTTTCCCATCTCCTCCACAGTGAAAGGGTTTTATGCAAGGACAAAGTGCACGTTTCCCAGGAAATGAAAGGCAACAGAATTTCCTTGCTTTCTTTGAACATTGAGTGAAGCTATATGAGACCAGGGTGAGGCACCACACAGATAACCAAATCTGATCTTTTAAAATAATGCTGTGTGAACGGAGCAGGGGATGTGAGAGGCTCAGGGGAAGAAGCTGCTCCCTGACAACTCACTTTTTTATGAAAAACCAGATTAACGATAGGGAGTGAATCACACCTTTGAGTCATTGCACAGACTGCAGTTCTTCCTGTCCACCGGCCCCTTGAGCTAACGGAGTAACGGGCAGCCGCCAAGCATCCTCCCTGCAGGCCAGCAAGAAGCAGCATCAATCTGCTTTGCGATTTGCTTCACAGATACTGGACAGAAATCTCAGGTTTTGGCTCAGCTACAGAAAGTCCCCCGATCCTGGATTTTCATCTGATCTGTGGCTGCTTGGACTTCGGTGTTTTCTGCCATGTTGCTGTGTTCCCACCGAGCCTCGGCCCTGAGCTCCTGTCCAGGCATAGCTCAGCCAACTGGTACCCACTCAGCGTAGTCTCAGTGCTTCTTCTGCATCCAAGATTATTGGAGCTGTGACTCTCACCCACTTTTCCACACCATCTTGACTTCTTGCCAGGGTTTTCTTTGCCAAATTTTGGTGCCAAGCCTGCCAATGATTTCAGACTCCCCAGCACTCAGATCCCATTTCTCTCCCATTCCTATTCCAGCTTCCCTGTGCCAGTCAGTGGGGCATTAGGGAGACATTTCCTCACCCGTGTATTTTGTCTCCCTGTGCTTCTCGCTGAACTTTGCAAGCCCCACTCTTGTCCCTCTACATTTGGTGCTGCTAATTTGAATCTTCCACATTCCGTGTACCGAGCAGGGGATGTTGGCTAGGAAAACACTGACGGGATAAAGAATATCCTAGCTTTTGTTTTGGATGTCTGGATCTGGCAACATCCAGCAAGCTGAAGTTGCAGTTACAAGGAAAGTCCTTCTCAGCCTCAGGCTGGAGCAAACCTGCTGGGGCAGGAGCTTTGAGGGAACGGTGGAAAATGCCTCAACAGCCTCTCAACTGAGACAGCTAACATCAGAGACATCTTTATCGACAGTTTTTGATCTGGACTTTTTCTTTTCCACTTCATTTGAGGATTTACAACTTGTCCAGATTTGGGCACGTTTTTGTTTAGACACTTTCCTGACGCAAAGGACAGATTTGCGATGTGTCGTACCCAGTGTCAGATCCAAACCAGCCTTTCTAGGAAAAGACCTTCCCCCCACACCTTTCCCTGTAAACTTTCTCTCAAAACTGCCTGATATACTCGGAAACCTTCTGAATATTTGAAACCATCTCCAGCCCAGCCCCGACTGCAGCACATATACAACATATGCCCGACCTGGGTTTCCACTCAAAAGGGTCAAAGTTTCGCAGGGTTATTGCCAACTGGAAATGAAATTTTATGTAGGGAAGTCCTGAGTAACCTTGGTAATGAGCAGAGCTGTGCCCCGTGGTACTCTCCAAGCTGCCAGCCTCCCGCCTGTGCCTTTTCTCACCACTTTATTTACCTCAAGGTTGCTTCTGATTGAGCCACTTCCCATTCCCAGTGACAAACTCCTCTCTGGCTTTGTGGCCGGCAAGTTCACCGCCTGATAAAATAGGAGCACACCCGAGGGATCACTCAGAGGGTCAGAGAGCCCAGCTGGCCGAGGCCACCGCAGGCTGAAAAATACAGAGTGGTCTGGGGTGTGCTGGTTGGGTTTAACTTCATAAGCATCAGCTCTTTTTAAATAGTCTGCCTTTTTTATTTTATTTTTTTTTTCTTTGGAAAGAAAACTGTTGCTGGAGGTGCTGTAATAAGGGAGAAGATAAGGTGTTTGATGCAGCACACGGTGCAAAGCTTGGGGTAATGAAGGAATGGCTATGTTTCGGGTCAGCCTGAGTTCAGGCAGCAAGGTCTAAATAGCTGCCGGAATGGCACCATTTATCATTTCATGCGAGAGAAGGTTTTGGTTGCTAGACCAGTTTATCTATGATCTATGTACCTTTTGAAATCACACTGCTTTATTTACCTTAGCAGAGTAGAGGTTTAGATATAATCTTAAATATTTTTTTTTAGTACACTGCGCGTTTGGGAGGGACCAGATATTGTTATAGCATTATCTTGAAGCGTGAAGGTGTGGAAACACTGTAAAGCAAGGTAAAATATCTGAGACTGAGGTAATGCCTTTGTGTAATCCTCACCTGTCATCGGCTACTTCCTTGTGGTGTTGGAGTGGGATATAACCGTATGGCATTCTTTATTGAGGCAAGGGTTTTTTTTAAGCTGATATGACTTATCCTGTATTTGCCATTGGCAATGTACATATATACGTATATATATGTGTGTGGTCAGTTGCTGTGAATCAACAGATGTGCAAACAACTGATCTGTGTGCCTAAGCTTTTACCGCGGTGATACGTTGTCATATCACTGCCTACTGGCAATACTAATACACAGGTTTTTGGACTAAAAGAGTTTAAGGTTATAATCCAGTGAATGTACAAAAATACAATGAATTGGTATACTTCAAGGATACAGACTGGGGAAGCTTTTTGACAGATTTAAGTACCTCTGTAACTCTTCATCTGCAAAGAAAAAGGGGGAAAAGTAGAGCTACTGACATTAGACTCTAGGCTACTTTTTGATAATGGTTTGTGCCCCATGAAGTCATCACAAGGTAAAATTGAATCACTTTCCTTATTGAATTTAGTAGCAGAGAAATTAAAGATAGAGGCAACTGGGGGGAAGTGATTAATATAGCAGAATAAAAGAGGATTTAAGCAGAATAATTAACATAAGAGAATATACTTGCTTGAAGACAGATAAAAATGAAAAGTGGTGCAGGAAAGAGGGTCAGAGTTCGAGTTGCACGGCTGCAGATACAATTGGTCATAAAGAAAGGCTAGGAAAATGCCATAAGCAGTGGTTCTGGGGTTTGATCATGTTTTTAAAGTATGCTTTCAAAATAAGCTTTCAGCAATGTCATGGGATTATCTTTTTGCTGTCATGTGTATACACCATTCAGCTGCAGCTTCCCATATGTGCTGGAACTGTGTGAGCTGGGACTGGGGATGGCACAGGAGATCCCTGCAGCAATCAAGAGGAGAGGAGACTGGAGATTTGAACGACTATTATGGCTGAGAAGAAAGAAAATGTATCAGCACATTTGGGAAGTATTTCAGATGGGGCAAAAACTCCCCCGTGTCAGTGTCTGCCCTATAACAAAACAGATTTCTGGCTGAAAGGCTTGAGGCTGGAAGAAGAGAGGTGATGTGCTGGCATATAACTGTTGGTGCTTCTGTAAGAAATTTGTAGCAAAAAGCTTAGGGAGTATGCCAGGTTTATTTAGTAAAGAAGACACGAGGAAGGAGGGAGGAGACCTGCGACACAGAATTCTTCAAAAAGTCCATAATTTTGGTTACGGAATGCCTGCCCTGAAATCCTACCTGGAGCAATATTTTGTACTGGATAATGAAGTGTGTCAAAGTTTTTAGGGGAGAAAAGATATTCTTACACCACTGTAAAAGGTAAATCAGTAAAACTACACTATATAGCAGAATTTCTAAGTTAAATCAATAACCCTACACACTAAAGTAATGCTTTGTAAGCTAAAACTGCTCTACACATCATACTAATCCTTTGAGAGGGTAGAGAGTTTAGGAGATTGGTTATACCATCTGCAATATCAGTAAAATACAGCATTAGGTTACATATGCCTACTAAGGCAGGCGTCGGTAAATAAGTATGTGATATTAAAAATGTGACACCTCTAAGTCGGTCTGTGATAGTGGAACGCGCGTGTTGGTGTGTTGCATTTACCTTGCTGTGTATGTGAGCTGAGTGCGAATCAGCCCCCTGGCAGAGCTAGCAGGCCTCTTTAAGCAGTTACTGGTGTGCGGATCAGCCTCTAAGATTAACGCCGTAATAGGAACAGGAGTTGGAGGGCTGACATTAGTTTCCAGAGGTCTCTGGAGTGACTTATCTATAGCTAGAGAGGCTGCATTTGCCATTAATTTTTAAATGGTGAATGAGCTGGGCTGAATCCACTCCCTGCTCCGTGCTGCACTGTCCTGGGGATGTGTACAGCAGGAGACGCGGTCCTGGGCGGGCTGGCAAGGGGCTGATTGCTCTCTTCCCACAGGGTTTATTTCCTTAAAAAGGGAAGGTTGGGGTTTCCACCAGGTGCCCAGGGGAAATCTAGAGGGAATGTGAAATGAGGAAGTGCATCCTTTAGCTCCGGTGTTGACCAGTCACCGGCGTAGTCTCCTGGGAGGAGAAAGCACCGGCTACTTCTGTGCTGAAGGATGTGATGTGTGGAGTGCCACTGGAGAAGGCATACTCAGAATCTTACACAGACAAATTTTGTTCAGGTTTTACCTTTTTCTCCCGACGCCTCTGCCCCTCGATTGCTTATAAACAATTCTTCCCCGCTCCTGGGGCAGTACCTGGGTGATGGCAATGAGGCCTGAGCACCAGCCCGCCAGGAGCAGCCAGCCAGCTCAGGCTGGCGTGAGGATCTCCGTGCTGTGGGTCTGTGCTTAGTGTGGTGGAAATCCTGACCCTAAAACCTCACATCCCAGCCATTGCCCACATGCTGGCCCAGTGTCCCTAGAGCAGTGCTTGGCTGAGGCCGGGTTGCTGCCTTGCACTGCAGCTCCTCTGTTTTCTTCTTTGCCTTACCTGTGCGTTTTGTTTGCTGATTCAGGACAGCCAGCTTTAGCCAAATAATGGGAATTACAATTCTCATAATGGGTTTCTATAGTTTAAGTACATGCATGCAATAAGAATCGTCTCCTTTATTACTCTCAAAGGCACTCACCATCTCTGCATCCCCCGAAGGGTTATTGGCATTATATTTGAGCCAATTATTCTTATTTAGAAAATTAGACTTATTCATCTACCGTAGTATTTAGTAAGCAGGGTTGTTTTTTTTTGCTCTTCCTCTGAACTTCTGCAGCCTACATTTGCTGAGCTAGCTCTGGGAACATATGCACTGCATTCCTTTTTATTTGGTGGGCCTCAGAGTCTAAATTGGGACTTTTGAGCTGCTCTTGAACACTGGGAAACCATATGTGGCGTTGTGTTGTTTGAATGACATTCAAAACCAGAGGGTTTGTGTAAACATGTCATTTAAAATAGAGCTCAGCCAGTGAAGGAACATGTAGCATTGTTCAACCTGTGCGTGAGCACACTGCCGTGCCATGTACAAGGAGGATGAAACTGGGAGAAGAGCGCTGTAGCTTTTCTAAAACAAGAAAGATGAAAACAGGAAGAGTCAAACAAACAAAATTCTAAGTTTTTTTTTTTTTTTTCCCCCACTTTCTCAAAAACTTTTTATGAAGTCAGGCTTTGGGATAATAATTCAGGTAAGGTCCTTACCTGGATTAGGAATCGTTTCAGTTTAGGAGCCAGCTTTTAACAGAGGGGTGGAGGTGACCTGGGACATCTCCATGCAGACTGGTGCTGTTCATCATGTTCCTGAGAGAGGTGGAGAATGAGACAAAGAAGCGTCCTGGCGATACCCCATCAGGCAGGATAGCTGAGGTGAGGACATGCTGGGTGCTGCAGAATGGCCTCGCAATGCAGAGTGACTGGAGGGTGACCCAGTGGGTGAAATTCAGTGCTGATGAATGCAGAACAGTGCAGAGCAGGAGAAAATCCTTAAGCTGAAATATACAGGGATGGAATCTAAATTATCACTGGGGAAGAAACCTTGGGTTATAACAATTGTACAAAAAGCCTGCTGAATGTCCAGTAGGAATAAGGAAAAAAAAAAAACGAATGCTGAATGCTAGGAATTCCTGGGAGAGGAGTCATGAACAAAACTGAAAGATCTTTACACTACAATATAAATGTGTGGTGCACTTGACCATTACATCCTTACTCCTTCCTCTCACAAAGATGCAGGAGAAGGGGAGAAAAATACAGAAAACATCAATAAAAGATGTGGGTGACTCCTGTATGGAAAACAGCTAAACTCTTGGGGATTTTCAAACTCCTATCTGAGCAGGAAGAAAATGAAGGGGCTGTAAAGTCTCGAGTGGCACGAAGAAAGCAAATGGAAAATGACTGTTCACTTTCCCATACCGTGGCAGCCTCAAGTGGATGGTTAGGTGACAAGTTTAAAACAAGCAAAAAGGACTTCCCATAGTTGTGAAATTGCCCTGGGATATTGTAGATGCCAAAAGTTCACATGCTGACAATGGTGTTTGGACATATCCCTTAAAGAAAGCTCTCTTGGTGACTCTTGTATACAAAAATGCAGACATTGTGGGGACCTGGGAAGGCCCAGAGCTTGGGAGGCTGTTGGCACTTGCCAGAGGAGGAGAGAGGATAAATTATGAACCTAGACAGGACAGTTGACTTCCTCTGCCTCTGAAGCGATCCTGTCTGGCTATTCCTGTGTAATTACACCCATCCTATGGCAGGTATTGTCTGAGCATGTAACAAAGGAAGCTGCTGCCCTGAAAAGTCAATTTGAGTTTTTTGAAAAACTTTCAGTGGGAGTCCTTGCAGAAGAGAGAGGCAGAAGAATTATTATTTTTTTTTAAAGAGTTGAAATGAAAGAAAATACGTACTAGGTGAAGTCCTAATTTGTGAAGATATTCTAATACTTTTGGAGGGTTTTTTGATCTAAATACCTGTACAGAGGACAGTAGCATTTCATGTGCATAACAGTGATGTTGACGTCTGGCAAAAACCTCTGACTGGTGATCATCTTTGTATCCAGGCACTTGCTGTAGCTTTTCGGAGGGACCGGAATGCAGCTGACCTGAATAAAACCTGTGCATTGAAACACCTGATTTTCTTTTTATTGAGGGTACTGTGATGTGTGCAGTGTATGTGCTAAATACGTTGCTTTCTAGTTGGCTCTCCATGTAATGTTGGATTGCAACAGACTGCTCTCTGTCACACCTGATGACTAAACCTGTCTCACCCACGCCACGGGAAAGTGCTGGTGCATTGAGACTTCTTAGAACCAAGCTTTAGGTTGGCCTCAGATTTCAAATCTCCTGTGCGCTTTTTTTAATATGGCCTCTAACTCAAGAGATACAAGCACAAAAGGATTCCAGGCAACAATTCATCAGATAAGTATTTATTTATTTAACTCAACCTATAGAACTATGCTGGCAATAGTTTCTTCAGAGTTAGACTTCCGTTGAGCAAAAGGCTGTCTTTTAAAGACTGTTTTCTCTTTTTCAGGCATCTGCACTGAAACATTCTGGATTTCATTGGGCATGGTAAGAAATTCCCTCTTAATTACAGAAAAAAAAAGAAAAAGAGCTGTCTGTTTTCTTTACCTCCTGATATGTTCAAAGTGGAAGTGCAGCTTCAGAAACTGGATGCATTTGGTTTATATTGTGCATTTTAAAACAGGAGGGCAAGACATAACTAAAGCAAACATACATTGCAACCATGTGGGACAGTGTTTACTACGGCAGTACCTACAAGTGGGTTAGAGTTGGCTACAAGCTGGGGCTGGGGGCCCAGCAGAAATTGTGGAGCATCTGTCTGTGTGATGGAGACAAAGGTTTTGTTGGTGATATATATTGTTTTAACTCTACAAAATAGTCATCTTTTCAACGGTTTTAGTGAGCATACAGTTGAATACTTGATATTATAAAGGTAGCCCAGCAGACCACTGCTTTCCAGAGCATGGACAGGCCAGGCAATTGGGGAAGATGCACTGTGCTGTGAGGGAAAAAGCCTGTAATATTTCTAGAAATTGAACCTTTGATAGATCTAAATGTTGCTGAAATACAAAGTAGTTCAATCTCATTGAGACTAAGGCTTTAGTCTTGCTGGCACAGCTGTGTCAGGAAGGGATTTATTATATTTTTGTCATCATTGCTATGCTAGCAAAAGCCCTAATATATATGAAGTTACACTAGAGGGAAAAAGGATTTTTTTTCTCAGACAACTTAATTTGCTCATGGAAATGATGTAAAACTGTACCTGCAAAAGGGTTTTTTTTCCTAGTGTAAATTGTCTATGCTTGTATAACTGTAGCAATAAACTATTACAAGAGTCTACAAGGGCTTGCTGAAAAGAAATAATCTATCTGAAGCTAAAGATAACAAACAATTCTCCTTATTAAATTGGCTAATTCTTATAACTGGAGATGGTGTGTCAAAAGTAAATACCAAATCCAGGGATGCCACAAGTTCTGTTTTTTTTCCTTTTTTTTTCTTTTTTTTTTTTTCACTGTTCCTCTCAACATGTGCGCATTTTTGCCTGAAGTTCAAGCTGAGAAAAATTCAAGACAGCATCATGCAGATGTTTTCACCTTCTTGGGCATTTATTGTCTCTGAGCAAAAATAGGTAGTACCTATGGGGCTGGAGAAAGTGAGTCCCAGCGAGCCTGGCTTCCTCTTGAGGAGTACCACTTCCTTGGGCAGCACTGAGGGAGGCTCTCTTTCAAGGCTGCCTCCCACATCTGTATACCGGGCTTGAAGCCAAGCCTCTCTTCTGTAAAGAAACCTTGCTAAAATTTCTCATTTCATGCCCCTTTATGGAGAGAGAGAGTGCATAAGTGCAAGAGAGACAGAGAAAGATGTATGTGCCAAGCGTGTTGAGAGAGCATGGCAGAGAAGGCTCTTGATTTCGCGTGTTTGGGGACAAAGGGGCAGCAGGGACAGAGAAGGCTTTACATTAATTAGCACTGTATTTGCCATCCCTTCCTCCCACCTCAAAAGTGATAAATTCTCCTCTCCTTCTTCAAAATGCATCTATTTCTTTCAGACAACTGTTTATGTTTGAGTCCTTTGAACTAGCAGAGGCATTTGAAATAAATGCGCTCTTAAATGTGCCTCCTGCCTGCCTCTGTCTCGTCTGCATATGGACACTTAAAAGCGTTGGAGAATATGTCTTACATATCTCAGAAATATGCTAAGTTCACAGTGGTGGCACCCGATACAGCTTTATTCTTCCCTCCCCCTTAGAGTACAGTGGGATAGCTGCTGTATTTGATAAACAATCACCAATTAGGCGCTCCGTTCCCTGCTAATTCAGCAACTGCTCTCCAGGGCCTCTGGGCAGCTCGTACGCCAGTTCGTGTGCTCACCCCAGGTAGCTCTGAACTGAAGGAGTTCCCTTAATTGTTTTTGCTGTTGTGTCTGTTTAAAAGGGTTTACGGCTCCTTTTGCTAAGCTAGGTGGTGTATTACAAATGCATGCTTGCTGTCTTCGTTTTCCCAGCAAGCCCTTAGCAACATGAGTAACGTAATCCCAAAACATGATGCTGTGTCAGTCTTTTCTAGTTTGGGGTACTCATGGGTGTCCTCATGCCCCACTGCCCTGCTCAACACCTAGATGAAAGATAAACAAGATGGCATTCACCTGCTTATCACAGAGCAGTGCAGGACAGGGAGCCAAAATAGTTTTCTGTGCTGATAGATGTTGAAGGCTCTTGCAAGTCCCGTTGGGCAGCAAACTGAATGGAAGAAGTTGTCTCTCTGCTAACATTTGCTTCTTATTCTTTTGTCTTACAGGTGCCTGGTGATGACTGAGATCTGCTGCTGAAGCAAATTCTAGAGGAGGTGTCAGAGCTGTGACTATGGCTTCTTTGCACATAAATGTTATTGTGTGTTTGTTTGAATGTGGTAGGATATTTAATGTATTACAGAAATACATTCTGTACACCCAGACTCAGTGTCAGTGTCACCGCAGACCCTTTCTTCCAAACATATTTCCTTCATTTGAGCCTTAACAATTAAACAAAAAACCCACAACAAATCAAAACAAACAAACAAAAAAAGCACACCCCCAGACCTTGAGAAAATGTAATTTCCTATGAAACATGTACCCTACTGTCATCTTCTGGGGGAAGAGAACCTTATTGTATCTACTGTTGTTGTAAGTGAAATATGGTGTACAGCATGCTAAATATCTGCTAAGTCAAATGTCAGTGTGAACCCAGAAATCCTCACTAGAGGAAAAAATAAATATTTTTATTTTCTCTAAAAGCTTCCCTGTAAAATTCTTCTAAGGATCTGCTTCATGAGACAACACAAAACAAACAGATGGGCACTCCCTCTTCATTTCCCAGCCCGGTGACAGGATTGTTGGGACTTTTGGCCAAGTGCTCTGAAAATACTCTGAGTCTATAAAAAATGAAGCCCACCTTGTTAACCAAGGATATGCCTCATCTGTGTTGAGCAGGAAACTTGGATAATAGATTTTTCTATTTAAGGTCACACTCTTATCCCTGTACTGTTACTTCCAAAGAAGCTACGAAGACAACTGAAATGAACCTTCACTGCTCACAAGGCCAGGGCAAAGAGCTGCACAAAGCTGTTTAGCTAAAGTAGTTCCTTGTTTTTTTTCCTTTCCTTTCATATGCAATGACATCTTGCCTTTTGAAGTACATGCCATTTTTTTCTACATTATATTACCTGCGCTTCAGCATTTTCATTCTGATTTGTATAATTATTTTTTCTTCTACAACACTCTTGATTTTCAAGCATATTTTTTTTCCCAGCCTTTCAAATGGGTTGTTTGGCCTCTGTATACATAATTTTCTTGATTTGTATTGAAGATTGTAGAAGAAAGCTGATAACCTCAGCGTCGTGTTTGCAGTACAGTGCGTCATCATGTAACCAGACTAAATAGCAAGGCATTATTCACAAGGAGGTGAGGTTATATTTGCTGCTGCTAAGTTCTTAGCTGTTCAGTCTTAACACTGGGTGCCTGGGTTTCTTTTTATGGAGTGCCTGTTTACTCTTGTGTATTTTTATAGAGTAAAAGGCTGGTGGGGAGAATGAGGGTGTTATGTGCAGTGATGTTATAAATAACATTGGCTCTCAGATTATTTGCATTATACCTACTTGCCAGAATGTGTAACATTAAATAAATAAATAAATAAAAAGTCTTATTTAAGAAAAGAAAAGAAAGAAAAACAAACGAGAAACAACCACACGCACACAAAACAAAACCGCAGCACAATGGCGTGGATAAGAGATCTAAAGGAAATGCTGGGGAATATATTTCTTGGGGAGTATTCCCTACCTAGTTAATAACCCAGACAGAAGATTGCTTACTCCTCCCACAGCCTCAGATCAAACAGAATATTAAAGCCTTAAAGATGCTGGCGTAAGGAAGAAGGAGGGTTACTCAGCACCCATCATGCTCAACTGACAGGCAAATGGGGAGCATGCTGGGAGCAGAGCCACTCTCTTGACGGCGAGATGGTGACTCCAGGGTGGATGTGATGAAATGCAGCTGTGATGGAGAAGGGGAGGCAGACACATAGGGTTTGCTGTTCTTCTCCTTTTGCTCCGTGTGCTGTGTACTTTGGGGTAAATAAACAAAAAGTGCTTACATCTGAGCAACATTTCAATCGCCGTGGTGGTATTTGGTTAAATAATGAGACATTCAACAACGCTGCAAACTTCTGAACAAAGGAGGTGTGCAGGTCAGGGATCTGGGGGAGAGTATTCTCGTTCCTCCTGCCAACCGTGTGTGTGCTCACATGGGACAAAGCTGCCGAGGTCCCAGCCCTGCTGCTGCAAGCGAGGAGGCAGAGCAGAGCAAGTCAGGGAAGGACTGAGTCCCAAGGAAGCAGAGCTTTTGTTGTGATGGCTGTCTGACAGACTTCGGAGTGTGGCTATGCATATGTTTGGTTTTTTCAGTGCTGAAATCTCAATGGGAAAGTATAATAACACCACTGCGTCCTTGTAATTTTATGGCATTTTTTTATTATGGCTATCATTTACAATAACCTTGCTGTCACGTTGGCCTCTAGTCTGGCTTCAGTAGTTTCCGACTCTCCCTCCAAGATGATGGAAGTGAAGTTGGACCATTTCATACGTGCTAAGTCTTCTTTTCTCCTCTCCTTCCTTCTTCCCAAATGGTGGTTGTGTCAGTGGGATTCTTCTGGCTTGTTCTTTCCCTGCATCCATCCTCAGAGGCACACAGTATCTGGGTTACCTTTCCTCAGAGTAAGGCTAAATAGAACTCCTTGACAGAGCAGCCTCCTCAGTGCAGCAGAGATCGTGGAAGACAGCGTCCTGCTTGTTATTCCTATTCTTCACGCACTCCTGATTCCCATCCTCTGTCAAAAACTGAAATTCCTGCATGGCAGCCATTTGTTGCTTAGCTACTGGGCCTGGCCAGTGCTCTTGAAGATGGCAATACAACACCTGGAGGGCTGTAAGGCAAGAGGAGTCCTTGAAGGACTTCTAGAAGAGCGGGACACATTCGGGATCCCAGAAGTAAAGCAAAGAGAGCAGTGGCCCTGCACGGGTGCGTGGTAAGTCTGGGAAGGAGAGCAGGGCACTACTGGCACTAGCAGGGCCCTGGGAGAAGAAATGCTTCGGCGAATGGCTGTGACGAGTGCTCCAGCAGCAAACCTCTGCTAGACTGATTGGTCCCATATGCCAGGGGACTTTGATTTGTGGCTGGGTTTAGCAGTGATCTGAGGTTTGTGTCTCTTCAATAAATTCTGCTGAAAACAGAGCTTCGCCTGTGAACCAGCTACAGGCATAGTTAGCTAATTCAGTGATGTGTTTAAGTAACACATTGCATCTGGAGCTGGCAACCAGCTTGAAATCCTCATTTAGAAACAATAGTAAAGCACCAGAGAGATTATGGCACGATGTAGTCCACCAGCGTGTATTTTACAATGCGAGCTGACGTCTCAGTGATCTCCTAGAATAGAGACTGTGCTGGAGGAGCTGTGAGTAATTGCAAACCAAATGCTGCGAGCGGCCGGTCTGTGACAAAGCTCCGGACAAAGGATTTCAGCAGCTACGATGCTGTGGAGGCAGAGGCAGGATGCTGTTATGGCTGCAAGCTGGGGAGCAGAAAAGCAGAGGGTTAGCCGAATCTGCTATAGTAGAAGGAGACTGAAGTTTGGATTTGGACATCTGCAAATTGGCGGAGATTCTTGTTGTTAACCCGTTTGTTACTGGAGGGCTGGAGCAGTAAAGTAACAAAATCTGTAGTGGAAACAATTACTGGGTCTGTTCAGAAGCAGTACAGATTATGAATACTTTCAAAGAACTGTAAAGTTGTCTGGAAAATGGGCAGATTGAATCGAAGAGGGGAATAACGTGGGTGAGACTGGCTGGGAGGGAGAGCGGGAGCAGTCCTGCAGGATCCAGAGGAGCTGAGTATGGGAGGTCAGTGGGGGCACTTGCTCCAATTAAAGCCATGATCAAAACCCAACTGCGATATTAGGTTGCTTATCATTCAAGAAAATTGAGATATTGAATAACTGGGAGGGTATCACAGAGCTTTTTGTGTAAAGCCAGTGCCGGAGGTCTCGGCTAGAGCACAGCGTGCAATGGTGGCCTCCCCGGCTCAAAAATGACGTGGCTGAAGGAAGGGCATTTGGAAAAGGGTGACAAGGGTATTCAAGAGCTTGGGAAAACTCCCAACCAAAGGGAGGCCAGACCTTTTACCTCAGAAGATCCAGAAGAGTGGAAATTGTACGGGCTGGAGGATACAAAATATGTTGGAGAGGAGCGGTCAGGAACATCCCCTATTCTCTTACCATGGCACAGGCCCACAGGGACACTGTATGAAACTTGACAGCTGTTCAAAAAGATACTACCTGGGGCTAATCGGGGAGGTGATCCTAACATTTGAAAATCCATGTCATAAATTCAACTGTAATAAGGTTTTAAGAGGGAGAGAGGATGGGCTACAGCAGCAGTCCTTACAAAAGCCTAACTCCTGACAAAAGTGCATCTTCAGAGGGGCTGTTGCTTAGTTACTTCATGCTCCAGTTTTTAAACTGTTACTTGAATTTTACCTGATTCATCCTTCTGAAATCCTGTTTACATTCTATAAGAGAAGTTAATAATTCAGTGTACTGTGCTCATTTATCCAAAATAAAAAAAAAAAAAAAAAAAAAAAAAAGAAGCCTTTGATAGAGATGTCTAGTGCTTGTGCTATTACAGTGCCATTCAGCTACTGTGCAACTTCCACATTTCAAATCTCGTTTCTAATGTGCAGTATTTCATGATTCTAATTCATGTGCTTTGGAAAAAAAAGCTGTGCGTTTCATTGCTTAATTAGCTGGCCTAAAGCCACTCGCTTAGGTATTATATGAAACAAATGTGTGTGTGTGGGGGGTGTTTGTATGAATTTATAGAGAAACCTCACAGGGTGTTGTTCAGTAGGATGCAAAAAGAACAAGGCTCATTTTTTTCAGTGGCTTTCATGCTGTCCTTCTTTCAGAGGCCTACCTAGATGGCTCTTTCCCGAGTGGGTCGTAGCTCCCATCACAGTGTCAGAAGGATGACTGCTGTTTTGAGAAATCGTTCATCTAAGAACTGTTCCTCATCCTTTTTCCCTTCCTTTCCCAAATATTTGGCCACTGCTCCGGGTCCACACACTCCCTGTGCCATGGCAGTGCACGAGTTAAACCTTCCTAGAGGCATGATGCAGCTCTGAAGTGACGTGGCTGTTGCTGAAACTTGCTGGAGAGCATAGAAGCTAATGCAAGGCCTTAGGTATTTTGGCACTCCTTGGAACACAGATACTAATCTAAACATCCATGTGCCCTTTGTATCGATCTGAAGTATATGGAGACATCGAGCAGCTGATCTCTGGAAAGATCTGTCACACAAAGCCTTCCCTCTGCTCAGCTTGCTCTAAACTGCCCTCACAAAATTAGATATATATTTTTAAATAAGGCAAACAGAAATTCTGCAGCCTGATTCTCCCCTCTGACAGAAAGATTTTTCCTTTCTTATTCTTTTTTTTTTTTTTTCTTTTTCCTTTATTTGTAAAGAAACATGAATAAATTAATTAGATTTTTTAAAAATGCAAATATTGTTAAGGACTTTCTCAGGCTTGTGAAGAGAAAAGTGTTTATTTTAGAATGGTGTATTTTTTTCCAGATAGAGATCAATTACTAAATTATTCATTTCTCCCCTTTCTCCATTTTATTGCAGGTCTCATTCCTAGGTGGCTGTGATGATTAATGGGATGTGCTGGGTTAATACCTTGTGTTTGGGTACTCACATGATAGAAGCAGCTTTGTGCTAAGCTTTTAGTGGGGGTGCAAGATTGGAAGATATTTTGAAGGCGGCCAATTGGCCATGGCACTTCCACTTCTCTCAATTTAGCCATAAATCAATTGTGAATGATTTTCCCACAGTAATTTTTCATACGTTTTGAACTTGTGTAATGAACATCCCTGTCCCGGAGTGAAACTGTGATTTTTCTAGATCTTGTTGAAGACATGATCAGGATTTATGAAGGGTGACAATGTAAATCCATTACATTTTCCTTTCCCTCTTTTGTTTGCCTCTCCACCTCTTCTTTTCACCTGGCTCCTTCCTTCCTTCCTTCCTTCCTTCCTTCCTTCCTTCCTTCCTTCCTTCCTTCCTTCCTTCCTTCCTTCCTTCCTTCCTTCCTTCCTTCCTTCCTTCCTTCCTTCCTTCCTTCCTTCCTTCCTTCCTTCCTTCCTTCCTTCTTCCATTTTTCCCCCCACCTCACAACCCAAAAAGCTTTAAACCATCCACAGCTACAACATGGCAGTTGGCTCTTACCTCATGACAGTCATGTATCAGTGACGGATAGCAGGTAACTGCAACAACCTAAATAATTAGAGGATGGTTCAGGTCAAGTGACAGTAGGATGTAAGCAACTTCCTACCATTCTGAACATTTTTTTTTCTACTTAATCTATTGCAATCACTTTAATGTTGCTTGGTACCAAAGTACAGTTCTGCTTAAAAAAGACATTTGTAGAAATGAAATGGTGGGGTCTTAGATTCATTTTGTCTCCACCCTTTTTTTCTATATCAAATGCATGCAGTTTGACAGCCAAAGGGTACTGGGTTTTGTGTTGTTGTTTTGTCTTTGTTTCTTTTTTTCCTGGCAGTCCCCAAATCTCCCCTGGACTCTGACACTCAAGTCAAGGTCATTTCTCCCCCTCTCTCCATTCCTCTCTCTCCATCTTTACCATTGCCTTAAGTGAAGCTGCCCGTGTTGAGTAACCTCTCTGTCTGCTGGTGGTGCCCTTTGCACCACCACAGCAAGCCCACTTGACAATCACATTGGGATACAGCATTTGTGTATTGGGTAATATTCTGCAACATCGTGTTTCTGTCTTGCTTGGTCAGTAGATGTAATGCTGAATTACAGCTTATTTGACCTAGGGCAGAGGACTTTTCCTTGACGAGGTCCAGCTAGGTCTTCAGAAACGTTTGTCAAGTCATGTGTTAGTAAGCACCTTTGTTTTTTATCCAGTAATAAATACACACACAAGCAGAACCATTTTGTCTGTAGTCTGCCTGAAATTAAGTTGTAGACCGCATCTGGCCGTTGGTCCAGGAATTCCTTGTTCCTATATTACAGTGTCTGATAGTAGTTGAAAGAGAGATTTTTTCGGAAATCATTTTGCAAGTGACTCTGGAGAGACAATGAATGTAAATTCTTGCAGACTTACAAAGACTGCAGTCGGAATATTGAGTGAAACTCAAAGAGCAACATAGCGGTTCTTCTTCACATCACAGGCTTCAGAGAGTTAGTATTCAAAAGAATGTGGGAAATTGGGTCATTTTTGTACAGTAGAGAAAAGATCTGAGGTTACCAACTCTCTTGCTGTAACGATGCAGGAACTCTAAGTCTGGATTAGCAGGAAACCTGAGCAGGATTTTTCTCTGCATTTAACATGAAAATTGAATAAATTTTATTTAACTCAGGGAATGAAATTCTGCCACCATTGAAATTGATGTCAAAATTTCCATTGGCTTTTTTGGGGAATAGGATGTCACCCTACCAACATAAAAACAAAGCGGACTCTTTAGGTCTTAAAGCCAGTTATTTCTGCCAGAATGTACTTGTTTTAAGATTTTTTTGGAATATCTTGTTTTTAGATTAGCAGTTCACTTTTCTCACTTGGAATTATTTTTTCTGCCTTTTAAAAATGGCTAAAATTTACTCTTCAGTAATTAATGCCTAGAAGGACACCTTCAAAGAACTGAGGGTCACACAGAGGTGGAGTTAATTAGCATCAAGTAAATACGTACTCACAATCTTTCCTGCATGGGGTTTGGATTTCTATTCCTCTTCCCTCCCCCTTCTATTTTTGGTGAATAATACAAGCGGGAGTTGTTGTAAGAATTTTATAGTCCCCGAATAGTTTTCAGAGTTTATGGGATAGTATTTTATAACTACACTCTGTAAGCAGTGGTGTCTTTCGGAACGGCCATGAAATGTTATAGCAGAGATTTCAAAAAGACAAGGTCTTGGCATAGGTTTCTGCAGGGAGAAAACATGACTTAGGGCTGGTTTGGAGCTTGTTGCATGCCAGGGATGGCCCCATGGGCACCTTGGATTGTAGGCTCATGGGTCTATGTCAGCAGGTAGGAATTAGTGGAAGTAAGAATGGCCTGCAACAGGCCACCGTGAGTGAAAGGCCAGGTTGCCCATTCCCTGTCTGCAGCAGTAGAAAGTAGTGGATGTCTCAGTGGGCTTCTGTTCATATGTTGTCCTTACATTTCCCCAGACCTGGGAACTTCCAGAGGATACTGGAACGGTAGAGAAAAAAATAATGAAAAAGCAACATCTCATAACTTCTTTTTCCATGACAGGACTCTGAAGAAAGTCCTCCTTTATCCTGTTTTTCACAAAACCTGTGTCTCAGCAGCCACGCTGTTAGAAATTAGTGTAAGCTGCAGACAATTCAGCTGGCACTATTTACATGGAGCATGTAAATAGTTAGTACATGAGTGACATGCAAGAAAATCAGACTGGGAAGATGCTAAAGGAAAATCAGGGGGTTAAAGAGGCTGTAAGAGAACATGATGCATGGCTTTCACTGCATTTTATTCTTAATTATTCTTGCTGCTACTTTGCCCTTCCAGCATCTCAACATGCATGGTCTGAACTTCTGGGTAGACCTGTGCGGTGTCAAGAGTTGGACTTGATGATCCTTAAGGGTCCCTTCCAACTCAGGATATTCTATGATTCTATGATTCTATGCAAGGCAGACCTACTTTATCCAGTGTGAACGGCTACTAAGTTGGATGTTCATTTCTTCTCTTTATATATCTGTTTCTTCTAACAGCCCCAGGCCAACATTTTGTTAGTGTAGAATTTGCCCAGGAAAATAAAGTAAGCTTTGGCAAGGAGAAAAAAAAAAATCTAACAGTATAATAGCTGTGTAAGTTTAAAGGCATAAATTGATGGTTCACATAAAGATTATAAGACATTTTGGTTGCAGGCTGTTAACCATGCTGCCAGTACATTACAGAAGTCTAGCTTGCAGTTGTCAGCATTTCAGAGTTTTCCCCACTAATTCATTACTTTGTTCTCATCTGGAAGATGTAGCATGCAACTACAGCTTCTTGCATTATCATTTTTCGTATGCTTCAAAATTGTAACCAAAAATGTTTTGTTACCCCAAAATACCTGAGACTCCATTCCTTCGGTTGAACGCCGACACCAATTATGAAATTACTTGGATGTTCAGTGGGCTGACAAAGCAAAAGCTACGTCCAGATTTAAAGGCCTGATGAGAAGTCACACTGCAAAATATAATGCTTTGAAAAATACAGGCACCTCTTTTCCTATGCATGAAACCAAACATAAAACAAAGTATTGCTGTGTTTGTCATATGAAAAGATGGACTTTTCTGTATTATCTCGTAAAACATATTTTTCCTGTTCCTAAGAGGAGCAGATTAAGACATTTGAACACCTCAGCTAGACTTCTTAGAGGTTGGCTGGAAGTTACCGAACATATGGTGTTTTGGGTAAACAGAGAGCCACTAAGAAGATATTTGAAATCTTTTGGAATATATAAGCCAATCAGATCCCCACTGGGATCTGACACTATTGCATGGGGCTCAGAGCATGTAACTAGTGCTTAACCAGACCTAAAAAGGGAAGCGAGCAGCCTGAGCTAATTCTCCGGATTCCCTCTGCAGTCAATGAGTTAAGGAGGTAAATTCATTGCACTTAATTTAGACGTCTGTGCAGGAATTAAATAAATCTTCAGCTGCCTGTGTCCTCACTGATTAAAACAGGAGTTGGCTGGTTAGTTTAGAAAGCATGCCCTAACCTGGAAATAAAGTCAGCCAGGTGAGTCCCATCCCAAATACATTACTTCCCTGCAACGGGGTCTAGGCGGAGCTGTTGTCAAATAAGCTCCTATTTGTGTCAAGCCACAGTTGTTACCTGCTGCAAATTGCATGGAACCTGCTGTCTACAGCACAGAAACAATGTTCAGGGAGAGGGATGTCCACAACAGAGGACAGGGAATGGGTTCTGGGGGTTGTTTTTCAGGGAGCCAAGGGGCGGCAGCATCTGAAAACTGTTGGGAAACCCAGCCCATGGGGCTGGAGCTGGCAGCTAGCACTGAGCCTAGCATCAAGGCTGCTTGCTGGAGAGGCTGGAGCAGATGAGTTTAGCACACCCTGTTCCAGATGGAGGTTCATGGGCTATCTGTTTTGCTCTGTTGAAGAAAAAAAAAAGAAAAAGATGAAGGAAATACCCAGCGTTTGTGCTTTCCTTTCTGTTTAGCCACTGCCACTAAGGCAAGAGCTTGGAGGGACTGGGATTTCACTGGAGCGGTACAAAGGAAGGCTGCTGATGCTTGGTATAGGGCAGTGCTGGCAGCAGGGACCAGTGCTGCTCCTATTAAAGCAGCACTCTCATCGACTTCAGTGGCAGCTGATTTAGGCCTATATTGAAGCTTGCTGTTACCAGAAATTGAGACAACAGCAGTGGATGTTGTGTTTGGATGTGGTGTGTTTTCAGGACAAACCGAAATTAGCAATATTTAGCATACCTTGATTTCCCCTCCCTCCCCCTCCTCCCCCTTTAAAACTAGCTGCAAGCAAGCTGCATGCAGGAGTCCTGCAGATAGTGGGATAAATGCTTGCAGGTTTTAAAGCCCTCCCTTAGCAGTAGGCTTGCAGAAGTTCCTATTTGAAGCAGTTGTTCCCCATTGCATCTATAAAGGCACAAAACCAATATGTCAGATGAAACTATTTTTCTAGCCCCTCTTTCTGACGTCTTAGCCCAGTCTTAGAGGTCTGTAACATCATATCATGATAAAAGAAAGGCGACCTTGTTGCTTTCCCTCCCTCCGGCTTAGCAGATGCTGGGATATCTTCGCGCAAACGCAGTGAGTTCACCTGCTTGCAGGACGTGCCACGGCTCGGGTGCAAGGGGCTGTTCTGAAATGGGCTGGTACTGATAGCAAAAGTCATCTAATTTCTACAACTAAGGTGAAGGTCTGCAGTGTATGCATAGCATGCTTATCTACAGTCTTGATGGATGATGTTTTCCTCCTGGACAATTGCTTGAAAAGTATTGTACTTCTGGAAAGTGCTTCTCTAGGGAATAGTTATGTTTAGCTCACCAGAAATGTGATGGATCATCAAAAATCTCATAGTACCCCATTCTAACTTTTTTAAATGCACCGTGCTTTCTCCTTTGTCTGTCACCAAACCCATCCCTTAACCTGAAAGGAAGATAAGATGCTAAATTCACAAGGACTTTATGGTCTTCAGAATTTGATGCATATCAGCTCTTTGGAGAAGTTTTATGAGAGAGAAAGAATCTGGAGAACAAAATAGCTGATATGCCACAGATTATGAAGACTATCTAAAAAGTCTTTCCATTATATATATAATGTAAAATATATATTTTTCTCTTTATTTATCACTGTCTCTGAAAACACAACAATCAGATCGGCACTAAAAGTTTTTTATGTCATTTATTTGGCAAGCTAACACGCTGCCTAATTTCTTGCTTCTTTCTGGGATGACTGAGAAAATGGCAAAAAGCCATCCTCAGAAGCAGCTGATCTTGGCCAATATGTTAGACCCTCTCAGTTGGACTCTAGAGTAGAATACGGCAGAGATTACTTTTGTGTTGCTAATGGATGATTTCTTAGTCATAGCTCATAGACAGATTTATTTCTGGCCTGTCTAGAATATTTGACATTGTGGATAACGCATTGCAGCTGATATGCCTTGAAGATCTTGTAAAGATGGAAGCAAATGATATGGATTCAATCCAGCTTCAGTGACTAAACCTTAGCGCATAGCTGCAACTCTTCCCCTGGTATTCTTTGTAAAAATAAAAACAAAAACAAAAACAAACAAACAAATAATAAAATAAAAACTACAAATGCTATCCTCTGTCCTGCCTTGGTACAACTACTATGAGGGAAACTAACTGTACCGTAGCATGTATAGGCATCTTTACACCCAACAAAGAAAATACGGGACTCCTGACAATTCCCATGGCTAAGCTGAAAAAATACTCAGCTAAAAGAAAATCAGGCTAAAACCAGACTCTGGCAAAATAAAAGGAACGGAGAGGAAAAGTTAATGTTTCCAAGACAAGACAATACATAACATCATCAGCTGCCAGTGAAGCTATTTCAAATATCTTTAATGTCATGAAAGATGTAGTTTCCCTTTTCTCTTTTCCTCCTTAGATCATGGACAATCAAGTAGCAGTTACTCCCAAAATGTTCCCTCCCTCCTCTTTGCAGATTTTCTGCAGACAGATAATATCTTGATAGTGTTCAGACCTACCTTCAGCTCAGGTCGTGTTCTGTTCTGAATTGAAAATCTGGTCTCTAGGATGTCAAACTACTTGTTTAAGTTCTCTGCATAAAAGTTGGCCATCAATAATATGCTTCGATCACTCTTTTGTTTTCTGTAAAAAATGGGATTAGGTTGTTAATCAAGCTTTATAAGGCTTAGGTGAAGAAACTGTCATTCTTTTTATATAATAACCTACAATAGCATCAAGTATTTACCCGCTGGGAGAAATGAAAATGGAAGCATAATATTCAGATGTCCAGCTCTCAGTTTCGTAATTGTCTTTTAGAGATCAAGCTCACGATAAATCATCCTGAAACTGCTTTGAATAATCCACCTGTCCTTAACAATAATTCCCCTAGTAAGAGGCCAAAGTTGTCTTTAGCCAAGGAACTGAAAAGAGGCTTGTGAAGCTGGAAAATGGGCTGGTGTGCACATCTTTGGGGCAGCTTTACCCGATGGATCACTAGTTTTCTGTTCCTTCATAGCATCTCAGACGGTGCTATGCTCCAAGGAACTTTGTGTTACCTGTTGCTTAAGTGCATTTTAGATGGTAGATCAAAAGTTCAGGTAAAGGTGTAGTTGTAGCTTATAATGATTATTTATTACTGCTGTCACTCATATTACATATTTCCTTGCCATTCTCTTTCCTTGCCATACCCCATCAAAGCATAACAGATTCAAATAAGCAAACATTTTAAATACGTTTGGATGATTTAAAAAGCTGTATGATTACATTCTGAATCTTAAATTAACACCCTTGAGTGAGATGAATTGAGGTTCTTATCTTTTTTCTCTCTTTCCTGCCTCTCTTCCTAACCCTCCTCCCCCCCACTGAAACATGCCCTATAGTTAAGTGTTGGGTCCAGTATAAAAAGGCAAATGTTGAAGAGTGAAAACAACCCTCTAAACTACTAATGTTAATTTCGTACTGTAATGGAACAAAAGCACACAAGGGATTTTTCAAAAATGTGTTATTTTTGTGAATGAGCTTAATTTTTTCCCATCATCATGATTTCACTGTAAACAAACAAGCTGTTAAATAGGTGACTAAAATGAGATGTCCCTCACAAAGCCACGTAGGATTTCTGTTCCTTGTATGTATCTCTCTTGTATGATATTTGCCCTACATTGGTCCTCTTGTTGCAACACGCATTTCCTAGGAGCAGTGCGTGAAGTTTCCTTCCTCTTGTGAAAAACTAAGCATATTTTCGTTAATCTTGAGTTATTAACTGGTGATATATAAGGAACAATTTCTATTACCACTGAATCCTAGAAGAGATCCATTGTGGAAAGCTGTTCAAAGCCCAGGGTGAACTTTTCAAAGGCATGTGCTTTTAGAGGGAGCTGGAATCCTATCATCCCATGATGTGTCTTTGAAACTCTCCCCAATGTGCCTAAGACCATGTGTGTGACTGTGTGCCTAATTTGTGAGTAGTCGTAATGATCATACAGTAATAGGCATGCAACTGAGCCTACGTTTTGTTCCTAACTCCAAGTGCCTTTAGCTGAATTTTCAAAGAGGCTGAATTCTTACATCTGCTACTACTTCAGTGGAGCTGTAGGTGCTCTGGGACTGAAAATCAAGTTAGTGACATACTGAAAAATTAAAGCGGAGGTACATATGAGTCAATCACATATCTACTGTTCGTTCGTAAGTCAGACTTACGAACCAAATCTGTCTGAGTTTAATGGAGACTACTGACATAGTCTTTCAGGAAGACTTTTCAATTTGAGAACTTGCTTTTTCTCCCCTTATCACCCAAACTTCAGCCTTACCTAATTAGTATTTTCATTCACTGGTCATTACTCACATTTTATTTATTGGCTTAGTCATTTGGTAGGTCCAGAGCTTGGTGGATCTTCCATTTTCTTTCTTCATACTGCATGTTTATTTGCAACACTTCTGATCTTGGTTTCAGATGGACTGTAGGCTCAGCCGTAGTTACATCCTCTAGGCTGCTATTCACTTTTAATATGTAGGAAAAAAAAAGAAAAAAATATGATATTCAGCCTGAGTCTGCAAAAAGTGTTTTTTCCACTAATGTTTTTCGTATTTTGTGACTATTAATACATGTTCACTCTTATGCACATTAGTCATTCCATTAACCTGTTGGAAATACGGGTATGTACAGTTAAATGGGTATCTTCATGTTTGCAGGTAAAAGTACTTTCTTTGAATTTTTTTTTCTCCAGTTCCAACCTTTACAAATCATGTTACACTTCAAAAATATCATGATGTTGGCTGAAAAAAAAATGGGACTCTAAAACAAAATGTGCATTCTTTTTATTTGCCTTCTGGTTTTTGATCTTTTATCTTCAGCTTAGTGATGTTTTCAAAACTTCCCTTTTCAATAATGAAGGCTAAGAGCATCTGGGTTTTTATTTTAAAGCAAAAAAAAATGAAATCTTTACAGATACCTATGGTTGAAGGAATGGGACTTTTAGAAAAATACCAAGTCAAAATACACAAAATAACAATACAAGTTAGAGGTAGAGGAGCCTTAGACAGAGAGCAAACTAAAAGCATAAAAGAATAACTTTTTATCAGTTCAGTGCTTAGAGTCACTGAAATAAAGACCCTTGAAACTGTGTGAGTCTTTAAAACAATGCAATTTCAGGAGTCTCTCAACCCTGCAGTGCTTAATTTAGACCCACTATCAAACAGATCTGAACTTCTCTTGAACAAGAACTGAATGTCTGGATTCATACAGGCACTAAAGGATTATTGATGAGTAGGTGGAGGAATTTTGTCTTGTTTGGTTATATACGTTGGCATTTTTCACTGCAATAGCTGTACCCGTTTGCAATGCTGTCTGCAACCACCTCACTCGAGGATGAATTTTCCTGCCCTGCATTTGCCTTTGATTCTCGTAGAGTACCCATGAACTGTGAAGAAAACAGCACTGCTTAAGCATAGTCTATTCAAGTATATTCAAAATATGTTATTTTTAGCATTATTGTTAATATGAAATGTTCCACCAACCAGCTGGAATTATGCAAATCCTAACACATGCATTCCTCACTAATCTGCACTCTTGGATGTACTCTTTACATTCATTTCATTTTATGAATGTCTTTCCAGCATACTTCCCTACAATAGGAGATTGAAAAGCCTGCAATTTTCTTCTTGCCTGATTCTCCCATTGGGTTTTGTTCATATTCAAAAAATAAATTGATGTCTATTTTTTTTTTTAGTCCAGATTGAGGAGAAAATCTACCTGCCAGCAGAGATGAGTGGGAAGAAAAAGGAAGGTCCTTGAACTACAAAAAAATGCATTCTTCAGGCAGTCCTTTGGTGACTCCCTGTTTGTAGTAGAGGTAATTAGGGCAGGCTTGGAAGGACCCCTGAAGGTCTGAGAAATTTTTCAGTAACTTGCTCTCAAGCCAGATGCTTGTAAGCTCCGTCACCTTCACTCATATCACCAAAATATCATATGTTTCAAGACAATTCATGGATGAAATGAGAAGAAAGAATTGCTGGCTTTGCAATGCTACCTACACTGGTCTGCTTGTGGATCGAGAGAGCATAGACATGGCCTTTGTCATTGTCCTCGTCACACCAGTGTTCTTGCCATGGAGATAATTCACAACTTCTCTTACTCTTTTCTCCTTCCTGCTAACAGCAACTGGCATGTAGAAGGAAGCTTATATGTGTGTCCTGGTCCTCATGTATTTTTGCTTCCCTGTTGATTTATGGGAGCAGGCTTTCAGTTCCTTCTGGGGTTTTATAGCCATGGGTGTACGACGGGGTTCTGTGTTCATACTCCACTTGCTGCCAGAACAGCTCAGATTTTCTTGCCCTCTAGCATTTTCAGTGGGGAGTAGGAGGATTTGTCCGAGAGGTGAACAGCCTAGTTCCATGCTTTGAATTCCTGTGGTTAAATGACATTCTAAATCTTTGTTTTATTCTCACCTTGCACCTTGTCTGTTTTAAAGCTTTCTTAGAAAACTCATTCAATTTTAAAAACTTATTTACACCTCTAGTTCACCTTGTCTCCCTATAAAGGTCTTTTCAAACCTGGTAACTTCAATAATTTGTTGTGTCTCTTCATTTTTGCTGAACTTGTTATTTCCAAATTGAATTGGTACAAGCTTTATTTGCTGCTGCTGTTTTATTTTTCTGCAATGGAAGATAAAACACACAGCATGATAGGATTTTTCAGGCTTTTTCTGACTAAAATATTAAAACAGCTCTGATTGCTGCTAGTCAAAAACTGGCGACACATTTCACATTTAGCCTCCAGGGGCAGAAGTGATCACCCCTGCGTGTACTTATACCCTGCTCAACACCTTCAGGTCTTCCCCATGAAATCTGGTGGATGATGGGATTTTTCACTGCAAGAATCTTGCCTTGCCTCAGGCTTCCTCTTTCCTTAAGAAAGAAGGGACATTCGGACTTGTTAACACTGTGCACAAGAGGTTGCTCACTTCTCCTGCAAATCCAGACTTGCAGACCTGGCAAGTTAGTTACACAGTCATCGGTGTTGAACTACAGGTACAAGGGCTGTCAGGGGTGTATAACTTTATTGTTTCAGTCAGTCCTGCCTCCTAACTACTAGAGTTTCTGCTATTTTTTTTTCAATCCACCTTTAACCCGAATCTGGTCTATGTTTCTTAACACTGTTTTCTTGAACAAATTGAGCCTTCATTGAGCTACTGCTAGAAGAAGTCAAAAGGAAAGGGAAAATCATGCTGTTTCTAGCTCAAACCTTCTGAAAATGTCCCTAAAATTAACCTCTGTTTTGCTAATTTAATATTTATCAGTCTTTTATAAATGTCAGGTGTCAGCAGCTTAGTTTTGGCTAATTCACGTGATACCGTTCATTTGAGTCTTACCGATAAGTTGTATCTTGACCAGAGCACATTTGAATGCTGATTTAAAATATTCTGGCATTGGACCTATTTCCTCTGGTGTAATGGTTAACCATAACTGTTAACCCCATATGCTAATAACATAATACCATGATTGCTTTACAACCACAGCTAATTTTTCCTATTCATTCCTTGTACCAATGAGTTTGCCTGATTCATTTGATATGGTTTCTGGCTTCATAATGTTTTGACAGAGTTGCAAAATGTTCTTGTTTAGAATTATTGCAACCCATGTGACCTCTGTTCCCTACAGGGTATCTCCCATTATAAGTGATGCTGTTCAGAATAACTTTCAGACTTGCCTAAAACAAGAGTTCAACTAATTACACTCTGAATTTGTAAAGGGAGGGCATACATATCTATCAAACTCGTGGATCATATAAAACAAAAACATTAATTTTAGACTGCAGAAATTTAAACATTCAGAACACGTTGAAATGAATGAGAAAATAAGAATTTACATTTTGAAGAACACATGCTGCAGGTTAGATAGTTTTCTTAAACAGCTCTTCCTCCCATAGGTCAGTCTTGTGCTTTGGATGCCTTCATCAAGTTCAGTAGGAAAGAAACAATCATTCATCTATATCCAAATAAAGACTGTATCATACTATACACTCATTGACTTGAGGGTGTTGAGACACTGGCACAAGCAGAAGCTGTGGATGGTGGTTTCCTGGAGGTGTTCAAGGCCAGGCTGGGTGAGGCTTTGGGCAACCTGGTCTGGTGGGAGGTGTTCCTGCCCATGGCAGGGGTGGTGGTGGTGGAACAAGATGTTCTTTGAGGGTCGCTTCCTACACAAATCATCCTGTGATTCTGTAATCCTGCTAATAGCTGGTACAGTGGTGTCCAGATCATTGATGGGAGCTTCTATATAATATTGTTATATAAATAATAAATACTTAGCACAGGCTGTGGGTGAGATGTTTTTGAGATGGCAACTCAAAAATCTGCAAGATTAGTATCTTAACATTGACCAAACAGGGCTTTAACTTTCCACTCAACTGGCAAGGGATTTCTACCCAACTGGTATGGGATTTCTGGTTTTGCTGGGTGTGTTCCAGCCATAGCGATTTCCTCTATGAGGTTTATATCCTCCTTGTGGTAAATGCTGAGGCTCCAAAAGCATATGCATTTCAAAATGGGAATACAGGCGTGTTCAGCATAAGGCAATACATTTATTACAATCAGGTTTCTCATGTTTCTGAATTATAAACAAAGAATTACTTTTTCCTTTGTTGTCTTGCCATGAATCAAGCAAAATTGACGTCAAAGGAGTCATTCAAGGATTAATTTGATTACATACATACATGCATACAGAAAGAAAGAGAGATGTTTATTCTTAAACAGCGCAGCATATCTGCCTTCACTGACAACGGTTAATACTGTATCACTCAAACAGGAGTGGAAGGCTTTCCCAAAACAACCCTCCTTTTTGAAAAATGGAAACCTTTTCTCTGTCCAAACATGAAATCCAAATATGCCTTGAAACAGATATATTAATTACACTTAAACATATATGTCTATAAGCTGTAGGTTTGGCAAGGTTACATGGTGTAATTTCCCGACATAGAAAAAATTCCTCCACAGAGAAAAATTTCCCCTCATAAGAAGCTTTTCTGCAAAGTACCATTTTTTTTTTTTTTGGTGCAATGGGTGAACCAAGTGTGTTGTTCTTTTATGAAACTTCCTAATCCACAGAGATGAGTTGCCGCGGGCTAATTATAAATGATATAAAAATGTTTCCTATGGTCTTATTCCGTCTATAAAATGTAAGCACGGCCTTCACGAGAATCGGCAGCACATGGTGCTCTTCACAAGTCAAAACAGTTCCAGTAAGTCTGACAACAGGGCCGGAGAGATTAAATGTATTTCTAAAACATATTCTTCTGCTGGTGAGAGAAGTTCAGAAAGTGGGGAGAGGGGGATCTGAGTAAAACAGTGAAAAGAAATGTTAAAGAGGTGAGGAAAGGGGGAGACTGAGGAGGGATCCTCTTCAAAATGTCCCCTATTTCACTTTGAGTAGTAACGCACGCATCCTTTTTCCTGATCTGCTTTGCTGTGTCTGAGCTGTGAAGCGGATGAAGCACGTGGCTGACCCTTGCCCACTGACTGCAGCTTGTGCAAACAAAGGGGCTGAGTTGCATCCAAGCTCCTTGGGCCCCCGTCCCTCCCTGTGGAAACCAGGCAGGTGCCCCAGGCCCAGGTCCCGCTCTGAGGGCACCGAGGGCTCCCCGCTTCAGCAGAGCCCATACAGCTTGCTAAAGGACGCTGTCTCTTACCATACCTTTGTGGTGGAGGTGAGTTAGGTATCTAGCACAGATATCAGAGGCTTTAGACACCTTTACAATACACTTTAAATGCTCTTTTAAAGGAAATCTGGTACAATCATGGGCTAGAATTCAAATCCATTTAGATGGACAAGACTCCTGGCAATTACCAATACAGTTTCAATACGAAGCGAATCGATAGTGATAAGGAATTTGAAGGCAGTGAAGGAAAGCAATAGACTTTTGCCACGGGGTCAAGTAGAAATAAAACCGTTTGCCTCTGTCTTAAAAAGTGTTGACAGATTTCAATGCCCAGAGGGAAGGAATGGGAGACGATGGATATAACACAGAAAAAACTTGTCTTAAGCAATAACTGGGAGCCCACCAAAGACTGGTTGCCTAGAGATGGTGCTTTGTAAGACTGAACAAAATTATGCCAGGAACTTTAGAAGTGGATCAATACGATCTCCAAAGAGAGGAGTTTTTCACTTGCAGGCAGCCTTTTACAACATCTGACTGTGAGCGGCCTAAGGTTTGGAGTTGGAAGGCCAACTTTATGCCATTAGACAGTCATCCAAACCTTCAGAGCACAGGAAGATGCAAATAACTTCGTTTCTAAATAGGTTGCCAGACTGTTGTCTTGACACTGGCGTTCTTGGTGCACCCTTGGTCCCCAGCATTTGTTAAGAGTCCTCTACCTCTGCAGATTGGTTTTATCTTTTCACTGTCACAGCTGCGCTGGTTGGCACTGGGTTTTATGTAGAAAGTGGGAAAATGGCTGGGTCCGTGGCCCAACCCACTCCTTCTGTTCCATATCCCCCCACGTGGGAGCAGAGGCAAAGTTAAATTGCAGAGCATCGTAATTGCTGAAGAGCAAAGTGCGAAGGAAAGATTATAATTGATACAGAGCAAAGTTACCGTATGGTAGAGTGATGTTATGCCAAATATTTTTGCAGTGTTTCTAAAAGTGGGAGCATAACTTTTCAAACAACTCTGAAGTGCTTACAAATTGCCTGATGTGAATTGCTTTTCTTCATTTAGCAATATTTAGGGGAACTGAATGGTTTTGCTCGATTATAGCAGTTAATTTGATCTAATGCAATTGATGTAAATCATGTAGTTAGCCTGATTTATGTCAATTGAGCCAGCAAAAATTTGTTTATAAACCAAGCCCAGAGTGTCTTTCTTAACACCAAAAGTATTTTTGTGACAACTGCTGCTGTGAAGTAGAATACATATTGCCAGGCAAACAGCATTTCAATTGTACTTTTGATTTCTTTATGGGCTTGGGTAGGGAAAAGACTTGAATTATTAATTACAGAAATGTGACATTTTGTGGTAATTTCTTAGTGGATTTGGGAATTTCATTTTCGGAAAAAAAAAAAAAAAAGCTATTATGTTCAAAAGGCATTTGGAGAAGTAGAATGGTGTTTTCTCACTAATGCATTTCCAGTAAACATGGAGAGTTAATGATTTTCAGAGATCTGTAATTGTATGCTGACAGTTTCTCCACTGAGGGAAGACCACTCTGCGGAGGAACAATTGTCCCACATGTGGACGATTCAGAATTCCTTTTGCAAGGGATTTTGTGGCTTCTGTATGCATTTATTATGGCATTTTAAAATATCATGTACCAGTCTTAAGGCAGTGACGTTTTTTGGCTGATTCTTCTCTCTCAGGATTCTGTTCCATTGAATCTGTAACAATTTCTCAGGGATCAATGAAATTACACCCGTATAAAACTGCTGTGAGAGGAAAACCAGATTAGATGCATGTGGGTATTTTTACCTTATGCCCCTCTGTTACCATCAGTAAAGGCACACTCTATACCAAATTTTAAGTATTTAAAAAGAATGTCTGCTTTTTGATCTCGAATGCGTTGAATAATACATCTAGTTATTGTTAGGTTAAGAACCGTTGAAAACCGACACGTGAGCAAACAGCTTATTTTCCCTGTTCCCTGCTGTATTTATGTAGGTCGTTTGAGGGGCGCCGACGGCAGCAGCATGCAGCGCGCTCCCAGTCACACCTCGCCTTTCCGTATGCACAGAGCTGCCATATGTTTCCTCAGCTTCGCTGTCAGCTTCCCCGTGCTTGTTCCTGTTAAATGCAGAGCCTGGAAGTTGGGTGGGAAGCGCCTCTGGAGCAGGGCAGAAGTACTCGATGTGACCAGCTAGGAGTGAAGTTCAAATACATGCAAATGCTGTTCAGCAGCATAAATCTGCCCATGTGGACTTCAGGAGGACTGTGTCACCCTCTCCAGTCTCTGCAAATGCTGGTTAAGCTGAGATTTAGTTACAGCGATGTCATATACAAGCTATTCCTAAAGAAACATGTTTTTTTTTTTTTTTTCCTTCATTTTTTTTTCTTTCCTTTCCCCAAGTTGGCTGTGTCAAACAGATCAAATCCCCATCAGCTATACGGACAAATTGAGTCATTTGGTTTCATGCATTCTTAAGGCACTGTGTCTTCTTGTTGCGCTGCCTCAGTGCGGCTCTCTGGGGAGCTGTCACAAACCCCAAGCTAATGCAAGTTAGGAAAGAAAAGCTGCTGGCAGGGCCAGTTCCTAGGAGCGTTACTGTCCCAAAAATCTTACTCTGTCCAAAATCCTGATGATGCAGTTCATCTGGCTCAGGGCAAACATACACTTTATTATACATAACAGAGACATGATTACATTTTCCATTTGGTAAAGTCATAGCATAGCTCCAAGTCCTCTAAAAATAGAGACATGATTCAAGTTGCAAACAAGATGGAAGGATTTCAAATGGCTGCATTACACATAGAGCAAGCAAAGTTAAATTAATAGGAAAAAGCTGGTTTGGGGACTAGGGCTGTGCTCTCTTTTTCTAAGCAAATGCTTAGCTGAGGAAGCAGCGTAATCAACAGTTGCACTATTGCAAGTAGGAGTCTGGTTTCCTTAAAATGTAGGCTGTTGCAGGCTTCATCCTCCTGAAATGATAGAGCAAGAAACATTTTCTTCCTAACTCACTGACCCATTTGTTTACCTGCTGAGTTGCCAGATAAGAATTTACAAAAGATATTTTCATTGGCTAGAAAATCAGTATGTATGTATACACCACATTCTCTTGCACCTTTCATTAGGATAGACTGAGGCTATCCTAGTTGCTAGTTTTGCACTTTCTGTCCCCTGTTACCCACCACAGCATTACTGACCTCTGCTATATCTGATTTGAAATGTCACTGCAACTATTACTGTTTAGGCTAGGAGCAGCTTAGTAGGGCGTTCTCTGCTCTGGGTGCAAGGTACCACTGTGCCAGTAGCATTTAATGGATGGATGGAAATGCATCTGTCAGGCCAGGACAGCGATGCCTTTTAAAGGGGTGGAAATATTAATTGTACAAGGATAATTTTTTAGGAGAGATGTTGCAGTTTGTCCAAAACTACAGAATAATGCCTTTTCCACGAGGGAAAGTCCTAGGCTCATTAAAAAAGAAGAGATGCACCTTAAAAACACTCCTGGTTTATATGTTCAGCTGTTAGGGCAATAGACTTGGGGCTCTGGACTGCTAAATCCCATTTGTGGATCTGCCAATTCTCCTTGTGTGATATCAGGTGAGTGAGTCATTGTGGGCTTCGCATCTCTAATACAGGGTTATTAGCAATTCCGTGGTCTAGAGGTCTGGGGAGGATAAATTCAGTTAGGGAAGAGAAAGGAGATGCTTAGGTGTTGTTAAAGAGATGAAGCCAGAATATATCCAGAATTCATGCTTGTTCACACCTGCAAAGTCTAAGGGTTTGGAGGCTTTAGACTGAACTGGCTGGGGACCTGGCATTTTCCAAGGAGTGAGAAGTTTTCCTCCTCTTTGTGTGGTGAGGGTCTGCATCACTGCTGCCACCCCCCTCTAGGAACCTCCAATCCTGCAGAGGGAAATGATGCACTTGAAGTAAAATGAACCTTATGTAAAGAGTAGTTTGCAAAATAGCATATTTATATGGAGGTAATTAATGTATCCTATAATTAACAGCAAACATTATGCTCTCTGCATAACAAATACTTCAAAATAGGGAAAGTATTCTTATAGTGCTGAATACTTGATTTTTCAGAAAGGTAAAATCCTAAGCAAAGTTTTGAAGCTTATTTCAAAATAATACTCTTAGATGGTGCTCTATATAAGTACTAAAATATTATCAGCGTGCTTTTTAGAGGTGTTATATAATTTCTTTGATATATTCACGTTGTTTTGTATGTTAAAAAAGCAATAAGAACAGAAGTGTAAATAGTCAAGATATTTGTTGTCTCCTTATTGATCTACATGAATAAAAGGTGTGTGGATGGTAATAATGTGACAAAAGAAGGAGGAAAAAAGCTAAAAAACACCAACATACAGCAATGTGCTGCAGCATAGCCAAAAATTCTCACTGTAGCTTTCTGTAGGTTCGTTAGGTTTCTGGTTTGTGCTGAGGCTGAGGTTATGACCAAACCTGACTCCAGTGATCCTGTAGACCAGCACTGCTAACCCTGTCCATCTAATTATCCATTTTTTTTCTATCCGACCTGTCCTTATGGGAACTCAACTCCTGAGAGCCCCTGAACTACCCTGCATGCGATGCCTCTTTCACTCTCACTCAGGCACAGGGAGATCAATGCAGCAGAGAGCTGCCCAGCCCTCCACCAGGCATCCTGACATGCTTTTAATGTAGGCAGCCAAGAGCCAAACTAATCAAGCTTCTGGGAGGTTAGACCTGGCCATTAGTGGGTGCAGAGTCCAAGGGCACCAAGTGCAGCACAGAGCTGTGCAGAGAGTCCCACCAGTTTTGAATTGGATGTTTGGTGCCAAGAGTTGGGTGGTTTGCGGGACAGCACATGGTATGCTGCCCTAGAGCCTGCACCTCACCGAAGGCTGGCTCTGAGGTTTGAATTGCTCTTAGACATTGTGAATCCACATTTTAAAAAAAACAACAACTAAGTGTAGCTCCATTTTATCTTGTCATTTCCTGTTGCTAGCTGCTGATAATGATGGAATAATTCATTACCACGTTCGAGCTTCGGAGTGTTGTAAATTCTCCTAATCTAGTTTAGCCAATGGGAAATTCATGGGGAAAAGGACACGAAATTTTCCAATAACTCCCTCTTTTCTCTATTGTAAAGAATGTTGAACCTGTTTCTGTGCTTGAAAGCAATTAGTTTTGAGGCAGTTAAGAATAAATTGCTGATACCCTAGAATCCTCTTAATTGCTATCCTGATCAATGACACGCCTGCTTAATTGGGATGATTGGCAGGCAACTAATCCTGTGCAGTGAATTTCAATTACTCTAAACAATATATTAATGGCCTACCTGTGTTTAAATGGCACATCTCCTGTTGTCTTCTGCCACCGCAAGCTTTTCATAAGAGCTACAAAGAGAGAGCTGGAGCTTGAGAGGAGACATGTCCTACTTAGGCAGCCCCCTGCTTTCTTCCTGCTGTTCTCTGGCTTCTACATCGCTCAACTTCATCCCAAATATTTAAAAAAAAATTATTGCACATGCATTTAAAGACACTTCATGAACAACAGCAGAGTATTTCCCCTCTGTGCATTCCCCTGGTCCCCCAGTATTTGGAAATATGACTTGTTGGCTTCTATTTACATTGGGTTCTTTGCACTAACTAGTGTGCCATTGCATGTAACCTATTCATATGAAAGCTTCACACTTTGTTTTCTAATGGTATAAAAATGTGTAATTGGACAAGCTTGTTGTCTTACTACTAGAAAAGAATACTAATTAGGTATATTAATGTTCCCTTGTCATTAGTGGAGCTCGTTTGAAAAATGTCAATGTTTTAATGATGAAGGAGATAGTTGTCTAGAAAAAAAAAAAAAAAAAAAAGTAAAAATGCATTTCATTTTAATTAGCTCTAATTAGAAGATTAATAGATTTTAAGGACAGAAGGAGTCATCATGATCTTTAGGGCTATCTCCACAGGATGTAGTCACATAAAACAAAAGGGACCCAGCCTCTGATGATACGTGAATATGCATACAGCAGATATCCACTTCTTGCTGCTCAGCTAGACCCATCCTGTTGTCAGGAGAGAGGATGGAAAGTTCTCCTCTTAAGTAAGACATCTAAAACAGTTTAAGTCAACCATGTCCTACAGATGTCTCATTTTCTGCATAGACTAAAAAGGGCATGCAGGGTGACTAGGTCAATGTGGTAGATGTCAAAATATAGATTAGGTGAATCCCCCAGTGTCTCATATATCCCACAAAAAGAAGTAATGAATCCTTCAACAGCCACTACCTCAAGTTGAAGGTGTCTGAACTTAGAAAGTCCCTGAGACTTCCCCATGCTGCAGCTTTCTGTGAGCTCTTGTGGAAAGTGTTCAGCGAGGGCAGGTGCCCCGGTGGGTGCTGTCTGCACACAGGCCCAATGCCTGGCCTGGCCTCCCCAGGCCCTTGGAAGGGACGTTGTGTGGGCAGTGATGTGTGTAATCAGCAACTGGGATGACAGGGAGCACCGTGAAGCGTTCACACTCCCCGGGACACAGCTCCTCAGCTCTGAGTTTTTGCCTAGGCCATGCTGAGATTAATCAGAGGGCTTCCAAACCCCTTGTAGGCCACCTCTTTGTGGGTATGCTGAGCCCCTCAGCGTGTGCTAGTAGGACTCGGTCCTTCATTCGGAGGCAGATAGGTCTGTTTTCTTTTTAACTCACCAGAGAAAGGAAGGGAGCTGTTTCCATACAAGTGCATACTGATCAGGAATACTTTTCACACACTTTTTATTTCTCATTTTTCCAGTAGGAAATTCGAAGTCAGTTCCTGTCACTGTCTGGGTTCATTCATACCCCACTGTCCTGCATCTGAGAGGACTGCCCTAACCCAAGGCTATAGTAAAAGGTCACTGTGCAACAGATACTTGAAAAATCCTCCCTGCTTTTCTCATTCTCTGTTGTTATGAATCCCGAAGCACACAGTAGTTGAGTTTGTACAAGAGGAAATGTGCCCTTTCTGCTTTTCTTGCGATCCATCCAGCAGGGAGCCTGTCTCTGGCTCTCCCCATCCTCACGTGTTCACAGGAAGGTCAGTGTCAACACTGAGTCCTTCTTAGACCTGCCAGTTGCTTGTACTAGATATACATTCAGTGTACAGATTTTTGAACATATATTTGATAGAAGAAAGAAACATCCAATTTAGATTTTACAGATCCTAATAGGGAAGTCCTTGCATCCTCCATTTTTTTGTCTAATATTCCATTATGATCATTTGCAGCTAAACTATCTGTGCTGTGCTTCCAGGTTTCACTTACCTAACTGTCTTTATTGTGAGCACTGAATTTGGCATAGATCATTTTGGCTCAGTTAAATTCAGCTTTTAGCAGTCTTCTTCATCCAGTGTAATATCTACTGCAGGACTGTGTAAGTACATAAAGCAACGATAGGTGACTGCTTTGCTTTCCTTTGATAACTGCTAGACCAGATCCCTGATGCCTTCAGCTTTCTAGCAACAGATAATAGCTCTGATATATATTAATGAATACAACTTAAAAAAATGTGATTAGAAAAGAACAGGTTAATCCTTTATTAGAGATGTTCATTTCTGTGTATCTGCTTCATGCATATTTGTTTCTGTTTATCCTCTTACTGATGTGTTTCTTGAGATGCATTGTAGAGCAGTTTGTGATGAACAGGCAAATGAATTGTTTCCACAGCACTTACAGATGTGTAAAGTAGCCTCTTTTATGTTGTATATTAAACCTCTGGAGAATTGCAAAGACGGACTTTAAGATTCTTACCTTTGCTACACAGCTTTGCAGCCTTCAGTCTTATTATTGTCTTTATATGTATAATCACCACCCCAGGGACAAGCTTCCTTCCAAACAGCAGTGTGTAGTTGCTGAATCTGTATTTTTTAAAGAAATCTTTCTTTTCCTGACAGTTACTCCAGAGAGCAAAGAGAAAAGGACAAGTGTTTTCTCAGATGTTGGTTTGGTGACAAGGTCAGGAGACTGAGTAGGTTGGTGGATTAATGCACTTTTTCAGGGAAACAGGGGAAAAAGGGGAATAGTGATATGTATATGTAAGTCAAAAAATAATGAAGGAAATTGGGTAAATGTGTGGAGGATAAGACAAAAGGAAATGTAATAAAGATGAATTTGCAGTGATACTGCAGTGAAACAGGAGATGAGAGCCAATGGCGGCTTCCTTGTGGGAAGTATCAGGACACGGCGAGGGCTGGGACTGAAGGGTACTGAGACAAACTTCCCTGCAATGGAGGAATAGGGTGAAGAGGCAAAAAATCTTTGGATTCACTTTTCTCCCTGTGGTGTTATGGTCACAAAAGCAGCCGTTTCTTTGGTTTGAACTGTTCCTCTGTGTGAATAATATCAGGTTGTGCAGGCTGGGTATGTAAAATAAATTTAAGCCACCAGTATTGTTTTTTACGTGGAGTGGAGGATGCTCCTAATAGGAATGACAAGTGAAGGTGTGTGGGGAGAAGGAAAATGGGGGTCTGTGGACTTCTTGTGCACGTGTGTGGATGCGGTGTATCTACCTAACGCGCAATGGAGGGCAGTCTTCAGCTGTGTCTTTCCATATTCTTCCCTCTGAGGAATGGGACGGCCCTTCAAGTAGACTTTTGATGGCTGTCTTCATGAATAATGCTAATTCCGTCATAATACAAAAAGTTTAAAACTTTAGCTTTTGTACAGTATAAAATGAATGAACAGTGCATCAGAAACATCTGTCAGGTTATAGAATAAAGGCTTAATTAGCATTTTGTGTGGTGTGGAATAATTCATGCTGGGACATCAAAATTTGTCTTCTGAAATACATGGGAAAAACACATTTTCTGGTCTTTCTTGTTCCTCTCAATAGACTGGTTCATGCTGGGGGAAGGGAGAATCAGAGTTGTGCCACGTTAGCACCAATGGAAATCTGCAGGGTGCAATGCAGTAGCATGAGCATCTTCAAAGTGCCTTACAAATAGGAATTAATACACTGATGTTGCACAGGGATTCTGTGGCCAGGATAACACTACAGTTGTATCAGGAGTTCAAGGGTGTGATTTACAAAAGCACTTTAATGACTTTGTAGCACAAATTCAGTTCAGTGGCACTTCTGATTCTGGTGGTGAAGCCCTGCACTGAGTGACAGTGTACATTGGCACTAAAAGAAAGACAGCAGCAAATAGGGAAGAGGTGAGAAAGGACCCCTGTGAATGATCTGAGTTATGGAAAACCTGTCTTGCTTTTGCCTTGCAAATTCAATTATGTGTTTTAATTATTACTGAGCTGTATGTATGGCTACAGAGAAAGCAAATTCCTATTCAGTCTTGCAAATGAAGTATATTGACAAAGACAATAGTTGGAAGGAACAGCTATCAGTAGTAGGAGGATCTTTATCAGTTCAGAACAGAAGTTAGGGAAGGTATTTATTCCCCTGGTCTGCTTTTAGCTTTTTCAGGCATCTCATTTAGCCACTCAGACTCAATGCGCTGGAGCTGACTGCCTCTTTTCATCGACTAGGCAGGGAACCCAAGCCCTTCTCTTTGATCTGTTGAATCATTCCTAAGCTGGATGCCTAACACTGGCATGCATATACGTTGTGGAAACCTGCCTGGATGTATATTTTTATCAGTGAGGCTGTGTTACAAAATTGGAACAAATAGCTAGAAATCCCTAAATGAAGGTTAGATATTTTAAAAAATACTCTTCCAGGAAATGTTTGTTAAGGAATCCTTGAGTGAAATCCTATGGGCTTGTGTCATGCAAGTAGTCATATTAAAAGAACAAAATGGTCCTTTTGGCTTCAAAATGAATATAATACCATCGTAAGCTGCTCACAAGTCTCTTACATTCAATGATCCTTGGCTAAGTGGTCTGAGGAGCAGAATGCAGCATATTCATGCCATGTCTTGGCTCCACTGTGGCAGAGAAGTTTAGGAAAATATAAATAATTGAGAATTTATTAACCCCTTGATCTCAGTTTTATCCTCCCTCCCCTTTTTATACTGTAGACACACATAACATTTTAATTGACTCAATTATAAGTATGATAGGATGAGTTAATAGGATTTATATGCTTTGCATATACTTCATAAATTCTGAAGCACTAAAATGTATTGGAGTTATAGATAAATTATGTGAAGAAGCTGGTGAATTGAATAATAGAAAGAATAATATGAAAACAGTAATTGAAAAACCTATAAACTCCATCAATGCATGCCATTCCTTTCTTAATTTGTAATAATAATGTAGTGGGTAAATCAATCCAGGATATTACAACAATAGGTGACTTAAAATGTTCTCTTCTAACTAGATTCCTTGCAGTTTCATTCCAATTCCACACAGTGAGTGAATTAGGGATGGAGGCAGACCCTGCGCCAAGCTGCTGTTGAGCGGAGCCACGTTGGTGTAATCGGGAGCAGGATTTGGCCCTGAGCTCTCAGGCACCACGCGAGGAAGGAGAGGGGAGAGAGCCACTGCCCAGATTCGCCGGTAGTGGTATAATTTGAGACTTGCGCAGAGTGAAACCCTGAACCCAAGCGCCTCTGTATCAAGGGCTGCATACATAATGCATAAGCTGCTAAGCGTTATGAAGAGTGCTCTGCTTGTTGGGTAGCTGCAGAATAACATGGCTAACAGATGTTGTGCTTCTAAAGCAGTTGAACTCCTGAGTGTGCTTTTATCTTCTGATCTGCAGCGTACTGTGGCTCCCTCACTAGCACATACACAAGGCAGACAGATTAGCGTTAATTAGAGAGAGGCTTTGCTCATTTTTCATTGCCAGTTTCAATTTGGGGAAAGCGAACGGTTCTCTCCTTTATGGTTTCAAATAAGGGAGTTTTAGGAATATGCAAGTGTACACGGTTGTAGGCGTTAATCGGTGATGCTCCTGCTCAGATTGTCTGGTGCAGGTCTGGAAGTCAAGCACCGAAGTGGACGAAGGAGGCATGAGGAGGGCAGGGTCAGGCCCTTACTGCCCTGTGCCCTCTACAGGATGCGACCCCTGGGAGGAGCCCTGCCGTTTCCCAACATGGGCAAGTGAGGAGAAACACGAGCTGATTATCCCTTCTAGGACATTACAGAGCTCGATGAAAGCATTTTGCATCACTGCTTATAATGAGAAAGGAAAGGGAGCTTTTCTCCACCTTCTGACCCCCCTCCCTCAAGCACCAGTGCAAGGGAGGATTTATTGCTTCATTAGCAGCGTGATCACGCTTTACAATGAGTATTAAAATATTGGCTTACTGGGTTATTTAGGGAATGACTCTTCCCCCAGCTATCCCCCCTCCCACTGCCACCACACCCCCACTTTATTTCATGTGTTTTTGCCATTTGCCCATCACGATGGAAATATCAGTGTTTCCCTTTCTGCAATGATAGGACACTGGCAACAGAACAAATATTTTTAGGTTGACAGTATGTTACAAAATTGTAATGTGGGCAGGGTAAATTGAAATCAAAGCAAACCCAAATTCCACTCATTCTTCAGATTCCCAAGCAGACTGAGACATCTCTTGCAGTTCATTGATCTTCTAACGTGGGCTTAGAGATCATTCCCAGACAAGGGGAGTGAGTTACCAGATGGTGAAGGCTATGCTTTCTGTTCCAGTTGGTCCTGTTTTTTATTCTCCACAACTGAGTATTTCATGTTGTGAGAGTATGGCAGGGCCTCTGCAGTGCCTGGGTTAATCTCAGCTCCTTGTTAATTAGCCCTATACAATGGAATTTTATCAAATAGCATAAATTCACTTTATCCAGTATCTCCACACATATGTTAGTGATAGAAATTCGTGCTTTAGCAAAGCAGTGATTGTGGTAGTCTTGCGAGTGTTGCTTCTCCTATTCATTAATTTCAATTATCTTCTGCTGGATTGCCACAGCAGCTGTCCAGTGGTGAGGCTCTGTAAGCCACCATGCCTTGGCACTTCAAATTGTGATTACGTTTTGAAAAGTGAGTTCCTATTCAGCATGTCTGGTGCCTGTGTGCTTTTGAGTCATATTTGCTTACTTTACTGACACAAACACATTTTTATTACTGCTACAATTACAGTGCCAATATACCTCCAAGCTGCAGGGTGACCTGTAATCTGCTATGTCTCATGTAGCCTCAACAACATTGTCAGTGACGCTCTAATTGTTGATGATATTTTGGCCCTGATGCTTGGAAAGGACTCAGCTTGGCCTCCATCCACGAAAAATTTTGTGACAGGGTATTTTCTTCCTTCTGTGCTAGGAGGCAATTCTCTTCTTGGTACTTGTTGGTTCTGTCACGAGTGAGCAGTCACCAGAGCAGCAGGCTGAAAAGCCAGGGTTCAAGGCACTTCTCTGGTGAACCTCAGGGGTATTCAGCAGGTGCATATGCTCACTCTGAAGCAGCTTCAGAGGGAGCATCATTGTAAGCCTTGCTCCATTTGTATGAGCTTCAGTTTTGCTGAGCACTCTTTGCCACCGACCTGTTCCCTGTTCCTACCTGTTTATTTTTTTTTCTTTTTTTTTTTTTTCCTCTTGAACTCTTGAGACTGCTCTGCACACACACAATTTTATTATCAAAAGGTATAATGCTTGTTTTGGCTCTGCAGATGATACTTGTTTTGGCTCCGTAGTAATGAATGGAATTATTTTTAGCATTAAGCCAGGCTAATTTGACAGTGCTATTGCAGTTTAACAAATTAACACTTCAATTTGTCATTTCTACCATCTCTTAGGGAAGGGGTTGTTCTGAAGGGTACCACAATTAGCGGTGGCAGCAGGCATCACCATCAGCAGCAGCAACAGTTCCTGACTCCTTGTGACTTTGAAATAGTGCAGGCATCAGTACTGGCATGTTTTTGATGGTAGGGAAACACATCAGTTACAACCACTCATGCCAGGATGCAATAACCGGAGCATCGCAGAACTTTGCTGCTGCTCCTGCTCCTGCTCTTTCTGAAGTCGAATAATGTTCTTGACCATATTTCACCACTGGTAACATTATGACTGCATCTCCCTTTGCTTTTTAGGACATCTTTTATGCACCCAACTCTCTATAGTAGGAAATTAGGCCTTTTGCTGTCTCTGAAGCCAAGGGTTGTGGCTCTGTGTGTGCACACTGATAAACTCTTTTGCCCCTCAAAACCTGGTGACCTGGACAGAACAGCCTATTGAGAACAAAAGGCCAAGGACTACGATAACACACAGCATAGACGATGGGCTGCAAACACCCATTGCAAAAGCCCATGGCCTGGTTCTTTTATATAGTCCCACTTCTAGATATAGTCCTTGAGGGTACATAACTTTCTTGTCTCTAATATGTTGGCCCACATCTGGTATATCTCAAGACAGCCCTTGTTTGAACACCAAACAGAAAACTTTAGGACCAATGTGGCTATTGCAGTGGTCCTTATTGCATTCCCTCATTGAATCTTGATGACGCTTCTCCAATTTGTGTACACAGTTGGGTAACCCAGATCTCACCCATGCAGTTTGCCAAAGCCTTCACAGCTATGCCCAATGCATCCTTCTTCTTATTGGCATTGGCTTTTATCCAGCTTTATCCTCTCATTTTCCTAAGAGAGCTGTATTACTGCATTACCGAGTACTTCAGGTACAGCCATGAGTGGAGCTGGAACTAATCTGTCTTGCTGCAGTGCCTGGGAAGATGGACCAGCCTGGCTTTTCCACTTATCCCCATTTGTTACCTACTCAGTGCTTTGGGAAAAGTCCAGAAAATCCTCCAAAACCTGTGTACAAAAAAAAGAAATCCACAAAAGAGTTTTTTCCTTTGTTCCTTTTCCACATAAAGGTTCCCTCTGACGGAGGGCATACAAATCCCTCTGTGTCCTTTTGGGTGATGATGAAAGGATCCCATGGGGCATGCCAGAGAGTCCTGGCCTGGCACTCATGGTACTGGGTACCGAGTCCTGATCCATGTAGGTACACGTGTGATTGAGCTTGTAGGAGCTGTCTGCTGCTTTGGTAGCCCCAGTGAGGCACATACAAGCAAGCCCTTGCAACACAGTGGTCCTCAGGCTGTACTTACCTCCTTCTCACTTCTTCAGCTGCAGAAGTGTGAAAGTTGGTGGCTTTTGGGCTGCTGTAGTTGGTCATGGGACAGCAGATGAGCAGGGTCCAGGCTAAGTGCTAGAAGGAGCATGTAATCAAAAACATAATCAAAACATGTAATGCATGCAATCAAAACACACAGTCAGTGCAGTCATCATTTTTGTTGCCTCTGTGGCTTGAATTCTTGGCTTTGATGTAGCTAGGCCCCAAGCACTAGCTTTTTGTTAATAATCAGGAAACTCTTTTGCTCTTTGTGTTTCCTTGAAACAAAATTTCTTCACTGTTTAACAGCTAACCACGTCCTTTACCAGCAGTTTTATTTTCTGGCAATCTGAAACGTTGATAGGTAAATACTCTAAGCTCAGCCATTGGACAGGATAAGCACCATATTTTTAGTGTCAGTCTTTGACATAAGTATTGGCAATTAATATTTAGTTAACGGCATGATCAACCAGGACTCGGAATAACCTTAACATAAAGAATGCTGTCAAATTTAAGCCAACCAGAAAGTAAGTTACCTGTTGCAGGAATGAAAACAAATCAGTGTTAGCACGTTGTCAGTCACAATGTTTATTTTGTTCTTTTTCTTTTCCTAAATTTTTTGATGCGCTTCTGATTTCTGACATTACTTCTCATAGTGTGAATGATATATTGGGATTAAGGCATTAAATGTAAGGCAAGGCTTTACAGTTTCTTAGTTACCTCACTTGATGATGTCCATACATTCAGTTTCATATTACAGCTTTTCAATTTGCCATCCCTTAACTTGATCCTCCTACAGCAGAGGGCTTTCCAGGGGTTACAGATCTGCTTTAGCTTCTGCCTTTAACCAAAATTTAGAAAACTAAGGATTAATCTTACAGGGAAAGTCAGTTGTTAAAGGTAATCCAATGATGTCCTTGTAACACATCCTCCCAAACCAGTTTAATTTGTAATTTGCTCATTACAAATCGAGGTTGAAAAATATTTTAGGATGCTAATCTGTTAGCATGTGACAGATTTTTGTCTGACCTTTGATGAATTATAATTTTGGGTACAGATTTTTTTTTGGCACTTTATTATAAGGATCACGATTGCTTTACATTATTGAGGCAGAAGACCTGTGATATTTTACTTCTTACCGGCTAAAGAAGGACTCAGGGAGTGCTTGTAGGGTCTTTTTACAGTTCATCAAGTTTCACATTGGCCAGAGCTCAATAGAAAACCCCCGTTTTTATGTAAGGTGGACCTCAACTGTTACATAGCTCTTAGGGTTTGTCCATATCGCCCAATGTCATTTCTTCAGTACCATTTCTCTCTTATGCCTGGATGAGAAGATGACAGAGTTATCAGCAATACCTCCAGGTAAGGGGCTCCTTGGGCAAAATAAAACTTTATCATTCCCAAGAGTTGTGATAGGAAGGGAAAGAAATGGGAACTCTATCGTCAGTGAAGGATTTTCATTTTCCTTCCTAAGCATTCAACAAGAAGTCTGGCTCAGGATTTGCCACTCAGTTTTGTTAACACCCACATAAATTAAATTGCAGAAAATTATCCCTAATTCCCCAGAAAGCAAAGCGTATCATCAAACCTGTATTTTCATTAGTAAGAAACTGCTCTCTTTCTGGAAAGTCCAGCAAGCTGCAATCTAGTAATGCATTTGTATAGACAGACAAATTTATGCTTCTCTTTTTCTTTCTTCCTTTTCTGTAGCCTGAAGGGCATGATTTTTTTATTTTTTTTTAATGTAGAAACAATCCACGGTAATCATCTGATTCTTGTAATCTTTGTGCCTTTTCCTGAGCCATTCCCTGACTGCTACAATGTAATTTCATTTGCTTTTATTAATTACTTCTTTTTGCTTGTACTGTCAGATTAGTTTTGAAATATTTCCATTGTAGGAGCTATTTAAACCTCCCTCCTTTAGATCCATACTGGATAATCAGGGCAATTTGATTAAAATGTGAGGCTGACTTTTGATTCATGTTTCTTTTTCTGAGATGAGGGAGGAAAGTTCAGGTCATCTCTGAACCACAGCAAATGCTGGTCAAAAAACAGTGTGATAATCAGTATGAACATGGTTCTGTTTATCTATGTACAATAATATAGCTCTTCAAAATATGAATTAAAGCAGTGCAATTAAAACAAAACAAAAACAACAACAAAAAAAAAGCAAACAAAACCAAAATATCACACCTCTGCTCACACAAAATGCAGAGACAATCATGCTGAAGAATCTGTAGAGACCTAAATCTTATGGCAGTACAGCAGAAATAAAATGCATTAGTGATTCTCATTAAGAAAAAAGAATGAACAGTGAGATAGCACAATGTGCAAAGGACGTAATGCTATTTAGATAGGAGAATTTCGGAAGGTACTTAAAAATTCCAGTTGGGTGATCAGCACAACAGCCGGAAATTTTTGTCCTGAGAAATGCAGATTAATGCATGATCAAAGGTACATTGCTTCTTTCCCATGGAACTATAACCACTCAGGGAACAGATTGGGATATCACTTTGGAGAGCTCTGTGTGCAGAAGTGGTCAAAAGGCAAGAAAAATAGTTGTTTTTCTAGCTCTAGTTCCAGTCCCTGGAGATATTTGTCACATCTGTATTGAAACTTGGGGGTTGTACATTTTCATAAAACTGAAGTTATTTTCAAGGACAGTCAGTTCCTATAGATAATAGGTAGTCTTATTTTTTAAAATCTTCATTTATTTTCTTCAACACATTAGCAAAGCAGATGATAGATGTCTGAAAACGTGACTGACTTCTGAGTCTGAATATTTGTGCATTTATGAAATATATTGCTGCATTATTATTTTTAATTGTGTATAGTCCTGTGTAATCAAGACAAATAATAATATCAGCTTCTTCAGGAAGCTATTTTTGTATATAGCCTGTATTGGAACAGGCTGCCCAGGGAAGTAGTTGAGTCACCATCCCTGAATGTCTTCAGAAACCATGTAGATGTAGAGCTTAGGGACATGGTTTAATGGTGGCCTTGGCAGTGCAAGGTTGCAGGTAGGACTGGATGATCTTAGAGGTCTTTCCAACTTAATCAATTCTATGATTTTATATTCATTCTAGTTATAGTATAATTCAGAAGATTGTTTCTGTGCTGTTTGTCTTCTGTTTCTATTAGGGAAAGGTCTACTAGCTTACCAATATATGCTCGATGTCTGCCTTAATGGGAAAGGGTAGAGGACTGTTGGGTTGTTGCAGCGTGGTATCAGATGCTGTCAGAGACTTCAAAAGGGAGACCTTCCTAATTGCTGACTTGACACTGAAGATCTGTTACCCAATAAATAGTATTTCTTGTATTCCCCATTTTCAGGATTTCTTGAGAAGCTTTCAGGGCTCTGAGAGTGGCTGACCCTGCTTCCCCAAAGCAGCGTGGCACGGCGCGGTGCCTGTCCCTGCTCAGCCGAGCAGCTAAGTGCATTCTTAACTTGAAACGTGTAAGTAGAGTTAAGTGTGTGCTTCGCTGCCTTTTAAAAAGTTATGCTTGTCTCAGTCGTAGCCAGTAAGAACGATTTAGCTGACATCTGGGCAAGCTACAAGGGTCTGTCCAGCCCTGAGATGCCATCTTGCCTTTCTGCTCCAATTCAGAAGAGGCATCTTGAAGAGGTCATCGTGGTTCAGGGACTGCCTCAGAGCACTGCAGATAACGGCTTTCCCCACTAGTGCCTGCATTTTCTCCATTATAGCTGGCACAAACAATCAAATAAATGCAAACCAGAGAAGCAAAATAAATCAGACAGAAGCCTCAGAGGTAAATGAAGAACCTTTGTTTTCCATTTAAACCTGCTGGATGCAGTAGTCTGTATGCCAGACCTTGGATCTCCTGAAAATGACTTATTCCAGGCATAATTTGCCACCTACATTAGACTGAATGAAAACCCATCAGCGAATGGCTTCCAGATAGAGACTCAGCAACATTTGGATTTAGTTCCAAATTTCAAAGGTCATTTAGAAAATCCAGGTCAGGATTCAGAGCTGAATTTCAAATGTCCCTGAAGTTCATGTTTGTTCAGATCTAAGCCTACCGATCTAAACCAACATGATAATGCAGATTTAAAACAAGAACCTCCAGGTTTATGTAGAATCATTTATTCAAACACTTGGTTACGTTTTTCTCTGTGGTATTATTTACCAGTCACAAGGGCATGTGAAATAACTACTTAATAATCATGAACTGCTAAAGCCACTCATTATGCATGGAAAATGTGTGAGTGCAAATTCTCTAAATGATGTGGAAGTTGGACTGTTGGGAACATTCAGATTGTACATTATCAAACTGTAGGCTACTCTCTAGTACATTTGTCTGATATACAAGACAATTTCATCTCAACTTGGATGAGATACAGAAGCGTAGGCTCTGTGGAATATGAAGTGGGCTTGGTGGAGCAGAGGGAAATTCATGTTATGTTCAATGTGCCTAGTAAATAATGAGATATTAAATTATAATGTGTTCCAGGAGTTTTCAACTGTGTTTTCTCTTTAATCATTTCATTACTCAGAGTCCTTTGTTTCTGAGTTGTGTCTTTCATTAGAATTTTAGGACTCAAGTGTGGGGAGGGGGAGCCCTGTGAAGGTCCCTGTGGCACCTCCACTGGATTAATTCCTTCATATAAGAAGGAGGTTTGCCCACAGTAGAATCGCCATTTCTTGAGCTATGGATCTCTGCTATGGGCGTGAGCTCCTGGGCAAGCCTCTGAAGAAAGGCTTCATCTGCAGCAGCCACAACGTGTAGCTGGAGCTTGCTTGGAGCGTATCTCACTTCCATGGCAGCATACTTTGAGTGAGCAGATGTGAACCCATTTATTTTTTATTATTTTTTATTTTTTATTTTATTTATTTTTTTTTTTTTCAGCAGGATCTGCAGCCGAAATGACGTTGTGTGACTGCAGGGGTGGCAGCAAAGGAAGGGACTCTTGTAGCTTTATGTGAGCTAGCGCTATCCTCCTTAGCGTTCCTGTCCCTTGGCATCTCTGTGTGAGCATTGTACCAGCAAGCAGGATTGGTGCTTTCAAACAGATGGGCCTGAGCACAGTCTGAGCCAAGGGAAACATGCATGTGAATCACTTGTGGGTGTTAAGGGCAGGATTCCCATTTGATATTCTCAGCATCACAGCAGGTATAAGGATCCAAACATTTAAACAGCGTAAACCACTTGTGCCTCTTAAAAACGCATGATAAATAGTTGAATTTATGTTAGTGGGAAGGCAAAAAAAGCTTCTCCAGGTAGGTGCACCAGGCAGTAGAGGATTTAGGGCTGTGTGGTCTCTTTTGTTGCCAATGAGTCAAAGAAGCCCTGGCATGTGATTTTGGGGCCAGGAAGGCAAATAGGCTTCTATTGCAAGTGAAACTCAAGGACAGATTTTTCAGCTATTTCCCTTTGATGACCAGGTGCTAAAGTGTCTATTACAGGAAAGCAAGGAAAGTGCTTTAATTATGTTTCCATAAACAAGATCCTGATTTCCTGGACTGAAGCCTCGGGGAGTATTATAATGTGGCAATTGGTATGGGCCAGTGTAGTGGTTGTTTTGTTTTAGCTTACGCTATTCAGAGGAGCCTAAAGGTGTTTGATCCCAGGTTACTCATGATTTTCTTCTGTTTCTTTGAAAATCTCCTCTTTAATGTTCACTGTGAAATAAACCCTGTTGACATTGGCCACATTTATGGTACCAGACTCCAAGAGCTCTCTTTTCTATGCTTCCCAGCCTGGGCACACAAATTAGCCATGCATAATTTCCAGATGGGATAAGACTTGGCCATGCAAGCACACCGCTCTCCCAAACTTTGGATTTTTAGGAAAGGAAATGTGCTTGGATAAGAGCAAAGACATACTCCAACAGATGTCCTGCTGGACTAGGCAAGGAGGAATATAAGTTAATGTTACCCCACTGGTAAATCCAGATATTGGCACAGACACCACTATATGTCTTAGTACTTTTTATACGCAAAATTTATACAAATATGGTGCTTCCTGAATACCCTGCCGCAGTATTTGTGAAGACACTTATTTAGGTGCCTAGTTACCTTTTTTTTTGTTTTGTTTTGTTTTATTTTGTTTTTATGCATTCAAGTGAATGGACTGCCGTGCATGTATTGTCATCAAGGCCACAAATGGAACAGCCTAACCTATTGTCGAAAAAAAAGACAGAAAATCTTTGCAGTTTTGGATAACATCACACTTTCACTGTGGGTACAAGGTCGATGCCAATTAAACTTATATTATTACAGTAACAGAACATTAAGGTTGCAAAGGCTGCACTCCAGAATTTGAAATTCTGGAACATGTGTCAGCTGAATTGTTTGCTGCATACTGGTATTGTCTTTAACAACAACACATAGGCACACAGACACTCACGTTATCAGCTGATGGCAAATGTGCCCATGGATGGCACTCAGAAATATGTAACGGTGTTTATGGCTTTTGCAGGATCAATAAAGTTCATTGTTGTGCAGTCCAAATAGCTCCCTTTAGTGCAGCTCTCTTTACAGCAGCATTGTCAGCCCTTGTCAGAGCGATTTTAGAAATGGTAATGTAGTTTCAAAAATATTCATATTATATATATATATATATATATATATACACACATACATTTTACTAAGTTGAAGCATTTGATAAATAATACAAAACCAGCACAGGAAATGTTAAGTTCAGTTTAATTTGGCTGCCGGTATATTACAGGGTGTTCTCAAATAAAAATGCACTTTTTTTTCAGAAGATCAGCATTGCTTTGCTTTGCTGGTAAGAAAATACGCAGCGCTGATCTGAAATGTGACTTGACATTTGAAAATATAACCTAGAACTAGTGAAAGGAGTTAAAGAAAACATGCTGTCCTGCCAACTTGCTAGCTTGGCACCTGACTTACAAATGCCCTACTTTCAAAACATTTGTTTTTCAGTGTAGACTCATGGATATAATTATTTCATGATTATCTCCACATCTCCCTCCACATTCAGGTCCCTTTTCACAACAAATGCTAACTGTGCTCTTGCATACTATAAGCTGGATTGAATCTTTCATAAAAATTACCTTTAAAACATGATTATGTGAAGTTATTTGGGAGTGGTATCAGTCTTACAGCAGTAAAGACTCAGCTTGGTAGAAGTGCATTGGTTGTTCTACATACACCCCAAATCTGCAAGATGGTATTAGACAGAGCATGTTGTATGTGACCTGTATCGATGGACTGTATTGTCCAGCTCCATGCGCTGCTTGTATGGCCCTGAGGCTTTTGCAGAGAACAGGGAGGACTTTCCCAAAGAAGTAATGCTGATGGGTGGGCTACCCAAGTGTTCGTATCTTTTCCTTGACATATCAAGCAACCTGTACCATGTGTTACCATCACCCTGGTCTGCAGCCTCAGGTGGATGGCAAGTCCTCTTTGAACACATCACACTCTAATACTCCATCATGTTTCAATATGCCAAGGAGTCAGGTTTTTAAGTGTTTACATCTAAATATAAATGAATAATAGGTGAATATTTTCATTTGCTATTCAGCTCAGTAAGGAAGCAGTAGATTGATTAACCTATTATTTAGTCCATTATTCAGGGTTGTATCACAGTGAAATCACAATTATTTATGAAACTTTGATTAATTTTAACGCTCCTCTTGGCTTTAGGCCATCAATTAAACTATATAAAAAGAAGCAATTAGTCACTTCGCAATTTAAGAATTTTGTATTTAAGTTAATAAAAAGGTTTATTTCAATCTTGAAAAGATGATAGCCATATGCCACTGTGTTTGTCTTTCTTAGGTCTGTTATTTCACCTACTGTTCATATTTAATTCCAGAAATTCACTGAAAGCTGTGAGTATTCAGCACCTTCCCAGAACAGACTGCTTTGGTTTCATTGCCTACATATGCGTTCATGTCAGCTTTAGGTAGAAGTGTTTTGAAATGCTGGGCAGTGTTTTGCCGCAGGAATGTTAATCATTACGAGCATCAGTACTGAGATTTCAGTCTTTGAGGGCTACCCCTTGAGGTAATGAAGAGGACTGTGTTTTGATGATCCTGTCATCTATAATGGCTGGAGTTTTAACTCCTGGTAGGGCCACTTAAGTCTAACGGGTTGAAGAGGCCAGAAGAAATGAAGTTCATTGTTTTGACAGGCTAGCACTTGATTTATAGTTCTATAGTTTATATTCATTAAAAAAATATATGTAAAGTCAAGAATCAAAAGTAGACTAAGGTAATCACACTAGCAAAGTACTGGACTTGGTGGTTTTGCGCGTCTTGTGAGCCATTGGTAAAGCCAAGCCTCTATGACAGTCTTTTCTGATGGTAAGTAGGTAAGTGAATTTCTAGAGCATTAAAACAATAGCTACAATAATGGAAGTTGATAGAGGTAATGAAAGAAATGGACAAACGCAAGCCCTAAATCCTTGGAGTGTGCAATCATCAATGCTGACAAAAAGCAATTTAAAAATGAAAAAAAAATGTAATATATCCAAGGATGCAAGATAGTTACTATTCAGTGAGCATAACCTTAATTCAGAAACGGAATCATCACTCATAGGCTAAGAGCCAGTTATGACTATGGAGTTACTCATCAGCATGCTCCGACTGACAACACTTCTTGGCCAGCTCTTTGCAATAACGTCAACAACAAAAGTTGGGATAGTTATTATATATTGGAGAAAGCAATAACCAAGCATGATCCCTGTATTTTAGATCAGCATGCATAAAAAATGATAATTAGTGCGAGAGATCAGAGTGTGAGAGGACTGATCTGAGATAACTGAGTGTGGCTATGTGCAAGACATAGGAGTCATCCAAATAGGATGGGATCACTGGGGATTGGTTTAAAACCAGCTATGCACTGAAAGGAAATTTAGGTCAGCTCTTCAAGACATTATGTGGTATAGATGAAATGGTATCAGAAGTTACAAGAGTTTTAGTTTTGATAAGACTAAAGAACAAACGCATTGAAAATAACCACTCCCTTTTGTGATGCTGCTGCAAAAATATGGGATTGACACTTAGGGATGTTTTACATTTTTTCTAGAGGTAGGAAAAGTGATCTGCTTCTCATGGAACTGGTGTGGCTGTAGCTGAAAAATGTTTTTGGGAACTGGGCTTAAGAGTAAACAGACCAGACAGAATCCAGAGGAGGGCAACAGGAAAAGAGGATTACAAAACATTCTTACAGAAACAAGGTGAAGGAACTGATTTGTCTAATTTAGCAAAAAGAGGCCTGAGGGGAAACTTAATGTCCCAAAGCATACGAAACTGATAGGAAAGAGGCTACAACTGCTCGATCCCAACTTAATGCAGAGAGTGTGGCCAAAACAGCTTTGGAATTCTTTTCCAAATCTTCATTTTTACAATCTTAAAAAAGCTTAAGGAAAAGACTAATCAAGAAACTAGAAAACAGATTTCCAACAAATTTGTTCACGTGTGTTGAGGCTTGTGTCCTGTACAAGGCAGCACTGACGTGCCATTGTCTTTTTTTGAATGATCATGTCATAGATGTTGCAACAGCTGTTATTGATTTTCAGAAAAGTGTCTGTGAAGTCTGCATAACTGGAGGACAGAAAAGAAACAAGCCAAAAAAGGCATTAACTCCTCAAAAATACCTCTGCAAAAAAAAAAAGATGCAGCAAAAAGATGTAAAACAAAGGACAGCGCAGTAAGAGGCTGCATGAGTAGAAACGAGAACAACAAGGCTAATATCATCGAGAAGTTCAGTCTCTTGGTAATGGGAATTGTAGTAAAACATTCCACCAACTCAACTGCTGAACTTGATTAAGACTTTGACCACTGTGAAATTGCTGTTACGGCATCTGCTGTTACAGTTAAAGTAGAAAATTACCATAAATACTCATAAACTGGAGAAAACTTCAGGTGAAGCTCAAACCCACCAGGGAAGTGCTTGTGAGAATGAGACAGCAGATAAATTACTGAACTCTTCATCAAAGTAAGGAACCAAGAAAATCTTGCAGAATAATGGGGAATGCAGCCTTACGGTCAAAGTGCCACAGAACGGTGTTGTAAGCAATCACAGCAGTTAGCAAACTAAGCAACTGCAACTGTTATACTTCTTCCAGTGACAGGCAAACTCTTACATATTGCTGCATAAAACAAAATGAAAGAAATGGTTCAGATGAAGCCTGAATTTCAGCCTGGAAAATTACCTGCAAACTGATTTTTCACACAAGGGTTAATGATTTGAGGGAGCATCAAATGATGTAAAATAACCCTTCATACTTTCTATGAAATCACATGACAGTCTCCTTTATGAATTACTTTGAAACATCTTGATGTGTCGTGGTATGCCAATAAAAATAATTTTATCAAGGTGCAGCGTGCACACTTAAATCAATGTAAACTCGAGTGAATGATTTGATAATAGATAAATGTCAAGCACAGTTGTATTATCTCACCTCTGATATTTGACTGGCCATTATGCTGAAAAGTGTAGATGGATACAACACAGGCACTGTATGGCTCAAAAGCTGTGCACTGGAATTAGTTAAATTTTGCTGCTGACAGAATTTTGCTGATGATAGAAAGCTTTCAAATGGAAACAATTCCGCATTGTTCAAGACTGTTTAGTGTCATAAACACGAGGTGCCTATCAACCAGGCATGAGTTACCAGTGGATATCGTACAAGAACTGCTCACCGCCCAGCTCTCACGTTAGTTTAGCAGGTGAAGCACATGAATGGTAATGCCCATCCTGTGCAGTCGATCACGGGCCAGTACAGATGTATAAACAGAAGTGCTGCCAAATAACCCAAATGTTGTTCCACTTAAAAGAGATTTGATTTTCAAGTGTCTACAACCGGAAGGCTAACCTACAAATTTTCATCTCAGAAGCTATTTCTGATAGAGAAAGAACGTGCCTTTAAAAGACTAGGTACTGAGTGGAATTAATTTATAACAAATGCCAGAAGTCATCAGAATTTTCAAATAATTATGCTGTATCATTGAAACTATTCAGAAAAGCAAATGGGAAATGTTTGCTGGGAGTTGCAAATCAGGGCAAGGCATCAGCCATGACAGCTGTGCCATGGGGCAGTTGGAGGAGCACAAGAGAAAGGCCGACAGAAAGAATCTCTCTAATTGAACTTTATGCAGTGTGGGAAATAGTGCAATATTTAACAATTCTGGGAACATGTGGAAAGCTGTCCAAATCCAAAAAACCTGGCAAGGCCTCGTTCTGGCCCCAAGCTACTTTGAATGGCAGAGGAAAGAATCATCCTGCAGTTTAAGGATCTCTCATGTTTTTAGAGTCCTTGCAGCTATGAAAGGTTTGTGTATGGAATATAACTATTTCATCACCGAGTAATATATTACAGGGAGTAACTGGCTATTACCAGTTCATTTAAGAAAATACTTTCAAAAGGCACTGTGTGCCAAAATTGCAAGACTAAGTATATTCTATTGTAAAAAAAAGGCATTAATGATTGCTTCCTGGAGATGAGCATTATAGATTTCAATTTGTAGCTACAAAGCAATGAAATTTTCAGTACATTCAGAAAATTGTATGCTGTATATTAAGTGAATTGAAGACTTCTGAAAATGGTGTTCAATTTTTATATCCACACAACGGTGGAAGAACTAGGGATAAACACGTTCTTTGACTGGACTTCTGAAGGAAAACGCTGAAGCAAAATGGCTAACTAATAATAAAACAAAACAACCCCCCCCCCCCCCCCAACTTGCTTGGATGTGTACCAGAATCACCCAAGCTCCGGTACTTGTAAAAATGAATTGAAAACTTCACTAGCTTTAAATCAGTGCGGGATGGGCAATCACAGGCTCCCTTATCACTTCCAGAAATGACCTGCTTAGAGTAAATTGAAGCACTTTGATAGTTTAGATAGCTGTACAATTCACATGTTCAGAGTGGTGATCACCTTCAAATTTAAGCACTTAATTTGAGAGCTTCAATAATTTTAAATTGCTATGTGCCACCGAGTGGCAGGCAGAGACTGGAGTGCTGCAGTGTTTTAAAAACACTTTGGTGTTCTGCTTAATATTGTTAGTGCAGGGACTTCAGAGAGGCTTTCTAGAGTTAAGCACAGAAAATGGAGCAGATTTCAGGATTAATGTAGAAAAGTAAGAGACTTTATGACTTTTAAAAATCACAGCAGAGGAAGTCTTTGGGGAATGTACAGCTCCTGTGTCTGTGCTTGGCCTTTTCTCTGAACTCTTTGACCAATGTCCTTGTGTGGGATGCAGCAGAAGGTAGCAGGAGAGGTAATGGTGTTTCCATGGGCATCTGGAGACTCGTCCATTTGTTCTCCTGAAACAGCCTGCCTGGGTTAGGTTTGTTTCCAGGAGGCATTTCTGATTAGCTTAACACCTACTACTGCAGAAGCGGTTCCGAATGAAAGCTTTGCTATTGCTTGAATGCTTCCCTGCTTGTGGGTTCAGATATTTTGACCTGGCTGTGGGTTTGTTCATTTGTTACTTTGGTTTTACTAAGCTTCTGCTTGATGTCAGGATAAATCTCTCCCATGGGCTTTTAACTAGCCCCATTTTTTTTTTTCTGGCAACATTTATTGGTAGAATACTTTACAGAAGACTTGAGCTGGACTGTGAGTAGCAGCTGTGGGTTCAGTCTGTGTGGGTAGGAGGTGGTGCAGAGCGTATCACGAGGACCCCCACAGCCCCACAGCTCCGTCTGGCTCCAGAGTTGGGCAGCAGGATTTTTGGGCATAATGGGACAATCAGACTTCAGAAATGGTTCCTCAAGCCTACTTTGGAGGAAGCAGAGCCTTTGGACTAGGAAGGTATCGTGTCCTGCAGCCCAGCTGCCAGCAGGTGCCTGAGCAGAAGGAAGCAGACTGCAGCCTCCAGAAGGCGTGCAATTGAAATGCTGAGAATTAAATCTTACCTGAAGAGTCTAGGAGCAATTTGCTGGAGCTGATACCTTGTGACCTTTCATTTAGCAGTAAGAAACCAAAATTAGGCCCTGAGAGGTAAATGTGAATAGTGCCTTTCACTTCCAGGAAGCTAGAATCTGGCTCACAGAGATTTTATTATTGAGGGTGCCACTTTAGATGCTAATCACTATTTGCCGGCTCATTACAGCTTCAGACTGACCTCTTCAAAGGAATGAAGGGGTATTTATTACGTGTTCATCTACCAGCGAAATTCAAACTCCTTTGAAAGTCCTGTCTCAAAGGTGCAAGGACACAGACCAAATGTTCAGTCACTCGTTTGCCGAAGCATCATACAATATCTGTGTTCACATGCACGATCCAAACCTACTCTATGGACTTGTATTGGCGTACCTAAGCTGGACCTACGGGGTGTTACGAAATCTTGACATCTGACCAACATAACCCAGCTGGAAGGGAAGTGGCCATGTCTCCGAGGGAGCTGGAATAAGCAGCACTGGCCAAGCACAGAGTCGTTCATCAGCACAGTGTGCTGAAACACCCGCTGCTTCGAATGGGAATTTGGAATTCCTGCTGTTAAACCTATTAATGCAGCCGGTGTCTATGCAGTATGTTGGACACAACTTTCATGTTAGAAGGAAAGCTGGCCTGCTTCAACTGGAGATTGCGTTTCTACTAGCCAAATACCCTGACACAGGACTTGGCTTAACACACTGCTGATATTACACAACTGAACCTCTTCGTACACCTGATGAAGGACTCATTGGGACTCCATTGGATCTCTGCCCTCATTCGCTGTTTTTTTTTGGTTAAACTTAAGCACATTGTGTAGGTTGAATCACGACTTTTCTGCCTGCAACCTGGAAAGCCAGATTGGATTTAAACTAACCTCTGCCTGCCCCCCACTCAGGTACTTGAATGGATATCTACTGTGTTTAAGTACAGTAAAATAGGCTTGAGTAATTTCTTCCTATTTTTCTTTAATGAATATCTCTCCTTTATTTCTTCTGTATTTTTCCATGAACGTGCATTTTTTGTGACACAGTCAGAACTGTTTTTTTTTTTTTTTTTTCTTCTCTGCATTTCACCTCTTAGAGTAATATTCCAGCCAATTTGTAGAACTTTAGTCTATGAGTATGAGCTTTTCATTTCCGCCACCTGACCTTCTAAAATCCAGTGAGAAGGTGTTTCGGTCTACTTATTTTACTCAGGGGTTGCATCTGCTAACTGAAGGTTACTTTTAAGGTTGTGAAAAGTTTCATACTTCGCCTTCAAAAGTGTTCAGGTGTTGAAAGCAGGCTGCAGATATTTTGTGAACAACTGTGCTGATGCTTGCAGAGGGGTAAAGTGATGAGAAAATTGACCTTGGTTTTGCATGTGCATGAGCCTGGTGGTCAGCCTGAGTTGGCAACTTGTCTTTGGCACGACAGGAAGGTGTTAGAAATCACCTAGCATTCGTTCACTGAGGGATTTTCTGCCCAAAGTAATTGAAGAGAGCTGGAGATACACTCTGAAGCCTCAAGTTTTATGCTTGTCTATTTTGGGGGTAAAATCTAAAGTAATTCTGAATGGGTGTAATGAGTTGGTGTCAAAATGTTGAGAGGTTTGGGTATTTAGAGAGGAGCATTTCCATGCACCTCAAAGCTCAAAGATTTTGGAATAATGGTGCTACTTTCTTGATGGCTTTTGCCTAGAAAATGGAGACAGACAAAAACAAATTGGATTTCCAGAAGAGAATTTATCAGCCAGTGCTTGGGAGACAGCTAGGCTGCTTTTTCGGTTTTATTTAAGGAAAAATCAGTAATCTCTGTACAGTCCCTGAATTTCTGCTGGCTTCCTCTGATGTTTAAATATGAATTTGTATTTTATCCAATTACAAGCTTTCCTTTCTTGTGTTCCTTCTCTATTAATACATTTCCATGTGTTCATTTACCTGTTCAAATTCTTCTTATTGCCAAATGCTGTCTGTAGCAGAGCTCTCACTGCTCACATTATTTACTCTAGGAAGCTCTGAAATGGCCTCCGTAGGCTGTGACTGAGAATAAACTGTCACTAAACGAAGTCATTTGTTTAAGAATATTATATTAACTTTTATAAGTGGTACCAGTTCCTTCACAGTTCACTTTTTATGCCAGGTCTGTAATGGTGGATGGAAACAGATTCATCTGTCTACTCCTCTGACCCGCTCTCTTATTCACCTGAAATAAGTGAAAGACCTAAAGACTTGCATGTGTTAGGAGAAAAGGACAGTACTTTTACAAAAAACAAACAAACAAACAAACAAACAAACTTCTAATGTGTTCCACAAAAACTATTGCATCTATCATTTTTTCCAAGTTCATTAGCCTCATTTTCTACAGAAAGCATCCTGCAGCGATCTTGCAGAGCAGCCTTTTAGTTTTAGGATCCTTGCTTGAGTTTCTCAATGAATCACAACAGGTGCAGAGTTGTCACGACAGAATTGTACCTCAGTACACCCACAGCTCTCTCCTCCCACGCTAGGAGAAGTACTTGGGGTTTTCCCAGGGATGTGACTTTGTCATGGAAACTGTGCTCCCTACCAGTAAAACTGCGAACATTTGCAATTTCCTCATGGGAAGGAGGAGAATAAAATTAATTCCAAAGCTGAAAATGTTGAATGGCATTCCCAGACTCGCTAGCGGTTTATAGAACGGAGTCTGTCACGTCAGAAAATTCATAACCCAATCTCTCTTCATAGCACAAGCAGTCTTATAATTTAACAGCATAAGAAAATTCAAGAATGCCAATGTGGACACCCCTGTGTTTCACCGCAGGAAAGAATTACAGCAGAGATCTCAGGAATTCTATTGTGCAAGAACTAGCAATGGCATATAAAACGCTCGTATTCAACTAACTAATAATGCCTTTCTTTTACATTGTGACTCAACTGAGTGAAGGAAAAAATACCCAAACAAAAATGTACTGTATTCCGATTATTACAAAATCATGGTTGTGTTTTCCATCAAAATAATTTTAGCAAGTGTACCACAAAATTGCAGAAAATACTGCTCCTATAAATACAGATAGCAGCACAAGAGGTGGCCGAGCCAGCGTGAAGAATAACAGGGTTTTACTGGCAAAAGGGCGATGTTTTGAATACTCATAATTTATTTACAGTATCTATCTTAAAATTTCAGCCCATCAATTATACATGAAACTGAGTACCATAGTATAGGAGGGGACTAAAAGGCAAGTATTCATTTCCAGCTCTAACATCTCAGTTTTTAAACGAGACCTGCTCCTTAACATGCTGGTAAGACAGATGGATAAGTGTTGGTAGATAAGAGATTTATAGCTTGGCATTATTTAACTTCTCTGTAATTTGCTTGTACTGGTGCCCTTGAGACACATTTTTTTTTTTCAGAAAGTCTGATTTTTCTACATTTATTCTTGTAATGGTATATTGAGAGTTGTTAAGGAAATTAAAGTCCCATTTCAGGCCCCAGTTCAGCAAAGCGTTTAAGTAACGTTTAACTTAAAGTACATCTTAAACTGAATCCTATTTAACAAAGGCAAAAAAGAGGAGTCTTCAGAGGGACTTGCCCACATGGTTAAAGTTGAAAGTGTGTGGCTTGTTTTGTTAAAGTGAAGTTAGAAATGATGCCTGCCTCCCAGAGTCAGGAGACATCCTATGGAAAAGAATGGCTGAGAAGGATATTACTTGGTGAGCAGAGCTGTGGGATGTGCTGAAGGAGGCAGGAAACTCAAGTCAAAGTTTGGAGCAGAATATAAAACGGACTGAACTGGGTTTATCATGCTTAGGGGAAGTGTTCTGAGACAGAAAAAAAAAATGTTTTGCGATGAAAAAGAGCCATATCTCAGCTCACAAACTTACTGGGCAGACAGGCGTGTTCCCCTGAGACATGGTGACATTGGAGGCTTTGCTGAAAAGCTGAAAAAAAGCCTTGGCTAAGGATGAATGGAGAGACTCCATCAAGCTGGCAGCTAAATCTTTTTTATCTTTCTGTCACTGGCGATACTTCCCCTCCTTGTAACATCATCTCTGCTCCCTGTTCCGAAGCAGTTTTAGGGTGCTATATTGACAGTTAACATCTGTTTTAAAAATTAGTCTAGTACAGTCCCAGGTCCTGCTAAAGGACTTGAAAAGTTTCAATAGCTCTCCCTGAGGTTGATTATGTGGAGCATAATCTGTATTTCCATGTCTCCTCAGCATATTCCATGCTACACTTTACAGTTTTCAAAGGAGATAAAAGATAAAAATCCATAAAATAACCCGTGAAACACTCGGATGACCAACAGTGAGGAAAAGAAAAGTCTTGAGAAAGGAAGCAACTTTATCATGTTTAATGAAAGTTGCAGTGCGATAAAAGTTCAGCCTTGCAAAGTGGGTCATTTTTCCATTTGACCCTACAGGGAAGCCTCAGACTCAGTAGCTTTGTTAATTAATGTCTTTTTATTTCAGCATAGGGGTGAAAGTTTTAATAGCCTTATAGAAAGTATATAAATGGATCTGTAGTGAGTCTGAGCAAAGTCGCATTAATATGCAGCTAGGAACTAGAAAACACTTTTATTTATGTAGTAGCAAATTGTCATTAATTGTTATTAAGCAGAAGAAAGTTGCTGCTGTCTTGGTATGGCACTGTCCAGTTCATTTCACCACATCTTTATTTTAGCTTCATGACTTCTTTTTCAAACTTCTTTTGGGTACCTTTTATTAAGTTTGTCTGAAGAGGGCAGCCTTTCCTAATGCACTTGGAAATTCCTTAATTTGGCAAGGTTACTGTGTGCTGAACAAATTGACAAAGGGCACGCTTAGTCCCGAGTTTGCCTCTCATTATTGCTTATGTTTTTCTTGAAGTGTCTTTCCACTTATATTTATCAACCAACTGAAAAGAATATTGTGATTTTAAATATTTGACCTATCTGCTAAAATATATTCCAATTTCACTTTTTCTTTATGCTGAATAAATAGAGAATTGCTTTAAGATTTCCAGAAGGAAATTTAAATAGAAGGTTTTCTAAAAATATGGGTACTGTTTATTCGTTCTGCAATCTAGAAAAAAAGTGTGTTAAATGCTAAGACTTTATGTGAATAGAGCAGGGAAATGTTCTTCCCTCTCTACTGACAGTTCTCCTTATCTTTCATGTTTTCAATCCTGAACTGCTCTCCAGGCTTCAAAAAGAAGCATTAGCCTGAAAGTAGGCAGAGTGATGTTACTTTTTCTTTTATTTTATGCTTTAATCATAGGGAAATATTTAAAAAATTCTTACAGCAAATTCATGCATTACAACGTTACCAGGAAAGATGAATGGCTACTCCACATTTCGCAATTAGTGTGATAGATTTAAGGGCTCTTAGAAGAATTTATTGCCATGGTGTGCCTCGATCACAGTGCGGGGAGGGGCATCTGAAGAAGCCGTGATGATATATTTCTTCGGTTATTGCTGCTCTAGCCACTCTGTCGCATCTCTCCTCCTGCAGTGACAGGCACATTTGAATGCCTGTCTCACCTTCCCTGTTGTGATTTAGATCCTGTGATGGGGGAGCATGAGCACAAGCTGAACACGGGGAGCAAGCACAAGGGCTCCAACAAGGAGGAGAACTGAAATGCTTGCACTCGTGGAAGGGGAAGGGTGGCAGAAACAAGAGGTGGAGGATCTCACAGCCTTTAGATAAATGAGCATGCTGTTTGCAGAAGAGTATTACCTGTCTTACTAAAATCTCTATACAAAAGTCATGTCCAGCACATTGCTTGGGCAGTAACGGTGGTGTGGATTGCAGGAAAAACAGTCAACTAGCTGTATTCTCTGCAGGAGTGTTTGTAACAAAAAGAAAGTGCTTTTTTGTACCCAGGAGCCTGGACAGCTACGGCACTTGATGGGTATAAACCACGTACTTCACAGTCACAGCGGTTGTCACCCTTGCTAGTTTTTTTTTTTATGCTCGCCCTGACTACAGTCAAACTGCAGTTCTATGCCACCCTTTTTGTTTGTCAGCTTCTTAGGTCAGCTGCTGATTATGCAGTAAGAGTGCTGAACTACTCAAATGATTCTTCTTTTACTTTGCTGTCTATTTTTTTTTTTAGGAAAGAGAAATTTCCCCGTTGACGCTAGGGCCAAAGTAGCAAACAGCTGAATTTCCTCCTTCCACAAACTTGCACTATCATTTAATGCTGCCCAGTGTTTAAGCTACCAAACTCCTTGCAGCCCAAGGTCACTGACTGACAGAAAGCTCACTCAAGATCTTATAATTACACAGCTATTTACCTATTTTTATATTCCTTGAATTTATCTTGGTATGCCTACTGATCCAAAAACAACCTTTTCTTCCCACTTCGTCTTTTCTACAGCAGTGACTTCTCCGAAGTCAAGGCAGTTTGCTTCAGTTCCTTCCAGTGTGAGACTTCCCCAAGAGCTGGACCGCTCTGTAAAGCATGGGGCTAGTTCCTCATCCTGCCTTAGTGTACTGCTGCTTTGAAACACAGCAGAAATTTCGTTGTCTCCCTGCTTAGAAGGTACTTGGCTTTATACACGTCATGCAGACAGTTGCATGCTTTTAATGTGGTGTTAAAGATGTCAGATTCTCTTCCTAAAGCCCGAAGAACCACTAGTATATTCTTCCTAAATCCTCTAAGAAATTACACCTTAATTGTGTTTATATCACTGTTTTCACTTGAGACCACATCTAACTGAAATTGATTGCTTGTTTTTCTTTTTTTCTTTTTGTGAGTAATCTTGGGAGGGAACATCATGGTCTTTGCCAGACACCAATACTCGCTGTCTCTCTCTGTTTCCTCTGCTTAATAAGTATGTGCCTGTAAAAGATATGGAAGATTTTTTTTTGAGGTTGTAATGAGAAGAAATGTACAATTAATTCTTACATTTCCAATATACCCCTACTTTGGAATTGGAAATATGACTCTCCTTCCATTCCTTTGGAATATTTTCAAAATTAGGTTGCAGAATTTTTGACTCTGCTTATTGCTTCCTGGTCTTAATAATTTATCAGGAATTGCCAGCATTATTCCTGAATGTCTAATTGCCTTTTGAATACTGTAAAAATTTGATTCTTCTGAGAATGACTCATTCATCTAGAAAATGGCCTTTGCTGTTCACTTTTATCTTTCTCACCATTAAAGATATCATTAGAGTACCTCCTCCACCTTTCTATGATTGCATTGTTTGCAAATAAAGATCTTCATTTTTATCTTTTCCTGAACCTTCATGATTCACGTTCATCCCTCCCAGTACTGTAATACATGCAAAATATTCTTATTAGTACATCTTCTGTCTGCCATCTTCTATTTCAATTTCTGCAGTATTGTCTTTTGTATCATCTTGTCAAGGCTCTTGTCTCTTTTGACTTTCTTATAATCTTTAACATAAGATTAATTCTGAATTCTTTCATGACATTAATAAAGGAAGGAAAGACAAACACCTTTATGAAAGCATCCACTGTTCTATATTTCACGTTCTTCTAATGTTTTTGATACTCTCTGTAGTGTATCTGAAGGTCTTCTGCTCAATGTCAGTCTTCCATATGATCACTTTTTTGTCTTCTAATACCTCAGACCTCAAACCCTCAAAGATTCTGTGTCACTTTTAATATTTTGGCCTGCTTTTTTAATGCGACAAATATCTTAGAATTGCTGTTGGAAAAGAACAGCTCTCACTACAATAAAATTTTTTTAGGTTCCTGTTGATATTCCTTTGTCTCAAATAAACATGAAGTTGTTAAGCTAATTAACAACATTTTTGCAGACCTATGCAAACTTTTGAAGAAAGCCACATCTGTCAGTCTCACAAAACTAATCCCATTCCACTGCCTGCTATAACCAAGACTGTCTTTTTATAGTTGGTTCCCTACATCTTTCTCGTGCCTTAGTGTTTCATTTACTCAGGGAGTGGTGAGAGACTGAAGGACATAAAATATGTCATATGTTCCTTCAAGTTCCTCTGATAGTGCATCTTATATTTCATTATGCATTCTATCAATATGAGTAAATATCCTGGTAATATCAATACCGTTGTGCTCCCTGACTGATTGAAGTTACTGACGGAAGATAATGTAACGTCATTCAACATAATATGATATTTACTTCAAACCGTGTAGTCTTTTTTTTTTTTTTTTCTGCAAAAGCATCTACTAGCCTAAAAAAATCCCCCAATCCACCTTCTGCTCTCTCATATGGCTGTGATGTGCTCCCCTACCTTCTCTGCAGTACTTGGGATAATTCTTGACCTCAAAGCATCAAATGTTTCCATATTGTAGTTTTTCTCATTTTTTTTTTCTTCACTCAGATGAGATGATTTCTCCTCCTTATCTTTCTGTGTTTCCAAGTCTTGTGACTTACAATTTCTTAATTCTACATTTTATGGGATAAGGATGCCAACTTTATGTCAACTCCATCTGGAAGACTTGTAGGTTGTTCCTCGAACTCTTTGCAGCTTATCTCTAAACTCCCTGGCTTTGGGAGAAAGTGCTGACTGCACAGCTAATCACGGTGCGTGTAGCATCCCCAGACAGACAGGAAGTCCTTTCACCATATTAAAATTCCTAAGAAAGAAGTTGTTGCTTGTCACCAACTGTAACAATTGTTCAGCTTGTTTGTGATTCGATTAAATGGCACTTTAGTTTGCCAGCACAAATGACAATGAAGGAGTTAATGGCTACAGTACTGTTGGCTAGAGCTTGGCCAGAGAGTTCTGCTAAGGTAGGCCTGATTTGAGATGAGTAGCACGGTCTCTAATACCTTATTCACTTTGTGATACCTAAAAGGCTTGGGGACATCATCCCCATTTAAAAATGTATTTTGAAATTTCAAATACATTCATGATTAGTTTTAACAATCATATAGGATATGGGAGGTCATTAAGTGAAGCTTTTTTTGTTAAATGCAAAACTCCTGGTTGGTAAGTCTAAGGAGAGGTTATGTAGACATGATATTGTCAACCCTGGTTTTGTCTGTAATTATTATTTTCCTTCCAGGGTACAAAAATATCTGTATTAAAGTGGTGACAAAGAGAAAAAGGAGTGGGAATCACAGTGCCATGAAAGCCATACATCGTGGTTAAGTAAGTCAAAATCACTAAACCATAAAGATTCAGCTTTTGGGGTAAGCAATAGATAAATTGTATTAGTTTTGGCAATAGCACCTCAGCAATTATGGGTCACTATGCTGACAACCAAGAGTAGAGAGTGAATATAAAACACAAGTGAGTACTTTGAGTGAGTACTTGAGTTCCTGTAAAAACATCCACTGAATGCATTTGCTTCATCAAAGCCCAAACCCACAGGTTCACAGAGATGTACTCCTATGGTTGACAGCTCAGTCAATATCTCTCCTGCTCTGTCTCTTCCTGTCATAACATTGATTTCTGTAAGTTAGAGGAAGTAATCTCCGATGACATTGTGCAACAAAGTTTAGAAAAGTTGTTGTTTTTTTTTTTTTTCTCCACTGCCCTCTTTCTCATATACAACTTACAAATGTATTTCATTTACGATTTACAAACTTTACATCTCCCAAGTCTGTTACGTTTTACATCCTGACCACTATATCCAGACAAACTGCTATTTTTAATGTCTTTTCTTGCTCTTAAGCTTTTATGGGACAACATCCTTGATGATTGTCCTGCATCATCTCATCACTGCAAAGCAATGATGTCACTTTGACATATGCTAGTCACTCCGCAGCCAAGCTAGCTGACAAGTGCACTGTGCCCCTTTGCATGGAAGAGAAGGCAATATTGTCATGCCACGTACTGTCATTCCACCACCGTCAACACCACTATGCTTCATTCTGTGTCCACTGACCAGCAGCGAGTCAAAAAACTGCTGTATAGAGTAAAAACTGCTGCAAATGAGGTGATGTTCCTGTTATTAATTTGATTAGCAACCTTTTCCTGTCTTCATGTTTCTGACAAAAAATAAATAAATACATTTGTCTCTGGAATTTCTTAGCACTCGTCTCACTCCAAAGTAGGTGTTTTTTAGTGTGTTCTGGAGGGATTTTTATTTTGAGGAAAGAGAACTTGAAAATTAATTTTACTTTTATGGTATTGAAGAAACCATGGATCTTTAACGTATTAGCAATTTGTTTTCTCTTATGTCCACAGTGGCGTTAGCAATGAATTTCCAACACAATATTGGTATTGTTGAAAAATAGGATGAGGTTTTGAAGGGAGCAAGGGATCATGTATATTTATGGTACAGGAGTGAAAATAGCTTCATGGGTGAGTGGTGCATCTGTAATGAGCAGGCTTCAGTGGGGTCTGTTCTCCCCTGGAGCAAGGTGTGGTAGTAGTTTTGAAGCACAGAAAGATGCTTTCAACTGAGCAGACTCCTCTGATCTGCTGAGATGGCATTTGTGAGGAAGAGCCTATGAAGGATTTACTATTCTTACATGTGCATGGTCCTACCCCACACAGAGAATCACCAAGGGTTGGGAGCGTCTGGAGCCAGGCCAGGGGCAGCGATAGATTGATATCCAGGCACGAAGTCTATGTTATTTCAAGAGATATAGCTGTTTCCAATTTCAAAGTGTAATTCCTCTAAGCACCATTTTTGATTAGATAGAATCAGTTGAGTTGTCACCTTTGCTATTTAACTTGAAATAGCAATTAATAACTTGTCATTTTCTATACTGCATTATTGTGGGAAAAGCTCAATAAATGAAAATAAATAAAAATCAATACTTCAAAACCAGCCACTTCCCTCCTGGTCTGCTATGGTTAATGGCAAAAGGACTTCACCTAGTTATATGTTTCTGGAGAGTAATAAGGGACAATGTCATCATTTATAGTAAGAGAGGGTAAAATGTTATATTTTACTTGTTTCTCTTCATAAACTCCTTCTGTGAAACAAGCAAGCGAACCCAAAAGCCTGTACCCATCAATAAGCAGCCATTAAATATTGATCCTTTTTAATATAACTTTACTGGTTCTGCTTTGCAAAAGTCACAGTTATACAAACCTCCACAAGAGAAGCTAGTCTAAAGAAAGCTTCAAAGACAGAACTTCAGTGCCTTAATGTGTTACAGTTGTCAGATACCATTACTACTTCATTTAGCAAATGGATTTTTGAGTTTTAGGAAAAATCAAGGAACTTCTGTATTGTACGGTGCAAGATATATCCTGTAGTTTGATGTTAGCCTTTGCATAAATAGCTGCATCCTAAACTCTGAACATCTCCAATAAGACCAATGAGCAAGATATCTGCTGAATGCCAGCAAGATTTTAGGCCTGGGATGTGAAGAGCCCAGGAACTGCTGTTATGTTGTGCAACTCTAACTAGAACTGAACTGTAACTTTATTCTCCAAGTAGTACAAGCATAAGTTTGAAAAAAATGTTCTTGAGATGATTAAATGTTTAGTATTATCTTCCATTTGCTTTCATCTTATATTTCCTCCATTTACAAGTAAAAATCATTTCTTCCCTTTTTACTCAGCCAAAAAATTCTGGCTAAGCCCTGGAAGTCAAGGCTTCTCAGCTTTAGCAGTGAGTTGTGTTTGAAAGATTAACAAACGTTCATAGGAGTTCACAACACAGTTCAAAGGTACCCCGATTACATAACAAATTTGCTGCCATAATAACCCTGTAAACCCTAGAAAAGGACAAATTGCCTGGGTCCCTTGGTAGGAAGGAGAACAAGGAGTGTGGGCAGATTTAATTTCACTTAACATTACCCATCGAAAGTTAGATGTCTCAATTAAACGAGCTGCTCAACCTCTCTCTCCAGTGAGTGGATGGAAAGAGACAGGTACTTCCAGATGGTAATTCATTCCATCTTCAGATACGTTGCCAAGATAAATGGGATGAATTGCCATACCCATCAGAAAGTTTTACAAATTCATTTGGCTCTAGAACAGGTAGTAAACTTTGACTTAGTTATCAGAATGTTTATTTTGCTTTTAGAAATATTGTTGGAGTAAAGTTACAAGCGTCGTTTTCTTTGTGCTCTGCTTTTCTTTCCCAGTTTTGAAATCTGGCCTTGCCACGAAGCTTTCCATGAATGCATGAGAATGTATTTATGGACTGCATATAATCTTGGCTTGTATTGTACACAGTCATTAATAGCCTCAACCCAAGAGAGGAACAGTAACATATCATTTCAGGAGCACTCCCATTGAGCTGTACTCAGATGTGCCAGTATTTTACTCAAAGTTTTTTTTCTAGCCCCTTAATACAGTGCATACTCTGTTCAGTAGCATGAATCTTCAGAGAGAACTGTTTTCCTGTGAATTGCGTGTAAAAACAGCAGCTTTGCACATACACTACATCATTTGCTCTTCTTTTATCTGTAGCACTTCATTGCTATGAAAAGCACTTTGTTTTGCTCTCTCTGGGATTTGGAGGTAGCCTGGTGTTTCATCAGCATTCCTCACGTTCAGGCTCGGCTCCAGCTATGTGCCTGGAGCACGTGTTGCACCTGAAAGAAAGCATTTTCCCCGTCAGATTTTTTCCTTTCAGGCAGCCTATTGCCTGGGCAGCAGTATGCAGCACACTGAGCATCATTTTTTTTCTTCTTGTCTCTTTTGCTGTAACTCCCAGCTCAGATACCAAAGACCATATGTCCAAGTAGCAGTTTTATTGCCTTCAGAAGCATGGTCTGCTGAAGAAAAATAAAAAATTAAAAAAATGGCATATGCTTCTGAAATTTTTAATGGATGTTTATTGGTCTTTTAAAAAAAGACTAGTGGTCACCTGCAGCTCCATGAGTTTATGCCCTCCTCGCAGGTGGGGGGAAAGAGGAGAGGAGGTGAGGACATTAGGAACAGCTTGGACAAGCAGGTGATTAGAATCAGCAGTCCTAATTAGTTTTTAATAGTTCAAGAGGGGAGGGGAGCTTGTACCTCCATATGGCTGAGAATGGTTGGGGGGGGGGGGGGGGGGGGGTTGTAGGGGATAGCTGGGATGGTAGAAATGGCTAGGTGGAAGAGTTACTAAGCATAGGGGCTAGCTTTGCTAGAAGCTTTGGGGAAGCAGATAGCTGCTTGGTTTAGATCTTTTGAATGATGTTGTTAAGGAGCTGTACAAAACTAGAGTGCAGGTTTATGAGTAGAAAGTCTTTAAATATTCTGCATATGTCTTCCCTATTCCTTGAAAGGGAGAGTGATGAGAGAGGTGACTTCTCCTGAAGAAAGGGAAGAGCCTTAAGGTGCTAAGTGCAGCCCAGGTTTTCCCTGGTAAAATATCTTACAAAAAAACCTGTGCCTTGAGGTCTCCTTTGCGTTGTGAGCTGCATGCAGAAATTGCTCATCTGGTAGAGCTTGTGCTGTAGCTGCTGATTGTGGCTGCTGGGCATAAGTGGCCAAACTCCTCCAGGTAAGTGGCTTCCTAATTTCTACAGATTCTAGGAAAATACAAGTGTGTATGTGCTTGGGGTTAGTTCATGTGTAGGCATTTTTAATTTTTCTAAGTCACCTGTTTCAAATGCTATAGCCCCTGAGGCAACCAGGGGATGTTGTCTGGCGTTAAAGCTTTCCCTGTAACCCTATAAAACTTGGAGAGGCTCTCAGAGTGAAATACTTTCCAAATCTTTCAGAACCTACTCCAAATGATCTGATGTGGAAACTCCTGTGTGTGAATGCTGTAAGCCTTTTCACTATAACTTTGTATTGTGATCGCTAAGTAACATGCGAGTGGTTCTGTGTGTTGATCTATGAATGGGGGGCAGGGGGAGTTTGGGCAGATGGGGGAATAAAAGATGAGATTAGACTTTTTATACTACTTGTTTTATGAGTATTCTTCAATGATCATCTTTTAATCGAATCAGAAGATGGAGGTTAATATCGAAGAACTTCTGAGGCTCTTATTCTCTCCTGTTTGCAAGGGTATTCAAAAGAATGATCCTATACCCATGTCTTTAAGGTATTCATCTGCTGCCTAGTCTGGAAAGTGTTCATCTGTTTGGTAGTAATATTGTAATACTGTTTCTCTGTGGGATATCTTTCTTGGGGATGCCCTTGAAACGGAAAAACTGCAGCTATCTTGTTACTCAACTTGTCATTCATATAGGTTCACCAGGCTTTCTTCTGTAGCAGAAGAAGATAGCTTTCATTAGTTCTCATAAACTAATCAACGTTGTGTGCGTTTTGTTTCTTCTGAAGTTTTTATCAAAAGAGTTATTCTGTTGCACAGCATAACTGTTCATTAAAAATGCTCATCCTTCTAAGGGTGTCTAGTAGAAGTTAGATATGTTATACAGTAATGCTAATAATTAAATTTGTAAAAATAATTGTTTTTTGATAGACTAATACAAAAGCATGATTACAGCAGTGGCTCTTCCTCACTAATGGGAATGACATGCAAGCTCTAGAATATGTAATGATCTATAAGCCCTAGTGGTTATAAATGGTGTTGAAATGTACTATATCCTTGGGTGTTAAAAGCTGTAAGCTATTTATTTTCATACTTACAAAGAGTATACTACATTTTACTATAAATCTTACATGGACTGTCTTACTTGCTTTTTTTTTTTTTTTTTTTTTTTTAAATAAAGCTTATCCAAATTGTTCAAATACGAATCTGGCTCCCCTTATAGCATCCTGTTACTGGTATTCTGATAGATCTCATATTGCTTTGATTCCTTTGTACTGTAAAAAGCCTTTTGATTACAAGGTGTGTAAGTGACATACAAAATATGAATATGAAAGGCCATGCTATGGATTCCTTTTGATTCGATAAAAACAAATGCAGAGGAAAGTACAGGGATTAATCATAAAGACAGACTTTTTCTCTTCCAGGAGAAGGCTGATAAATAACTGGTATATTTGAGTGCTATATATTAAAATTTGACTTTGGAATGAGGCTGGAGGGATCCTGAAAGAAAAACCTTACTTAATTTTCTGTGAGTTCAAAAGAGCTTCTGTAACAGTAGCATGAAGTCTGGAATTAAACCGCTATTGATTTAGGGGGAAAAAAAAATAAAAATATAACTTTGTAGAACAAGCAGACAAACTCTTTTAATGATGAGTTTGTGAGATGGACATAAACTTAGAGCATATTTGCCTAAAGCTGCGTAAATTACCTGTCCTAAAGGTAATGCCTTTCAGCCCCGTCTTAACTTAGGGCTCAGTATTTAAGTTTGCAATGTAGGTGATAGGCAGTAGTTGAGGATAAAGCTGAGGTTGTAAGATCAAAGGCTAAAGAGTTCAATAGTAGCAGATTCAGCAGACTTCTTTCACCTCTGGTTGTAATGCTACCATATCATATTTATGGCTTCTTGAGACTTTTTGTTTGTTTTTATTATGGGAGTTTATATGGTTGAAATGGGAGGTGACTATGTGCATGGTGGAGATGGTGAATATTTGAGATGTCAATCTTCTATTTTGCAGAGAACTACAGCCAACAAGACTTCAGGTGCTCCTTCCTACAGCAGATGGTCCAGTTCACAGCCCCATCAGGTAATTTGCCCTTGTCAAAAAGGATATGAAGCTCAGGATGACACAAGCTTCCTTTTAAAATGAATCTCTGAGGGGACTGGGGAGAGGTATCTACCTACATTAACCCATGTAGGTCCTGCTCATCTCTGAGATTGTTGCAGGATGTCCTGTGGCAGACTGTTAGATGCAGTTCATTGTTATGGAAGAGGTGTTGTATGGCTATGACTCCTCTAATGCAATTGTGTGGAAAATGGTTTGTGTGAATCATGATGCTTGGATTGGGGTGGGGGAATGGAACGGACACACAACAGGGCTGAAATACTTTGTGTCTTAAAAGAATGTCTAGCCTGCTAATATTAAATGCATTTGCATGGCTCAATGTCTAGACAAAAAGGGAAGAAGAACAATGACTTGGGAATCTAATTATGGACTAGGACCTGTGTCATATCTCCAGGGAACTCCTCCAGAAAAGATTTGATAATGGAGGCTGGTCTGAGAGGGGGGGGTTGGCCTAAGAGGCTGAATGTGAAGATGAGATGACCAAATTTTTGAAGTGCCTTTCATGGAATATGGTTTGTGTGAAACACGCTAATTGGGTGGGGAACACGGAAGAATTCTGTGTGCAATAAGATGGTCTTGTCTGCTCATATTAAATGCATTTGGTTGGCTCAAGACCTAAACAAAAAGGGAAACAGAACAATGACCTGGGAATCTGATGATGTATTAGGAGATTCTTCATATCTCTAGAGAATTCCTCCAGAAAAAATTGTGTTATGGTTAGTGGCCAAGAAACAAATATGGTGCGTCAACAATGCAAAAGGACATGTGACAGTTTAAAGTGACAATTAGGAGTCTAACTTAAGTGCGTCTTTTTCTTGGAATCTGTTTCTGTGGAGCATGTTATATCGATGGGATGACTTCTGTGTGTGTTAAAAGTATGGCTTGCCTGGTAATATTAAATGCGTTTGAGTGGCTGAAGACTTTGACAAAAAGGGAACCAGATAAAAGACCTGGAAAGCAGATAATAGATTAGGACCCGTCTCATATCTCCAGGGAATTCCTTCCATTAAGGTTTGATAATGGTTGGGTTCCAGGTTGGAGGCTGAAAGGCAGATACGGTAGGTCACCAGAGCAAAAGGAAATGTGCATGTGTCTGAAAATGAAGATTAGCTGTGACAATGGTTAGCTGCTGAGAGGGGAGGCTGGCCCAGCTGCAGGTAATGTTGGTCAACCCTCTGAATGTGTTGTCAGTGATGTAACCGTCCCTGATACCATTGTACCATGAAGACCATTGTAGATGGATCCTCCAATCTTTTGACTGTCACTTAAGCTAGAAATGAGTTTAACAAAGTCTTTAGCAGTGCATGAAATGGTGTTCTTCAGTGTGCCCTCTGTCCCCCTAATGTTTTTCCACTACTTAAGACAACTAAGTTATAAAGTAGTTACAATAAATAAAATATTTGGGGACACTTGTTATAAACTCAAACCAAAGAGGAAAAAAACTGCTTAGTAAGGGTCAGGAAGCAATATTATTGTAAATTATTTCTCATTAAAAATTGAATGTTATTCAATGTTTGTCTTTTATCAAAACCAACCCTTCTTGACTATAGACAAGCACATGACTGACTTTAAATGAAAGACAGTGTATTTCAGCTAAAACGTCACCCTCTTTCAAAACTTGCTTGTTCAGAACTGATCATATATAAGTTGCTTTCCCCAAAGTCTTTATGTTTGCTTTTTTCCAATGTCTTTCTACTTCTGCTGCAGCTTTAAAACACTAAGCCTACTGGATTTCTGTTCTTACACACATGTATATGCTAAGAGGGGAAACTTCCAAGAATTTGAGTCTTGGTCTTGAAAACTAAAGTGAGAGAAATGATCAATTTCATTTGTGTTCAAATTGGGATGGGAAAGAAAGTGGCTAAATGCTTAATTCAGTGAGTTACCTATTTGACCATCCTTGCAATCTTAGTATTTGTTTTCTCTGGGTCCTATGAGTCTTGGTCTACTCTGTATATGCGTTCTATCTGCTTGCTGAGACTTCTATATCACACAGAATCACAGAATTTCTAGGTTGGAAGAGACCTCAAGATCATATACTTTCTTTCCCCTTTTAAAGCATTGAATTTTTATGTTTGGTTGGGGGAGATGGTTAATTCCTTCCACTGCTTGTTTCTTACTCCATACTAGGGGATCACAAACTGAGTAGGGAAAAATGCATGGAGTTCCACTAGTATGCACAAGGCAGAAATGGCAACGACTGTTCCCCTCTTTCTGCATGTTTGCAGTTGCTCATTAAGGTTAATGGGAGACACATTCCTAAGTCAGGAGGAGATCATCCTAACAAATCATAAGAAATGCACTTTACGCTCTACACACTTGATTTCCTTTTTGAGGAGGGAGGGGAAAGATAAGTACATAATAAAGATTGCTTGTAGCATTACAACCCTGTCAAATCCCTAGTAGAGTTGAGGGATTAACTACCAGGAATGTTCTTTGAAAGTATGTCTAGACCATCCAGCATCTGCAGGAAAAAAATGGTTTTACTGTATTAAAGCATGCCTGTGGTAATTTTCCTCCACCTGTGTTGTACCCCACATGTTTTAATCTTGCCTTCCTTTGTCATTTGCACTCTAATCTTTTCTTTTTCATCCTTGTTTATTGTAAGCTTTTGTCTTCTGTGTTTTGGGTTTAATAAGCTTATAAACTTGCCTCACGGATATTACAAATACTAGTACCAACTGTGAGGATGTGTAGCCATGCAGTGGTTCAGTTTGGGAGACCTGAATACTGCTGTGCACTCTCATAAGCTGAAAGTGGCAAAATATTTGTATTGGATCAGAGATTTGTATTCAGCCTTGCAACTTGCCAGCATCTATATATAGTTTATTTTAACATTTTTTGAAGATGGCTTTCCAAGAAAGAAAAAGATCAAAGTTCAGATTCATATTGTCTGCATTTTCTTCAGCCTCATGCAGTGAGCCCACTGAAGGCTTTTCCACATAGATCTTACAAGAATCTGCACAGAAACCTAATAGAGCTACATGGCTGAGACCTTTGATACATCTAAGAAATGTTAAAAGTTAAACTGATTTCCTCTTTTCCCTCCCCCAAGTTTTCTTCTTTCATTTTCTCTGTCTGTGTGAAGTTTGAAGGTCCATTGGGTGAGAGATCTGAAGGGGTTCTACAGGTGGGGTCAACAAGTCACTGAAAATAACACATTTTTCACTGACTTATTTTGCTTTGTACTACCCAGACATGCTTATATTTTGTATTGGATAAGCTGAAGCATGTTTATCTACCTCAAATACGCTATCTGGGGAAGGTTTTTAATAAGTTCCTATTAACTCATCGCTCTCATGGGCATGTGGAATTTGTGTGCTCAGGTTTTTTGATGTGAAGCTGTTCAGAGATTTTTTCCCCTGCCCCTCGAGCCTGGGAAAGTGTCTTGCTGCAGGGGAGGTATCTTTAAAACTTGATTAAGAGGTTCCTTTTGACTGCCCTGGGAAAGACACATTACCTGCTTCAAGCCAGTTTTTTTTTTTTTTTCCTCTTTTCAAGCTCTCTACTTTTTCAGTGTCAAAGTAAGAAGCCGGTAGTCTAAAAGGTTGACTTTTTTTTTTTTTTTGAAGCCAAGGAATTAATCTATTTAATTAGAGGATAGGGGGGTGGGTAATCAAGCCAAACCAGATCTCAGCTTCTGAAATGGCATCCAAGGAGCTGCGTTGGACCTTACTGGCTCCAGATGCATTAAACTTGCTTGAAGGATGGAATCAAGGAGTAGATACAAATGGGTACCAATAAGCTAAAATTACCTGTGCTGCCTTTCCTGGCTAGTTGCATCTCTTGATGTGTGAAGAAGTCCGCAGCAATTTTGTGAGGAACTCTGAAGTGAATTTAGTCCTTCGGTGGTACTCTGAAGACTGTATGTGCTCACTGCTGATGAAAATGAAGGAGAAAGTAGAGCACTCTTTCAGGCATGGTGATATGGCTGATTTCTAATGTGATGCTGCTTTTGTGGAGTGGGATGGCAGCCAAGGCAGGGTGCCTTATAGTGACGATGCATCTGTGTGGGATGGTCTGTGTCTTGCTAGGAGTTGTAGGTACACAAGTAGAGTGGGATGCAAGACACTCAGTATTGCAGCTCTGCTGTCTCTAGAAGCAGTTTTAATATCAAAGTATTCTACTGGTAACAGTGTGAGAGCCAAGTGCTAGAACCTATTGGGGTGGTATAGCTAATGTAGGTAATACAAAGCAACAACAACAAAAAAACAACTTAGAAAACAAGAAATCTGTATTTCAGATGGCAGTTTAAGGTTGAGCCATTTGAAGAAACAATGGATGAAGCTTCTTAAAAGAAAGAAGGAAGGCACAACAATCCATGTAATGTGCTTATGTTCCTGGCATCGATGAGCAGCAAAAAGTGCATAGTACCTACCCAGATTTCACAAAGAAATCCACTTAATATGCAAGTAGAAGACAGTGATACTTTCTGAATTAGTCTCTTCTTGCTTGTAGGCATAGGAGGGAGTTTGTCAAGACAGATTGTTCACTTGGCCCTTGCTGTTGGCTGGCACCTTTGGGACAATCTTGCAGTTCTCTTGCAAAAGGACTGCTAGGATTTGGAGATGCTTCTGTTATCTTATTTTATAAAAGTATATGGACATTTTTTTTAGTGCTATGTGCTAAATGAGCCTGCAGAAAAATTGGTGTGTCTTAAATGCCATTAAAAATAATATAGAGCACTTCAGCATCTTTCCCCCACCCCATTCCTATTAGCAAGGCATTAGTTGGAGCTAATGGAGCAAAAATACAGAAAATGAAATGGTGTCCAATGGGCCAAGGGACAGGAGGATTCTCAGCTTCCATATTGCTCTTCTGTCTGGCTTCTCTGCTGCTTTGCTACAGAATTATTACTCTGGCTTTCTGGTGCTGGCAACACAAGCTTCTTGCTTCTTACAGATGAAGCCTTGTCCCTTGCTGAATTCAGCATAAGTACCTTAATTAAGGTCTGAATGTGTTTTTTTTTCTTTAATATCCTGATCTTTAAACATAGAGATAAGTACAATAGTTTTGTACCCAGAGGTTAGCAGCTTTCTTGGAGGACTTGGAACAGACAGGGGATGTTGATAACCACTCGGTGTATGATCTAAATTTTAAATAGGCTAACTCTTAACACTGTGTGTGGTAGCTTATTGTACAACTTCATGACTGAGATAACAGAAATTCCAACCAAGAAGGAGGAATATGAGGATTGATGTTCTAGTTTATTGTGGTAGCTGTTTCATTGAATTCCAGGTCAGAGATTTCAGTGCATATAGGACTTTAATCTTTCTTGTTTACTCCTCGTTACTGCCAACCTTCCTCACACTTCTTTCCCTTCCCTTTGCCTTGTTTTTGGCTTTGTATTCTTCCTGCATGTGTACTGGAGCGGTAATACCTTAATCATAGAATATCCAGAGTTGGAAGGGAACTGCAAGGATCACGAAGTTCAACTCCTGGCTCCATACAGGACCACATGTATGGAGCATCAATCAAGCCATGTCTGACAGCCTTGTCCAAGTGTTTTTTGAGCTCCAGCAGGCCCAGTGCTGCAACCACTTCCCCGAGGAGCCTGTTCCAGTGCCTGGCCATTCTCTTGGTGAAGAATCCTTTCTTAATCCAATCTGATAAGAAGACAATTATATGCAGACATTAGTTCAGTAGTTTCTCCATTAGTGCATGAAGCCAAAATAAATGTTATTCATTACTTATCAGAATTAATGTTAGTTAGTACAGGAGTAGTGTGTTCATGTAGTTTTAGGAAGCCATCCTGGCTGTGGCTGCTGGTAGCCATTGAAATGGCTCAGGCAGAAGCAGCAGCAGTAGCTGAGACTGTTGCAGCCTGGTTGTATGCAAAACAAAAGGGACCTGCAGGTAGAATTCATCACTTGTTAGAGCAGGAAGATGGGTGAGTTTCCTTTAGGGTATCTGGCATGTTAACTGAACACAAACAGTGGCTCAAAAGATCTGTTCCTGTGAAGTGACTTTTCCTTTTTCACTAGTGGAAGATGCCTGATTTCAAATACTGTAAATATTCTCATATTCAGCTGTTCCGATCTCCTTCTGTTTGCTTGTTTTCCTGTGGTGCCTCAAGTTTGACTTGAAGAAAAAAATAAAGTATTGAGAAAGTCACTGTCTCCCTGCTGACTCAGCAGTTTGCCTTTCAGCTGAGCATTGCAAACTGTGTCAGTAAACTTTAGGTTAAGTGCTTGTCCACTAGAAAATGTACTGAGAACACCAACACTCTTTCCCAGAAGCCACTGAACAGCTGTCAAATGGCAATGATGCTTCTTCACTACTGACCTAGGTTTGAGCTGCTCCGGTCTGTTCATCTTAACAAGAATGACTTGGTCCAACTACTAGGGTTAAACCCTGTTATAAAGGTCAGATGAGATCTGGCAAACTTCCAGAAACAGACCAGACAACCCAAGCCACAGAAATATGTTGCTGCCTCCTGGCACTTGGCATGTAACCAAAAAACTGTAGCAAAATTCAGTGGGTTTAATCAGAGTTAATGAGGGAAATTTGTCAGTTTTGCGATAAATCGTGAGTATAAAAATCCCTAAAGCCCTCCTTTTTGTAATACATCTTTTCAGAACAAAATATACCTCAATGCCCTACTTTATAATAGTCTTACAGCAACTGAGGGCAGTTCTTACAGCACTTTGACTCCTAGTTATGTATTTTTTTTTTTTTTAATCACAGTTGGGTAAGCATGTGGAATAAAATCAAGTGGAATGAAAAAAGTGAATTCCTGTTAAGGGTTTTTTTGACTTGCTGTCAGACAGACCTGCTGAATGTCAACAAGCCTCAGTTAGACTTAACCTTTGATTCATTAAACCTAAGTATGAGGTGGAGGCAGTGCCTTGCAGAAGTAAGGCTAACTAGTGAAAGCCTTGTTGCAAGGCAAGATATATAAAAGAATTAATACTGTTGTAAGTTCACAAGAGGACTGAAAAAAAAAAAATCATATGTCTGTGGTCAGTACTGCAATTTTGCTCATTATTACATGCCTAGTATATGCAATGTTATGTACATCACAGATTTATGGTGTATTGTCTGTAATTAATAAATATGTATATTTGTATTAAAATACATTGTTATGTATAATTAGCATACGTACAAATTGTATATTTTTAATAAATATGTGTATGGACACGTGTGTCTCCATTGATCCATTGCATATGGACACACAAATATATAACTCTAAACATGAGATTTAGGCATTAATTCATGTTACACAACACCTACATGAATCTAGCATTACAGTCCTAGTCTGGCAAGTACATGTTTTGCAGAAATTATGGAGATCTAAATCTTGGTAAGCTAATTATGTTAAAATCTTCAAGACCTTCTTATCTGAAGTTTCATTTGCATTACTTTTTTTAAACCAGATGCTTCTTTGTCTAATTGGTCTGTTCACTTAACTCCTCCATCTCAGCCAGTTTCCTGTATGTGTGCTATATCAGCAGTGACCCAAGGATTCAAAGTTCAGAAATTTCTTCAAATTATAATATTTAAACATTAAATTTGAAGTATAATCCTTATGGAAACATAAGGACTCCAAGACACAGTATTGTAACATTTTTCTCCTCTTCAAGAGTGAGAAGAAAATATACTGGTTTCCTTCTCAGAAAATGTTGTTAGTCAAAGTTGGAGATAGCACTGGTATTTAATTGCACTTTCAAGCTGAGGTTCAGAAGCTTCCATTTATAACTTGGTTAATCTTAAAATGAGCATGCAGGAAAGTGTTTTTTTTTAATGTTTTCAAACAGCTGTCATAATTTTTTTTTTTTATTTCTATACATCTAACCTTTTCTACTTATTTTTTGACAAACACGAAGTGAGTGGGCTATGCAAAATGTGTGCTCAGTTTGCTCAAGTTTGCAAAGAGAACTTTGTCCTACGGGTGAGGGAAAGTAACAGCATTTGTGATGACTTCTATATACACAAAAACTTTCCAAAAAGTGTCTGTCAGCTACACTTTGTCACTCAGCTATTTTCTTTACTGGGAGAATTTTATAAGATTTAAGAAGACTGAAACTGAAGGGCTCTGCAGAAACTGCATTTAAAATTAATAAAGTCAAAAATTTTCACTTTTTGTGTCACATTCTGTGTAGTCGCTGAAAGCTGCCCTGCCTCCTTTGGCAACCCCACTTCAAAACTGCAGGTTCTATTTGATAACACCCAGAAATGTTCTTTCTTATAACTTTTTGGTTTGTTTCTTAGCAAACAAAGCTTCTCAATATTCTCTTTGTGACTTCTCTTTACTGCTCCCCTATAGCTTGGCCTCTTCGACCAGTATTTGCAGAGAGGAAAAAGTGCAAGTTTCTTGAACCTTACAGTTCACACAGAAAATCCAGCTCCGGAAGAGCCTGGTAGAAGAGAGACTAGTAATGCTGCTCCAAGGGAAGGCATGAGATCACCCCATGCTAGACACCAGGCGATTCATGGGGGACAATGATGTTATGGATTTCCTAACATTGAGACAGAAAGTCTTGGTGGCTGGTGTCTGTGTTCTTTCAAGAAAGAGGCTAAGCTCTTTCTCCTGTGCAGATTTTCTGGTTAAGGGATGAGCTCATACCAGGGCCTAGGGAATAATTCAATTCAAGTCAATCATCTGCAAGAGACATGTACATTCACCATCAGGCTTCATTAGTTTTGTTGTTTATATGGCTACACTGGTGAATTTGACCAAAATTCTTTATTAGATCAGTTGAGTTCAGAACTTGAAAATTTTAGTTTTTTTTTAAGGAAACTATTTTCTTGCTGTGCCTCACAATGTTATTCCTGAATATTCTTTAAGGTCAGACCTGGTCAGGTAAACTATGAACAACATTGGTTGGAGTGGCACATAATCTCACAGTGGGATCTCTCCATTACTCTGTCTGTGGTATCCCCAGTGTGTACATGCTGAATAATAGCAAAGATGGACAAATTTTACAGACTAACCTCTCTTCTCATGCTCTACTAAATGTCTTGTTTGATATCTTGTAATGTAGGCTTCTTGATTTTGACTTTGCTATGAGAGTTTAAAAGAAAAAGAAGCTGCTGGTGGATGATTTAACAATTGTTAGTAATTCATCATGATTTTTCCTACTTGAAATTTAATTGTTGTTGGAGAGAGCAGTTCATAAAGATTTTTTAAAATGCTGCTTGCTGGTTAATGCAATCAATTTGATGCAAATGATAATTAGCATGACAAGTTGCAGCCTACATGTGTACTACTGTTCCCCCCCTTGCTGTGTTCCAACGTTTTTAAAGATTGGAAGATAGGTGGGAGCAAAAGAGTTTAAGTTATTTTTAGGTGACTTTTGCCCCTCTGTCCTATTAGTTAGAAGTAACAGATGGAGTCTGCTCTTTGTGCCTCTCATCCTTCATGCTCCTGAAGCCTTAAACCTGGAAAGGAAATGCAACCAAGAGACCACCGCTGGATCTACCATCAGCTGCTCTAACAAAAGGGTTGATCGCCTTCCAGAGCAAACACTCACAGTGGAGTATGGCTAACCTTCAGAGGAGAAACAGCTGTCCTTGAGCTGTGTCCAAGGACAGGTCCAGCTTCATTTTGTGAGGATGGTTAGGGAAGACTGTCAGATCAGGGCTGGTGGCACAGAGCTGTTTGTTTGTCTGCGTTTGCTAAATGAGCTCCTGACAAAGTGTTCTCTCAAACCTTTCACCTTTCCTATCTTTCACATGAAGGAGAACAAAGATGGCTGATGGATTGTTTTAATGACCTAAATGATGGTTGTTCTGTTTGATAATTAACCGTGCAAATCTGAAAGAAACAATTAGTGGATCAACAAAAACAGATCTGCAGGCTACATTTTGGGGAATAGCTGAGAAATCTAATTTGGCTATAAAGATAGGTTATGCTTTGTAATGAGAAACGGCAAGGCATTTTGCTGCAACTGTCATGGCAACTTTAGAGCTTCTTTATATAGTCTAATTTAAAATGTATTTACCCTGTAGCAGTGAAATTGCAGTCTATGTATGAATCATAAAAACTGGCGATGGAAAATACCTCTTGAACATATGGTCCAGTTCCTCAACAGATCCAATTCAGGTTAACTCTGTCAACAAAGAGAGGTTCTCTCTTCAGTATTGGTCTGTTTGACCCAGGTTGTTTCCTGAATGTGGACTCTTTCTACTTTCTAGAAGCTCTTTGTTTTTAGGGGGTTAGTCTTGGCTAAGAATCTTTCTGTATTAGAGATCTCAGCATTTCAGTTTTACTTCAGCAGTTTGTGAGCTCTACTTTCCCCTGGATGGCTCTACATGTGCTCAAATAGCCATTGAATGCTGGTAAAATTCAGATGCATCAGGATGCAGGTCTTCATGTTTTAGGATGTATCTTTCTTACCTCCTGAGTAAGATCTTGATTGTACAAGTGTGCCTCTTTTGTTCAGTTGTGCTATGTTGATATTTGAAACCAAAAAGTATTTTTAACTTTGAGTTTACTTTTTTTTTTCCCCGTTTTTTGTTAACAGTGAAAGTTATCCACTGGTTAGTGAATATGGAGCTGGAAAGACAGTGGGACTTTGTGGACAATTGCATTTAGCGTGAGCTTCAAGCTGATACTTCTCCCAGCATATCTAGAGATCCCATGCCATCCTGATGATCAGCTTTTTAGATCTAGAGAGAACTTTTAAAGGAATCTTGAAATGTTCCTCACAGAAGCTAGTTCAATTTACCCAAATTCACTAAAGCTTGCATTACACCAATCCTATCAGTAGTCCTGTACCCTACTGAAGAATTGTTTTTAAGTGCATGATGATCACTTTTAGTATTCAGTAGTTCTGCTGCTGTCTGGGAACACGTTGTAGGGTAAATATCACACTGACAAGGAAGTGGGCTATCAGTTTTGACTGGTATTACTTTAATAAGCACCAATCTTTTGCACGTTTGGGAAGAAATGATTGTTTAAAAAGCCAAGGGCCTGCAAAAAACTTGCAGTAATATCAGGCCAGAACCCTAAGTCTGCTCTAAATGAAATATTCAGCTCTTCTAAGAAAGAAGATGAAACGGGGATAATGTAGGCAAAGGACTGGATAATGCAATTCTGTATAAGCTTTGCTTAGACTTTGTTATAAATCCACTGTGTTTCCTTTTTCAGCTATGGGGTTCTGAAAGATGATTATTAATGTGGCAGGGAAAAATTTGCATGGGAGTACAAACTTGAATCAAGGCTTCAAAAATGAAGGAAAAATGTAAAACAAGCTTTTGAAAAGGCTGAAGTAGCGAATCTAGAAATCCTGGAGGCTTCAATGGAAACACAGTGTTGTGAGCAACAATGTCAGAAAGACTTGGCTCTAACAAAATTAAGTCTTGGTGTTTTCTTTGCTAGTAAGTGTGAAAGGTGCTCAAATGGGAAAGCACCTGAGCTGCAATGAATGAGTGATAGTGTCTCAATGGCTAAGACTGATTTGAATTCTTCAGCATGCACAGGTTAAACGCAGCTATTAACTGTATAGTTGCAAAATTAAGAAGGGAAAGCTATAATGTTGTGGAGGTGGCTAACCTACCCATCCAGAGCTTGTGGAAGAAAAATGATAATCTGGCAAAGTATGGCAATGTTCTGACTTCAGGCACACAGAATTTGTTTTTGTTCTTTGTGAACAGTGAAAATAGTAAGCAGCATTATGCAGTGTGCCTCCATAGCTGTGGCTGACTGTAGGGAGTGGGGAAAAAATGCCATTAATCCTTCCAGTGACTTTTAGATGGGTCTCCAAAGACTAGACAAAACTCTGAGCCACTTTGAACAACTGAGCTCTGTCTCCTGCAGTACAGAGCTTGCTTATCCTGCTAGAGATCAGGCTCTGCTTGTATCTATCTAATAGGAATATATTGAATCTTGCATGGAGCGAGAGTAGGACTTTGATCAATATTGCACGCACTTTATTTGAGGACCTACAGCAGAGGCCCTACACTTAGAAAAACAATTGAAGTAGGTCTTGGGAACACTTGACAGAATACATAAACAGATGATGTTATGGTCTCAGTGGAAATCCAGTTGTATTGAACTGAAAATAGACCATACAAGGAGAAAATTGAAGAATACTTAGTCCTTGTAGTAGGACACTATGCAATAGGCCGGCAAGCTTTGTTTGGATTCCTTTGGAAAACAAAGCTACAAGAAAATTATCTCCCTTAAAGGATGTAACACACCTCTGTATGCTACCCAAACCTCTGAAGGAGGAGTTTGTCTTACAAGTGAAGCATACTGTGGGTATTTGATAATGAAAATTACAAGTATGAATTGACTAGAATAGGACACCACGGGAGTTACTCATGAGATCTCATGCTTCTTTAGGACTGGGGAAATGCAAATCCTAGGGTTAGTTCGCCACTTGGCAAAATAAACACGTTAATTCTGAGCTGCAGTCACGTGCGTTCCTTGTCCTGTGTGACGGGACAATGCTGGTATCTAGTTGCTGCATATTGACAAAGCGTGGATTGTGAAGCATTATCTGAGCTGGCTTGTCATCTCATGTTTGTATGATTTTCTCCATGTTGATTTTTATCTAGGAATGTTGTGCCAAAACACTTAATTTTCCAAAACTACTTTTCCAAAATAAGTGAAAATAATGCTGTTTGCTATTTAGGCCAGCATAAACAGCCAGCTCAGAACGAAAGGCTTTCCATGCCCTTTGGCTACTTGTGTTCAGTTCTAGTACCCAGGCCCAAGTCTTTTATCACAGCACAATAGCCTGGCAGCCTTTGTTTCCAGTTTGTTATTCAAATAACTAAATTCTGAAGTACATACTTATTTTATCTTAAGTTTTACTCTTTTTGAAGTCTGGAGTCTCCTCCTAACTTCTCCTTGATCTTGTTTCTTCTGTGACATTATTTCCCAGGAGGTAGGATCTGAGAAGTTCTATAGTCACTAAACAAGAGTGGCAGCTTTTGCTGCACAGGCATGAGTAAGAAATCTTGTCTATAACGGTGCAAAGTATCTGAAAGAGCTGCGCTAAGGAGTACAAGAAATAAAAATCCATGTATTTTGACTGGTACGGAAAGTTTGAACTGGAATCTTCTCATGCCACAGCCAGGTGGTTACTGTTGTGCCAGAATTGCTTCAGTTCCTTATGTTTAATGCTGCAGTTTTTCTGGTCAATCTTCAGAAAGAAAGAAGTAAGTCAAAATAAAAGCTATCTTTTTAAAATCCTCTAAATACTTGCCTATAGAGTAAAGCATCTGCAGAATCAACTTGGACTCTTTTGCTGTTTTTCCCATATTGTCCTTAATGTGATCTTTCTTCAGAACCATTCCAGATTGGTTTCTGAATATAATAAAACCAGCAGTATCAGTGGGGCTTAAGAGCCACATATAAATTCAGTCATGAAGCTACCAAACTTCCAGCTCAGTCTTATACTTCTTCACTTTTATCTTGGAGATGTTGAATATAAAGCCATTATCCTTAAGAGGCAGTAGTATGATACATTGCACTTGAAATCAGCAAGGAAAAAATGTTTAAAACAATCTTTTGTAGTCTAGAACTGACATAAGGGCATCTCTTCAGGGAAAGTGAACACCCACCTGAGCTCCATCAAGGCGTTGATAGACTCCTAGTTAAAAGTGGCATGGGTCCTGCAACATGGGTTTCAACATTAGAACTGGCTGAAGGTGCCTAAAATAAATCAGAAAACTCACTAAATCCTCATAAGTCAAGTTGAAAGGTCCTTTTATGGATTAAAATTAAGTTGGAAAACGTACAAATATATTACCTTTTCCCACAGTAGTTCTAACAAATCAAAAATGCACAGTAGGCTCAATGGAACTGAGAAAAGTTGAAGTGGGTCTCAGTTATGGAGAGGCACAGAGAAATGCATGGGATGAGTGAGATGAAGAGAAAATATGCCAGGTTACATACATGAAGGTCCTAATCTTTTTCCTGCTTGAGAGTGTCAGTGGAATTATGACATGCAGTCCTCTGAAAATAGAAAGTAACAGTATATTAGGGTTAAGGGGGAAGGACTGGAGAACAAAACTGCTGATGTCACTGTCGTTGCATAAAACCAGGGTCTGCTGGCTTCTTGAAAACTGCTTGCAATCTTTTTCTATTCTTTCTACTTTACTCTATCTCTACAGGATACAATGGAATTATAGGAAGCTATTAAATTTGATCAGGAGTAGGGAACACTTCTACCTCAGCAAAGATCAAGTATATTAGGCTGCTTTAGTTGGAGAAAAATGTAACATGAAAGAAGGTTAGCAGGAGTGTACGGAGTCAGAAGGCTGGGGGGGGGGTGTGGAACTAGTAGAGAATCCATCTTCTCCACTGTTTCTTAGGAGCCTGGAAGGTAGTGAGCAAAAGGGAGATTGTTCTGGTGAAATGAGTAAAGGACATGGAGGGGGCTTACTACTGCACAGCCTTGTGGATGCAGAGAGTGTGGATAGGTTCAACGTGCTTAAAGCTTTAATAATAATAATAAAAAAGCCTACTGAAGGATATTCAACATAATGATGTGTACCTAACTCTTGGCTCTGAAATCTGAGGTCAGAATTTGGGATTATCGACTCTGGAGAAATACCACTCCAGGCTTGTGGTGTTTCTTGTACCTTTTCATGAAGCAGCAGCTACCCTTCATCTCTGGAGGAGGATAGGGCCCACTTGGACCTTTACTCTGAATTGGTGCAGTCATTCTTTTGTCACTTAAGTTCACATTGTGTCCCCAAAGTGATGATTATGTTAAGTTATAGAGAATAGCCTTTACATTTCGGGCTGACCAGTTCTGCCAGCACCTGCTGCAGTGTGACAATAATCCACCACCACAATGTAGTGCTCTTGTGTTAATACAGCAAGAAGAGAAGTAAGCGTTGCACAAACCAAGTCACAAGCAGCTTAAGGCTTTCTATGTCAAAACCATTAATTCCCACAATGTTTATGAAGGACATGTGAGATACAGTCAGGAATCAGCAGGTTCTGGAGATGTTTAGGGTTGGTTTAGGGTAAGGCATGTGGGTGAGAGGTGGGACGCTGCTTAGCTTCTTTCCCCTTTCGTTGAAATCTGGTGCCTCCGGAGATGCTCTGAACAGGCTTGAGAGGAGGAGGAAACATCACAAACTTTGCAGAGAGCTTTTCCTTGCTTCTCTGTCCTGCGACTTGTGGTTTATCACTCTAAAATAAAATAAAATAAAATAAAATAAAATAAAATAAAATAAAATAAAATAAAATAAAATAAAATAAAATAAAATAAAATAAAATAAAATAAAATAAAAGGTAGCTGTAAGCTACATTATATGATGTAGGAGAGCCAGCACTCCTGTGTTTGTCAGAGCCGACAGCTGCATTTGCAGCTAGCTCCTGAGGGAGGTCATCCCAGTCTCTACCACAAGGAGGCAGAAGCACTAAATCATAAAGTACTTCTACGCCTGCTCTTTGGTACATATTTCAGCTTATTAAAACCACGCTTTGGAGGATCTATAGATTCTTTCTAACATATATAGACGATCGCATAGGGAAAATTTGCAGGGGAGAATCCAAAGCATCGAACATGTTCTTGTCTATGTGGTTTTACTTGATGTTTTCTCAGGTTGTAAAAAAAAAAAAAAAAAAAAAAGTTATAAAAACATCTCAGCGACAAGTAAAATTCTCTGCCACCACCCCTGCCAGCGATTATCTGTTTCCCACCCATTGCATTTTATAGTTATCAGTTTTGCTCATTTCCCTTTGTAAAGGCAACTCTGAAGTCCAGACCTGTGACAGTGACACATTAACATTGCAGTAATTGTATTTTCAAACATGCTTGGCTTCCTGTTCAGCTAATATGTTGCTTACTCAGCTGCTTGTGGTAATTTAGAAACGCAGCATGGCATATTCTTGTTTCTGGACTACCTTCTTTGTAAGGATGTGGTCTGATTGCATTGTAATAATTCTCCCAGAGAAAAGCTATAGAGAATTCTAAAAAGCATGAGCAGTTTAATTGAGTCTGATCCCTACATAGTGCTACTGAATGTGAATGAAATCCCACTTGCGTCCCAGTGAACAGAGCATTGAAAGCTTGATAGTGGTTTATTGTATATGCTTTTCATATTCCATAATGCATGTAAAGAAATGGAGAAGGGGAGGCAAAATTGAAAGAGAAAAATGGCATTTTGTCTGTAATTCAGCCTGCTTTGCTTAAGTATCAAAGTACATGTGGCAGAAAAGTCACTTAGTTATCTGAAACAACTGGGGCTCAATACGTACCTGGGCATAATGGAATTTATTTAAGGACATGCTATCATCTGTAACGTCAGGTGTCCTAGCTGTTACCATCTGTGCTAGACTTTATCTAGCTGGCTGTAAATACAGATCCTCTGCGATATGCTTTATAACCCTGATCTCTGTTAGTGTGAGTTAGTTCACGTGTTGAAATTGTCTTGGAGGAGAAGTCTCCCTGACCGAAGATAATGTGTAAGGAAAACATCTTCTGCCCATAAGGGGATGTTGCAGTCTATTGTTTGAAGATGTATCACAGGTTAAAATTACAGATTATGACACTTCAAAGGTACTTGCTGATGCTCTTGCAACAATCAGACATGCAGTCATAATGTTTCTGTGGTTTAGTGTTTTACAAGAGAGAGAAGAAGGAAAAAAAGGATTTGATAGCATGTTGGCATTTTGGTAAAACACAGCAAATTGCTTCACTGTCATCCAGCATGCTACCCCCAATGCATATTGCTGAGAGCAGGCTGGCTTGCCCCAGTTCTGCTACAGTGTGCAAGACTTGGGCTGGTAACCTTCGTGTGCTAACAGCACTGCCTTTGTATTTGTACAAGTGTCACATTGAGGGCACATCCTCACACAGCCCAAGGCTTGAATTTGGGATCACATCATCTAGCTCCTGCTGTAATTAAGTATATTGTCCATCTTCATGTGTTAATATCCAGTGAGACTGTGTGCAAGGTAGTTGGGTAAATAAAGCATCAGCATGTTTGCATGTTGTTAGGTAGTGTATGCATCAAAGGGTGACTCTACACACTTAAGTGGAGAGATACCAAATTTTTTTTGAGTTTTATGGAAGTTGTGGACAGAAAATAATCATATGCTTCTACAATAAACTCCAATTTCTGACCTAAAATTATTTTCCTCTTTTCACCTTATCAGATCACATGCAGCTCTTGTTGATTATATTCAATGTTAAAATGCTAAAAGGGAGACAGCCAAAGCAGTTTAACAACCAGGCTCTCTCTTTTGCTTTACGCTTCCTCATGCTTTTATCAAGTGCTTCCAGGAAAAAATAATCTCAGTGCTATGCGTTGTTCTGCCATAGGCCTTGCATATTGGTAAACTTGTCTCCTCTGATGCATCTGTCAAAAACAATATGAAGAATGTAGGATGAATCCTCTGTATCCACAAACAGCTTAATGTCCTGTTACAACTAGAAAGATCTATGTTGTTCTATTTATGTAAACTTGATATTTACCTTTTTTTTTTTTTTTTTGGTAATAGCTTAAACTTTTTGGCAATTCACCTTTCTCCTGCTGTATTTAGGAGGGTTGTTCCTGCACATCTTAGAGCTGCACAAACTGTTGTGCATGTTTGGCAGATGGCAGAGGACATGTGTTGCTGTCACACAGGAGCTGCCGAAAACACTGCAGCACCAGAAGAATGAGTGTTATCAGCTTCTTCCATTAAAAATGGCTTGCCACACATTTTCTTTCTTGTCTTGAATAGCCATAACAACTTTAACTGCCTATTCAGTTTTGTCGTTTGACTGACTTCTGTATTATGGAAATGATGTGTGATATGCCTGACTTCCCCTTTCCAGGTAAATCACACACAGACAAGGGAACCCAGTTTACTCTAATGATACTTCATGGTTTCAGATATCATGGCTGAGCAAATGGTCCATTGCCTTGATTACAGTGGTCACTGAGGTAATGTCTGACAGGTTTTTTTAGTTCCCAGTTGTCTAGATAATAGCCTGTGATAATGATGTTATTGTGTGCTTTTTGTAGTGAAACAGGTGATTCCTACTTTGCCTGAAATTCTGCGGCATGTCATGGCATGGCTGGAGCCCATTGCTTAATCTGCACATCCCAGCACATCCCACGATTCTGCAGCAGGGCTCAACACTCGTGGCCATGTCTGGGGAACCCACTTATCTCTTTAGGTCCTCCAGAGAAATGCTTCTATTTCAGAGCAACTCCTACGTTCTTTTGAGATTTTTTTTTTAAGAACACAGACAAAGTGTTTTGTCTCACTGTGTGTGACACTGAAGTATTTTTCAAATCACCTTGAGACTTAAAATGTTCTTGTGTGAAGTTTTTCTGCAGTGTCTGGTGATTATGGAGGTGGAATTGATATAACTTTTGGGGTGGGATCAGGTGGGTTTTGTCCAGCTGTTACCTTGAAGTGTTCTGAAGCTTGTTTTGTTTAGGAATTCCTTTTGGTTTGGATGCTGTTTTTCTCTTACGAGAGTGTCTTATATAAGTCAGCTATATATCCCTTTATTTTTTTTCCTTGTAATTCTACTAGTGGTGGCTTTGCCTTAAAGTCCTCTCTGTCTGTTTGCTGTACTTCCTATGCACAACTTCCCACTCTTGATTAAGATTACAATAGTGTGACATGAGTTTAACTATTGGTGAGCCCTCTTGTTTCCATTTAGGTGATTCTTAATTTCCTCAGAAGAAGTGACCCTGGTATGGAAGCTATGAATGCTGGCTGGTTTCATTTCCTCACTCCCAAGAATTTCAGGACAGGGATAGCTTTTTAGCACAGCTGTCAATGAGACTCAATGAGACACGACAGTTTCTGACTGCTAGAAGACTGCAGCACAATTTGCAAAGTTGAACACTTCAGAGGATGGCTTTACAGCTTATGAAGTTAAATAACCATTGAATTGACTTAATGTTTTTTTTGGGGGAAAGATGTGTGTTATAATGCTTATATTTTTCAGATAACAGTTGCTTTTATGTGGATAGCATGCATATGGTCCCATGGTGTGGTAGCTGTGCTCTCAATCAGATATTTATACTGTTCTGTGTTGTGTTTTATTTCCCTGGCTCTTTCTAGCAAAAAGGTGAAGATGTAATTCTGATCTCCCTTGCTGCCTCTGGAGCCATTTACTTGTGTTATCTATTTTGTGCCTGCTACACACAAACATGTCCTTGGTGTTGATAGTAGTCTGTGATTTAAAACCACTCTCATTCTTTTTAGTTTTGTCATATGCATAAAATATTTCATCTTCTGGGACTGCTTGCTTTCTTGCTGCTGTGTGTTTTCCCTTGGTTTGCAAGGCAAGGTATAATTTTCTTGTCAGAGTTATTAGATTTGATTCCATATGCAAAGCCTTTCCTATGAACTTTGTCATGGCTTTTCTATATTGTACTTATTTGTTACATTTGTTTAAATTTTTGTACGTTGTATTTTGTGCCAGCTCTGTATTTTTCACTCTTTTTATGCTTTTCTTGTTATACTTAATGAACGATCTGTATGTTTGCTTCCACAGCTTTCCTGGGCTTCATTGTGAACTTGTTTGGTGACATTTCTCATCTATCTAATTCTTAGAGTTAATGTAGTCTCTAAGTTCTGTCTCTGCAACTATATGTCCCTTGTCTTTATTGTCGGTCAGAAATCATGTTCCTGAGGCGTTCATTATGATAAGTTTTGATTGTGCTGTAGCTATGCAGGAGCCCTGAAGGCCAGAAGATGGTCTCCTCAGCTACTATGCATACAATCCTCCCCCCTACACTTACTATAGACAGTGCCCTTATCTCTTCCTTTTCTCTCAACCCTTGGCATAAATCATTCAGCTATACTTCCTTTTATTTGACCCTGGGTAGAGCTATGTCTTTGAGTAACATCCTATATTAGTACATCTGGGAGGTTGCCTCTTCAGGGTTCCCTCCTGCTACTCCTGGAAACAGGTAGTGGTGTGTCGTGATGTGTTTTCTTCTTTTAACTTGGTCATCACTGTGTGGCTCTGGCAGATTTCTCACCTGGTATTTTGTTGTATGTTTGTCAAGTTCACATGGATGCTTTCATTGCCTCTATTGCTTAGGAGCAAAGTGCAATTTATGGTGAGCATTTCAGTCTTGCACTAAATAAAGTTGGTTGCACTGCCTTCAGGAGTATTTCAGGAAAACTTTTAAGACCCCTTCTGAGGGTCGTTGGAGGGGCATCCTTGCAAGGGCAAACTTTCCTCTTCTACTTCCTACTTCATCTCCTCCTACTGGAGGTCATCTGTCTCATCATGACTTCAAATAAAGTAGGAGACTAGTGTGATGGCAGTTTTGGTGCTAGTGATAGTTCTTCTTGAAGAGTGAGCAAGAGAAACTGTGCTTTAAAGCTTTGTGGGAATTTGCAATTCATGAATCTTCCACAGAGGGAGGTGGGATCTCTAACAAACACTTGATAATGTTTATTTATTTATTTATTCCTCAGGCATGTTCCTTTTGGCAAGTAGAACAAGACTAAGTTTAAAATGGAGATCAGAAATCTTCTCAAGACTGTGTGTTGGTTCTTCTCCCAGTCCTTTCTTGCTTTAGAGATGTTGAAATGAAGTCCCAAGTTTTGACACTCAGCAGCTTGCTTACTTTCTCAGTGTAAATGACGGGATATGATAAAACTTCCTAAACAAAGGGAGCACCTGTCCTATATTTCTGGAGGTTCCTTTTGACAGGTTTGCAATATCCAGGTGGAATTATGGAAAGATTTGCCAACTCTTTCTCAATGACAAATTATAACTAGGTTTCCTGGTAACAAAAAGTCTCACAAGAAGAAGCTTGAATGGATTGGAATCTTAAAAACATTTTACCTGATTTCTCTTCTTTTCCTCCCTTGCTCCACTAGCAGTAGACATGAAAGCTCCTGCTTGCCTTGATGTCCTCAGCAGGAAATTTACAAATTTACCAGTTGATAATGCTTCAGGATGCACAAGTTTTTTGTGCATATATAAAAAACAAACAAACAAAAACAACAAAACAAACAAAAAACCCACACAAACTCATGCATCTTGCTCGTTTCTCTTACCTGTTAGACACCTGCTACTGCTTAACATGCAGAAGGGCCTGAAAACTTCTTGTCTCCTTTCATCTCTGTCTGCTACCAATCTACCAATAAGTCCTGCTTATGATAATGAGCAGAGGCTGAAATCAGGTTCACTTCGAAGATGTGATTATCCAGAATACTTGAGAAGGTAGGAGGCAGTGAGTGAAGTATTTTGTAAGGTTTCTCAGAATTATTGGCATTCCTCTTTGTTGTTTCAAAGTACCAATGGTTTTGAAAAGCTCCTGTTATGACTAAATAGAGCTACGCTTGTTGTCCCTTTCATCCGTCCCTTTAATAATTTTAAAGGTTTGGGGGATTTCTTTCCTTTGCCAATGAAAGATTATTTTAGTGATGAACATATCTTCATACACATCAATGTATTCTGACAGATCTTGTGTGACATCAGTTGTTGTCTTTTGTTGCAAGTTTGCAGCTTTTTCAGAACTCTTAATTCCTTGCTTCTAGCATGGCTGTAGGAGCTGCCTGGGCTTTCCCTCCCTTTTCATGTTTAACATGTGTTAGAGGCGAGACAGAGAAACGTTATTTATTTCTTCCTGTATTTGTTTTGCGGTCCTCTTTTTTCAACTACCTTCTGAAAGTACAGTTCCTGGAAAACTACAGTTTCCTCTATTAATGTCTTATCTTCATTCATGTGATTCTGGTGGCTGAATATTGGTCTTGGTTTTATGCTTTTTATTTGCCTTTTTTTTTTTGGGGGGGTGGGGGTCCTTTTTAATTTAGGTAGTAGGCTGCATGCATTAAAAGTGGTTGTGTCTGCTTCTGGCTTGTCTGATGCAATAATTTGTTTTGGCTTTAACATGTGAGATGTTTAGTGTAGCACCCTAGCAATATATGCAATATTGGTCTGTCTGTGATTGAGCTATGAAGGTCTGATCTTGCAAGTGTTCAGATATATGCTTAACCTTATGGTCCTGAGTAAGTTTACAGGCTTGATTGACATTATTGGCAAACACTGAAGTCAGGTCTCTTCCCTGCATATGTTCATGCTGAATGCAACCTACTTTTTTCTGTACTGACTTGGTTGCTGTATCACAGGTAAAAGCTAGCCACTTTGCTTTTGTGGTCCTTCCAAAGCATGCTAAGATACATGCATAGATCCAAATAATTTACTAGTTAAAAAGGATAGCTTTTTAGACTAGACCAATTTAACTTGAAGACCACAACCATGGCTCTTCTGTATGATTTAATTAACAGTTTCCTGACTTGGAAGATATTTGTCAGAAATCTTGCTATTTCTCATATAGTAACCTTGAAGTTAGTGGGGTTACACTGACAGTTGTAGCAACAAGAGTAAAGAACCAGTGGTCTACACTCTTCTTTTGATAGGATAGTATGCTGCATTAGTCATAAATGCTGATACTTACAAATTAGTATTTATTCACAAGCCTCTCAGTTGCTCTTAAGTATTTGCTTTTAGGGAATTATTGGTTTCAAGGAGCATTAGGAAAAAAAAGATTATTGGTTTAAAGGCTATGAATATTTAGTACTTCAAGCAGAAAGACTTTGATTTATACTAGAAATCACTGGAAGTAAATGGGAATGTGCACTCTTCAGCATGTGCTCTTACTGATGTTTCCTTTGTTAGCCCAGGTGGAGGCAGAATTTCTTTGTGTACTTCTAGGGACCTTGAGTGTTATCTAGTTGCAAACTTCCACTCAGAATTTGTGCTTGCACATCAGAAAGTTACAATGCTTTACAAGGTTTTGGTCTTCATTAAAAAAAAAATAAAATAAAAAAATAGTAATGTGAAATGGCACAAGGGTTTTGAATTTGGACTGCTACATAAAACAGAAAAAAAAAAAACACAGCTTTGAGAGAAAACCTGGAATGGTGTCTTCTGTTATTTACCTTGACTTCAGCAACACTTCTGGCATGGTCACCTGTAATATTCTTCATCCCAGTTAGGGATGGGTGGCTAACAAGATGGGTAAAAACTATCTAGTTGGATGATCAGGTCTAGAAGCTAGATCCAGGTGGGGTTGTACCCTGCCTAAGAAGACTGAGGGAAGTAACATGGGTTTGTATCAGGACCTTTCCTGTTTGACATCTTTATCAGTGACTTGCAGAAGATGATGAAGGGCACTCCTGTGTCTGCAGATGACACCAAATATGGAGAGATTTGATTAATACATGCAAGGGCTGGACTGCAATCCAGAGGGAACTAGAAAGGCTGGAGAAGCAGGCTGTCAGGAACCTTATGAGGGTCAATGAGGGCAATGCAGAGTCCTTCAGCTGGGAAGGAATGAGCCTTGCATTGACAGGCTGGGGCTGCCTGGCTGGGCAAAAGGCCCTGGGGGACACAGCGGACCGTGAGCTGCAAAGAAGTCAGCAGCAAAGTGTGGTGGCCTCCTGGGCTGTGTGAGCAAGAGCAGAGTCTGTAGATCCAAGGAAGTGCTTATCCACCTCTGTGTAGCACCCATGAGACCAGAGAGGCTGTGCAGTCAGGCATCCCTGGAGGTTTTCAAGACCCAGCTGGATAAAGCCCTGTGGAAGCTGGTCTGAGCTCACAGCTGGCCCTGTTTTGAGCAGGAGTTGGACTAAAAGCCTCCCGTGGCCTGACTTGAATTTTCCTGTGATTCCTATGACTTTTTATAACAAAATCAAGGTCCACATGAAATATTATTTACTTTTCTGTAGAATATTTTTGAAAATGCTCTTGTTTATTTAGGAGCCTGCCATATTTTGATTTAAGAGTCAGGAATAGTTATCTAATCTCTCCAAAGTACTTATGGATATAAATTTCAAATTCAGTAAGCTTAAAGTTTAGTGTATTGATGAGTACAATAAACAGAAAAGTGAATTTAATAAACTGATAGTAATCTGGCGAGAAACACAGTATGCTCTACGTTATAATTCATGCAGGTTCTTCCATGGTACTTGTCATCAGGCACTGCAAACTGTGCTTAGAGTGTACATACCAGCTCAGAAAAAGCATCCAAGGTTACCTACTCTCTTATGAGCTTAGAGGTTGACAACTGCATTAGCAGCTTCTACTATGTCTACCATTTATCACATTTTACAAAATGGTCTCTGCTGTTAGGAATAGGTTGCTGATGGGTTGCTTTAACCATTAACCAAGACTGTATTGTCTTGGTTGATGCATTTCCCTACTCCATAGATTTATGCTTTCACATTTTAGATCAATCCTCTGGCACATTTCACTTAAACTAGTGGAAATTAGAGATATTCTCAATAAGTTTGGAAAATAAATCAAACTTTTTTTAGTAGGAAGCTTCTAATATGCCATGTTAGGTGACGAAATGCAAGAGCCTCATTCTTGAAAATCTAGTGACCTGCCTTTTGGAGTGCAAGTTCACTGACAGTACTGTGACAAAAACTTTAACCCCAGTATCCTCTTACAGTTTCTCTCAGAAGTTTTAACATTTGCTATCTTAGCAGTAAACCTGCTGCTAATTATATCAGCCTTGAAGTGGACTGGGCTATTAGCCTAGCTAAGGTCCTGATGGCTAAATCTGTGGTTACTCTCAACAATGAACATGCTTTCAGGACATTGGTTGTTATCCAGTGTGAGCTAACTGGGTCTTAAGGTCATGACTTCTTTGAAAATTACATTAATCACAGGAAAGGCATATTCTGTAGCTTAGAACTGTTTTCAATCTCTATAGGTTAACATACTAGATTTATGTGTCAGGTTTGCATGGAAGATATCCCATAAGTTTTAATCCTGATCTGAATATAATCACATAGGGGCTTCTTCCCCCAACATCTCTGCCTATCTATTTTTGGTAAGAAATTCTACTTAGAATGGAATGGCTTGGGTTGGAAGGGACCTTAAAGATCATCAAGATCCAAACCCCCCGCTGTAGGCAAGGATGCTACCCACTAAATCAGGTTGTTCAGGGCCCCAGTCAACATTGCCTTGAACACCTCCAAGGATGGGGCATCCATGGCTTCTCTGGGCAACCTGTTCCAGTGCCTCACCACCCTCTAAAGAATTTCCTCCTAAGATCTAATCTAAATCTTCCCTCTTTGAACATAAAACCGTTCCCCCTTGTCCTATCTACATGCTTCTTGTGCTGGAGGCCCCAGACCTGGGTGCAGCACTCTAAGTGGGGCTCCACAAGGGCAGAGCAGAGGGGGACAATCACCTCCTTCACCCTGCTGGCCACTTCTCTGTTGATGCAGCCCAGGATGCAGTTGGCCTTCGTGGCTGCAATCACACACTGCTGGCTCGTGTTGAGCTTTTCATCCACCAGAACCCCCAAGTTCTTCTCTGCAGGACTGCTCTCACTGAATTCTTTCAGCCTGTCCTCATGTCTGGGATTGTCCCAACCCTCGTGTAGCACCTCGCACTTGGACTTGTTGAACCTCATTAGGTTCACGTGAGCCCACTTCTCAAGCTTGTCCTTTGGTTGGCATCTCTTCCTTCTGTTGTATCAACTGCACCACACAGCTACAGATTTGCTGAGGGTGCTCTCAATCCCATTGTCTATGTCCCTGATAAAGATATTAAACAGCACTGGTCCCAAGACAATTCCAAATCTCCTATGGGAGCTGCCTGCTTGCTTACCTATAAACAATGTCAACCTTTTCGGTTGCCTTTGTACTCTGTGCTGTACACTTTATCAATGACAAGTTACTACAGGATCAGGCTGAATTGTTGGGAAAAATAGCATTGAAATGTCTTAATGTAGGAAGGCAGTTGATTATCTCTTAGCCGCTCCACAAAAAAAATGACAGCCTGTAGCACTAACTCATGAATTTAGCAGTAGGGCCTTTTTTCATATTTTGGTTTGCTCCCTGCATAAATCAAGCGGAGCCTTTAAGGAAGTATAATGGTGGCAGCACCATTACTTGTTATAAATTTTCTGCTGCTGAATAAAAGGAGAGAAACTCAATATGAAACCTATGAAAATACAAAATGATAAAAGCAGGTATTTGGCTCTGGAAATTGTTCCCAGTTATTCCCAGCACTGGGGATTTATTCCTAGGTTATATTTCATCCGTAAGTGTGTGGCTGCTGTTTTTCTTGAAACTGTGATCTGCCCACCATCATCTGCAGGCCAGTTTTGTCCCTCTTGGATTTTAGCAAGTATGTGATGCTGTTGTAGCTGAATTTTACAGGGCTTCCCGTGATGAGCATTAGAGGCTCCTGTGAGAAGAGATTGTGAATGAGACTTGAGCAGCTGAATCTTGGCAAGCCCCGGTGGATCCTGTTAGAGATCAGAGGAGTAACCCACAAGCAAGGACATGGAGTAAACAGCGATACATCTGTCAGCAGACAGCTGATGAAATCCGTGCTCTCCGTATGGTTGGGAATGAAAGAAAATATTTTCATCGCCGTTTCACCTCACTTGCACCTCATATACAGCCTCTAGTAAAAGAATGTGAACACTGTTGAGTATAGGCTGCTCTGTTAACAAGAGACCCTGCTATGTATGGATATATGGTATGGGTATTAGTGCACTGCAATGCAGTGTGTCTACTTTGGCAGTCTCTGGGAGAAATGCGACCAATGCTGTCTTCATTCCATTAAGTTTTCTGTAGTAGGATAAAGCCAAAGTCAAGAAAAAGGAATTGCTCAATGAAGAGCACGGTAAGAGCTCAGGTTTTGCTATTAGGACATTAAAACTTTTTTAGAAAGGAAAAGTATATAAATTGTTCTGAGTATGGAAAATATATATTTAATGTTTATTTTACTTTTTTTTTCTTTAACCAATTCTTTAAGGAGTTGCTATTAAGTGTATGTTTTTTCTTTTAATTCTTAACAGTGAAAATAGGCCCTGGAGACTTTCTACATATAGTCTTTTTTTTTTTTTTTAATTTTATGGTAATATTTAGTCAAGGACCATAGAGTAAATTAACAAAACCCAAGTTGTCATTTAATTGTAGGCATTGATTTGTGTGAATGGTAATATATATATGTATTTTTATGATTTCTTTAGGGTAGTCTAACTTCAAGTGCTCCAAAGAGAAAAGAACGTGGAAAATGAGTAACTGGTCCTGCTTTTATGATAGCAGGAGGAAGGGAGCAGAGATCCTGCTATACAGGCACCCCCTGGTAGGTTATGCTGCAAAAAGCTGGTAGGGCTCCACTCAGTCACACTCCTGCAGCTCGGAGTACTCCTCTCTGCTGAGTGCATGCTAATTTGATACCAGATACACAGGTTAACTGTTTCAAGGCTAGTTTTAACCTTCTGCTTCGTGAATGGGGAAAGTTATAAGACTGCATCTAGAATATATAACCCACCACAATATCTGGTGGAGGGAAAAAAGACCTTTCCGTCCAATATTAGTCTTAGGTCTACGCTGCTTGGAACAAGCAAGGGTTGTTTCAACCACAGATAAATGCAGAGTGTGTCCTAGGTTGCCCCTGTGTTAGCGTTTTTGTTCTGAGCAGTGGTGCAACCTTGGAGTGGGTCTGCTAAAACTCTCTGCTTACGATGCACTGGCTTGATTCGCGGTGTGGTTTTGGTGTGCATGGATTAGATCTCTTTCAGAACAAAATGAGGTTGTATATCCACTTTACGTATCTAAGCACATTTATTAAAAATTTAGAGACGCAAATGGCTGAACTGGTAGTGCTACTGCATGCAGCTTGAAGTCCAAGTTTCACAAGTAAGTGAAGCCCGTTACACCTGTCCCTGGTTGACAGCAGATCTGGAGGCCAAGCAAATGAGGTGGTGAAGTTGGTGGTATTGCCATGCCAGAACATGGACAGAGCACGACGTCAACATCCTACTGTTTCCCCTCTGGGGTAATAACGAGGTGGTAATTTAATAGCAGACTGCCTATTCTGGGCAGGAAACAGCGTATCGCTGTGGTTCTAAAGCTCTTCACTTGTGAAAGTTGTAGTTGGAGAAAAAATACATATGCAAAATGCTCATTGTAGCACAGATGCATGAATAACAATGTTTGGCTTCCTATTTAGTATCTGTGGATTTAGATTATTTTTGCAATTAATCAGTCCTGTAGCAATAGTCCTTAGGGGTGATGGAAAGCCCTAAATCATATGACCACTGTGCAAGGCTCAGAAGAGCCTGCACAGAGATATGCAATGAGCTGTGGGTAGAAACAGCACAGAGACTGACTACAGGCCCCTTCCCCAACAGGGTCTTGGGTGGCAACTTCAGTTTACGCTGTCTACAGTAGCAAATTTTTTATTATGAAAACACACTAAATTTTTGGGTTTGGCCTTACTTCTCCATGACTGAGGTCTTCCACTGGAGATTTTGGTCTTTTGTTCTCACTGCTTTTCCTGCCCAAGTGGGACCTGCAACTGATTTGCATTTATCAGGACACAGGGAAAAAAATGAGCACGGTTTTCTGCATACACTGGCCAGGACAGACCACACTGCAGCTGTGTCAGAGAAAAATATTTATCTGTAAAGCCTTCCCCATTCACGTTAAGGTCCCCGAACCCCAGCAACATAGAGGGGGATTTTCTGCATTTTAAGCCTCATCTTCTCTTCTAGTGAGCTTTTCCAACAACAGTGCAAGACTTAAATCACCCCATAACCTACTATAATCTTTCCTGCTTCCACTGAAAAATGAACAGTGGGCACCAAGTCTGTGTTTTCTCATTGTCACTTCTCTGATCATGGATGTGTACATCAGTACCTTCCAGCACCAGGAGAGGTTATGAAAACATCAGAGCTGGTGCGTGGGAGACAGACTTTTCACACCAAGTTTTGGGACGATTAAAAAAAAAATAAAAATCTTCCAAACAGACTAAGAACAAAACTTCAAGATCTCTTATGAAGATCTACTTCTTTCTCCCGCCTTCTCCCACCCTCCTCTTCATAAAAAGTTTTGTGTCTTAAATGAAGAAAAAAAACCCACACAGATAGTACAAAAGCTACAAATCAAATCACATTTTGAAAAGGTCAAAGTTTTTCAACTTTACAAGATTTTTTTTTTTTTTTCCTGAATGAAATTGTGCTTTTATAAGAGTCATTTTTAAAGGAGTGCTTTCCCATGGAAATGTTATTTTGGAAAATACTGGAGTTAACAACACATAGCTGCTCCCTGCCTGAAGGAGGTGGACTTTTTACCAAGTTGTGCTACCGAAGAAGTGGAAGTTTTACTCATTAACAAGCTTTGCCACCCAAAAATTAAATGCAAACCACAGGAGAGAAAGAATCCATTATCTTTCTTATGGCCTGAAATACTTTTTTTAACTAACAGGTTTTGCTGTTGTGCTCTTGGGAATGATCTCTTCTTGCTGTTTGTTTTAGGCTATAGTTTTGGATAATATCAGGATAATGTACCATGCAAGTCAAGGAAATAATCTTCATCTTCTGTCTGGAATATGACAAGTGTTTCTAATTATAATTAATAACCCGTACATTTAATTCTCAAATTAGCCTCGATATATATAACTTTACTGGAAACTGGTTGAAAATGGTTTCATATCAATGGCATTAAGTTTTTAGGCATTCCTTCTGAGCCTTCAGATCATCAGAATTGCCATCAGGCTCTCATTCTTCTGGTTAGAATATTTTCACAAGATTTCTCCCTGTATGCATGATTAAATCTTACCAAACTTCTTGTCATCTTGAATTTATTTTTTTCACTGACATTCGAATATTAGCAAGGCTTTAAAGTCTAGCCAGAATGTTTTTATTGTTTTAATTAATTATTTCACAATACTTCCTATTGTATGCCGTTAACTGCATGCACTGCAGTTTCAAGTATATGTCTGGCCCAGAATCTTGAAGCACCTTAATTTGCAAACGTCTGAACTTCCTCAGCTAACTTAGACTTGCATCGTCGCACACCAGCTCTCTGCTTTAAGAGCAAGCAAATTCTCTGCCTTGTCGCCTGCTCCTCCCTGGGGCCATGCAGCGCAGCTGTGGTGCAGCTGTGTCCGCAGGTAGTGCGAGTTAAACAGAGCTCAGCAATGCCTCACCTTCCTCCTTGGGGTGGCTGAGCAGAAGGATTGTCCTTGAGCAGAAGTCTCTTTTTCAAAGTGACTTTATCAGACTTAACCAATGCCTGCCTTGTTTATGGGAAAACGCAGTCACCGACTGACACCCACCCACCTACAGAAGTGTTGTTAAGATTGAATTACTGGGTAGAGTGGCATCCCCAGCCACTTCTCATTTCCTTTGTTTTGCCATGGGTATTACCAGCTCTTCTGGAAATATATTTTTAACCTCCAATTGCAATTATTGTTATTTCAGTTGCATTATAAGTCTTTCTCCTGACCAGCTGTAGGGATGTTACAGGGAACCTTCCTCATCAAGCAGCTTAATGTGTTTCCAGTTGTATTTTTGTATAGTGATTATTTGCTCCTCGACCCCCAAACTGTGCAACGTGAAGTAGCAGCGATGCTGTTGGGCTGGAGTCTTCTGGCTGTGGATAGGTTTGTTGGCTTGCACCAGAATTTAATTTATATACTGAGATCCTCCTCTATGTGCTATGATAGACTCTGCTAATGAAGGGCTGGGGTGAGGTGCCTTCTACTCCATGGCTTGAGGCAAATGCTGCCTGAGAAGGGAAAGCAGGAGAAAATGAAGAAAAGCTTGCTGCAACTAATGTTTTGCTATGAGCATGTTTGCAGTATTAAAGCAAATTCATTTTTATAGCCTTGTTAGTTTTAACTTTATCGCCTCCAATTCAATTCATAAACTTAGAATGTCTTATGTAAATGCAAAACTAAAAATGCCAGCAGTGAAGAATTGGCAAAATAGAGAGTTATCCATATAATTTATTGAAAGAATGTAAACAAAGATGAATGAATAGACAGACTACTCTCATGGGGACAAGGAGAAAGCAATGTCAAAAATGTACACTGCGTGAAGCCATGAAAAGTTAATGCAGCATAATGCAACAAGGTCTGCAGAATATTGGGTGAAGCCAATTACTGCTTTTAGCCCAATGTGTTTTATAAATTCATTGTTCTGCCCCTGTCCTCAAGACCAATCCACTTGGGACATCACAGGCAGTTTTAAAGTGGCTGCAAGATGACACTTTCCTCAAACAATTTCTCCATGCTATTATCAGCTAAAATGTTTGCATTAAGATCCATGAAACTTGGAAAAAATGTTTAAAAAAACATCTTAGAAACCAACAAACATTTACTAGAGGTCATAACTAGTGGAGAGAGACCCTGATGCTGCAGGAGGTGCCTCAGCTGAGCTCATGTACTTCAGCTATGCTTATCTGATCATTAAAAGTTGTCCCCAAAAGCTATGGGGTGGGGAGTTGATGGTGGTTGGGCAGTTTTTCAGTAATTGATTTATTAGTATTCAGTAGATACGTGATTATTTAAATTAATATGTCACTACTTATTATCTGTCACTACCAGCTTGCGTTGAGCGTGTTCCTTCCCTGTCCCCTTGACTTGCATAGAGCTGAGGCAGCCCTGCAATTATTTTCTGTACTTCTTGGGTTATTCCTGACATCAATGCTGTTCACTATGGAAACCCCTACTGGGAGCAGAGCTGGTACAGGGACAATGGTGGGGCTTAAAAAGCGTCAGTCCACGTGGGTGGAAGTAGAGGAGGCTGAGCTTGCAAGACCACTTGCTAGCTACAGATAAACCATTTGCGGGCTGGAAGTAGTTTAGCTGCATCAGAGGGGTGCTGTGCCATAAAATCTGCTTTTTGGCTTCTGTGGGGATTCTGCTGAGTGATCCTGCTCTTTCTAGCTTTGTGCAGTGGCCATGGGATATGAAGAGCAGGAAGATCTAGAAAACAAAGGCTTCAGTGCAAGTCTTTCAACCACAAGGTTTTCATTAAATGCATTTTATGCAGTCTTTAACCTATCTATGTATTCTGGCTGTAACTTTCATGACTGCCTTGATAAGGAGGCATACTGATATTTTGGCAGAAAGGACTAATTATTCTTTTCCCAGGAAAATCCTTAGAAATTAGAAGAGATGGCTTCTGTCCCATAAACTAGGGGAAAAAATATAGCCAGTCTGCAGGTTTTAATTTCAGCTTACAGGCTTCTTCCAGTGGACTGATGGAAAGACAACATCCTATCCCATTGCGGTTCACTTTCTGTATAATGTCGGTGTAGGGTCTACCCATGCAACTTTCTCCTGTGCTGATTTAGAAATTAATTTGCAAATAGTCTCCACAGGACTCAAACGCATACTTTAGGTGGTGTGAGCTTAAAGCAGTTTGCTGGAATGACTTGGACACTTCATGGTCTGTAATGCGGGGGTCATATATTGTGAAGCATAGGAGATCACCAATATTCATGACACGACAGCAGTCCCATCAGGGGACGGTATAGCAATAAAATGACTTTTATTATGGCTATATAGCACTTTATCTAAATCCTGGTTACAGATTTTATGATTGTTCCCTCAAGAATGTGCATGAGGGCACTTTGTTTCTGACATTTAATATCAAGCACCCCTGGGAATCCTCAGTTTAGAGTATGTAAAGCTTTTCACAGACACGGGTGAGCAAACACCTCTGTGATGGGGCTGTTGAGTAAAATGGGCAGCGAATCCTCCTCCTAACTCACATTTGTGACTGAGTTAACTTTGGTAGGAAGCCTGAGGACAAAATTCCCCCCAGCCTCAGCATAAAGGTAGATAACTGGTTCCAGAGATCCTGGTTCCATAGATCCTTCCTCTAAGAGGAAGCCCACTTGGGGTGGGTCTTCACCAGTAGTTCTACAGATAGAGACGGGATGTGGTGTAGCCAGTTAGAGGAAAACGTCATCTGTGTTCTAATGTTTCCAGCTTTTGCATTGCATGTAGCTCAGAATTTAGACTTAAGTCACCATAAAGCTAGACCTTCTTTAAGGTCGAACCTCACCCTTTAAAAAGTAGAACTTAACTTTGATATCTAGGTGAGCTATACAGCACAAGAGTCTTTGTCATAACTTAACTTTCACTAAAAACAGAAGAGAAGTGATCACAACCTCTTAGCCAATTTTGTTAAAGGGTATTTTGAAAACAATACACATCTTAAAAATAAATGGGGGAGGGGGAAGGAATTTAAGTCTAAAATGCAGCAGAGGAAATATTTTTGAAGTGTCAGTGGAATGCTGCTAAGGATATACAGCAAACTTCCTAGTTGATGTAGAAATTGCCTACAAGAGAAGTTTTGTGAGATAGAGACAGAAAAATGGCCAGGAAGGGCATGCGACTAAATGATCATACATGAGTACAATGTTATCTCCTGCTTCTCTGGAGAAGAATACTGGAGCCACTGGACTTCATACGCTTGCGCAGTTTAGTGTTTTAATATGCACAGGTGCAGTGGTTGGATTTTCACAAGATAACATGCTCTGTGTTATCCCCAGCAGTTGTTTTGCATGGAGATTAAGAGCATCGACTTAGTGCACTTGCCACGGTGGTGCAAAATGGAAGTCTTGATTCTTTTATCTTGTCTGGATGGAGAAATAATTCGTTCAGCAGCCTGAATGAGAGCTGCTTGTGCTGTCACAGTGCAGAGGATGGACATGTGAGGAGGTTGTGTTCTGTGTAGCATGTTGCTCTGATCACATAGAAAGGATAATGTGGTAAGTAGTGGATGACTGATTTAGCTATAAGAAGAACAATAAATAAATAAAAAGAAGATGCTGTATAGTTTATTGCAATTTTCACAAACAAGAAAAGATATTGAATTTCTTTCAAGATGGATCTCAAGAGCCTTCCTTAATGCACAACCAAGGCCAAGCTCTTGAAAGCCCCATGTATTGTATAATATGGCTAACAAAGGAAAAACTGTGCAACAGAGCAGGGGAGCGGCTCTTATTGACTGAATGTGGACAGACTGTGATTGATAGCATTGCTTTTTTTCCCTTTGTGCACTGTGCACAATAATTACTGTAGGCAGAACCTCATGTTTTAATATATTGTACAATAGCCTCTCTTTTGATTGAAATTCATGTTCATTTGATCTTGACAGCAATGCAAAGTTAGTTTTTCCTGTAACATTTTTAATAATTAAACAAGCTATTTAAAGCTTGGCATTTTCATTATATTTGCACCAGTGCTATCCATTATTCTGATGATCCAGTGATTCTTTATTAAAACAAAAAATATTACATTCAAATATTAAATGTCAGGCATAATTCATAAATGTAATGAAAGTCATATCTGGCTTGGAGATGCAGTCCTCACATGCATCTCGGATTGGCCAGCATCCTTTTATGCTGGGCCACCTGTGTGGCAATGGGTACAATCCTAAGCCTGGTGTCTGTAAAGCCTTGTGTGCTCCTCCTGGTGAAGATTCTCTATCACTTTTGGAAAATATTTCTGTGGTTGGAAACTAATCACCAGCGCTGCATAGCAGGATTGCTCAAAGCTGAAATATCTCAATTGAGATAAAATCTGGGCTTCATATCCTGGAGGAGTAAAAATGAAAATTGAAAAACCTACTTAATCACGATGTGTGATTTAAGTGAAACTTGGATATACTTTGTGTAAAATGCCATCATGCCAAGGGTTATACGAGGTAAAAGTATCAGAGTTTAAGTTCAGAGCTTAAACGTAGATTAATTTTATCCACTCCATATCCTTACTGGTGGATAATTCCTAAAAAATATTTTCTATGCCAAAGGTAAGGAGTCAGAATATTCATTTGTTTACTATTGAGCTAGCAGTAGTGGTAGAATAGGCTATTCTGCCTGCTCCTCTTCTGAGCAGTGCAGGACTTTGGCAGAAAATCCCTGTTTGTCTGGGCTGCTGCTGTAGTTCAGGACACATTCCACATCCTGTGCGTTTGTGCCATGCAGCACAGTGCCTCTGACACCCTGACAGTATGCGAGTTGGCGGTATGGATGCTGCCTTTTCATCGTCCCAGGGAGTTCATCTGGCTTTAAGGGTTTTGTCCAGCTGGTTCTCTTCAGCCGCACAATCCCAGTCTGGCGTGTTTGTGAGGACTTGTCATCCTTATCCCCTTTCATTCTGGGGCTGGCATGCTCACTGCAGCTCCAGCTGAATCTCCTTCTGTGCTCTCAGGTTGCTCTCCTGGAGATGCAACGTGGTTGAGGAAAACAGGTGTCCATCCGGCATTTTCCCCTCGTTTGCTTTTCACAAATGGTGCTTCTGCCTGAGTTGGGCTGGTCAAAGTGTGCCAAACCTTGATTTGGACATGAAGAAAGCTGTGAAAGGCAGAAGTTTACCTGAGAAAGGAGTAAGGGGGAACCTGGTGGGAAGGCAATACGCACTCTGCTGGCATCAGAGGTGTCTTTGCTCCTGGGTTTCCTTGCCAAGAGGAAGGAAGGGCTGGAATTCATGTGGTCTCAGCAATCCCAAAAGACTAGAATTGAAGTGGTGGCATCAGCTGGTATTATTTACAGACAGCAGTAGCTCTCTGGCCTCAACTCCCCCAAAATATTCCATCATTACTGTTTTCCAAAATGAAATGGCAGCTGCCTATAATTCTGGAGTGTAACTTAAAATAGAAATTATGATGGAATAGATGCTTTAGGCTAACTGTATATATAGATTATTTAAGTGATTTTTGATAGCTTGGAGGCTTTGTTCAGCAGCAACTCATACACATCCTTCCCAGCCTGCTGTTCTGCAGATGGACAGGTATACCTGTAGAAAAACTTGCGGAGAGCAGTGTCTCAATGCTTCATCTGAGATGCAGCAATTCCCAGGGTCCAGTCTGTTTTTTCCACTTAACTGTTTCCCCAAAGAGCTGCCTACAGTGACAGCCATCCCTTTAGTTCCAGTGTGCCGGTTTGGATGTGATGTTTGGATGCCTGTGTACTGGACCATGTGCACTTCTTTGGAAGTCCATGTGGACTTCTTTGGAGTCACAGGAAAGCAGAAATGCTGGAGCATTTCCAAAGGGGTCCTCAAAAGGGGAAAAGGTTCTCTTTAGTACATGGTCCCTTTTGTTGTCTTTCTTTAATCGTGTTATTTCATTTAAAAGGACCCCCAAAGTTTTGTTATGTCTTTGTTTAATAATAGTAAAGCCATTAAGACAGCATTCTGGGATATTATTTCAGTATCAATGTTGTTGAAGTGCATTTTTCAATTTAGTCTGACTTTGAAGCCATGGGAGTAACTTTGCATTTGAATCCAATCAAGAAACTCTTTATGTAATAAATGAAACACCAGGGAAAAATCAAGGGTAACAATTGTATTTTCCCCTTTTGACTTTGGATTTTTAATGGGAAGAATCATTTCTGAACATTTTGAGAAATATTAAGTCTTTCCAGGCAAGCGTGCTTTTGCCTATTTGTTTTTTATGTGTTCTTGCCACATAACAGTGGGAGATTCTTAACATACAGCTGAGACTGAAATATAAGCTCCCCTAATGAGTAAGATATATTGTCAGTGTCAAGTCAAATACAATAAAAAATGAGTGAATAATATGTGTACAAAAATGTACCATATGCCATTTCATGATGATTTTTATTATCATGCTTAGTCTTAAAACTGATGCCACAGGCAGGCAAGCACTTTTTACCTTGTGAGGGTTTCTTTGAAATCTGCTTCTAGCTTATTCTATCCTGCTTTGAGGTGAATAACGTATATGTTTGTGCATGTCTATAACGTTATGTGCATACATAAGTGCGTGTTATAAAATTCATATTAGAGTATAACTTGCTCGGTGTCAGTGTCTCTTTTTTTAGCTCCCAACCCACGTGCTCAGGTTGAAATGCAACGTGGAGCCCAGACACCTCTCCACATGGCTACACAAGGCTCAAGGCTTGCCTACTGCAGGTGCTTCATGTCCCTGGGCTAGGGACATAGAGGCAGTGAGTGCAACACCTGGGTCCTCACATCTTTTTGCTGGCAAGACTTTTGTTGTCTTTAAAAAGTACATTGTGTGTCTTATAAAATAACATTAAAAAAAAAAAGTTTGGAACAGTTTTATAATTTCATTAAACTTTCTGGTGAACTTTTCTCAGTTTAATCGTATGCAGCTTTTAGCCTCACTTTTTCTTCAACTAAAATATACTGGTGTTTGCTGGTTGAGCAAGGCTGTGGTTTGTTTTCCATTATTCCCACCCCACCTACTTTTTCCCTTCCCTCCTGTACCCTTCTCACCTATGCTTGCTCTCCTCAGGTCTTCCTTTTCTCCAGTTTTTCTTTACAGCATGCTTACATGTTGCTTTGGCTCTTTTAGACATATACAAACTTGACTGAGGGGGCCTTAATGAGGGCCAAGTGCAAGATACGTTAAAAAGCTTCAGTTTTTTTGGAAGACATCTTAGTCTTTGGAAAGAAGCTTTGTTAAGAAAGTGTAGACCTGATACCATGAATTTCTAGTCATTTTATCACTACTCTTTCAGTTTAGACAGTTTTGAATTAAGTACCTTAAAATACAATGACAAAAATCACTTCAAGGGATTTTTACCAATGTTGAGTACAAAATATTGAAGAACTTAGTTTTATTTCCTATATTTACAACTACTATGTGAGGATCAGAAGTGTTAAAGAAAAAAAAAAAAAAAAGGAAATCTCAAGTTCAAACTGAATAGGGAAAAAATATAATTGGATATAATTATACATTGCTTTTTTTTCATCAGGTTAGATTTTAGTTCACTGAAAAAGTTACTCCCAACCTTTATTTCTGAAGTGCTATTGAGTGATGCTATCACCTTTTTTTTTTTTTTTTTTTTTTTTTTTCCCCGAGGTCTGTGTCATGTGCACGTACAAACTTAAATCCATTTCCACTCTTTGAGTAGCAGCTTTTCAAAATCCAGAAAATCAGTCTCAGGTTGAAACAACGATTAGAGCATAGCAGTTCTTTTTTCTCGTCCCAGGGTCAAATCATAACTGTGTTTTGTTCTTGATTTCTTCAGGGTTGTATTAGCAGCCACAAGTTTCTCCTTAAATTAAAGGGTGCTTCTATTGTTATGAGGCAGGATCCAAATGAAACTCCATTTTCTGCTTTAGCTATCCAGGTGAGACACTAATTGTGGCATTCAGTGTACTTAATTTAAAAAAAAAAAAAAAAAAAAAAAGTTGAGAGATACTGGAATATTCTTAAATAGAAACTGGAATAAAGCAGTAAAAAGTCATATGATGTGCATCCTCTTTCTACATGTAAATAAATAATGGGTCCAGTTCTCAGGCTGTGAAGTTTCATTGTGCCACAGTTATTGACTTTTCCTGGCCAGGGGGGCTGAAATAAAAAGGATGTAGCTATAGGAAATAATGATGGGAACATGTGTGAATTATGTATGGAGTTCTCTAAGAGTTCTGCGCTGGCCTGGGTTAGTGTAGCTGTTGCCTCTTCTCTTGTAGAAATGATGATTCAAGTAGGGGCTGCAAGTTGAAAAATGAAGTAAATTTAAGTATATTAATGGAATATTTGTAGCAGGGTTGACATGGGAAGAAGGGTGCAAGAATGAAACAGAATAATTAAATTCTGTACAAATACATGATGATCTGCTGCTCTTATGCTAAAGATTCTGCTTGAATTGCTTACTGCTGCTTGAGTATATGACTTCAGGATCTGTTTTATTTTTCTGTTATAATCCCACTGACTGCACAGGCACTCAGCTTTTCGTTCCAGTCTTTCCAAGACATGGTGCTTAATGCCTTAATTCTGAAATGGTAAAATGTTTATAAGTACTATTTGGAAGGTGTTCATGTGCCTACGTGTGTTTGTGTGTGTACATGGAAAGAGGAATAGAGCTATTGTAAACTCCAGGTGAGCAAGTATTTGGTATTTGCTCTGTTAGCTACCACCAATGCTCTTTGCATTCATCATTAAAATCTCATAAAAATCTTTTGCTGTCCATCTCAAGTTGCATAAAAATATTTCTATATGCAAACACTAAGTGGCCCACAATCTGCTTGCTTTCTGATGTCCTTATTTAATCTTTTGCTCATGTTCACATTCAAGAAAACAGCTCTAACCCTAAGAGCTGAGACTGCATGAAACCACCTAGAAACTGTAAAGCACCAACTTTTCTGTTCTTTCTTACCATATGGATTTCGAACCTTTAGTTTCAGGATTTTTAGATGGTTCTTTGCAACCTTGACTAAAAATTAAAACCATTCCCACAGTGTTTCTGTCAAATACTATGAAACCTTATGGAGTATTTAAAATATATATATATAAGAAAAATGCCCCATAGAGTCATAAATTTACAATATTAGAAAAGAACCACTGCAAATACAGGATGCCCTTTCTGTAGAAGAGTTAGTATCTGAACTGTTTCATCCCAGCCTGAGAATATCTAGGGGTTTGGGGTTGTCAACTGCTGCACTGTCGTTTTGTTTCAGTATTTAATGCAGTGTCTGCTTGATCTCTTTCTTAATGAAATTTTGGAAAACGAGACTGCTTCTGCAGAAAATCTTGATCTCTTTATTTCTGGAAAATATCATCTCTCAAGAGGAGAAAAGGTCAGGAATATTATGTAGAAATAAAATTAATCATCTCTAGCGCTAGGATTTTGAGGGGGTTTGGTCAGCCAGTTGGTTGACACCTCTCAAGAAGGTGAAGATTTGTGAATCTTAAGCAAACAAAAATGAATTTTGCTAGCCTTACAAAAACCAACTGTCTTGCCAGTAGTGGCTGAAAATGTCTGCTTGAAAGAATAACGTAACACCGATGGGATTTTTTAGTGATAACGGATGTGTTAAAAATGCAACCTGGTGTTGCAGTATGTTACATACTATGTCAGCAACAATGAAAATTTCACTATGTGCTTTCTGTGATAGAGGATAAACTCTCCTTTATATTGCATATGGGGTTCGTGCATACCTCTGACCTTTTAAGTCCTGCTAATCAAGTCTCATACATCAGGGTATACAGAAATTACTGTATGGCTTGCTAGGGAGAGGAAATTCTCTTCTCATTATACACAGTACAAAAGGCTTGTCTCCCCCTGAAGCATAAAGGTACTGCTGGAGGCAGGGTACTGAACTAGATGTACGAGTGGACTTGATCTGTGTTGGCACGTCCTATAATGCCAAAATGAAGATACCGAGAGGGTCATCGTGGGGTTCCAGCGTCACGTTAGGTCACAGCAGTAAGTGGTGCCTAATTCGACAATTCTGCAACTGTTGCTGTTAGAGCAGTTCAGTGCAGGGAAAATTTGTGGAAGTCAGGGGAGCTACATCAGTAAAATGCTAGAAAAAGCCATCGGTGAATTATATCCATTGAAGAGTGTTTTATTTGCCAGCAGGAGAATGCTTACCTCTGAGTGCAGAACACCTCCCTGTGCCCACGGGAGCGGTGGAAGCCCAGGCACTGCAATAATGTGCCTGTGGGCATCTGACCCTGCAGGGCACCAGCTGTCCTCGTAGGGTGAAGGGCACCTATCCAGTGGCCATGGGTTGTGATGTTAGGGGAAGTTTAGGATCTTATTGGGGTGTGATTGTAATATGACATCCATTGCATGACATGCAGAGCTTAGCATTTTTGACCTCAGTGGCCTGTGTTGCTCTTGCATAACGTCCTTCGTTTGGGAGGGAGGAACAAAGCTCAGAACAATAGCTCTAATCCTTCAACTTCCTCATGCATGATCAGAGTCCAAATAAAAAGTAGCTTTTTTTCCAAAGAAAAATTCCTAGATCTGCTCCTTCACCAGTTCTGCAGATGTTTGAGTGCAAGCAACGCAGCATAATGAAACAAATGAGTTGGAAGTGTCAGAGTGCCCAATTATACAACTCGCTGAGTGTCTATGAGGCTGAACAATGGGAACTACTAGGCGTGCTTTACTCATTTAACTTCGTTTAAACTATTCTTGGCATCCCAGTTGCATTAATGTGATAACTTCTGTGTGTCAATTAACAAACTGTTGCAATCTTAGATTTTTGTAAGGCCTGCTGGGCAAGGGTGGAGGGGTGGGCCGTTAGCTCTTTGGCTAATTTCCTGGTGGACATCTAAGTTTGGACTTAAAGATTCAATTTTGCTTTGCTTCTTTCAAATCTAAAACAAGGAAAAAATCCCTTTAAGAAACACTGAATAGGTGTGGCTGTTGCTCCTCATGTTAGGACCAAAATTCATATAATTTCCTCACCTTCCTATTGTCAAGTTCTGTGCCATAAGGGAGATGAATAAGGGGAAGAGGATGCTGTCCTCAGGCATGAGGTTGGAAATTAATGGGGCAAAGATGAGAATCAACTAGAAGAAGGCTGAAAAACTCATTATATAAGTAGGAGGATAGCCAGTGTAGAATATGGATCTGGACCATCATGGGGATTGAGAACCAGAAGACAAAAGAGCTGGTGCTGAACTGTGCTCTGAGGAATTTTTTTTAGAAAGAACAAAATTGATCTTAGACTCTAATGACAGCCAGGCAAGGCCTATATTCACAGATCTTGTTCTCATTGACTTATATTTCTGTTTTCCTTGAACAGAGACCGGAGGTTTGAACCCATCTTGTTCAAATACATGTATCTTTTATATATGCAAAATGTCACTTGACTGTAAATCATTTGTCTGCACTTTCTCCACTGCCTAAGTGGTAGAATATAAAATGGCCTGAGACGCACATTATGCAGAATTCTCTATGATTGTTAATAATAGCTGCCCGTCCACTCTCCTACAATTTTAGGGCTTAAAAATAGCGCTCAGCTGTTCTGGAACAACAGGCCATTGGGAAGGGGTGAGGGCAGAATCTTTCATAACCTCCGAGTGGAAACAGTAGCCACTGATCTGTTGGCACGGGAATTACTCAAGCCTATTATTATTCTATTTAAAGTAAATTGTTATTACCATATGTATAGACCTCAGTTTGGCGGTGCAGAATCAGAATTGCTATTTCCTGACAGCATGCACTCGTTGTAGCTGCGTTGTGTGTGTCGTGCAAGGAAGTTTCTGAAGGATGCCAAAGATGCTCATGAAAGGATGACTACATACGATGCATAACCACAAGGGCTCTCACAGTGTGTGTGACCTCCAAAATTCAGTTGTCAAACAATACAGTATCTTCCTTGCTTCTGTGTAGTTGAGAGTAGTAGATAACAATTACAGAATATCCTGAGTTGGAAGGGATACGCAAGGATCATCAAGTCCAACATAGGTAACTGCATGTTGGAAGCATGCTTTCAGTAACTGCAGGGTCAGGGGTCGGGCTCAGAACCCTCTCTCTTGTTTAGTGGTATTTATTCATATATGAAGCACGAGCAAGTGAAAGAGGAAAGACCCGAGCTCTCTCTAGACAACTCAGCATTTGACTTGCCTAGCTTCAGGAGACCATTAAATGTCTTTTTTTTTTTTTTTTTCATTAAAAACAAAACACAAAAAAGCTTTATAAGTGCGTGATTTCGGTTAACTCAAGGCTGAAAACCTCAAACCAGCTCGGTGATAAAGCAACAGCAATTGTCTTCATGTAGACTAATAGGATGAGTTGGCAATTTCTGTCAGATCACTGAATGCTTTTTTTTTTTTTTTTTTTTTGTCAAACAAACTTCCAGAGGACAGTTGGAGTGAGTAACTAATTGTAATGAGTAGGGCTTACAAAATTGGATCTTAAGTCACCTGATAAACTCAGACAGTTCTTATGTAAACAGCACTCAAATTTTCTAGATGTGTTTCTGGAAATCGTTTAAAAAAATAAATAAATGAATGGCATCTCAAAGGTGAAAGCATGCAGTGCCTGCAATCTGCTTTTGAATAACGTTGCAGGAATATTGCTTTGTGCAGGAGTGTCACAGCTTTCATGCAGAATTTGTATGTCACACTAGATCATGGATGCCAAAGAGTAATTGCCTAATTCTGCAACTTGTCCTTATACTGGCATGGGGTGGGTTCGCTCCACTGCGTTCTCAAATCAAATACATTTTAAGTGTGAGGAAATGGCTCTTTATGCTCACATACTGTATGAAGTGCTTAATCATTCATGGCTGAAAATTAGCTGAGTGTGATTATTCACCAAGGTACATTAGCAGCAGCCAGTGGTTTACTGCACTCCCACAAGAGAATAAAATACCAGTCCAAAATGTATGCAAAGGTTTTATAGTCTTTGGGGTAAATACCTAGTGGAAAATGGACAATATTCCTTCTTGCACACTTACTGATAGCAAAAAGCCTTGTTTTCAAAGCTACTGTGCTAACCTGAAGGATAAAATTGTTTCTTGGGCAGTGTGTCAGAGACCATCTCCTGCCCAAGGTGACCTTCCTGCCACCAGGTTGTGAGTAGGGCAAATACTGCCTACCTGCTCCTTGGGGACAAAAAGTGATGGAGCTTGTCATGTTGTCTCCTCTTTATTTCTCACCAGAAGAGAATATAATTATTGTTGCAAACCATACTCAGATCTGACTGTAGTTCTGCTGCATTCTCCTGTGCTGCTTTGGTCCAAGTACCAGAGCTCAGAGGTGACACTGTGAAGACACCAAATGCTGGTCTACTGAGAACTCAAATGTTTTCGAAGGCAGAGCTGGTCTGCCAGAAACTGAAAAGATGTTAATATTCCAATCACACTTATTTTTGTAGTTACAAAAATAAGATCAAAGAGAAGAAGGCTGTAAAGGTGAGGTCATTCCACCTGCCCCAAGACAATACAGAAACTACTGATAGATTCGAGGCAAACGTCTATATAGCTCCTCTTAAAAGGCTTAAATAATGGAGATCTCTGCAGACTGACTATTCCAGGGCTTAACTATCCTTACTGCTAGAAAGTGCTTCCTAAAGTCTAACCTCAATCTCTCTTGCTGCCTTTTCAGCCTATTTCTACACATTCTAACATTAACAAACACTGAAAAGGTCTTATTTCCTTTCTTTTTCTAGCAGCCTTTATCTATATTTGAAAATTTTTATGTCTCCCTTCAGTCTCCTTTATTTTTAGACTAAACACTGCTGCCTCTCCCCATCTTTCATCTGAAGAGAGGTTTTGATACCTCTGGTGATAATTCTTTTCATCCTATCTCTGTCAAGGTGGCCTGCATTGTTCTTGCGTTGGATGCTGTGCCCAAACTTGGCTGCAGATCTCCAGCTGCCAGAGCCTTACTGCTTAGCAAAGCACGTTTACTTTAGCTGTCTTACAAATAGCACTCCTGTTTATATATCCCACTTTGATACGTGCTTTCTCTCCAAAGCAAAATGCCCTTGACTTGTGTTCAGTTTGCGATCCGTTATGATTCCCAAATCCTTCTCTCAAGACCCACTGCCTTTCCAGTTTCTTCCTGTCTCATGTCTTTTGTCAGTTGCACAGATGTATACATGTACATGCTGTTGACATATTTCATAGTGTGCTACTTCACACTTGTTGAAGTGCATCCTCATTTTCTCAGACAGTTTTCCCTCTCTCTCAAGATTGTTTTGAGATCTAAATAGCTCCTCTGAAGGATCTGTTGTACTTTCCCAGCTCAATACTCTCCTTGGACTTGGCATTTTATCCTTTACCGTACCAATTTATTAATGATAATATTGAAGAGTCCCAGAATGAAAACAGATTCCTGCACTTAATCCAGATTTTCTATTTGGCAGTAAACTGCTGTTTGTGTAATTTATCAGACAGTTATTCACTAAACTAAACAGTTTCACCTAACTTTAGTTGATTGCTGTATTTATGAGAACGTTGTGAAGCAGTATGAAAATCCTTAAAGTCATGGACTAGTACAGCCACCATTTTTGTATCCTCCGTAAGACTAATAATGGAATGGAATTGGTTTGTTGAATATGTTATGTGAATCATTTGTTTGTTTATCACTTCTCTTGTCTGCTTAATTGCCGCTTGCAAATATTTTCATTTCTTGCGATATCTTTCTGGGATTTGAAGTTACATTGTTTAACCAGTAATGCTGCTCAAGGTATTTGAAAAAAAAATGAAACAAATGTTATCAAGGCTTCCTTTATATGTTTGTCTGGAGGTATATATTTATATACATTTGTCTACACATCTGCTTGCATCATCTTGTTGTGGAAACATTTGGTTACAACAGGATCTGTGCTTAATCTGTACTCAGTTTCCAGTCCCAAATTTCAATGGGCCTGTGAGCGAGCTGTGACATTTGGACTGGCTCATTGTCCTCCATCTCTGGCCTGCTGTTGAACCTGCTTCTTTTAGGCTTCAGGAAATTATTTAGTTTTTCAGTGCTCAGAGATAATATACTCTTTCTCCTCAGGCAAAAGAAATTCTGTTCATCCTTACTGGAATGAGAAAAGATATGTAGTTACTGCAAGCAGGTTTATGCTTAGGCTTGTGAATCTATGATATGCATTCCGCCTTGGTTTTGCAGTTTATAAATGTGTGGTAGTGACTGAACGACTCAAGCTTTTAAATCTACCTCTTGTTTTTCAAGGTCCTTAATGTGTCAGGATCTAGCCATGGTAGAGACTTGCTCCTGCAGATTTATTTTGCTGGCAATATAGCTGTCACTTCCACAATGCTTTGACTTCCAGAATTTTTTCACTGTCTTCCTCCATGTGTCATTAGTTTTACTAAATGATTGCAGTCTACCTTTGGTGACGAGTTGAGTCTGGATCCAACTCCTATTAAAACTCAGCCTGTGCCTCACCACCCTTCGCACTGCTTCAAAATCACAAGAGCAAAACACCAGTGTGATAGCAAACTCACATTTCCAGTTCTAATCAGGAGCAGAGCCTGTGTGAGATCAGTGGCTTCTGGTTTTGACAGATTTGCTCAGAAGCTTTTTCTTTCTGTTGGATTTTTTTTTCCCTTGGATTAACTGATTAATCTTTCATGTTTTAGAGTGGGAGGTGGTAGCAATACCTACTTTTAAACTCTTTAAAGCTTTCCATTATAAAGGATGCTTGCAGCCTTTCCTTCAAGAAGTTTCTACCCTTCTCTTGTTTGTAGCAGGTTATTGATATGCAGAATGAAGGATACCCTTTGGCTAGAGAAATGCCCCTTTTTATTTTATTTTCTTCTTTCCATAGAATGACAAATTCTGCAAGAAGAATCAAATATTAAAAATTGCCACCCGACTTGTTGCTCTGCATTCTCCAGAAAGCGTGCTGGTGACCCACTGAATTCGTGATGCAGTTTAAAGCCAGGCTCTCACATGTGCCATGAATGCAAAGATGGAGAAAGAACTATAAGTTCCAGAAGGGCAGAGGATTGGTTGTAGGAGGAACACTAAGGAAAAATAACTTCTTGCTTTTCAGTGAGCAGTAAGATACTACTTCTCCCAGTAGAGGTTTCCAGCAGCCTGTTGCTCATCCTCCTTTCAATGTACCAGTTGAGGGCTGCAGTTTCTTGAGATGCTGTTGAGAGGACCTGGCTCCTCCAACCATTCTTTGTTTTGGGGAAAACCCGTACCAAGCAGGGACATCCAAAGCTTCTTCATATATTCAGCCTACATACTCCAAAAGAGAAAGTCCTGTGATGAAGTAGTTGATGGTAGTAGTGAGTAGTTGTCACAGGGGTGGCTGAATTCAAGCTGCATGGGGACATTGGAAAGCCAAGCACTGGAGATGATGGGCAGTCCACCTCTGCAGGCTGAGTAACACCCTCATGAATGCACCAGGTGGCTGGGTGGTTGGATATTTTGAACTTGATCCCAATTGCTGAAGCAAATGGCTTCTTGCTGCTCCCCCCAGCAGGCACTGGCTTTCTGCAAAGAGGGACACTCAGTCCCTTTTGATTCATATGAGGCCTTGTGTGCCTCCAGAAGCCAGCCTGCCCTTCCTGTACATCGTGTGCAGAGTCCAGCCTGGTGCTCCTACCCCACCCAAAAGCTGCTGCTACTTTTAACAGGAGCCCTGACTAAAACCCGTTGCTGTATATCATGGAGGTAGAGTTCTCTGGTGATTATTATTTTATAATACCTTATGTGCAAGGCAATGTGCTCTTCTAGTAAGTGTTCACATACATAAACGTCATGCAAATAAGTCTCCAAGTAGTTCAGCTAAAACTGAACTCCGAAATCAACCAAGTTGTTCTGCTCTGAGGATAATGCTTGCAGAACTGACCTTTTCATCATCGGGCCTATTGTCAGGTGAGGTGCAGCAAGTGTTTTCTGGGATGGGAACAAACAATGAACACTCACTTTTGTCTCCTTCCAATCTCTCTTCAGTCCCTGGTTATAAGTTTTTGTCTGTTGTTGGAAGGAAAGGAAAAAAAAGAAATCAATGTGTTGAAATAGTTGCACTTCATGGCAGTGTGTTTTTAGAAACTTCTTGAACTGAAATTGCTACCAGCGGTCTTCAAGCTCTGTCTAACTACGCAACTGGAGAGGACCATTAGGGCTTAAGGGCTTTAACCTTACAATTTCAGGAAAAAATAAAAATGATAATGACATTCTTTTAAATGTCTTTAAAATGTCTTTACTATGGAAAACTTCAGAGCATCTGTCATTTGGAAATTTTAACAGTGGGAGTATCCTGCTGAAGAAAAAAATCCAAGTCTTAACCTGACCCATTGATTAAATATGGATTCTCTGGTGCAAGACACTGTTCTTCGATGTTCATGTTGCCCTGGTAAAGGTTAAGGAATACAACAGCAATTAACACAGGTGCACTCTGAAAACTTGCTGGTGCATCCATCAGTGCTATTAACATCCATCTCTCTGGCTGGTTTTGAGCAGGAGACCGAAATAATTCCCCTCACAGTGCTGAGGCAATACCTCGCATCGTGAACTGCTGTAACTTTATAGTCACTTGTTTGATTAATGAAATCATACTTATACCACTTTATTTTCCAAAATCCGTCAGCCTCTGGTTTTGTCAAGCTCTTGACAATGCCCCTCTGTTATCGGGGGCAATGAGCGGTGTACAGTCTAATGCAGCTGTTGACATTTTTGTCTCAACTTGTCCGGTGTTCCCGTTTCTTTGAATTTCCTGGCACTTTTACGTACACAATAAATGTGGCTTTCTTTTCTTCTTGAATCAGACACAGCTATTTCCCGATGACTATAAACCTGAAGAAACATCCTAAAAGCTAGATATATACGTGTCTATTTTACATTTATTGTGGATGTAAAATACTCTGTAAAGAATATAAGCTGCTGCCAGGCATGTAGCCACAAGATGGGTGTTTTTCTCACATATGTATCCATTTCTTTTAATAATGAATAATGGGCTTTATATTTAAAAGTGACATTTCTATGAATGTGCTAGATTGTGCTATATTTCTTTCACATGAGTATATTCCCATCATGGCAAACTTCTCACAGAGCTTGCCTTGGGGGGTTTTGTTTAAAGTAATGTACTTTAATGAAAAAGAGCTGGTGAAATTTGTCAGCTTCTTCCAGTGTGATTGCACTTTGGTGGTGGTTTAAAAAAATCTTTACTCGTTTTATGATCTTCACACTTGTTCCGATTTCCCTCTTCATTTTTAAAAGTAAAAAGATATACGTACACACATTACTGAAAGCCCTAAAACTGCCTTGGACCCTTTGCATGAATGGTCTCATTGAAGTCAGTGAGTAATAGAGGTAGACTTCATCTGTGTGCAATTTTCAAGTTCAGGCTGTAGGGTAGATTTCAAATATTACAAACAATTTGCAGATATACGCTCTGCGTGGAGTTTTTAAAGCCACTGATATGTTTTAAAGACTTAACAGCTAATGAGAAATGGATGTCTTGTATATGGTGTGGCCATTAAATGATTTTGAAAATTATCAGCCTTAGTTCAGTGAAGTACAGAGCTCTTTGTAAGCACAAGGGCAAGTAAATGAAGTACAACTTTAGTAAGATTAATGGCAAGAAGTGAGCAAGTTCTTGCAGGCTTGTTTTGTGTTTTCTGGTAAAAGTTAAAATCCTCTGCCGCTGGGTGGATGGGCATGGCAAACCATATGGCCACAGACATCTGTAATACAGTATTGTTGGTTACTTGCTTCCTCTTCTCCATAAGATTTATTCCTGTAAGACCAGCTCTCCTTTACCAGAGGCATTGAAGGACTAGGGGGCTGCAGTAATGAATAATGAGGAAATATTTAAAGATGGTGACTCAAGCCTGGTGTGGATGCTGCCAAGGCAGGCCTAACAAGCCCATCTGGATGTCTGGTGGCCTCTGGGGCACTGCTGAAGTGTACTGCAGCTCTGCTGTCTGCAGCCCAGGCTGTAGGAAGTAGTGACAAGTGACAAAAGGACCAGGCTGCTCCATACATGGGGAGCTGGGAGCAAATAGCATGAAACGTACAGGTGACAAGTGCAGGGGATGGGACACTGTTCTGGAGAAAACAAACAAACAAAAAAGCTTCCTAGCTGTAGGGAACAATACAGGTTTCTGGTATTTGGAACAGTTAGTAGCCACTAGCAGTCTGTATTCAGATCATTTTGAAATCCAAGTGGGTGTGTGCATCTTCTAAGCATCTTGGTGGATCCTGACAGGTCTAAGGTCAATAAGATGATTGGGAATGATGATTTCTGAAAGCATATTTCACTTATGAATGCTGATAGAAATGCAAGGCTAGGAAGATTACTATTATATAAATATATATACACACACACACAAACACCTGGGAAAAAGAAATAGAAGTGGAGGCATTCCCTCCGAGACGTGCTGAGGCAAACATTTCAAAAAGGGCTATACCAGATTGGCCTCTGCAAGAGGGTTACTTGGTGCGCTTAGATAGGTCCTGCAGATCAAATGATCCTTTCTGGCACAGAAACAATAAGATTGAAGATACTGATCCTCAGCATGGCCTCACCATCTGATTTCTCACTTTTCTGTATCAAAGATCAGAGTCTGTTTTCCATCGGCAGGCCTTGGGTTATTACTCAACAGCTGTCTCGGTTGTTTGGCAACATCATACTGTGTCCCTGAGACTTGGCTGCAAAGCTGACAGTTGGCCTCCCTTTCTTACTCCATACTGTTCTAGACAAGCAAGCATTTCCTCTGGAGCCTGGACTCATTTCTCTGTAGTGATGCCCAAAATTTCAGCAAGCAGCCCTATACGGTTTTGATCAAATGGTTGAGCAAGAAAACAAGTTTTTAGAGATTATTAGGTAAAGATAAAATCCATAGGAACTCTGTAGGAAGTCTACATAGATGTCTCTTCAGTAGGAGGAGAATTCTTTTAATATAAGAGTCAGATGTCTCCAAGCCGATATTCCCAAGTTGATATTGCCATCTTTCCTAATAAATCTGTAAGAACTTAAAATCTCAAAGCCAAATTTCAGCTCCCATCAAAAGCTACCCTGGAAGGGTAAATGAGGTCAGAAGGGGCTATAATTTTTGTTATTGATTTGTATGAGATCCTACAGTGATGGATAGCAGTGGAGTGTAAGTGGTGTATGGTCTTCAGTGGCATCCGTGCCTCTTTCTAGTTGCTTTGTGTTGTTTGAGTTTGATTTGTCTCTTCAGAGACTTTCTCAATTTATTGGGAAGATAGTTTATCATAGTGTTATTCTGTTTTTTTCTTCCTGCAGTGCAATGCTGATGCCAGTTTGTTCCCTTACCCATTTTGGGGTTTTGAAGGTGGACAAAATTGTTACTGGTACTCCATAATATGACCAGTCAGGCAAATGTTTTCCATACAAAACCATTTCTAGACTGGCTGGTTTTGTAAACTTGTGTGTAAATGCTAGTGCTGCTCTCTGGAAATTTTTGAGTTGCAAGTAATATACAAACTGAGATATTTGGTAGTTGAAGTGTGACTAATGCTTGTTTTGCATAGTTCAAGTTGATCATTACAAAGTTTGAGGCTTGGATGAATAGAATTTAGTACCTAATACTCTGCAGAACTTGTTTTTATTTTACATTTAATCAATTGATTTTTCTGTAATGGTTTCTCTTTGAAATGTTATGCTGGTACCAATACATAGACTTTGCTATTGCTGTGTTGCATTACCAAGGGCAATATGCGTTTAAATCACTTTATGATAAAACTTTGCATAATCTACTCATACAAACTAATTAAATGTCAGGTCATTGTAATACAGAGCTCATATTATCACTATGGGTCACTAGAAATAGCAATTAGTAATTCATGTATAATCCAGTTAAATTCAAATTAAGAGAAAGAATGTCGAGTCAGAGTTTTGTTCCTAATTCCTAGTTTTTATAATTTTTACAGGTTTATGAGGGCACCACTTAAAAATACAGCGGAAGAAGTTTTTAATTGAATTTATATTGCTCAAGCATGGCTCTTAAGTTGTTCTAACCAATGGTCTTATGAGTGACTAGTGCTTAGAAATTAATTAACTTTAGAATATATACATATTTTGGATGTGTTAATCCTTCACTAACTACACTTATTTTTCTGATGGATGTTTAATGGTATGAAGGAGCTCTCTATTCATCTTTCACAAGCAGAAACAAAAGAAGTGGCACGTAGGTAAACTATGCAATTCTTCCTGTAGTGAGCTATAAAAAATGAAAGAGTACAACAACATAAAGATATGGAGGTTGCTGCAGCTTGTCTTCTGTTGGGCAAAAGTAAGGGAGAAGACAGGAGAGCATTTCTTTCCATAAGGATCTCTACCCCAATGGGACAGGGGCTCTGCTATTCAGGACATCCTGCTCAGTACTCCCCTGGTTCGTATTGCCTGGTGCCTGAGGGCAAATGTACCACAGGGTGTGTGGTCTTACCCTGCCACGTGTAATCCTGCTCGTGCAGCTGAGGACTTGGAGGCTGCGGTCAGTGTGCAGTGGCACCCAGTCATGCTGTCACTGTACTGCAGCCAGAGCATAACCTCCACTGCTACATTCCTCCTTATGGCTTTGCTGTTACAGCTCCAGATAAGAAGAGTGTGGTCAACATTAGGTACCATCACCTTGCTGTCTGTATAGTCTTTATAGGTGTTTTCCTTTAATTATTCTGGACATATTTGGATTCAGGGTTCTTAGTGTTTGCCTTTCTTTGGTTAAAGCCTCATTAGACTACCATCATATTTCATACTAAATAGAATATCCTGACTAAAATGTCAGTGACATTCTTATAATGGCCACATCTAAAAGAAGCTAAAATACTAGTTGTAATTTATGTATATGGCATTTGAAAGGTCGTAGGTGATGTAGAGACAAACTCATTCTGATCACGCAACAGCATATCTCAGATCATCTCAACTTCATCATAGTTGGTGCAAGCAGTGTCAGAGCTGGATTAAAAGACTTGGTGTGAGGATACCTATAGTTCCCAGCCCTGCTCTTGAGTACTCACTGGAACTGCACAAAAACTGTCACTGGTTTCACCAGGTGTCATATATATGACCTGTTGGATGTTGCCTTCACAGTAAGGAGGTCTGTTGATATCACTATGAAATCCATTCAGGACGAAAGGAACAGAATATTTCAGGGTGCCTTTACTGTGATAAGTACCGGATTCATGCGCCTACCTTAAGTTGCCAAGTTGAAAAAAGTTGGCCTTCTTTTTCCCTTAATAAAGTGGACATTTGAATTCTAAGACACAATCAACAAAGCCCATGACTGCCAAATTAGGGATGACAGGTATACCCCACTGTGCATAGTTTCAGAGAGATGTTTTTGGATATGAATTTAGCTTTCAACAAGGGCATGATTTCTTTGTAACTTTGCTGTCATATTCACTTTGTCATATAGTAGTCTCCAAGCATTCACAAGTATGTGGTTATCCCAAAATATCGCTTGTACTCGGTTCTTTAGTCTGTGCAGTGTAACTGTGTGTTAATAACCCACAGTGCTGCAACATATTGAAAGCATGAACTGCAGAATCAAACATACAGAGATTAATCAAGTGCTGTGCTAATCAGTTTTTCATATTTAATTAGAGCAAGTGTTTTGCTTTGGAGAGTTGCTGTGAGAGCCGCAGAATTTCCAATCCCAGCAGACTGGTACCAAACCCAAAAACCTCACTACATGGTACGTGGGGCTGGTGGGCATCAGAGGGAGTTGCTCAGTTTTCCTTGGAGTATGGAGAAGGACGAGATATGCTTATGTCTCCTCTTTCCCAGACAGATGATTTAGTAAATATTACATGTGGCTATATCATTTTACATCAGCTATGAGCCTTGTATCTCGGAGAGAAAACAAGTATTTTGAAAAGAGGGAGAGAGTGTTATGAAGGACCTGGAGGGTGGATGCTGGCATGCTGCTGAAGCAGGCCTTGCTGAAGTATTTAAACACTGTTGTGCTCTTTGCCATTGCTACACAAAGGCTGTTAGTTATGCTGGGTTCATTAAGGTGGCATCAAAGGTAGATCCCACCATCTACAGCCACTAGAGTAAATATGCAAGTGTGCTGTTCACATGCATTTAGAAAAGGTAGTGGGAATGTTGTTTTCCCTCCTTAGAGCCTAAATTCCCCATTGCTTATCAATGAAGTAAATGAGAAATTTGATGAATGTCTCTGAAAATAAGCCTGTTTTGGAGTAATTGTTGCTCGTATAGTTAAAGGTTAATTTGAGTACTCTAGAGAGTACAGGATACCAACACGGAGAGTTTGCTGTCTTTATGTACATTGCAGGCCATGGTATCATGGCCCCATGGCAGGGGGATTGGTAGATGATCTTTAAGGTCCCTTCCAATCCAAGCCATTCAATGATCAACTCCCTTACAGCTGATGTTGACAGAAAACTCTAACAGGTTTTGAGTGCTCTGGGATTGGTTTCTAAAAGTCTTGCACATGCCTGCCCTGCAGTGACAGCAGGAGTTCCTGTTTCCCTTGCCTTGTTAGCTCAGGTACTGTTAGCAGCAAAGCTGCAGCCACGTGCAGCTCAGCACAGGCAGGAAAAACACAGGTTGCTTATCCAAGGAAAGCCTGTCACAACAGTCAGAAATCTCCCCTTCCTCCTAAAATCACTCAAACCTGTTCAGTTTTAAGATACATATATTATATTCATTTGTGATTTTGAGTCATTTGGTTTTCTACCCATTATGGTTTAAATCACAGCTTTTACTTAAAAACAACAACAACAAAAAAAAAGGTGTATGATTTATTTTATTTTATTTTATTTTATTTTATTTTATTTTATTTTATTTTATTTTATTTTATTTTATTTCATTTTATTTCATTTCATTTCATTTCATTTCATTTCATTTCATTTTATTTTATTTAAGAAGGGAGATCAAATGGTAAATGTAGATAGAAGTTATCATAAGAAAGAAGGCATTTTTTCTCATGGGCATTTAAATGTTTGGAGATCTTTAGTTATGAAAGAAGTCCTGCCAGAGTATGGATATTGAAGTGACTTTGTCTACATTTTGTGAATGGCAGGAGACTGTAAATTGAGTTAGCTGGGAAACTGGGATGTTTTCATCCCTGCTAATGCATGAGTCACAACAAACTACAAATATACTTAAGATCTGATAGGTTAAGTCTGGTTCAACGTGTAAGTGTTAGTGAAGAAATAGCATGGTCTCACTTGTGTTGCAGGAGCTAATGGAAATGCCAGCATCAACTGCCTGTGCACCCATATGATGACATGAAGCTGCTTGTATGCTCTTAACAACCAAAAGGGATACAGATGGTTCTTCTACAAAAGCACTAGATATCCTCGTACCATCTTAGACAGTGAGAAGACACACAAGGGCACGGGTCTTGATTTCTGCAGATGTTACAACAGCCCCATCGCCAGTCCACTCTCTTCGCCCTGCAAAGTGACATTTGCAAAAGCTCTGTGGCACATCTTGTGGTCTATGTGGGTGTGTTTAGAAAGCAGGTACTTACAACCAAGCAAAAATAAAGCAATTTTTTTTTTTTTTTTGAGCATGAGTCCATATGACTTTACTACTACTGACCAAACCAGCATGCTGTCTTTTAAAACCATTTTGGGGGGGAGGTCTGTTGCTAAATATGGAGACGGCAGTGAATACTACTGTATTAGTATAATAATACTGATTGATAGAAATACCCATTGCCTTTTGTGGACAGCCAGAGGAGTTGCCTTTGTGCAGACCAGAACTACCTCTGTGCCCATGGAAACAGCAGCCACTGAAAAGCAAACCCGCCAGATTCTTGTGTGCATTAGCGGGAACATAGAGGGAATGAGATCGTGGTTGAAATAAATCCCTTACCTTTTTACATTCTTCCCATTCACTTTGGTAACTGCGGAACTGAGAACTCTGCGTTCAACTTAATTCTACATCTGTTCCCTTCTTTCTGCCCCTGTTGCTCTGAGGCATTGGGCTCAAATGTTTCCCAGAGCTCTTGCTAGGGTACTGCATTTCCAAGTATGCTTTATGCAAGCTTTCTTTATAACCACAAAATCCTACGTGTTGGCTGGCAGACTCTGGGAATGCAGCCTGCCCCAGCATAGGAAACTTCAGGTTGCTTAGGTATGAGAGGTGAAGCCATATTATGTGGGGAAAAAAATGCTGAAAATGCTTCACTTCTTGGCTAGCAGTATCACTACTTGTCTTTGCTCCTAGAAAAGCAGTTCATTTAGACTGCCCTGCTTTGTTTTCATAAATGTAATCTATAGAAGTAATGATAAGCCAAGCAAGCTCTAAGGGTCCTGGCACCATCAGGCTCTTTAGAATTCATTGTACCAAGGGAGAACATCTGCGGTCTGAAACCTCGGGGGTTTGGAACGGAAGACTCTTCTGTGTGTTGAACTGGCAATGAACTATTTTTAAATGTCTCTCTTATTTGTTAACAGTGAATAATGGCAGTAAAAAGGAAAACATGATATCATACAGTTTCACAAGAGCAGGCCGTTTCTCCTGAATTCTTCTTCTTAAGTTAGAGCTTCTTGCCTCATCTCTGAGTCGGTGTCATTGATGACTACGACATTTCTAGCAGTCCAGATATACACTTGCATTGAGGTCCAAATTCCTGAATGTGTGCTGAAATTGTTTGAAATTCGGAGAAGCTCATCACTGTGCTGTCTGCCCTGAGTATGTGGCAGTGGGCAACCTTTCATTATATGCTCCACCAGGGAAAAATCACACGTCCCTTCCCAGTGACTGACAAGAGGCAGTGAATTCTCATCGCTTTCTGCTCTCCATCACCCTGCCTCAGCCCATCAGATGACAGATGGTACACAGTCCTGATGTATAGGTACTGAGAGATTAAAGAACAACCCTACAGCAAAATAAACCCATAGGACACAAGTAGCTTTTAAAATGACCTCAGGAGCCATGTCAGTCAGCACACAGTATAGGATTTTTTCAGGTAGGAATTATGTTTGAGGATTGTGTCTATTGTTTAAACTATAAAATGCCCTACTGCCAGCCATTTGCCCAGCTGTTTCTCTCTGAGCTGAAGGAAGGAGCTGGATCTAAGGTTTTCTGTGTCCATAAGCAGAGGTTATAAATCTATCTAGAGCTATCTATCCATCTACCTGTCTATGCCAAATGTCTCTTTTTAAAACTATATTGGCTAAGTTCTGTGTAAAACAGAGCAGAATTCTCCTGTGATGTCGATTACAACACACACTGTGCACATTTCTTATTTCTAGGGGATGATGACTTAAAAAGTTGTTGAAGCAGAGAGCAGTGCACAGGCCTTGATATAGTTTAATGGCAAATCACATTTGTCAAAAGCGCAGATAAGGGAGCCTCGCTCCAAGCAATTTCTGTAACAAAAAATGGAACAAAACTTGACCCTGGTCTCTGCACCTGCTGATCTCAGTGTGGGAGTTTTGCTCGCAAGAGAGCGGTGGGATCAATCCTTTAATATGAAGGGCTTTGCCAGAGTCTGCCTTTCATGTCCTTCTCCCTCCTGCCAAGGGGGGGACAATTTTAGCCAAAGATTTATATATATATATATATATATAAATATATATATAATATATGTATATACACTTTTTTTTTTTTTTTCAAGGGGATATAATCAGTTTGGATTTTGTGAGCTTTTAAAAACCTGAAGCAGAAGCCCACAGTGGCTTGGCAGTACCATAGCATGGTGAAGCACAAAACGTGTATGCAGTTTGCCAGCCTGCAGAAAACCACCAAAGTGTTTTATCCGGGCAGCTTCCTTTGTTGGCACTACGTTAAGTGACTTTTAATTGGAGGGTAGCTGATTTGTTGTACTAGTTAAACATGCAGTTTAAGTATTTTGGGGGAAACAGGAGTTGTGCTGGAGGGTTGGTTCTGTGCTCTTCAGATGCAAAATTATTTGCAAGACCACTGCTGTGTGTGCAACATGGGCCTCAAGCAAAAGATGTTTGACTATGTCTAATTTTGGCAATGGGGGGGAAAAGAGCTGAAATCCATGTGTTTGCAGGTGAAATCTCAGGTGTTCACAGGATATTGCACCATGCTTATCTGTGTGCTTGGCTTAAAACCAAATCACTTTGATTGCTTGGAGTGATTTACTTTTAACAGGAAAGCCTGACGAGTTTTAGACTATCAAAGGTAATAATGACTCCTCTGGAATTTCCTATTTTAAGTTTGGACTTTAACTATTTAACTAGCTGTTTACTTACAGACCACGTAGCACAAGGTTACAAACCACTGAAGGAGCAGAGACAGAATTCTCTGTACTTACACCAGGAAAAGCTGGAGAAGTTTTGCTGAGGAAAGTAAAAATTGGCCAAGCAAACTGCTTGCCATGATCCTTCAGTCACAGCAACCAGTCCTCTGGTGTCAGATCTATAAAGAACTACTGGAGTAAGTTCAGGGGAACCCCACCTTCTCAGAAAGCAATGGAAGACAACTGGTTGCCTCCCAGATCCTCATGAGAGAGGCCCTGCCTTGCCTGAGAAATACTCATTTGCAGCCTCCAGGCCCTTCTTGCCTCAACAGGACTATGCAGGAGGGAAGGTGGAGGGACAAAGACGCCCTTATGCTGCAGTCTGGTTCTGATCTTCCTCTTCTGTGTGGGAACCCAGGCCTTGACTTTGGTCTAACCAATTTATAAGCAACTGAAAGCACTCTGGAAAGGAAATATATGTGATTTCATCCACCATGACACACTGTAGAGAGTTGAGTTATTAAAATGCATGAGAGTTCCTCTTCTGAGCCAAATCGGGAGCTACAACTCTTCTCTGATCTCAGGCTTGGCAGTAGGTGAGATTTTTGCAACAGTAAGAAAAAAATATGGTGCCCTACCTGCTTTCCTGTGGTTTTCTGAATTGCAGGCTTGGCAGGTGCCTCCTTACTGGGACAGCCTCTAAGTGCTGCGGCCTGAGACACATCCCCAGGGCTCTGCAGGGCTGGTACCCAGGGACTGCTCCTGCTGCAAAACTGGTTGGAAAGTGAGATCTGGCAGTTTTCATAGCAGTTTGTAGGCAGGGGAAAACAGACTGAAACTGCTCTTTCTCAGGCTGTACTGGTTACTAGTGAAGCGCAAATATGGCAGAAAATCACCAGTGAAGCTACCATGACTCCTATGGCAGAGTAGAAGGTACCTGTTTGGAGCTCTTCAGGGTTTAACGTTGTGCAAAATCAAGGTTGTGTCAAGCTAAGTCAACACCAGGTCTCATCCCTTAGGAAAAGACTTGTAGGAGCTGGTCACAGGGAAGCTGTATTTCCTGGAGTTTCCATCAGGTTTCCCCTACTAAGCAAGTGTTCTCTTGTTGAACTCCAGCAGAGCCATGAAGAAATGAACAAAAACCAGAGGAGGGCCAAGCCCACTGGCATGTAGTGCTTGTGCTCCTGGCAGGCTCAGAGATGTTTTTCCCTTATACAAACATTTTGTTCCCCCCACCATACTCCTTACCTCAGTTTCCTGGCAGTAAAAGACCAATAAAATTGTGCTGGTAAACATGTCATCCTCAAGCACTGCATTGGTGGCCGTGTATGATGGTGAGGGACTTCATGTGTGGTCGCCGTGTGAAAACCTATCATTCTGAGCAACCGCTAGCATAATGCTTGCACTGTAGCTGGAGCTTTGACAACTTACTGGAGACCCCTGCATGCAGCTCCTGTGAGCTTGTTTGAGAAGTCCTGCCCTAGGCACTTCTTGTCTGGCTCTTAATTTCCTCCTTGGGAGACAAGGTGTGTGTGAGAGGAGGTGTCAGGCCGGGCTGGTTCAAACTTCAGCGCAATCATGAGCTGTGTGAGGCTTTCAGCACCTTCTCGCCCTGTGCCCGCAGGGAAGGAGTGAGATGTGTGCATGCACCTTCGGTGAGCACAGCAAACTCCGAGCAGTGGGGTACCAGCAGCATTTCTGGAGGCACGAGGGGCATTCCCAGCCCATGGCAGTGCCCTGTGATGGCTGGCTGATCCTGGGAAGCTCATGCAGGTAGTGCACGGCTGGCACTGCAGAGGGAAACTTCCCTCCCTTCAAAATCAGATGTGTGTTCTCAGGCTGTGCTGTGGCAGCGGCAGGGTTTCTGTCTTCTCTTTCCGAGACACACAAAAAAGATTAATTAGAGGGAGTTTTAAAATCTTAAAAGGCTTTTTTTTTTTCCCTTTTTTTTTTTTTTTTTTTTTTTTCCAGTCAATTTGTAGTGAGGATTTTGGAGCAAAACCCAAGTCTTTCCTGCTGCATTGTTGTGTTCCCAGAAGTGGTGATTAGCAACCAAGATAAGTAGCTGAGGCTTTTCTGCGGAGATGGTGTTCTTGGATGCAAGGCACAGCCATTCCCATGGCAGCACTGTCTGCTTGGTCCCTGCTGCCCAGTGCTGGAGCTGAGACACCATTTTCATCGCATCCTTCCTAGCAAATCAGAAATAGGGAGCTGGATGTTTTTATTCGGTAACCTGTCTGTAACAAGTAACTTCTTCCTTCTGGCATTAAGGTATTTGCCTTTATTCAGCATAAAGCACTTCAGTGGGCTGCTGAATTACTATTAGCTCCCACTGGAGAGTACATGAAGTATATTCCTTGTGAAGCAAACTTGTAACATGCTGTAAGCTCCAAAGCGCTGATGCAATATTTATGTTGTTCCACGTTCTTCTGGCAGATTTAAGCATAATATTGTAAACTGGCAGGAGGCTGTTATCATCCAAACTCCTGATTATGTCAGTGTTTTAATTTTAAGTTCTGTTGCACACAGCAATATACCCAGTTACATTATTTGTGTATGATTCCTTTTCTAGAAAGGAGAGCTATTGATGCTAGTGACCTAGGCTGAAATACAGGGTTTTTTGTTTTCTTTTCTCACACTTGAGCTGTGCATGGTTTGGGCTCCATGATCTCAGTCATTTATCCAACACACTTGTATTTCGGTGCAATTGCAGAAGGCATCTCTCTCACTAGTAGTGTTACCTGTACCTCCTGTGCTGAGGTCCCATTAAATTTGGAAGCATGACCTTTCGTCATGATGGCTTCAGTTCTAAGCCAGACTAGTTTTTGATTTGCATCAAATGATGCAAACAAGTAGCCATTTGCCTTGTCCTTCCCTTGAGAAAGGTCTGTTAGAGCTAATGTGCACTGTGCGTGTCAGTCCTCTCTCCTAATAATTTCTTTATTCAGTTTTGCATTTAATGCAGCATGATCTCCAGTTGGCTATGTCAGCCTACAGTCTTAAGAGAACACTGTAAGCTTTACAGATGATCAGCACCTATGAAACCATTAATTTTTCTAGAACACTGAGCTCCTGTTTAAGCAAGAATACATCTTTGAGAAGTCTGGTAAACGCAATGCTCTGCAATCTAAAGGAGCTTAATGGGTAGTTTTGTTGCCTGATAGCAAAGTGAGTTTCCTGGAGACTCCGAACTTGCTAATATATCTGTGAGTGCTACTGAAAATCTGGATGTGGGCAGTTGCCTGCGTTGTTGATGATAGCTGTGAGACTGATGGGTGTTTTGTATGCCTGAAAGTAATTTTTCTGGTATCTAAAGGTAGGTTGTCCCAAATAGTTGGCCTCATCCTATAAGCAGATGAATTCCTCTAGATTTCATTTTACCTTTATTCTGTCTGTAGAGATAACATGTAGGAGGATCTGGGTTGTACATCTTTTTCCATTGCATGTGATGCTTGTATAAGTAGTGCATCTGCATCTTTGATCAGAAAGTGCACTTAAGTTTTTAACTTAAAGCACAGATAGAAACTTTTACTTCAGTCCTTAATGCTAAGAACATCCTTGAAAACTTAATTGCATCAGTGACAGCATAAGCCCACTCCATAGAAAGCATTTTGTCACTTTAGTTCCCTATAAACACAAATTTATTCTTGTCAGTTAAATATTGAGACTGAAATTTATCCCAGATAGTTGAGGAATAGTAGCTTCCCTGTGTGGCCAAAGAGGAGAGGTTTCCCTAATCATGTCTCAAGTGGGCTGTATCACCTCTGCACATGTCTCTCTCTCCACTGATTGCATCAGCTGCTCTCCTAACTTAAGGGCTTCAGCCCTGAAAGGTAAGGATGAACCACGGGCCCAAGGAAAGATGCATTTTTGTTGTTGTTGTTGATTAAAGTAGATAAAATACTTACAGTCCAACCAAATACTTTACATTCCTCTATTTGTTGCTGTGGCTGTCTGTGAATGTCTCTCTTCCTTTCTATTAATGAATACAGATGTGCAACTGCCTGCACCCATCTGGCTTTGTTCAATAAATGTGCAGGCACAGACGTTTAAATCAAATATTGATACATACAGCCTTTAATATGTAAATTTGTGTTGTGAACAAAACCATATCTGTCTGTTTTTTCATGGAGAGGCATTTCTTCTGTGGTGACACTTTTTTGATTGCTATTGTATTCTGTCTACAGTGGCACATGCATTGATGCCTGACTGTCAGAGGGTAGGAACAGCTCCTGAAATATATTTGGGGAGAGAAATAAAAAGGTATAAGGATTTTTTGTACATAATAATTCTCCCTCTGTTTTGATACCAACTTCCTCCTCATCCAAATGTCTTTTAACAATTGCAGACTTAAGCTGCAAGGTGCACTAGAGAGGTCATAACTGGTCCCAAATAAGATCTGCTGGACTGTAAGACAGGAGGGCATTAAAAGATGCACCTGTGTACACAAATGAAAGCAAGTATTAAAAGCCTTAGCTTTCAGAATTTGTAACACTGAAAGTAGCAAACTGCTTGGCAGGTGCTTAAATGGGTTATAGAACCCTAAGGTGAGTCATGGTAGGGGACCCCCAGCCCATGGTTGTGGACAGTTTTTTCTGTGTCATTTGAGATGGATTATTGTGCTTGCTAGTAATTCTGAGAACTCTAGGACCTGTGGTTTCAGGAGTCCCCTCTTTTTTTTTTTTTGACAAGAAGTTGTTCATCAGAAAGCCTACTGGAAAAGCAGGAAGGAGTCAGCTTTGACATTTTTACAGCAGGGCATTGCAAGTAAGTATAGCTTTAATGGGGACAACGCCATGGTATAGGCGTTAAAGGATGACATGATGAACGAACTGCATGGCTGCACATGCTTTTCTACAGGTTTTAAGCACTGGAAGAGAGCAGAAAAGAGGCCTTTCTTTTAACTTATGGTGTAGTCTGAGCATATTTTATTCTGGGGCCCAAGTAGAAGTAGCTCCTGTGTGCTCCATCCAGCAGCCCCCACCCCAGGACTGCTCTGCGGGTGCAGCCATCTGTGAAACTGCCCAGTAGAAGGAAAGAAAGGGCCCCATCCCTTGGGACCACGACTGATGGCTTTTCGGTTGGGGCTCCCAGAAGCAGCTCTGCCACTGCAGACACATAGCATTTATTATGTTTCTAAGGAGAGATTTAGGAGAAATGAAGGTAGGGATGTAAAACTGTAGGGTATGTATGGTTACTCAGTGTCATAAAATGCGAGCTTAAGTTATTCAGTCTGTTAAAATACTTTGGTTTCCTCATCTGACCTCAGAACTCTCGATGGAGAATGCTTGCATGTCACTTATGGCTTTTTTAGTATCTCCAGAAATGTCAGAAACTCTATTAGTTTTTCCAGAGACACATATGCAGAAATAGATGGCATTATTACAGTGGTTTATAGAAAGATTACTGGCTTAAACTACCTTTTTGTCTAGACAGACTCCAGCAGTTGCACTGTGGCACAAAAGTAACTGTAAAAAATGTATTAAAAATCAGTGTTTTATTTAATGCTGTAAATTGTACCTCAAAACAACTTGAATGGCATTGCCATTATGTACGCAAATGTAAGGAGCAATGTCAATACGTTGGAAGCTCTGTGGGTTGTGTTTTATGCTTTGTGCTGTGGCAAAGGAATGTATTAAAGAAAGCTCTCAAATATACACATATGCTGTAAAAAGTAACACTATAAAACATCAGGAATTGAAACGCTTGCAGTAAGTGTTCTGTGGGGTTACGCTGCCTTCATAAAAAGGTTGTCAGCACAAAGAGACTAATTCCAGCCTTAAATTAACCTGCTCAGGGGAGCACATTTTGGTACTGAGTGGCAAGGCTTGTGAATCACTCCTGGAACATTTGCCCCGTGGATGGAGGAAGAACATGGTCCATAAAGTTCACAATGGGTCTGAAAAGCAGAAATGTGCATTGGAATCCTATTGCGTTTGTTGGCGAAACTCAGCAGCAGGGAGTCTGTGGTTCATCAGCTCTGCCTTCCTTTAGGAAAAAAAAAAAAAAAAAAAAGAAAGAAAGAAAAGCACTGGGGAAAAAAAAAAAAAAAAAAGAAAAGAAAAAAACACATGGGGGAAGTTCCTCTCATCCTGTGCCCTTTTTTCTTCTGTTTTCTCACAGGTTTTATTGTTGTCCTGGGCAGAGTCTTAAGCTTTGAATTGTACGGAAATGTTTTCAGAAGAGCGGTGCCCAGATAGGAGGGGACAGGGCGGGCAGCCCAGCTCTCAGGTTCGATGTGTTCCAGATGCCCCCAGCACCTCCGGGTGGGAATGGCATCTCCTCCTTTCCTCCTCCTCTCCCGCTGTGTGGGTTGTGGTGTGCTTAAACTACTCCTCAGCTCTCGGAGGAGGCTTTCTTCAGGTCCTTCCCTCAGAAAACACAGTTTTTGTGGGGACTTGCTGCTCTTACAAGAGCTTCCAAAGAGCATGGTAATAATCAGAAATGTGAGACTTCCTTCCGTAACGCATCAGAGATTTTTCCTAATTCTCTTAAAAAGTTCTATCACTCTTGCACGTAGTGAGTTGGAGAGTGGGATTTGATCAACGTTATTTTGTTTCAAGAAAAAGCAAGGCTCAAACAGGGTTTTTGCACTCTACTCTTTGTCCTAGGAAATAATCACCTACCTTTACTGTGCCATTTTAACACTGCTTTTAACCACTTCTGCGCGCAAATGCGTATTAAGCAATACGATTCCTGTTAACTAGGTGTTCATGAGCTGTGATAGATTACTTTTAATGGCTGGTATTTACCTACTCCATCAAATGCTCTTTGATAGGCTGTGGCTACGTGAAAGATGGAGCTTAACTTCACCGAGGCGGAAAGCAGGGAGCGCGTCCTGAGAAGTTAGAGGGCTCGGCCGGATTATTAGGAGCGCCGGTCTATCGGCCTCCCGCGCTTTCTGTCTCTATCTGGCTGGCCTATTGCCATCTTCATGCCAGTCTCCATGGTAACTTCTTTAAGGATAAAATAACAGAAATGTGAGTTAGCCGCCTGCCCACAGGAAAGCTGCCACAGTCCCGGTGCCAGAGCCCCGGCGAGACGCGGCCCCGGCACGCGCATTCCAGCAGGGCTGGGCAGGTTTCTACAGCTGCTTCCAGTTAAAGGTGAAATCTCTCCTTCCCCACTAGCCTGGCTGGAGAATGTCTCCTTAGCTGTTCTCTCTCACGCTTGGAAACACCCCTGGGTAATTCTTCCATGGATTGTTCTTCCCCTCCTGTTTGCAGGTTTGCGCGATTAATTTTACATTTTAAATGGCTTTGTCAATAAAAGCTTCAGTTTTCAAATGAAACATTAGCTGGTAACTGGGGAAATGTTACAGGAAAATGTTTACCAACAGTTGCTAGTAAATTAACGAGTTTGCTATGCCGCAGTGTACATAGGAAATGGCAGTATAAAAAATGATTAGGAGGGCAAGGCTGTTTATTAGGAATAAAGCACCTGAGTCCTGTCCTTTACTTGGCTGCTGGAGCTGTTGCATGACCTTGGGCAAAGTCATTTTGTGTCTGTTTTCCTACATGTGGAAAAAAAAAAAAAAAGGTTGTAGAATCATAGACTGGTTTGGGTTGGAAGGGACCTTAAAGAACGCCTCTTTCCAACCCCCAGCCATGGGCAGGGACACCTCCCACCAGACCAGGTTGCCCAAAGCCCCGTCCAGCCTGGCCTTGAATACGTCCAGGAAGGTGGCATCCACAGCTTCTCTTATACACTTTCTTAAATTATTCTGAAGATTACAGGTGAGCTGCAAAATGGGGCCATGTTGGCACCTTTTGGGGTCCTTAAAAACTGTTTTTCACTTTTGTAGTACTACTTCAGGAAGTGACCTGTCCTTGAATCCCACCCGGCATACTGAGTGTAGCAGTAAGCAGTAGAACTAGGAGCTATAGATGTTTAAAATGCACTTTTTTCTCAAAAAAAAAAAATAATAAAATAAAATAAATAAATATTGGAAGTGTATTGCTGGCATTACCCTTTCTTCACAAGAAACATCAGTGGAAATCACAACACTCTTGTTCCAAGCTCTTTACCTGAACTTCAAAAGAGAATTCCATGAACCACTCAGTCTAATTAGATGAGACAAAACCTTGTTAAGAAACGTTATTATCCCATTGTGGAACTGTCTGCATGTCACATGTGAAATGTGATAGACCAGGAAGGTGAGGGTTATGGTGCTGAGAGTCTTTAACTGAAAAATAACCCTCTCCTTTGGGGTTATTGGGAGTTGGAGGGCTGCTGGGGTCAAGAGTTCTCATTCTGAAACAAGTTTAAAAAGTGCTTGTTCTCCTCTTTGCATTTAGGGCTCAAATTCTTCTCATCTACCTTTACCTCCTCCCCCAGCACGAGCAGAAGTCGCACAGTTTCTTCAGCAAAGTCAATGATTTAGGTAGCTATTTTGAAAATGTTACCGTCTCGAGGGCCTTTTGTTGTGGTATACTGAAACAATTGATGAGTGGAGGGATCTAGATCTCCCTTTTGTCTCACTTTCTTGATATGTCATATGTAAAAGAATGTAGCACTTGAAGTTTGCACGTCCTTGCCTATGTGTTGTAACCCTTGCACAGGCAGGGCATGCAGCCTTGGCAGCCTCTGAGTCTGGCATGGGACAAAAGGGCGTGTAACAGGTTATCGTAGTTCCCTTTCTCGTCTTGAGTGCCCTTCGTAGCAGCTACTAAAGAAATAAGGAGAAGAGGTAATGAAGTGGTCCTTCACCTTCTCTCTCGTATGCATTCCTTCCTACAAGGTAGGAAGCAAAGCCTTTGAAGTGACCCTGGCAAACAGGAGCATGCACGAACTCCTGTAAAAAACTTAAGACTTCCTCACAGCCATTCTCCTCTCTTTTTCTTGGGATGCCTTCTGCTGAATCCTGTCAAAACTGGGAAATATTTCAACAGGAATGGCATAATAAATCTAGTGTTTTAGCAGGTGCTACCCTTGCGCATCCTTCACCCTTGTGCTGAGTAGTGGGCATTTATTTAAAATGTTGGTGAGACATGCTATTATTTCACCTCGATGAAATGAGACGTGGTGTCATTAATTGTGGGTTGTTGACCAGGTTTTTGTGGAAGCAGCAGAGAGATACGTTGTGCTGTGTGGAAAAAAATTAATGTATAAATAGAAAACAGAGCGAGTGGAAGCCTTTATTTTGGCATTCATCGAAACAGGTGAAAAGAGATTTTGAATGCAAATACGTATAAAAATAAGGTGTTCTGAATGAATAATTTAGCTTCCTGTGGGAGTGTATGAAATTGATCATTTGCTCAGCATCCTCAGTTTGGAAATTGCTGTGTTGTATCAGCCAGACAACAACATTGCATACTCCTCTTACATTGGTGTCAAAAGGCAATCATTGGTCAGAGATCATAAATATTCACGTGAACAGACCGAAATACAGCATTTACTTTTTGGATTGGCTTCTTTCTGGTAACTGGTCTGATTGTCTCCACTCGGGATGAACCGTGCAGAAGGGAGTTGTGGCAGGGGGAATCTCTTCACTCTCCTTGTTGCCTATTAGAGAAGACAGGTTTGTTGCCTATTAGAGAAGACAGGTTTCTTTGATAGCAAAAAGCTGGATCCAGTCCCAAACCTGCTCCTCCTGCAGAAGGGCTGTCTCCCTGCAGTGACTGGTCCCCTCCTGTGATAGCTTAATTTTTCTTCTGAGAGCATTCTTCCCAGTGAGCTGTGCCCTGGAAATGCAGCATGGCTCTTTCCCGGCAGGTCTCTACAGAGCTAAGGCAGATGAATAACATCTCTAGGCTTGGCTATTCGTGGCATAGTTCGCATTGCAGAGAGTTCAGACCACCAGACCGCCGAGTCTTGAAGTGATCTATTAGTTACTGCCAGAAAAGTCCTGATGACATCGCTGTAAACACAGCTGTCTTGCTACATTCTGGGAAGGAGTCCCTTTCTTGCAGATTGTTGGGAAAGGGTGATTATTTGCTAGTTTAAAGATATAAACAGAACTGATACTCTGATCAACAATGGTGATAAGAAAATAAATAAAAAACCCTGCAAAAGTAAATAAAAAGGCTTATTGTCCTTAATATTAAAGACAGTTGCCATCTTGCAAACAGAGCACAAGAACCAAATGAAGTGTATTATTGTTCATTTGTTTCATACAACAGTAAACAATTTATTTTTTTTTTTACATCTGTCCTGAAAATGGTAAATTCTTCCTTCTTAGCATGTTTGCTTTTGATCAAACGTACACGTTAGGCAGATATATTTATTGATGAGTGGAGTGTTTCAGGTAATACTAAGGTGCCCGTCTGAGCATTTTGTTACTGTCTCCAGTGTATCCTTATTTTGCTGGAGAGAATTCTCATGCTATCATGTTCTGATTCTCAAAGTATCCTGCTCTGAGGTACGTTCTTGTTTTGTCTTGCCAATAATTAATGGCACGCAGTACTGTTTGCAAAATTAAAGGACTCCAAGTTCACCTTAGCAGTTATTTACTGTCACCTCAGTTACTTTACTTCATTATCTGTTTTGCCAAGTAACGTCTGTGGGTGTGATCATGTGGAAAAACCTACTCGTCACCTCTTTAAGGTTGGTGCACAAATCCCTGTGTGTAATGGCCACTTATCCTTGTTCTGTAGCCTATAAATGTGCTACTAGGCATAGGAGAAAAAATGGGTACACCCTGCTGGGATGTCATCCCTAAGAGAAAAGCCCCTTGGTGACTGCTTCTGAAACTTTCTGCTGAACACTGCTAATCCAGCTTCCATTTCTGCTCTCCTGCTGCTGTTGCTTCTGCTACTACAGGTGTTGTTGCTGCTTTCTGCTTCTCTACTTCAGGGCTTGCCTTAATGTCTTGGGACCATTCAAGGACACTCACCAGCCCCCATGCCAGCACATAAATAAATAGGAGGAAGAAAATTGATTCCTTTCCTCTGCAACATAGAACTGTCTGGTTAAAATAGCAGCACGTGACACCATGCTCCTCCAACATCCCCAGAGTGATTGAGGGATCTGCCAAGATATTGGTGTAGAGCAGAACCTCCAATAACTTGTTTGGGTATTGTAAGTGAGAGATGAGGAGATTCAACAAAGATCTCCAAAGACCAAAGAGAAATAGTAATACCACTGTACCCTGTGTATAGAATCATAGTATGGTTTGGGACCTTAAAGCTTATCTAACTCCAGCCCCCCGGAGTTAGTGGCCAAAAGTTGCCTGCTTTGTGTGTTTGTCTTCATGCCAACTACATATCCTGAAGAGTAATGCACAAGGGAAATAGTGCTATCTGAGCTTAGATTTAGGGCTTTGGGAGTTGAGGGTTAGGTCCTGTTCTCCCTCAAAGTCATACAACAGCATAATGGGTTGCTCAAACTTGTTCTGTCCCTGTTTCACCTCTGTAAAATGAAGACGGATAGGCAAAAATAGCTCACGTTCATCAATTCTGCTAGAACTACGAAGTGTCTGTGTTGAAGGTAAATATTTCCTTTTGTATTCACATTATGGATTTCCTTAATGCATATTCAGTACCTAATCTTTTGAAATTTATTTCAAATAGATAGGAGCTCTACATGAAAAAGGATTTGCACGCAACTCTCAAATGAAATTTCTATTGCAAATGATAGAATCTGGGATTTTAGAAATGAGAGGTAGCAGAGATTTTTTATCTGATTCAATGCAGTACCCTGACAGTAAGGAATAGTCATCTGTAAAACAGGTTTGTGAGGGATGATGTTTTTTTTTTGTTTGTTTGTTTTGTTTTTGTTTTTGTTTTTGCCTAGACTGTGGTCATTTGGTTTTCCAGCACTATTTAATGCATCTGTACAATCTGGACATTCGTTTTAACCCAGGTACCTTTTGTTGAGATCAGTCTGCATGGCACTATTTACATCCAGCAGAACTTGAATACTTTCATAAGATTTCACAATGGCATTTGACAAATGTGGCACTAAAATTTAAATCTGTTATGTCTGCCGAGTTCCCGTCATCACATTTTGGAGGTGGGGGGAAGAAGATCTGTCGAATGTAATAGTGATTGTTATGATTTGTTCCTAAGTGATTCAGCTGCCTGGAAGTTGCGAGTTATTTTCCTTCATAATTTTAGGATGTGTTTTTCCCCTGTTCTAACTATTCTCTGCATTTTCTTTTTATAAAGAAATGGCTTTAGACTTGAAAGTATATGTTTCATAACTGTCATCTGATTAATTGTCATTTGCTTTACTTTGTTCCTTTGGCATATCCTCGTGACTTTATAACCTGAGTAATCTTTGATGCATGCTCAAAACTCATTCACTTCAGTTGACTTAAGTCTAAGTAGATGCTTTAAAGGCTTTGCTGCAGCAAGATCTCAGTCACCAGTGGCCTGAGAGATTCATTAGTTAAGTTCTTTAAATACCATAAAATGTGTGTCAGAAAGCCTATCCTTAATCTGTGGTTTGGCTAAGAGAAGGTTTTAGCTTTCATTTTGAGGGGATTTTTTTTCTTTTCTCCTCTTTACTGCTTTGAAAATGCTCGATATTTATAAATGGAGCAGAGTTCTAAAAATTCCACTGTCCTTGAAAGGAATGTTCTGAATTCCCCTGTGTTTCCATCGCATAGATGCCCACTTTATTGCAGGTTAGGTGGCACTTCAAAGCTCTAGCTTGTGAAACTGTTGGCTGGAAGTCACACGAGAATTTTTGTTCTAAGTTGTAATGGGAATCAGAATCAGATTTAGGTTTTGTCGGATTCTAAAAATTAAAAAACAACAACAAAAACACAGACCATAACTGCTTGTTTTATGCCAGCATGTTTTATGATGTAGTTTCATCTTCTAGTTAGGAGTGGGGATATGGTCTGCCACCCTCTACACAGCTATGCGGTAAAATCCCTGGAACCAGTATTTGCTCTCCTCAACGATCTGCTATTGCTTAGAGCCCTGTTCCCAACGCTAATGTCAGTGGGAGTTTTAATGAGGTAAAAGTTTCATGATTTGACTCATTGACTTTTAGTAATACTGCTTGAATGAGAAGTGTTGCATTCTCCCACAGCTGGGATAGTCCCATGCTTTTTTATGATGATAAATAAACTTTTTTAAACTGTGTAAAAATCATGTTGTAGTAGTTTTACTCATCTTAAGCAGATCTACCTATCTCTGAGGAAAACCATGGCTTTGAACTGTTTTGTGGTCAATGGCATTAGAAAAACAGGTTGTCTTGGAAAAACACGTTTGCCAGTGTTATGCATTGGAAAGTGATTTTTTCCATCCTACCACTCATATTCCGGTGCTGATGAAAATTACAGCCATTAAGTTTGTCTGCTTTGTCTCAGCTCAACTAGCATTTTACTGCTAGTTTGTCACTAGATCAGGATACTTTTACTTATCTTCTTTTTCAAGGAAGAATGCAAGTAGAATCGATTAACATTTTGCTGTAACAAGAAGCAAGGATGCTCTTCCTTTAAATGTGATCTCTGCATATTGCTATGAAGTCAACCATAATTTCCTCAAAAATCAACATGCTATGGAAGCCAAATCTGGTTTCCTTCTTACTCCTTGCATTGTCTGAAGACATGGCAGTTGTTGCAAGTAAGATAGAGAAAACACTGTAGCCAGGAAACCTAATCAGTCTTTATGTGGGGGCGTGTGTGTGTGTGTTAAAAAATGTTAGATTTCCCAGGTTTGCATAACGTAACCAAGACAAAGCATGTGGAAGAAAAAGAACTGTAAGAATGTTAATATGGCTCCAATTGCTGAAACATATGGAGCCAATCATTGGCACAGCCTCAATACAACTGGGAATGGAAATTAGCATTTTTCTAAGAAAAAATATGGGATATTTTTTCCTACAGTCTCCCTAATTTTTGTTGCATTTTTTTTTCTTATATAACAGCAGGGATATTTTTGAGAGAAAGGCAAGGTACTTTTCCTTCAATATTACTTTCTAATCTTGTTTTTGAATGTCCTAAAACCAGGAGAATTCTAGGCACGGTCTTGTGTGCAAAGAAAAAAAAAAATGGACTTAGTATGGAGTTGAGTACACCATCTCTACCATGGTGTACACTGGGGGAGAAATGGCTAATATTTTGGGGGAAAAAATGCTGATATTTATAAGGTGGTACCTCACAGATTGCAAGTTTAAATTATATTTGGGTTATGATGTGTTGTCTTTGATCTTTAACATGGATCTATATTTCAGTTCAGTGAGGTGATGAATCACTTTTGAAAATAAAGTTTTATAAAAATAAAATATAAATGCTTTTAAAATCTTAGATTTTGATATTAAGAATCCTCTAACATTAACAAAAATATACACAGTAACTTCATAAAATAACTGTGCTACAGAGAAGTGATTGCTTGATTATTTTTCTTGTTTTACATCCTTCACTCCACCACTTCTGATTTTAGAATTGTTTCGAGTGGAGAGAGGAGTGCTTTTTTTCTTCCTACAGTACCTGTAATTTTAAAGATTTCTTGTTCTTTTTACTTTGTAAAAAACTTTATAAAACAAAACTTTACTTTTTATTACTTTTGCTATTTTGTTTACCTACTTTTACTGTTATTACTACTACTACTATTTTGATTATTCCCTAATGAACCAAGCAAGCACATACTTAAGTTTATACAGAGTGACTTAAACATACATGTTCATATATCACCACGTGTAAGCACCAGCAGTGTAAGGACCATGTTTTGTAAATATAGGTAGTGTTTCTTGAGCTCTTCGTCTTCAGTTGGCGAGCTCTCTTGAGTTCCCAATGAAAACTGGTCATCCCCATCATGGCCGACAACAACACTGGAAACCTGGAAACAAAAGTTAAACAACTTTATGTAAAATGATTAAATATAATCCATATATGGTGTTTTTTTTTTTTTTTTTTTTTTTTTTTTTGTGTGTGTGTGTGTGTGTGTGTCTTTGTTTTGCCATTGTGTTGGAGGGGAAAAGTAAAGAAAGAGGCTGACTGCCATTTTTGGAAAAATTGAACTCAAGCTCTTTTGGGAAAAAATGTAAGCACAGGCTGTAAATTCTGTATTGTTTAAACTCACCAACTGAAGTGCAATGCATGTTCTCCCATGTTGGTAAGCAGCAGCTGCAACTGGCATCTCCCATGCATGCCAAGCCTCAGTGGGCAGCTTGTCTTCTGAACCCTGCAGTATCTTCGTTGCCTGGACTGGAAGGTTTCCAGGTCTGAAGCAGTTGCAAAGGAAATTGCTGCTGGGTTTTCAGTTACATGGAGCATAAGAACTAGTTGGATTTTATTTATTTTCTTTAGGTGAAAAGAGCCGGTTTTGTCAAAATCAAAATGTTTATGGAAACATACCTTTTTTGATGGAATTTTGTTGGGAAAGAGCCAGGCAGAATTTCTCATCAAAATACAGTGCATGTATAAACTTGAATATGTCTTGAACATGAAAGGCACTACTTGCAAGCCATCCTCTTATGCTGTGTACTTTCCCAGTTCCTGTCCATAAATTGACTTCATGGCTCTGAGACAGAGGCTGCATCCAGGCTGTTAGCCTTCATGGTGACCACTGGACCTGTTCCCCAAGATCCATTTTGAAAATGTTTGTACTTCTGGCTACCAAAACATCCAGTGGCTGTGAACTTTACGCTTGAACTGTGCACTTCCTGAAAAAGCTGTTTCTTCTGCTGGATTTAAGTCTGCTGATTAACTCCTGTGCAGCCTCTTATCCTTGCATTCCTTGTTGTCTCTCTGCATCACTCATGTTTTCTTTTATAGACCTTTATCACCTTCTTCTCTGGGTGTTGTCTTTTCCTCAGCATGGAAACTGTTTCACATCTCTGATCACTTGCATTGCCTCCTCTGTAACTTGTCTAGTTAGCTTATGGTTATCATGAGATGAAGTGCCCAGATAACCAACCCCTATTTCAGATGTGGTTGCAGCATAGCCCATAAGGGTCCTTTGTTCTTGTTTAATAAGCCTTAAATTATTCATAATATTTTGTCACTGTAGAGGCCATCTCTTTTCCTAGCCCAGGGCTCAGTCCTCCTGTCCCAGGGACCCCTATGCCACAGAGCTCAGAAAGGATGATCACAAAGTGCTGCTATTTATCAGTGACAGAATTCAGATTTTGCAGGAAATAACCACCCACTTTCCAGCAGTGGAACTCATTAAAAACAGTAGGCTTGCAATTTCTCATTCCTCTTTTCTATGCGTCCCTTACGCTAATAACCCTGACGGTAATCTGATCCTTTCTAAAGAGCACAGTGTTGATGATACTGATTTTTCTTTCTTTATTTCTGTCCCAAAATGAGACAGTTCTGAACAGCACCTGGCTTTCACTGGCATATAAGAAGGGAAACAATTCCCATTTAATGCCACATAAAAATGTCAGCTTTTGAATAGAAAAATAGGTTCTGTTTTTCTTCTTTATTTTGTTTAAACATTGATGATTCTGACTACCACGGGATCACAGAATGGTTGAGGTAGGAAGGAGTCTCTGGAGGCCATCTGGTCCAATTCCCCTGCTCAAACAGGGACACCTAAGGCCAGTTGGCCAGGACCATGTCCAGGCTGCTTTTACAGAGCATGGCCTCTGGTGAGCCAGCCACTGCCCCAGGTTTTATGCCATCCACAAATTTATTGAGGGTGCACTCTGCCCCCTCATCCAGATCATTAATGAAGATGTTAAACAGGACTGGACCCACTATTGATCCCTGGGGTACTCTGCTCATACTCCAGTACCCCATGCTCATGGGGTACTCTGGCCTCCAACTAGACTTTGCACCACTGACCACTGCCCTATGGACCCAGGTGTTCAGCCAGTTTTTGATCCACCCTACCATCTGCTCATATAGCCCATACTTCAACAGCTTCTCCATGAGAATCTTATGGGTGACAGTATCAAAGGCCTTACTGAAGTCCAGGAAGACAACGTCCACTGCTCCCCTCTCGTCCATCAGGCTGCTGATTTCATTCTACAAGCTTATCAGGTCAGTCAGGCATGACTTCCCCATGCTGACTACTGGTGATGACGAGGAGAATGTTCCGTCTCCTCTTCCTAGTACTGACAGTGTCTGATTTTTCTGTGGGAGATAACAGCTCTGCTTATCCAAATCATTGTGTATCTCATCAGTCACAGTGAAAACAAGTCAAACACACACACACACACATATATATATATATGTTCTTAAGCATGTCTCTGCATTTTATAGCACACTAACATAAATTAAGGCAAAGTTTTTATGATCCAAAGAGTCCTCTCATGGTTCTCTGAGGTTTAAATTGGTCTAATTGTCATTGAAGACTATTTTTCTGTCTGTAATGAAAGTTTTTCCACCAATCCAGTTATATTGTTGTATTTGGTCTCTTGACAAAGTAAGATGTTGAAGAAGAAATTCTTTCATTTTATAAAATGATTACTGAATGTGACACATTTCTTTTCCTCCAAAATTAGCATTACCTAGAGGCAATTTTCTTGAAGGAATCCCCAGAAATTAATTTGAAAATAGAACCTTTTTAATATCAGTAGGTTGTACCACAAATAATGGCAGGGAAATAAGTAGAAGTAACAAAAATGAAGAAAACTAACCTCTAAAGTACTGTTTAAATTCAAATTCTCAGCTTGAGTAAATCAAAACTGCTGTGCTGAGGTGATATGATCTATTTTCACTTAAAACTACTTTATCTCAATCAATGGAAATATGCTATTTGTGCAGGCTGGCTACCAGGGTATTATGGTGATTGTCCTAGGAAAATCGTTACCTTTTTGATTTAACAATGTGCTTAAATACTTGAAAACTAAAATTAGGAAAATAATTGAAGTTATAGTGGCCCAATTTATTCCTGCTTGCAGTGAAGAATGACAAATCAGAGGAGGACTTGCAAAATGTTAATCCAGGCTTCTCTTAAATTCCGGTGTTTTGGCTCCAGAGCTCTGGGCAGGAATGATGAGTAGTTTTCTTTCTATTGAAAGGCTGTTTTCTATGCCAAGGTGTTTTCTGCAAAAGGAGAAGTATGATGGAGTCCTCTGAAGTTCTTGTGGAAGTGGTGTCTGACCTCACCTTCTGAGTTTCAGTGGGTCATTTCAAGTCGAGAGGAGCTTTCCAATGTGCTGTAAATAAACAAAAAAGCATCAAAGGACTCAAGCTATGCCAATACGAACTGCATGCCCTATACCACCTGTATTGATTACATTGTTCGCTAACTCCATAGACATTTGACACCTCAGTCAGCTTTCACCAACTTGTACATCAATTCTTTTTGACATAACTTCCAGCATAGATAGGGTGCAACACGTAGAAAGATGCATCAACAAAAATACAAGAAAGGCTTTACAATTTGCTTTTGGAGAAGGGGTCAGTAACTCCTTTGATATTTTCTTTTCTCCCTTCTGCATGGTTCATTACAGTCCCTGAAAGGACATTGTATGTTGTGCAGATAAATGAAATAGCAATAACAAGGTCTCATCACTTAGCTCTAGTAACTGGTTAAAATAAACCCAAACCCTCCAACACTGAATGGGGTCTGTTTCCAGCAGAGGAAGAGCACAAGTGCTCTTCGTGAGTCTTTTAAGGCTTTGTAAGTCAAACCCATAAGAATATATTGCACTAATGAGTTACACAGACCTTTGATAGGCAATATATTTATTATTATTATTATTATTTTAAATGAAGGGTAATATAGATCACATCGTTATTTATTGGTATTTCTTAGCCTCATCATTTTGTTCATGGTACAAAGAGTTCTGTGAACAAGGAGTTTCTCTACTCTTAAGTGACAGCTGTTGCAGCTGGCAGGGTGAGGTGTTGAGGAGCAGCCACACGAGTTCAGGATCTGTGACCCAGAGTTTTTGCCAAGGCTACTGGTTACTCTACAGTTAGTAGAACAGAAATTATAAGTTCATACTGCGTCCCCGTCTCCGTTCATATTATTTGATTCAAGTTAAGGTAAAATTACCTGATTTCTAAACATTACAATTATTTCTGTTTAGTAGCTTGCAACAAGTTTATTTTATTTTATTTTCAAATTTACAGAATTTTTCATATTTCTTACTCCAAGGGCTATCCTGATAACATTGATGTTTTATTATTAAAAATACAGAAAATCTAAATAGTTTTATAAACAGTTTATAATTTTTTATTAAAAAGTATCAACAATTTCTGCAAAATTCACTTTTAGAAAGAAATCTGGTTTGTAAATAATTTTTCACGAAAATTTGTCACCTAGAGCTAGTAGTGATCTAGTTAGTGGTATATGGTTGTTTTTATGCCAGCTCTCAATTAAAATGCTAAGCTTTTTCAAAGTCATATTGCACTTTGCCTGAAACAAGCCTTTCTTGTCTCTCCTTTTCTTGCCTGTTAGGCATTGAAGGAAGAAGGACTAACCTAGGAAGATTAGTAAGGTCACTAAATCTGGACTGGGGAAGTATCAGAGCCAGTGCAGCCTCTGTTTATTCCTTCCCTTCAGGATTACAGATGCTTTTTTCACAGCTAGAGTTCATAGGACAGGGAAACTGATAAAGATGGGGAAGACAGAACAATTGAGCAATTTTTGCTACAGTAACATAATCCCTGCTTTAGTAATCCTTAATTATATCAATGTGCTTTAAAAACAACTTGTTTTCTTGCTACCCAACGAGGTTCTTACACAATAATACTACATCACACCCCCATTGCTGGCTGTGTAGAAATTACAAGGTGAGTCAGTGCAAGCATCAGGAAAAGTCATTGGGTCTTGTTCTTCTATCTACTCCTTCGTAGTGATTTCTCAAATAAGACCTCATTTTTTTCTCTGAGTTTAAATAAATAAAACTGGACTAATGATGCTATTAATGCAACTCCATTTTAGCTGTTTTCTGTTGTAAAAAAAAAAAAAAAAAAAAAAAAAAAAGACTGAGATTTGCCTTGAAAAACACCTCAAGGTGAAGTAGGTTATTAAGTGAAAATGCTTGACTGGAGGAAATAGCAAAAAAGGGGAGGAACTGTCTAATTCAAAAGTGGAAACATTTTGTCCTGTTTACTATTCCTGCAGCCCAAGCTTCTTTTCATTCTTTTCCTCTTACTGGTTCTTCCAGTTAAACTTCTTCCTTTTTTACTACTTACTATTTTAATTCTCTCCCTTCCTTATACTCATTGTGTTTCCCTTGTTTGATAATTGATTGCTTAAAACAGAGGTGAGTTGAGCTGGGAAGGAATTAAAAAAAGTGTGTGTAAGAAGGCTGAAGGAGGAAAAGCATTCAAACAACTTTACTAATAAATACTTTTATTTGAATTGCATTCAGTATAGAGAAAATGAGGCACTAGACAGTTATGCATTTTGTGTTTGCTAAGGAAAAGGAGTGTATTAGGCATTGCTTGCTATTAACAAGTGCTTAGTTTTGTTTATCTCCTTGCGTATTGATAATATTTATTAAAATAATGCTCTCTTCCTTATTGTCCCTGTCACTCCAATCAGTATTTTGGCCCGGTGGTTATTATCAGTGTTTATCTGGTAGCTTAGAAATCAAAAGTTACCTGCTAGCTTTTATTTATCATGATATACGTAAATTATATATGAGTCCCTTAGTTCAAGCGGGTGTTATTTTGGTTATGATAACTCAGGCTGTATTTCAGGTGTTTCACTGGCAGTGTAGTTCTCTGGTTTTACTCTTGTGGTGTCTCTAGGTTTGAGGTAAGCACACAGAGGATACCTTATGCACCCTGACATGACCCCACATCACAGTTGCTCTTGCAAGTAACTTCTCTCGAGTGTATTTCTCTTCAGTGACAGTCTGCTTGGAAGCTAATGCAATGTAGATCTCATAGCTGGAATTGATCTATATGATGCTGACTCTGTGATTCAAGCATACTCTAATGATCTGATTAATTAGCACTTTTTCAATGTCCCTACTGTTGAGGTGAATTGAATGAAATGGGTAAGTTCTCTGAAATGTTTGCTGTCAAATTCTGAAAAAAAAAAATGGCTTGAGAGATGCACCTGCTTTGCTCCCATTAATCTCCTTTGGAGGAATTTTAAAGTTTGAATTTCAGGGTATGTAAAATTTGTAGTAACCTACTCTCAAGCATCCTTAGATGAAAGAGATGGCTACAGAGATATGAGCTTATTTGTTTTGCTCCATATAATATTTCCACTACCTCTTTCTTTGTGCATAATGGAACTTCTTGCTCAGTAGCCATGGGAAATCTGGCCAGGGATCTCTGATAAACCCTGTGGCAGCAGTTGAGAACTAGAAGAAGAATTGTCCAACTGTGCAATGCTAAGATTTGACAGAGGAAAGTCATCAGAAAGGGACTGAGAAAAGTAAATCTGCTCCAGTAAGCCCTGGTACAGAGAAACTCCATATCAGCAGTTTTAGCTTGGATATCAGGCTGTTATCAGGAGTAATCAAGGTGTAAGTACATGTTTTGCATTTTCTGTCTTGGCTGGCTACTGGAGGAGGCTTAGTTCCTCACTAGGGTTAGTTTTCTGTGTTGGAATTTGAAGAAGAATACAAGATCTTTCCTTGTTACAGCTGTGCAGAAATTCTGCTATGGATGAAGCAAGGGAAAGACCTGTGGTCATATATCGGAGAGGAGTCATGTAGAAAAGGTCGTTTTAGTTTCAGTTCAAACCAGTGCAGCTAGTCTTAGTATAGGATATTAAGAACTAAGCTAGTTATGTTGTTTAGGCTCATGGATGGGAAATGCAGTGCAGAAAATTGCCAAACCTGCCTGCTTGTGAACATAAACTCTGCCCACATTTACATGAAAACCAGGTACAACAGACTCTGGGTTTTCTGAGGTACTGAATAGAGATTTGCACTTCATTATAATAAAGAAAGAGGTTAATATGAAAAGATTTTTCTTTTCTTTGTGTGAGCATGGATAGTGATGCTGTGAAACCCATGAGACTCGAAAGTAGTTATTGAAGGGAGCTGAATGTGTAGAATGAACTGATGAAGTGACCGAAGAAACACCTGTTTTGTACTGCATTTTAAAGGTAGGCTCTCTAATCAAGATCTGTTTCAATTGAGTAAAGCATAATGAAAATCGTAAACTACCTTGATAGAGATTGTAAGACTAACTGAAATTGAGTGTCTCCTGAGGTTGAAATAAAAAAATAAAAAAATAAAATCTAGAGAAATACTTGTGGGCTATTTTCTCTACATCAAATATCAGGTAAATATATTATTTTTAAGTGAAGAATAATGTGTAGTGCTCACCAAATATTTGGAATTACGTCTGCCTGTGGAATGAAGCCAGGTTGGCCCAAGTGAACTGGTGATAGTGGCAAGAGTACAGTCAGTTTGCCAAGACTTCTGCCAATATTTGATTATCTAGAATAATATTAGTCTGTATGATTGACAGGCTTGAATTTTTTACTTTCTCAGAAATATATTTATATTGTTTTTCAAAAGGACTTAGGCAATTTTCTCTATTTTGAGAGCTAGTGGAGTGTATGAAATGTTCAAGACACTGGCAGCCTTCAAAATACAATCTTCTGCTAAAACTGTCCCATACAGGGCTTGGGCAATTTGGTTGTTACTAACAGCATCTTGATGCTTTCATTTTGAATTGTCACTTTTTCAGTAATCTGTAGAATATTTTGAATGTCTAAAAGTTATGAGTTTACTGTATTAGGAGCCACTAAGATGAGTATTTCTTTAAGGAGTTTAATACTTATGTGCTTATGAGTGCAGTCACATCTTAGATGATGTGAGGGAGATGCATGCAAAACAAATTCCAAAACAAATACTCCAATACTACTTCTTGAAGATGGTCTCAATCTTTTTTTTTTTTTTTTTCCTTCATGGTCCCCAAAGCTTACTTTCCTTCTGCTCAGTCTTCAGATTCCTTTTTTTTTTTTCCTTTCTACCTCTAATACCTTCCATTAATGCATTTGGGTTGGGAGGCTTACAGGTTTTTTTGTGCTCAGAAACCACACGTTTAGCATTGTTTTCTAGTACTTCCTCCTTGTTTGTTCCCTGAAAATTAACTGGAGGAGAAATAAGAATCTTTTACAGTTGACCTCTTCATTTTATTCATTATTCTAATTAGCTGGAATCACTTCTATGTTAATTGTTCTTGAGATTGTCTTATAAGTGCTTTCAGAAAGGGTGCACGATACATCAAATGGTCCATGTCAGCAAATGGTTGTTCAGTTCATGGTGGGAAACAATGCACCATTTCACAAAGGCAGTCTTCAGCATGACTTTATTCTCTAAATTGCCCAGGGCAAGCCTGTATCTATTCATTGGCTCTGGTGGGAACATGGTCTCACTAGATTAAACTCTACTTTTGTAAATCCCTCCTCAGTTGTACAGACCACGTTCATTAAATCAATCAGGATCATTCAGATGTGCATTGACAAGTTTCCTAAACATCTGCAAGTCAGCTTTCTCCTTTGTCTCTTAGGGGAGTCCTCGTGTTCCTATTTCAAGAGCAACTGTTTAGCCATATCCTGTGAAGTCACCATGTGGTTCTGGTACCTTGCAGCGAGGCATGAAGCTCACCTGTTAGGACTGGAGTGGGAAATATCACTGATGAGGACCTCAGAGTTGCCAGCAGGAGCCTGCCCTTGATACTGGATGGACAGGCAGAATCCTGGTGCTGGGGAGCTGGATTTTGGGGAAAAATCTGAAAACTCTGGTGCCCAGCTATAGCACTTCTAATTGCTACTTTTCTAATTCTTTTCTTTCTTTCTTTCTTTCTTTCTTTTTTTTCTTTAATCAGCAGTTCTCTTTTTAGAACCAGTCAGCAGCAATTTTTCTCCTCCTCCCCCTGCTCCCCACTGCTCTGTCAAGAAACGTGTGGCTCCCAGGGATTGCAGGGAGCAGTTAACAGAGCAGTCAGGAAAATCCTTCATAATATTAAGAAACGGGATGATGGCTTTTCTTGCCTGAAGGTAAAACTAAATTTGAGCAGCAGGGGGCATGGAGAGCGTTTGTGAGCGTAACCGCAGGCTGAAAAGCTAACCTCTTCTCTCCTGCACCTTGTTCAGGAGGCCCAGAGGGGAGTTTGAACGTCAGGTTTAAGTGTGCTGGATTGCTCTTCTCTAAATCTCACAGACTCTCAGGGGTCTGATTTTTCAACAAGAAGTGGACAATGCGAGAATGAAATAACTGTCTGTTACCTTTTTTGTGATTCACAGTGTTGTGCCTGTAAAAGAACAATTCCTGTAATTATTACCTGTGTCCAAGTTTTATTAAAACCCTTTAGCTTAGTGTTCAGCCTGTGGTCTTAGGGGAAGAAGGTGCTTTTAAGAGCAGAACTTGCACCTTCCCTTACCCCCTGCACTGTCCTCCCCAACATTCTTTTGTACTCCTAATCATTTTCTAATTGTTGGTGCTCCAAACAGTTGCTTGTAGAGAAAGGGTTTTAGCCCAAGAGGCCTCTGGCAGTTTTTCCTCATTTGTCTCCTCCAAAGGATGGGATCTCTTAATCTCCTCACTCATTTGGAGCCAGCCTCCCTGCTGCTGAGGGAGGGATGTGTAGCTTCTCTGCCACCGTCCCTATCAGATAAGCTGCTGAAATGAAAGTGCCATGACTCATTAGGGAGACCTGGTTTTTGCTGTCTGTTTTCTCAATGCTCCTTGGTTTGTCCCAGGTTGTGCTTCTGACTGGTATCCCTGGGGCCTTTCATTCAGAGCAGTTCCTTCATTTCCTTTTCTGGTGGCACTTCTGGAAACAGCTCTGTTTTGGGGGATCACTTCCTCTCCTTCTCTGCCAGACCCTGACATAACTTCATCATCTATGGGTTGTTGAAGATACAAATTCCCATTCCCAGGGCAGGAGTTTTCCTCTTTGTTCTCACATCCTTTTTCTAGCTGGAATCTGGGTGACTGTATTTACTCATTGGCCATAGGAAGACAGCAAAGCACAGTTGTTTTGTAGACACGCACCTTCAGCCACAAATTTACCATGTGTCCTTTCAACCTTGTGTCATGAGCACAAGAAGGGAAATACTCCAGGATTTCTCAAAGAGGGCTAATACGCCATGACCAGCTCTTTGAGGTACACTCACAGCTCCTTTTTACCAGTTTGTGCCTTCACCCTTGGAAAAAGCAGCGTCATCTTCCTTGGCATCCTTCTCAGTCCTTGACAGTAGGCCCCAGGAAGCCTAGTGTGGGATTCCAACCATTTTTCTTTCAGTTAGACTTCCCTGGTGATGAGCACAACTAAGTACTCATGTCAGCTTTGGCTGTTTTTTCAGATCCAAATTAATCTGTTATGTGCTTTAAATGCTGCTCTGCTGGCTCTACATATTACCTTGTAACCTCTTGCAGGCACAAAAAGTGGCCTGGGCAGCTGGAGAATCTGTTACTCCTCGCCCTTTCTCCACTGGGCCAGGACATCTAGAAGGAGAAACTCCATCAAAGCATCTGGCTGGCCACTCTGTGATTTTTACCTGGAATGCTCCTGTGGTTTGTTAAAAAAAAATAAAATTGTGCAAATGGCAATATCAGTATGGCTGCAGTGGAAGAAAATATTTTTGTCCTAAGTCATAGTATGTATGTGAATGTGATCAGGACTTTAAAGTAAGTCCAAGTCAAGTTTAGCAATCATCTTGAACGTAGTATGTGCAGTGTTCTGAGAAGGTGAGATGAGAAAATTAGGTACTTAAATTGCACTGCAATGTCACAGTTGTTTATAATAGTAGAGAATCAATATTCCAAGTGTGAAAATGAATTTCTATTTATTCTTTGTTGCTTAAAAGTGGTGAAACAAAACAGAAATCTAACACTTTTATTCCTTCATATAGGATCACTTAATTTGCTATGGAATTTGCTTATTTTAAGTAATATTGAATCCTGTTAACAATTACATAATTTACCTTATGCTTCGCAAAATTTTGACTTTTTTTTTTTTTTTTTTAACTGCCTAATAATCAGTAAGATTCAATACTTACTGGAGTGTGAAAACCAGAGTTTTCCTCTATTTGACAGACTTTATTAAAATCTCAGGACTATCAGTACTGTAATAAATTAAGGGTGTATACAGGGAATTTGTGCAAAGATGCATAATCCTACATGTTATTAACTACTAATATGACTTAGTTACTCAATTAACTACTGATAGAACTTCTGGGTCTCCAAACTGTCATTTGTCAGTTGTGGTCAGTTTGCACAGGGCTCCAAGGTTTAGCTAGAGAGAGGAATTACAATGAGGAGTGTGAGGACATGGCACAGTACGGAAGGCTATGAAGTTGCCTCACCTCTTCCTCACTGAACAGAGGCTTTACGGCAGCCTTCAGTGAAGCACAGGTTATTGTACGCCCTTGCTGAGAAGAGGAGTTCAGGGTGTCGTATCTGCTTATAGCATTGTATAGATGTACTGATACTTCAGTTAAATGTTTCGTATAATGTCACGGTGGTCAGTGATTAATGCTGAAGACTATCGGCAGACCGTTCACCCAAAAGTTATGTCTTATCTATCTGAAAATAATTGTGCAAAACATAACTTTGTTCTGAATGGATGTCAAAATTGTGTATTGCAGTGAGGGAGCACAAGATATTGCCACAGAAGCCAATCAAATAGGTAATTCTTCAGAATTATGGTTGTTGTTTTTGTTGTTGTTGTTGTTTGTTTTTATTTCATTTCTATCTCATAAAGGTACACCTTATTTCCACTCCACTCTTTAGAATAAAAATTGCTTGAAGCAACTCTACAATGAAGTTTTTTTTCTCAGCTTTGGAATTTCTGGAGCGTGTGTATTTAAATAAGAAATTATATTTCCTAAAAGTATATGGTTACTATTCATAGGCAAATTATGTATGATTTCCTGTCCTGTGCTTGGCTTAATTTTTGTGTGTTATACCTGTAGATCTTCCTATTTTAGGATCCATTCAGGGAAAAAAAAAAAAAAAAAAGGAAAATAAAAGCCCTCTTTGAAATGAGAATTTCCAGTCTTTCAGGGGGGACCCAAGAGACTTACGTAAAATTTGTGTCTTTGTTGTTGACATTGTTTTCCAGGACTTGCAGACAGAAGTCTGTTGTTTAACCTCACTCAAACTTAAACAAGTGCTTCCCGACAGATTTCTAGCAGGAACTGTTGGACCACTATATCACAACAGCTGTCAGATGCTCTGTAAAGATAATTACCCCCACATACTCACTTGACCCTGTAAATTAAATTTGGATACACCTTGGAAATATAATTGGCCACACTAATAGTTAACTTTTTCTCTGGTAAAATGTCATGTTTGTGCCAGGTGTGGGGCAGTGGAGGATGCCATAAGGGTAGGGGCTGAGAAACGGGGAGAATGGAATTGATTATAACTAGTATAAATTTCAGATGATGTAAAGCATTGGCTCTTTGCACAGCGAAACCAGTGATTAAAGACCTGGATAGTTCTACACAATTGACTTATACTCTAGAGTGGTGTTCTCCAAATTACAAAACCAATCAACCACCCTAATTGCCTTCATTCAAAACCAGTCACCAATTTGATTCTTTTACCAGCCAAATCAGACAGCATAAATCAGGCAGTATGAGTGTCGGGGAATGCACGTTTGGGACCCAGCCAGATCTTATGTAAACCTAACAGTAATGTATTAAATCCATGGTCAGGAGAGATTTGCAGTTCTTGTTTCAGCACAGCATCTCCTTTCGGCTTTCTGCGATGTGGTGAGCGTAGAGCTGAAATACTCCAGATCTGATTGCAGACCCCCAGCTACAGCGGTGTGGCTTTACAATGGCTGTAGAGTATGTGAGGGCTGAACGGGGTCTTTACTTTGTAATGTCTGCTTTTATTAGGATTTTTCTATAAAAGGCTCTAATGGGATTTACTTTGCTCCCATTGAGTCAAACTGTTACTGACATTAGTGAAAGCAAGTTCAGGCCCTACTCAGCTTTTCACTGTTGTCGTAAAAGCATTTGTTGGTTTCTTTTAGTGGAGTGGAGCTAATTCATTTTCGTTTTCGGCATGCATTCTCTTCGTCTGCTTTTGTGCACGTTCTATTTTTGGGAAAAAAAAAAAAAAAGACATCATTTCCTTATTTTGAAGTCTAACCCTTTTTCAACACGCCTGTCACCCACTAGTATAAATGGGAAATGGAGCTGTATGGCAGCTTCTGGATCTTGGACTCACTGCATGACTATGGAAACAATTAAAGATTGCACTCTGCCTGAGGAGTCTTTCCTTTGGAAAGAGGACTGAACTGCTGTCTAACCATCAGTAGGACTTGAATGCCCCTTAAAAATTCTCCAAGCCCAATATGACTGTCAGTTTAGGAGGTGAAGTCACGGACAGGCAGTAAAAGATATTGCTGGGCAAACAGCAGCAGTTAAAAGCAAATAGATTAGCCACATGCTAGAAGTATAAGAATAGAAAATAAATCTGCCACTGATGGGTCCTTGTAAGAGGTGGTGTAACAATTTTTGATCACTATACATATGAATCCGATGTGAAGAATCACCACTGTATGCTCTAATATGAAAAAAGGAGAAAGACTGAAGAATTTAGAGAATTTCCATCGCTTTCTAATGTGAACAAGAGAAGGACAGTGTAGATAACTGACAAAATAACAGAATAAACCTGGAATGAGGTACAGAACATTTCACTGATATATGAAAAACTATGAATGTCACGTTGAAGACTTGACTTGTTTCTCTTTCTAATTCTGCCAGTAATAAAAAAACATGGACATCTGATTTTCAATAGAATGTAACGATGTTCCATAAAAATATAGTTTATGTCATAGTCAATCTGTGATACTTCTACAGGAGAAAACAAGCTGTGGTGGCCACGTTGTGATTGTTATGACCATGACCTTTTGCCTCTACAAAGATTTATATGTACAGATAACTCATTCTTATTTCTGCATGCAAATGTATCTGAAAAAGAACCCTCTACTGCTGAATAACATTGCCCGACTTTCCAAGTGTGTTTTACCAATCCTCTCGGAAGTTTTCTAAAATATTGCCTCTAAGCTGATGAACAGGATGCCAGTTTATAAAACAATGGCTAGCATTTACCATAAGCATCTGAAAAAAAATATATTTCCTGTTTCTTAATGTTTTCTGAAATAACTGGAAGATGCACTCTTTGACTTCCTTTGGCTGCTAAGTGGAGTTCAGATGCACCATTGTAAAGCAGTAAAGAATTGAAGAAGTAAGCACATTTGCAAGCAGCTTCAAGTAAAGGCTTATGTAAAGGGACATTGTCATAACTTTTTAATTCCAGTTAATTTTATGAAATTGGCGTGTTATTCACTGCTACATATCTAGGTGCATGTCATTCCTCACTCAGCTTGGACACGGGAGAGAAATGGAGAGGCATGGTTGTGTTGGAGTTGATTGCATGTGCAGGACCTGAACCAGGAGGAAGGAAGCTGGCTACAAAGCAGAGGTTATGCATGATTTGGTAGAGGAGTCAAAGGAAGGGCAATAAGGTCTTTTTTTAGGAAGCTCTGACCTAAGTGTAGACAACACTTGAGACTGTTTAGAAAACTAAAACAAATTCTTGGCTGGCCCTATAATCCTATCTCAAGCTTGTAGGCCTGCCTGCTTGTCACCAAGGAGTTACACAGCAAAAATGATAATGAATTCTTTCAGGAGAAGATATTGTCATATTGTATTACAGGATGAGTAGAGGGGAAGTTGATGCACTGGAAGGTGGTGATGATGGGAGAGCCCAGACAGCAAGGTGCTACTTCTGTAAAGAAACATAGAGCTGCTGTGCTGAAAATGAGCTAAGGAAGGAAACTGGAGCATCATCTTCACAGGGTATCGTGAATACCTGCATAGAAGGCCCACAGGGTTGGGCTCATTTCTGTTCAAGTACAAATATCCCATTCTTTCCTGCAAGTTTCTCATCCCAAACCCAAAATGTAGTGATCTAGCGGAAGAACCTGGGAAGGAGCAATGAAGTCTGAGCAGGGCTGAAGAAGCCCTTCCCCCATCCACCCTCCCCTTCATATGCTGAGGGGAGTGTGGAGAATTTCTTTTGAAAAGTGGTATTGTAAGCTGTAGAGAGGAAGGAATTGAGTGCTTCCCCGCATGAAATCTAATTGCATAGTAAATATTTTTTTCTCTCTTTTCATTTGTCCCCTTTCTGTTATTTTCCTGTTCTATCTCCTGCTTTTCATTCCTTCATAATCTCTCCCTTCTCTTCCATTCTGATTTGATCTGTCATTTTGTTGTCCTGTCTTTTGCTCCGATTTCAGAAACGCACCTAAATCATTTCACTAAATATAGCAGTGCTCCAGTCTCTGTGCTTTCTCTTCTAAATGACTGTAGTCTGGAGCCTGTGTTCTGCCACCTGTGCCCTGTACCACATCTACCAGTGCAGGGGTAGTTTTGTCCCTCCCATGCTCCCAGAAGGGGGGAGCACTGCAGTCTGATATATGGGATTTAAAGAAAAAAGCCCTAAGTGCGTATAACAAATCCCTTCCTGCAGTAAGTAACCGACTCTTTGGAACACAAATAAGGTTTTGTCTTGCCAAACCTTGAGATGGTCTCAGATACCTCTCTTTTAAGAGAGAGGAACATACGCAATATATTGATCTTCCTTAAACCTCAGAAAAATTCCCGTATTTTTACGGTGACTGGTCCGAAAGATCTAGTTCTGTGGGATGCGAACAAAGAATCCCAGATTTCAGTCTGCAGGCAGATGGACCTTTAAGCAAAACTCCCTGCACAGCAGGGACATCTGTTACAATTTGTGATCCACAAACTTTAAGGATACTCAAAATTCAGTTATGGGGCTCAATCCTTAGCTAGAAGGAAAAGGCAAAGTCTGTGTTCTGTGAGATTTACTAAGAGCTGACATAGTTCCTGCAGCAAACTGGAGCTACGTGGGTTTAACCTCATGTTAGCAGAGAGCATCTGATTTGTTCCTGTGGCTGGCAGTTGCCAGAGCACAGCGTGGACATCCTTTCTCCTTCTTTATCCTAGAAGGCCTGACTGAGGAGGTGAGGACAGTGACAAGCAGCTTGGTAGAGTCATTAAATGGGTACTGAACATCAAGGTGGTATATATTTTTTTTTTTTTACCAATGGGAATTTTTCATTGACCCCGTGGAACCAGGAGCCAGCCCAGTTATTTGCATTTGTCTTTAGTATCTTCTGCATGCTCTGTTGGTAGTTAAAGGATACCAAATCATTTTTGACACTGGAGTCTGGTGTTTGAAACAGGAGAACTTTTTGCTGCCCTACTTTAAAACAGGTTCATTAGTTGGTGACTGATATGTATTTAGGACAAACATCATTTTCTATTAAGTACAGGAATTAATTTATTCAATACATCTTTTCTTTAACAGTTTTCAAGGTTTTCTGGAAAAAAATCCTTGACGCTTTTCCCTGCAGTAGTCGCTTCTGGTGGTGATGGTAGTGCAGTTGTGACATGGTGTTTTTAAAATGTTAATGATTAGCTTGGAATTTTTTCAGTGAATGATAAGTACTAATATGGGATAAGAATCATTTAAGACTGGACTGAAGTAATTGGCTATATTTGTGACTCATTAAATGTTTATGCTTTCTCTTCATCAAGTTAATTCTTTCAGCACATACTTCTTGATCTGCCTTGCTTGCAAACATTAAGCTAGGGATTCAAGGAGCTTTGGTTAGATGCTCACAATGTGTTTTGCTTGGACAGACAGGACAAACAAAATTCACAGGACTGTGTTGCTGGCATACCACAAGCTATATATTTTCTTAAAAATTCCATCCTTAGCCTCTGTGTTTGTCCTGCCTTTAGACATGAATTAGGATTATGTTTATAGAAGTTATGAACTAATGTCTGTGAATATTTTCCCCCATAATATCCAGAAGGCAAACAGAGCCAAAGCAATATCAATTTCTTCATTCAAGGAATATTTATGAGAGATATTTAGATATTTTAAGTTCTGCTCTACAAATTTCCCTTGATATCTCAGCTTCTTCTATCCCTGATTGCTGGTGTCACAGCTTTTCTGCAGCAGTGCTTATGCCAGCAAAGGCTTGGAAAAGCCGTCTGTAACTTAAAACTTTATTTTCAAATTCATTTCACAGGGTATACCTGGCAAGAAGTCAAAATGCTTCATTGTGCGATCTTTCCATTCTCTGCACTACATAACATGGCTACAGCTCTCCTAGCTTTCCTTCCCATTATTAGCTTCCCCCTGCTACCCCGAATCTGTCTCCACATGGTCTGACCTTTTTCCTTCTGGAGGAGAAATGTGGAACTACAGTGTGAATATTAATTTAGCAATTGAACTGTGTTCTCCAGCTACAACTTTCCTGCACAGATATAACGGGCAAAAAGAATTGATTTCACATCTGCTGGTGTTGGACTGATGCTTCATTGCACACCCTCAGGAGAAAAAGGAGATATACCGAGCTCCTCTGTTTCTCCTTTGTTTGAGGTAACATTTGGGGGTACTAGGACCTGAGGAAACAGCCAAAAGCTGTGACGGGCAGTTCAGGGTGGGTATCAAGAAAAGCTTCTTCATTGAGAGGGTGGTCAGGCACTGGGACAGGCTGTCCAGGCAAGGGGTCACAACACTGAGCCTGCCGCAGTTCAAGAAGTGTTTGGACAGTGCTCTCAGACACATGGTCTGATTTTTGGGTGTTTCTTTGGGGACCCAGGAGTTGGACTTGATGATCCTTGGGGGTGCCTTCAAACTCAGGATATTGTATGATTCTTTTCTATGATATAATAAATAAACTTGTGTATTATTCAGAATGGACACCCAGACCAATGTAGTCATTTCATAACCTTTAGGGAATATTCAGCAGAAGAAACTTACTGTTTTTAATGTGGGCCTATAAAGTATTTTATCTATTGAATAGTTAACATTCGGTGGAGATTCCCATGATTTTATAGCTCTTGAGTATTGCTTAAGGTTATTTGTTGATACTATTTAGCAAGAACAATGTTTCACTCTTTTTTAATCTGTACATAACAATATTCCAGCAGAAGTGTTCCCAACTCTTTTTCTGTAATTTTTGAAATTCCACCCAGGTTTAGTCATTAGTGTTTTTGCTTGTTTGTTTGTTTTTACATCACCTGTTTATTCAGTGATATTTGGAAAAAAAAAAAAAAAAAAAAGGTGACAAATGTTCTTTTTAGACTCTAAATTGTAATAGGAAGAAGGAAAACACTTGACTGTGCACTCATTGGTAAAGTTGTCAATTATTTAAGTGAAAGGAGGGCTACCCCTTGGTGTTTCTGTTTGCAAAATTACAGTAAGCGGTCTTTTTCTAAGGGAGCACAAGATTAAGGTAAGATGCTAGTAGACTGTGCTTAGAAGAACGTCTTTCAGAGTAAACAGCAGCATGTATGGATTTTGTAGTGATAATAAAGCATGTAACTGAGCATTGTACATGTAACTTTTCATTGTACATGAAAAGTTTCTCTTTGAAACTTTTCAAAGTGATGCTGCCCAATTTGTGACTTTAGCATGAATTCGTGTTATCTTACCTCACCCCTCCAACCTGGACAATGTTGTGACTGTTTTGCTTTATTTTTTAATAATAAGCACACAAATGCTAAGTGAGCCTTAGGGAAACAAAATGACCGACCACCCTGCAACCTATATATTCAAGCTATAGTAGCCAAAAAAAAAAAAAAAAAAAAAGGAGAGAGAGAGAAAAAAAAAGTCCACAATCTTTCTTCTCAAGAATATTATAAATTTGTGGCTATCTTACTATCTCAGCATAACTCACTTTGTCAATCCTGAACAACAACAACAACAAAAAGTTTATAACAGCTCTTAAAATCAGGTGGGATGTCTGTGCTCCTTGCTGGAGACAATTAATAAAAGTAGATTCATTAATGTTGGACATTTGGGTACTGAAGCTTTGTTGGCTGTTATAAACCTCAAACTGTTTTACAACCAGTTTAATCTTGTACTTTGAACTGTTATTTGTTTCCCGAAAGACAAATTATAAGGATATAAATTTTTAGGGGGGAATTTTTCATGAATTGACCTAATTTCAAATTGTTAACAACATCTGAATAAAGAGAAATGAAAAAGATTTCAAAAAAGTGTGTGCAAATGAGTGAAGAGAGGAATCGGGGAAGACACAGGTTCACTGAAATATCCAAGATTTTAAAGAATGGCGTGAAGTCGGTCATAATTTTACATCTAGATCCAGTTTCCCTACTTAAATTTACTTCTCCTGCAAATTATTGATTTTTCAAAAGCAAAAATAAGTGTTCCAGTTCAAATAACACAACTATTTCTTATGCATTGTCATCCTTTTTTATACAGAAATGTGGATTTAAAAAAAAAAAGATACAGTGGATCACCTTTTGAACATTTTAGCCCTAACAGAAAGTGAGTAAAATTAGAAGAATGCTTGTGTAGAAGAATATTCTGTCTCTAGACCTCAGCTGCGCCAATATTTTCTCCAGGAAGTAGGGGACATAATGAATGTGTATGTGTTTTTTTTTTTCCTTTTTTTTTTTTTTCCTTTTTTTTTTAATGAGTTTATTAAAAGAAAGAGGTCAACAAGGCTCCTGACAATTTGCAACCCTGATACCCACAGAGGTATGTGCATAAAAGCACTATTTATTGACTTCTCCGAAGATCAGAAATTTTGCATGATGACTGTATTGATTGATTTATTTATTCCTAAGTAAGAAAATACACAAGGGAGAGAAATGAATAATCTGACTGTGTTTTAGAGATTAGCATAGTGGAATTCTCTTGTAAAGATCAAACAGGGCCATATGCATCCTCTGGTTTTGATTGCTGTATCACAGTGATCGATGCAGCAAGGCCATATCAGACCATTAAACATCCCTTGTTCCATGAGCCATTGCTAAATGCTTCAGAACAAGGTGCAAGATATCCTGTAGATAATAAGAGTGGAATATGCTGCCCAGAGAGTATTAATCTTCCTAGCCTTCTTTTATAGCCTGTATCATGAAGATTTATATCCTTTTAAAACAAACAACAAAATCCCCCCTTTCCTATCGAAGTCTCCATCTTTTTGTTCTTGCAAAGAAATACTTTTTTTTTTTTTTTTTTTTTTGTCTTCAGCATAGGATAATTTCTGTTGGACATATAAGCCTTATAAATGAAAATCCATGTATAATTCTACTAATATAAAGAATCTTTTGGGCTTCAGTAGAATTCCTTGTGTGCTTTACAGTTAAACGTACGCATAAGGAGCTCGATGCAAAGGGACCTCCGCATCTAGAACAAAATTGACATCTTGTTCTTGAATGGTACTTTCTAAAGTTTTCCAGTTTTCATAGGTGAATTTTTATCAGTCTTGTCAAACTGTATGATTCTGATGTTAAAGAAACAAATAAACAGCATATCTGCTACTTCATCTAACAAGTTTGCTGTTCTTTGATCGGCTATATTTGATCCATGAGCTCACAATTACATAGAATTTGTTACCTTAATTCAGTATTCATAGCAGCTTCTTTCTTCTGCGCATTTCTTCTTAAATAAAGTTTTTATTTTATCCCCAAATTTTACTTTTTTATTAAAAAAAATATTTTTTTAGAGTAAAAGATTCAGTTTCTTAAAAAAATATATATTATTATTATTTTTTGAATTAACTAATAATTTCTCTTGAGAGTTTGTTATGAATCAATGCTTCTGGCTCAAATTAGGTATTTAGGCAATAGTAAAAAAAAAAATATATATATATGCATCTTCTATTGTTTTGATCTAATTTAGTGATTCCTATTAGATAAGTATACTTAGGAAATATGTATTTTTCTGTATCATGGCCAGAATGAAAGAGAGCTGTAAAAATTTGATAACCCGGGATTCTGCTGGTGTTAGCATGTATTCAGTGTATTTTTTAATTTTTAAAAAAAATAAATTTTATTTTGTTAACAGGTTGACAATGCCATCAAATATTTCAACACTTTATCTCTGACAAAGATCAGAGATATCTTGTTATCACTTGTACAACAACATCTGCAAATAATCGGGGTATAATGAGAGTCTGCAAAATTTTTCTAAAATTAGAGGGGTGGGAACATGTACTTAGCTTTTGGAATATGAGGTAAAGTTTTCTTCCATACTCAAGGTATATAATACCATCTTTTTTTCTGTGCCCTTCATCCATGTTACATAAAGCATAAATCTTAGCAGCAGCCAGTTTAATATATATACAAATTAACTTTTCTCCTTAAGTCAATGTTTCTCGATATTTCTTTTTAAATAAAAAGTTTCAAAAACAATTAGAAAGTTGTAACAATTTCTAGTTTTTGTCTTTATCAATTAAAGAATAGATTCACATTTGTTCCCTCCCCTTCCAGGTAAATACACATTGATAAATGAGATGGAGCAAAGCTCTATTTATTACTTGGCTCTTTGTCCTCCCCAAACCTACATTTCCCTATATTTGTTTCTGTATATGCTTTAGTTTTCCTAAATCCACCTAATTCATGGTTCTGCTATTAGCTTCCTTAAGAATTTACACTGCCAACAGGTTTAAATATCATTGGAAATATCCTGCTTTCTGCCTGTGTTCTTTATTTCACTTAATCATGCTTATGTGTGTGTATGTGAATTACTGTAAGACCCTTACTATCTTTTGCTGTGCTTATTCCCAGTTTTAGTAGCTTTTGTTCTTACTATATAAATGGAAAATGTTGAAAAACTCATTAGAAAGTTACTGCAGGTATTTGCAATTTGGGGGTTAATTTTTATTCCTGCCACCCAAATTTCTTTTAGTATCTTGAAACTGAATTAGCTGGAGGGTTTCATTTCTTCTGTTTCCAAATTTACTATTACATTTGGCGTTAGCTTGCAATTTTTAGGCACTGTCAATTTTTCTACCAATGTTTTCTGGCTTCTTAGTGACTTCTGGATGTCTGGAACCTTAAGACAATCAGAGAAGAAATAAACTTTTTCTCTTTTTTTCCCCCCTCCTTTGTCAAAAGGACAGAATCCCTCAGAATAGTTGTGACTTTGCTTGGGAAGCTTAGTTCAGTATCACCTGCATTATTACCCTGTTTTTCTTCCTGCTGGAGTTTCTGCAGATTCACTGCTTCTCAGACACTCAGAGGGAGGCAGTGAACTGAAGCCCAGGGCAACAAGTTATGGGTGTGCTTTCACTGTTTGGAAGCTGGACTGTGCAAGACACCATCTTTGATAACAGTAGGTGGTAGTGGCCCATTTGGGTTTTGGTAGAATGATGATGATTTAAGACTTTCTGTTTAAATGGACAGTAGATGTCATTCCCTCTCCCAGAGCGTACAAAAGAGGAAGCAGTAATATTCCCGTTACAGAGACTGGGAAAGAGATTGGAAAATTTGGGTCACTCAATAAGTCTGTTTCAGAGCTAATGATGATTTTTTATTTTCCGAATCATTGTTTTCCTGTTTTCCTCTCTAGGTATAAGGCCTTTTTTTTTTTTTTTTCTTTCCCCAGTATCATACGCAAAGTTCTTTTCTGTTAGGTCTATACTCATTAATTTTCTGTCTTAGTATCTATGTAACAGTTTACTACATGCTAAGCGTTGCTCTTGAGTAATAATGAAGCCACATATATGTGATTCTTGGAGCTTTAAAAATATGTTTTAAACTGAACAAATAATGTATCCATAAAAATATTTTTCAACAGCCTTCAAAGGTATTCCCACAAGTGACTCAGGACTGTGTTGGTAGATAATAGTGTAACTAATGTGGTAAGCCTCTGTACAAACCTTGTTAATATTACTGTTTTTTCCTGTTTCTGTCATAAGGTTGTGACACCCATATGTGTCAGGAAATACAACATACAACTGAATATGCTGTATGGCAAATTTTCCTGAAATCTGTATTCTGAGCACTGGGCTGCAGAGTTCTGTCTACTGACGCAAAAGAAATATGAAATTTAAAGTATAATTTTTAAAGGAATTTCTATAGTAACTGTAATAGTTTAATGCGCTGTTAAACCTCTAGCGTTCTTAGACCGGTGTCCTTATGGAGTGGTAAGAAATTCTATCCATCCTTAGGTTTTATAAATGCAGTCATCAGCTCTACAAGGGATTGTACTTGATAAGCGAAGGTTTTAAACCAATTGGGAATAATGTGACAGAAATCTCCATCTGCATTCATTCCACATCTTGTCTTGTCTAGTGAGAAGTAGGCTCAGAAACACAAAACAGAAAACACAGATGAGACAGGGTAGCATCTGTTTATCCTTGGAGCATCATGCTGTGATTTCTGGTCATCTCCTCTCTTGTCCTCAGTCTCTGCTCCTCGTCTCTCGTCTGGTTCTTGCATCCTGGGCATAAGTACTGTACTTACATTTTAAAATTGAGATGACAAAGTCCTAAGAGCCCAAACAAGCTTCTGGGGATAGGAAGGGGTGCTGTGGTTACAGCAGGAAGAAACACAAAAACAGAGCTTCCCTTCCCCGCGCCCCTTCCCCTCCTTCTTTTGCCTGTCAGGTTTATGATGTTGAACTTCAATAGGAAGGATCTGAATCTTCTTCATACCATTGGGCTCTGGGGCAGAAAAATCCCATAGGCCAAGCTGCGCTGAGTTATTCCCCTAGCTGTCAGTTTTTCCTAGAAGTGCAGCTCTGCGTGCCAGGCTCCAAGGAGCTCAGCTAGATTTCCTCTTCTGCAGTTCCATGACTTCTCTTATTTGATCCAACAGGATTCAAAAGATCTCTGCCTTCCACCTCAAGCCCCTCAGTGTGTAACCTCCTGGGGGTATTTTTTCTCAGCAGGGTAAAATTCATGAAACTTAATTTCACATATCCTGGAAAGCAAGTCTTTGCTACGCTGAATTCAGATCAGTTATAGTCAACTTCACAGTTAAAATTGGTTCATCCCTTTTAATAAATTAATGACCTCTCTCCCTCCCTCTCCCATGAGTGCCCAAAGCTTAAGGGAAGAGGAAGTGGCTTTTCTAGGTAAATCTGTAGCCCTTTGTGCATGTTCCTCTGTTCTGTATTTGATACTCGACAGATATCTGGGGCAGTTGAAATTGATTTAGAGTATCCTGAGAGCTGGACTTGGGTACATCTTTTCTTATTTCTTCTTCACTTTGTAGTTCATTCTGCTTTCTCTTTTATTTTTCATATCTTCTACTGAAGACATGGAATGGTTAGACTGTCTATTACTTTTCTAATGGATTAGATGAGTACGGGAAAAGCCAGAGGATATTAGCTTTTTCACATTCAAATATGTCATATACAATATATGTGGTTCTATGAATATTTAATTTGAGTGAAAGGCCTGTAGTCTTTTATCTGACTGTGATTTCACCGAGTAAGAAATCGCTTTTCATTTCTGGATTTCCTGGATATCTAGTTTGCTTCCTTGCTTTTTAAAACATTCATTGAACATTCTTCTGCCAAACCAAAACCTTTGGCCAGTGTTGATCCCAGTAACAAAATTCATATTGAGTTTTTGTTTTCATTTTAAGAGAAAATTTTGTTCATTCAATTTATTTGACATTTGCTTCCTCCTCCTGAATTCCCTCAGTTGAATCTTCAGGGGCTGTGTTGTCTGTAATGTCCCTCAAGCAATCAAATATGTCGGTGCTTAACACACGATGAGATCTTAGATGTGATATTGAAAAAAACGTAAGCAATATTTTTTTCCCTATATTACTTAATTCCATAAGAAATGTTGTTGAGGTTCAGATTGTTATGCTGGAAATTATAACTCCTTGGTCAGAGAAAGCAAGCTGTTTTATTGTCAAGAGAGCAGGAGCCCGTTCCCCATTCAGCAGTAAAACAATTTATGGGAGGAGTGTTTGTTTCCCCAGCACAAAATAAAAACTGTTTGCAGGGTATTGTAGCTAATGACAGGATGGATAAATCATGCACCTGCAGAACTCCTGGTATACAATAGATACAACATTGCAGGAAAGAAATCATAGCTTTGATAAATGTCCTAATCCCGCAGTGAGGTTTGCAAAAGCATGCAGGTCCATCCACATGAGTTAGTGGCGGAGTGGCACATTGGGTAGCTTTGCAGGATTTATAGAATTCTTCCCAGTGGCCAAATGCATTTCATAATCACAGTGTTTTCAGTAAAGTAAGCATTTGTGGATTAAGAGAGCCATAATGTGCGTGTCATTTTGGAATCAATGCCTTGTCTATTGTAGCTGGGGAAAGAAATCCGACTTTTTCTCATTTGGTAGGATTATAGAAGGGATGTTGTGCCACAGACATTTTTTGGTTGTTCATAAGCATCCTTCTTCCCTGGCATGTGTGCCTGGATTGCTTTCATTGGTTAATATTGCAGACTTGCTTAAATTGTCAGCCAGGTGTTACTCTTGGGATTGTCTAAAAAAAAATTGTACATTGCAGACCTAGTGTGAGGAAAATCATTTTGTATCCAAGACAGGGGTTGATTTATTGTTCAGGGAATAATTCAATATACATATAGTAAACAGATATATCAGAAAAAAACATTAAGATACTGCAGCACATAGTGAAACACACCTTTGGGTACGATAAAAGGGGAAGGAATTCAAGTGTTAATGAAATAATTATTTTTCCCTCTGAGCTATCAAAACCTAATGAGTTTAACAAAAGATGTTAGCTGTCTGTAAAAAGTCCCAATCTAGCAGACAGGCAAGTGCTAAAATCAGTCATCAATCAGTAAAGCTCCTGAACTTGTGTTTCAGTCAGCAGAGCATAGGTCCACAAAAAAAGGAAAGATGTAGGTAAAAACGGGTATGAGATTCTTTTCAAAGCAGAGGAGATGGGAACGTGGAGTTAAGATACTTAATACAAATTCGGTCAAACAACATACCTTTTACTCCCAGTTTACCTTTTACAAGTAATCTGACAAAAATAAAATATGTCCTTTGGAGAGCTTCTCTTCACGTTTCCTTCTGTGGAAGGAAGATTTACATGTGAGCAGCCCATGAACATGTGTCCCCATTCTCCACATCTGTGTACAAAATGCATAACAAAACCAGTACAAGTTTCTCTTCTGCATGTGAAAATCCTTTTCCTATTCTGCAGAAGCCAGTTTTAAGCACAGCAGCATTTCTTGTGCCTTTTACTGTCTTTGCATTGAGCTTGCCTGTGGAGATGCAAGTGGTGACAATGTTTTTTGGGAGGTGCACATGCGCAGAAATTGGCTATAGCCCAGGCTAGAGAACCGTTGAATAACTTTTGGTTGCACCCAGGCTGTCCACATAGGGTAACTAAGAGACTTTAAGTCTTTAATCTGAATTGTTGGTAGCCTGCCTCTTGTCATTAGTTCTTTGCCTGTTGTCACTGACCTGCATGGTATGGTGGCCAAAAAACAGGCTTTTTGTGGTCGCTTTGTGGAACCATGATGCCTTCATATTTTTTCAGCTCCCCTGTTCAATCTCTGTAATTTCAATAGCAATGTTTCATACTTTGCACAGGAAAAAATACTCTTAGGATTCAAGTAACAGTTAAAAGAACAACATGAATTACAGTGTTGAGTCACTGGAAATGACAGCAACTCTAACCGGGAAAGTGTGAAAACCATATATATTCTGTTTTCAAGGCAGAACTCTGGGGAAACATAACAATGACTGCCTGACTTTTTATTTTTTATTTTTATTTTTCTAGAATACATTCCTTGAGAGTTAGTTAGATAATTTGGGATCTATCCCTAAAACTCAGTGTTTTTGCTGGGCCCCATCTCTAAGGAATTCAGCCCTCTGTTGTGTCCAGCCAACCTGGGTCCCCTTGGTCCTGTCTGTGGGGAGCCTGCTGAGTGCAGCAAGCCCACAGGGCTGGGGCAGCTGGGTTGGATCCTCTGCCTTTTGGCCTGATGTGGGCTAGTGCTTGGTGCTCTTGGATCCAGTGGATGAGCAATAGCCTCGTATGTATGCCGAGATATGAAATATAACCTCATCATTTCTCTGTGGTTTCAGTGGAATGCCATTTCTCTCGGGTTATCCTGTTTTTCCAGGTACAGTGTATTGAGTTTCAATACCATGTCTGGAAAAACAATGTTTCTCTTAAAGTTTGGTCATGCCTCTGAAACTTTTTCATAAAGGTTATGAGACAAACTTGATAAACTCTAAATTTGTAGTGGCCAAGTATTAACATCTTAGTTCTTACTGAAACAGATGGAATCTGGTTCTAGACTGCAAATGATTAGCAAGAAATAGTGAAAGATTCTGTTTGGAAAAGTAGCAGCACAAAACTATTTGTTCCTGCTATTGAAAAAAAAAATATATATTTTCTGAAATATCTTTACTGTTTTTTTTTTTTTCTTTTTTCATTTTGAATTGTTATGAAAACTTAAAAAAGGCAAAAAAAACCCTCTCATTGTCTTCAGTTTTGCAATTACCACAGTCTTCAAGGTCTCTCAGGTGGGTCTTGTGAGGAACTGCCTTCAGATTTGGTTTGCCAGTTTCATATTTTCTGTGAGCAAGAAAATAAATGCATCATTTTAGCGCATGCAATAGTGTTCCAGGGCAGCTCTTTTCATTCCTGACTCTTCCAGTTATAGGAAAACTTTGATTTCTATGGGAACAGTAGTGTTTTGTAAAGCATCCAAACTTTTAAGAGTGCAGGGCTGTGCTTTGCATCATGGTCTCATCCAAATACAGGCATGAGGAGACGAAGCAAGCAGCATCTCCAGGATGGTTATTTACTCGGCCTTACCCAGCCCATGTAATCATTTTACATAAATCCAAAAAAACAAACACACAAAAACCAAACCAAAAAAAAAGAAAAGAAAAAAAAGGTACATTTAAAGACAGAACTATTCTGTAATCAAAATCCAAGGGACTGGAGACAGCTCAAGTTGTGTGGGCTAAGAAAATGACATCATAGCTCTGGTAAGTTGCTTTTTGAAGATGAGGTAGTGGGAGGCTGAATTCAGATGTTATTTACACCTCTTTATTCCCACTTTTTTTTTTTTTTTTTTTTTAAGGTAGTACAAGTAGAGAGAGAAGGTAGAGGTGAATAATTGAGCCTCTCACTTCTTTTGGAGTGACAAAGCCATTATTACTCACAACATTTTGGAACAGTTAGTAGAAGGATATTTGATAAATGCAGTCACTCTTGCATTTGAAGTGATGTAGAATTTCAGAATTAGCACATATTTTTCTTGTTAATTTCTGCAGGATGCTGTTGTATTGCTAAAGAGTAGGGATCATGTGTGATGACATGAGGACTTCTAAGTCTACATCAGAACTATTTATGTTACTTAACATCCTAATCAAATTGTGTGCTTTATTCACATGCAAATAGGAAGGAGTGCCAGGTAGTTCTTACATCTACTATAAACTTCTTAAAAAGTCGGAAACAGCATACCAGTCAGAAATTTTGCCCCTGTTTAACATCTGCACAGTGCTTTAAAGATAAAAATGCTCCATGAATACTATGTCTATTTTTTCCACTGTTAGACTTCGCATATCAGCTATTAAAAAAACTAAGACCTGAAAGCAGTTAAGCTGAAGAAGTAGAAATAATACAAATAATACCATGTACTTCAGTTATGCTTATGTCCAAAAATGTTCAAAACTTTTACAAACCTGAGGGAAAGAAAGCCTAAAATTTTAAGAATAAGATTATCTGTATTTATAAGCCTGAGAAACTAAGGCACAGAAGAAACAGGATCATATTTTAAAATACGCTTCGATATCAATTTTAGCGATGCATCAGACTTTTAGGGTATAAAAGTGCCTAAGTGACTTATTCAAGGAAAAAAAAAATCACCCCCATCTTTGTAATATATCTTGTTTCTGGTAAGTCATAACAAGCAGGACAATAGTTCTATTTTGTTGCAGTCTGATAATTTTCTGCAGAAATTTTCAGAGAAAAGTTGATCGGGTGGTCCCAGGTGCTGTAACACTGATGACCTAGGGGATGTAAATAAGATAGCGTTATGTGGAGAAGTGCTATCTTTTGTTGGAGTAAGTGGTAGAGTTGGGGTAATAGGTGAACTTTCACATGCTGAATAAAAGCTTGTGTGCCACAAAACTTGCCAGTTTGTGGCAGGATTACCTTTCCTGGCTGCCAGGTGCCCCCCATCCCGTCTTTTTCTCCCCTTCCTCAGCAAGCCAAGGAGAAAATAAGAAGGAAAAGCTCCTGGGTAAAGCTTCCTGGTTAAAGGCAGGAAGATGGCTCACCAATTACCATCATGCAAAACAGACTCGACTTGAGGAAAATTAACTTAATCCATTGCCAATTAGTGAGAAGCAAAGAAAAATTCAAACAATGCTTCCTCCCCACCCCGTTCCTCAGGCTCAACTTCACTCCTTCGCTCGTAGCTCCTCAAGGGAACAGCAGCACCTCCCTGGCACTCCTTCCTCCTCACATAGTTCAGGCCCTCCTCATGGGCCTCAGTTCCCTCAGGAAACCTCCTCCAGCACAGGGTCCTCCACTGGCTGCAGGACCCTGTGCTTTCAGTCCTCTAAGCTTTATGGCGTGGTACAACTCCTCATATGTTCACCGTATGATGCAAGAAGGGTGGAAGAGCAGAAAGGGTGTGGTGGGGTTCCTTTCTGTCCCCGAATGTAGCCCCAGGGGTTAGGTACAGGAATGGGTTTTGTGTAGCACACACACAAGGGGAAAATAACCAGTTAACAATCACCACAGCTGACAATACATCTTCGCATCCCATCATCCGGAGAGGTATTTCCAGTGGTTCATACAATGCAGACATATCAGAAATAATAGGAGGGAACAGAGCTATTGTCTGGGTACGGCAGCTCAATATGCACACAATATTCGTCTAGGGATGAACTGCTCAAGAGGAGTTAATAAGCAGCAACGCTCAAATACCTGATGTTTATAAAGGGGAGAAATGTACGTGAAGAAGTACATTATGGCTAAAACTCTGCTTGATGTGTCCAAAACAAAACCTAGCCCTCATCTCTGATGTAGAAGCAAGTCTACCAGGACCTAGAAAGAGAGATTTGTCTTTGAGGAGTGATCTGAAAGATAAGTAATACGTCAAAGGAAAGAAAATACCGTTTCTGCTCCTTGGGGAAAGAGGGTAAAAGGGGAAGAAATAAAATAAAAGAAAAGAAAAAAAAATAAAAACACAACATTAAAACCCTTCAGTTTTTCTCTAGCTGCAGCCATAGCCTCTTTCCTTTGATATGTCATGATTTAAATTCATACAAAAAGATTTATTTCAAATAAGCCCCTTTAACTGTAGGGGCAGATTTTTTTTCCTAAAGCCTTTTGTAAGAACAAAGTAACCACTTGTCACACACAGTGACTAATGAGAGTTTAGTGTGGGTTTTAGTGTTCATTCATACGCTTTGTGTTCAGCTAGTCGTAAGTTAAATCTTTAGAAATCACACCGCAGGAATCCTTCGCTTAGGGGTGGGGGCGGGAGGCGAATCTGTCGAGATATTAAGAACTGTTGAGCGGAAACTGCTCTTTTCAGGCTTCCTAATCGGCAGTACAGGAAATAAACACATGCAGGAAGTCATTTGGCCTTTTCTTGAACTTCAAGTTTATACAGCAGCTGATAACTGAGGCAAACTTTGTGTACTTAAGCTTTTGAAAATTAAACAAAATAAATGTGGCATGTTCAGCAGATGCCAATGTGGCATCTACTGTAGTAATTTCTAAAACCAGCTCATCTAAACACGTTATAAAAAATAGGAAAGATTATACAAGATATATATTTTTATAGCTCAGATGCGTCCTTAAACCCTTTTTGAATGTCTTTACTCCGTTCCTTTTCCTTCCATTTCACTAATCCTCACCCAGAGAAACTGAGCTGAAGCACTGAAATGAAACCGAAAGTCGTGCTTCCAAAGCTGTTTTCTTTGCTTCTGCATCAGTTTCTCTTCTTTCCTTCTCTCCCAGTCCTCATTTATCTTGTAAGCACTTTGGGCTAAGCATAGTCTTGAGCTGTGTAACACACCTTATTTGATGGTGGCCTGTAGTAACATGTCATTAATGCTACGTATATTGCATATAAAAATTGTCTTTGAAAGGAAGATAAAAATAAATGAAGCGTCATTCTTGAATATAGCTTTTGAAATCGATAGCATTGATTTACTAACAGGGACGTTTATAAGTATTTCTAAGAAATATTATTTGTGTTTGTATTTCTAAAGCTTTCACTGTAATACTACCAAGGCCTTGATGAATTTAATGCTTTAAAAAGAACAGTTTGGGGGTTATAATAATCACAATTAATTGGTGTAAATTTGCATGGGATATTGAGAACACCTTTACCAAGGAAAAAAACAAAGCAGCAAAACCTACATGTAGAATGGAATATGGAGAAAAAAGCAGATTTACCTGATGTTAAGGCCAACCTAAATACCTTCTAAAAAGCATTCACTTTGAATGTATCGTCTGCTTCTTTTTTGATAATACATTGTTTTCCTGCACTAATAAACCACCCCATCAGTACAAGTATCTATTAGGATTTATTTTATTTTTTGACAAAAGAGGGCTAGAAACTGAAAAAAATCAGTTAAAGCAACAACAGAGAAAGCCATAAAGAACGCAAGTGATGACACATTGTCTGGGGGCACTTTCAACTGAAGTTACTGAGTTAACTTAAAATAAATAAAATAAGATTTTGTGTTTTGTCGTTGTTTTGCAATTTAAGAAATTAAAAAACAAAACATTGTGATGTTTAAAAGTCTGTTTAGATGGTTACATATTTGTAATGTAGAAGTAGCTTTGTAAAGATATGGCCTATCCTAGTCACCAGATCAGCAGTGCAATGAATGACAATATTCAGCTCATTATAATTAATAAATATGGAAGTTTCAACTATGGAACTTGTAAGGTGGCACCTTCTACGCTTTTTCAGAACACCTCCTTATATCTATTACCTACGCATTGTCTATTTGATTTACATCCTAGCCTGAAGTCTAACAGTCATTCAGTCTTGCTTTTCGGCATTAGAGAAACGTAGCTGTTTCACTGGTGTATTTCAAGGAACCAAATTTTTGCTTTTCCCAGTTCGTTACAGGAATGATTCAAAATTGGTCTAAACTGTGTGGCAGTATGTATATATGCAATGAAGTTGTGTAGCTGCATTGTTCATATTCTACCCTAAAAGCTATTTTTACTTTGCATTTCTTTCTTTTTTGATAGTCCAGCTCCACAGTGAGAACGTACCAAAACAGTAAATCGAGAGTGACCATGAGCCCTGGCTTTAGCTCCCAGTGGAATAGCAGCCAACCTGCTTGGAATACATACACCTTCCCAAGAGCAAGCTTGCACTACCAGTCCCATGCTAGCTACACCTACTGTGCTGGACATCCTGCTGTAAGTAATTAACCTTTTCTGCAGTTACATGAATGAGCCGTATGACTCTCTCGGAGGTGGTGATACTCAGGGGCTGATGGTTCAGCATGCTCAGCCAGTGCTCCTTCTGTCCCATGGCAGTCAGGATGGTTCCCATGTACTAAATGTAACCCTGGAAAATATTAGAATGAATCTAAGATATAAACAGATGTGAAAGTTTAATGGCTTGGTAGAAATACCTGTATTTTTGTACATTTAGCAAGCCTTCTTGGATGCAAGTACCTTGGTATGCGTTGATTTCAATATCTGGGATGTAGGCTAGAAAAAACTATTATTGATGGCTTCTTTTTTCTTTCTAGTCTGTTTGTTAGATGAATGAATTATTCTTTGTTTTGAAGATTTAAAATTGTACAGATGAGTCAGCGAAGGAGGGAGTCGCTTCTCATCATTAGCTTTGTTAGTATTCACTACCTTATCATGAACATGATCAGTAGTGAACATGCAGTCTTGTTGCTAGGCAAAAACTATTGGTCCTCTGTCATTTGCATGAACCGGTGGTCAAAACGAAGGAGGAGGGGGTCTCACTGTTGGTGTGTGGTTTAATTTGACAACCATGAAAGGGTCGCAGCTGAAGGCTGGTGGTGGTTTTTGTCATATTTGTGTAGCAGACTGTTTATAGTAGAGCCCTTTGGTTCTTTTAGTTTCTATTTTTGAAAGGCTTGGAGAGAGTTATCTGGGGAAGACCTCATTAGTGTAAGCAATCTTCCCTTTTTCCCACTCTATGCTTTTTGTTGTTTTAATGTTTGGATTTGAACTTTGCTTTGGATATTGTTAGCGTTTCTTAAAGGACATGCTATCTTAACATCCTGTCATGTGTATATAATGAAGTTTCATCATCCTACAGTGAATTCTAGTAGGAAAATAGGGGAAAGTGCAGTTTTTACTACAGAGGGGAAATTGTGCTATGCAATCGTATTGCAAGATCTGTGTGATTTGATTTAAGCCAGCTATCTTACCTGCCAACAGACTTTTGGCCAGAAGTTTGGGTTAGGAATTGTCTGAAGCATTAACTTGGTAATTGAAATAAAGGAGGGGAATAAATTTGTAAAGTCTTATCTCTTTTCTGAGATGGTGAGATCTCAGAGTGAATTGAACATCTCTATGGACTCTGTTGTTTGCTCAATTCGCTTATGGTGTCATTGAAAATGATAAAAACTGTTGTGAAGGGAAAAAAGGTATTTGGCATCAGAAGGGCACAGATATTTTCCTTGTTTAGAATGATGGCTCAGAAAGAGTCCCTGTACTGCTTAATTTAACTTAATAAACTGTGGGTATTCAAGTCATTAACTGCTCCTTAACTTTGATCATTTAAAATAAACACTACCCTCTCTGTGAGTCAAGCTTTGACTCTACTAAACAAAAGGGCATACAAGAAGGATGCTATACTTCCTGTAAGATGGTTTAAAAATGGAGACATCTTTGTATCCTTACAAATTAAAGTGTCAGTCAAGATGCTGGAGTCTTTTTTTAGGATAATTCCACAGTTCCTCTTTCCTTTGTTTGGACTAAAGTTGGTGGTAACTTAACTGGAATCACGTTACCTGTACAATATTTGTTTTTATCAAGCTCTTTAATATGTAGTCACGGGAAATGATACCTCCATCTGGAGGTTGATTTAGATGGTAATTGTTAAGTAGAGGTTTCAGAGTAGCCAGGGTTGCATAAATCTGTGTGCACATGAGAAAAGCCAAAACCAAGTAAAGAAGCACAAAGTAAATAACTGAAGTGTTTAATTAATCCTGCCCACAGTGTCCCTGGGTATGACAGGCTAGAAAATTTGGCACGTTTCTTGGCTCCTGCTCATCAGAGACGGTGCTACTCAGCAGGTGACTTCACTGGTGGTTAGATGCTGTACCAGGTTAACTGCCATTGCAGTGCCTACTACCACTGTACTCACATACCTTTTCCATACATACCTTACTTCTGCAGGCTCACAGATTTGAGGCCAGAAATGGGGCCAGAGCAAGGCATTCTAACAAACTCAATTCTTCCCTCCTGCAGCATTGGATGGGGGTCAAGTTTTCAAGAGAAAATGCTGCCATAATATTTGCTTCAATACCTGTAGCAGTGTATGTGATAAAGTTAGAATTAGTCTGGTTCCTGTTTCCAACTTAGATTTGTTTAATCTGGGTTCAAACCAACACTTCTTTGGCAAATGACAACAATAAAAGCTGGATACAGAGGAGCTCCTTTATTCATGAATCTTCACAGTGTAACATGCTCAACTGGATATCTACTATACTTCTGAGGGTTTTATTTGCCCTCATCTGACACAGGTTCACCAGAACAAGCTGTAGATTTTATTGCTGTATGAAGCTGTTTCTGCAAAACCTCCCACATGGAATATGTCTAAAGATCATTGTAGTTTCTTGATGCTTTGGAGGCTAACAAACTTACGAGCGCTTTGCAAGTTCAAGGCAGACAAATGTCAGGGAGTTGGATCTGGCCTTGAAGTACTTAAAGATATTAGTCCCTGGAGAGAGAGCCAAGAGAAACGCTTTGGATTTCTCTACTGTTTGAAAAAAAGCTGTAGGAGACAAAAAAAGATTCATGATAATTGGCCCAAATGTAACTCAAAAAAAAAAACCTAACACACACCTCTAATTCATTTTATTTCCTCCAAAATGAAAGTAAAAATATCATACAAAGTGCTGTGTTAAGACACCCTTATGACTCTGGCTGGTCCTAAGAAATATGTCTGAGCCAAAGGCAGTTGTGTTTTTTTTTTTTTTTTTCGTTTTTTTTTTTTTTTTTCTGATCAGAGAACACAGTCTGCATCTCTCTTCCATGCTGCAGCAGTCCTTGATTAAAAGCAATCTTTCCACCCTAAGAAAGAGAAGAACAGGAAGTTCATTTAAACAGAGTATGTTTTCAGCTCTTGGAGTTACCTAAGGAAAAAAAAAAAAGACTGCAAATCACCACAGTGAACAGTGTAATGCAGTTTTTGAAGAAACAAGATGCTAACTTCTCCTAGCTATCCTGGGAGGCAGGATATCCTGTAGGATCTGTGTATGCTAATATCAGTAATAATGTGGTCGATGGCCCTTACAAATTACATGACTACTTGTTTTTTATATTAGGGACTAGAAATTCATCTGGCATTCACATGCATAGGCTTGCAGCCAGAACAATACAGTGTGTAGTGCTCAGAATAGGAGGAGACACCTAGCTATCTAACACTCTTGAACTTGCTTCACATAAGGAAGATAAAAAGAGATAGAGTCCAAGTTATTCTTGATATCCCCACTGGGCAGGATGGTAACAGTCCTTTGACCACTTTCACATCTGTGCAGGTTTTCTACCCGTGCTTTTTGCAGTGTCTAAAAGACTCGCTTAATTTACCCGAGGAATTTCAGCAGATCTTCAGAAATCCTGTTCAGTGAATTAACTCTAACAAATGACTACTTACATTGTGCTGTAGTTTTAAAGAAATGCATGGTGTAAAGTGGGCAAGCAAAACACAGGTATGTCAGCAAGACCTGGTCTGCTTTAGACTATTTCAGCTGAAACTCTAAGGGAGTCCCTTATGTCTTTCTTGAATATTCATGTAGCAGTGACAGCTATCTGCCACTCTCAGTAATGGAGAAGTCAGTCTTTCTTTAAGAAGGAATTTGTCAGTGTGATATTCTTTGACGGAGCACCTAGTACCACAGCAAACTGAGGTACCCTGCAGGGTTTGAAACCTTTGTTGTAGGCCCATGAGGCAATGAATTCAGTTGCAGGTATTAATTTCGTCATGTGCATACATCTCTATAGTGCATGTGGTGTCTTTGCATTCCTTATCTAGATATGCAACTCAGCATATGAAAGACTTTCCACGAGAATCTATTCTGCACTCTAACGGGATTTGGTCACGCTTCACTGGATCAGTGACAGCCTTCAAAGCATGATTGGTTAAATCTGTAAAGTTATTATTTGGAGCTCTACAGATAATGTTTACAAGCTGTTACATCTGAGACGTCATATGTGGATCAGACAATCAGTTTGCTTAGCAGTACTGCTGTCCCCATTCCAACACCCTGTCCCCAGACATCTTTCTGCTAACTTCTTTAAATGCATGATTGCTTCTGAAATTATACTGTTAGTGGGAATGTGCAAAGCAGAATTCAAAAAAAAAAAAAAAAAAAAAGAAACGGCACAGAACTCTATGGCCTTCTTTCACTCATTTCTCTGAGCCCTATTAGGATCTCAGATTCTTAATCTTATGAATCTGAAGACCCAGTAGAAGGAGCTGTAGCTCCCTTTACATGTTCACACTCACAGCTCTTGGACAGAAAGAGCAAGGAGGGAGCAAGGCTGTCACTATGGGCAACACTAATGGAAGGTCCCACTCACTGTCAGCATGACTCTGCAGAGTGCATCACAGACATCTCCATGGCAGGTAGCTAACCCTTCCTGCTGATGACAGAACTGCAGGACTGTAATATTGCACAGCTGTAATGTTTTATGTAAATTGACTGTTTTGATCATTACCACACAAATTAGATTAACGTCTGTACCGAGCCCTCAGCGACTGACTTTTTTAACAATTTATTTTGTATACATTCATTACATTAGAAAACCTGCCATATTTATCTGATTAGATAATACAATGTTTAGGGACCATCTGAGAATGTGAGATGCAACTATTAATTTCTGTGTGTATGCACAGATACGTGCACTGGCTAAATTATTAGTTTGCGTGTATATGTTTATGTACACAGACACCCTTCTTGGCTAAAATCCCTGCAAAAAGACATAGGAAGGTTCTAAATGTAGGACTGGTGGTGGTTGTTGATCTCCAGCCTTCTGATGTGATCCTGTCATCTGAAATGTATACCCAGTTTGGGATCACATTCTAGTTCAGAAATGTTATATCCTACTCAAAATCAGTTCTAAAGCACAGAAATAAGACTGACAGAAAGAATAAACTGATTCATACCAAATTCTTATGATAGCCCATAAAAGATGAGACTGTACTCTATAGCACAAAGATAATGTTTAAAGAAGAAAATGTCCTTAAATTCAGGGAGTGTTCAACACCTACAGCATGGGTGTCCTATCCAAAACAGGCCTTTATTGCTCTAGAAATATAAGCTTGAACAGATCAGCACTTTGTTTCATTTTTTTTTTCACCAAGATCTTTCCAGCAAATAACTTCGTTATACCTCTTGTTAGAGAATGAGATGGTGCTAGGAGTTAAATGCTTATCAGTATAATACTGTCCTCCATCATCACTAATTTCCAAGATATCTGTTTAAACAGAAGCTGTCACTTTCTGATCTGGCTTGATCCTCCTACCTGATTCATTTTGTAATGTCACGAACAGTGAATTGTGGATTCATGGAATAGAGCACGTCTGATTAGAGATGAAGAAACTTCTACACATGCACATCCTTATAATCAACAATGATGGGAACGGAAATAAATAGTACAGTAGGCATAAATTGGAAATGTCTAAGAACCTCTCAATTTCACTTCAAGTTCTGAAATCTTGGTTTTCTCCATCCTTAGACTTAACTCTTTCTTACCTTCCAGGGTCTTTCACGAGAGATTGATCCCTACCATTTTTAAACCAGTATTTCTTTGATGCAACCGGCTATTGCCATTATAATAGCCACAGGTTAAAAAAAATAATTATTATTATAATGGAAACTGGTCCAAAGGAACGTGCACAGTTGAAGAACTGTTGAACAAAATGTGTGCTACATGACACTTTGGTTACACTATTACAGTATATGAAGCATAAGGGATGTATTTTGATCCTCTAATGATGGTGATCACCTTGTAGAGAACTGTCACACCGTATCTCCAAGATGCCAATTAATCTGAGAAAAGATGGAGTGTGGGCTGGAGAAAGGGGGAACAAGAGTTCCCAACCAAGGAGAAAAGAAAGAAAGATCACCAGAAGCAATTTTTTTGTAATGGCTTATGTATTATAATATGTTACCTATGAAATAGTGCAAGAAGAAGTAAGGGAGAAAATGAAAGAGGCAGTCATTTAAGTGAGAATAAGGGTAATGTCTCTCTTGTAGGATGTCAATTGTGATACAAGAGCAAAGCTGTGCTGGTAGGAGGAAAGAAAATGAAGAATATTTTTAATTGACAAGATGTTCAAGCTATCAGGTGCAATGAGTAGCTTAGTGATCAAGTGCAAATCCATATGCTAACTGCTGACATAAAATATTTATTCTGTTTATCTGTTACCTCTATCTACAAGAACAGAGCCTCACAAACATGAACCTATTAGGCCACAAACGTAAAACACATTTTCACTGTGGCTTGGCTTCTTTGGGGAAGAGGGGGGTGGAAATTTCAAACCCCCAAACAAATATGCCTCTTAATTAACTTTTCTCACCATCTGTGCTTACTTATAGTTGTGGCAAGTGGTACCAGTGACTTGTGAGATTGCTTTCAATGCTGCCTCTTTAGGCCAGCTTTTCAAAGCAGCAATCACATGCAGTTAATTCTGATCAGATCAGCTTATCAGCTCAGTTCATTGTAGCGCTTTCATAATCATTCGTGTGTGACAGCCCATTAAAACTTGGCCAGGCCTTTAAGAAAAAAAATCACAAAATCCACGAATGTGTTTTACATTCAGCCTTTGAGTTATACAGAATATTTGTTTTGTGTATTAACCTTTTAAATTGTACTTCTCTGAGGGGTTGTAGAGAAAAGTTGCTGGTACGTAGAACTTTAGCCAAAGTAGTCTACTGTATTTTATCTCAAAGAGTAGTTTCACTTTAAAAATACATATAATGCTGTGATAATTTTGTTAAATGCTGTCTATGGTCTGTTTGGCTCTTGCAAAGATACAATACCATGGATGCAGCCTGCCAGGCCTGGGAGGGCAAACACGGGGATAGGAAGGCCACTGCTTGTGGATGGTTCAGGTTGACCAAGTGAGGTTCTCCATCCTGGAGGACATCTGGGGAATGGTAATTCCAGTTTGAAGCTGATTGCTCTGGTTAGAAATGTCAGGGCCTCTCAGGACAGGAAGCACTGAAAATGTAAAGTGTTTCAAAGGATCTGCAAGAAGTGTTTTTCAAAAAGGGTGGGGAAATGGAGAAGCCCACACTAAATTTGAGTTTGGAGCTGCTTGGTTTCAATATTATGACATTTTGTGTACGAATGTTAGTGTAATGTGTTTTTTTTTTTTTCTATATCCACTACTTATTTACACATTGCATATTGTCATTACATGCCTGGTTATTCTTTCTCAACAGATTAATTAAAGAACATTTTGGATTAATCATGTTCACTATTTTATAGATATGTCTGTAACCTGTGTTTCAGGAGAGAGAAATCAAATTTTCCACAAACTTATAGGACACAATTTTTTTATCCAAAGTAACAATATTGAAGAAATAAAAAAAAAATCCTTTTTCTGTAACACTTGTATACTTATTTTCAATAAGAAAGATTTATTTGTGGAAAATCTGATTGAAATCTTTGGTATGACCAAAAATATATAGGGATATATATCTACAGTATTAGCAAAGTACGTATGACTGTAAAGTTTCTCACTGCTTCTAAGTGCTAATAAGGTCAGCTGCTCTGAAGATGGGAACTTTCTGTTTACAAACAGAATCTGTAGGAATTTTCTTGCTGGTTCCAGCTTTTTGTTCTCGTGTACTGAAGAACAGATACATACAGAAAGAAGGTATTTTTTAACAGACTTGAAAAATACAAACCAGATGCTGCCTTTTTCTTTCTTCTGAAAGAAGGGAAGAAAACTCCCTAAATTTAGATTATAAGATAGACTTGTAGGAGGCAGTAAATACAGATCTTGGTAAATGTCTATAATTTACAGCTACATGTATATACATATACACCCATATATATCTATACATGTATTTGTGTCTGCATTCATCTATATGCGTCTGTCTCTATATATGCGTACATGTGCTTCAAATGTTTGTTTTGGTTTTCCGGTCTGATTGAGCAAACAGGAGGTCCGTGGTTCTAATTGTAGCTTCTCCATTACGTTTTCAGTGAGCCAGACAGGTTGTCTTTAGGAATTGTTAGTAAAGGTGATGAGTTCCTCCAGGCTCCAGAGAAAACTGTGGTATTAGGGCTCAAGAATAGATGCTACAAACTGCCAACCTGTCACATGTTTTGGAGACACCTGACACTTTTGGAAAGATTGATTATTTCAAAAGGCCAGCAACTGCGTTGCTTTCATTTTAAATAATTAACATGCTCAGGAGACTTCCTTGTATTCCAGCCCCCAAGGGTGAAGATTTTTGGACTAGTCTGAACAAATATCGCTTCAAATAATTTTGCTGATGGAGTCTTTCTCTTTCTTCTTAATTTTAATTGGGGGTATTGATTTAACTGAAAACCAGCCTGTTTAGTGAAGGCATAGAAATTTTCCTTCTGTATGTAGACCTGCTTCATTTGGCATACCAGATGTTTTGTTTACATCAGTCCTGCAAATGGGATGATATTCAATAACACTGTCAATGGCAACTTCTGTTTACAAAGGGAGTTGGAAAAAATAAGTGTCAACCTCAGAGATACACACACATACTGTGAAAGACTGTCCCTGTCCCAAAGCACATAACAAGGTGGGATAAAAGGTGGGAAGGAAAGCAGGGGCTCTGGAAGAAAGAATGGCAGTAGGCTTTGGTTTTCGTGAAGCCCAAATGGACACCTTGTCTGTCAAACCAGGCTACTTTTCTGTATGTTTCCAAGTATATAACTAGACAGTATTTAATTTTACTCTAAGACCCATAACTGTAAGATGACTGGAGGTGTTTCCTGAAGATCAGGACTTCCAGCTGAAAGTAATGTATGATTAGTTACCTTTTAATCAGTGTCTCTCTTTTGTGCTACATCAGGTTCTCATCAAGGATGTTCAATACTGACATTTGTGCTTTTGGGGAAAAGAGGCATGTTCCCTGCAGGGCACTCCCACAAGGCATTACCCCTTTGTTTCTTTGGTTTTGTTCTGTTCTGTCTCAATATTTTAGTAGTTCTCAGTGGTATTCCTCTCCATAGTTTCAAGATGGACTCTTTGCATTTTGACAAATAGACTATCTTTAGCTTCCACAAGCAGCAGAATATTTGGTCCTTCCATTCTGTCATTTGCCTAGCTAACTTAGATATAGAGGCAGCTTCCATGCAAGAATAAAAAGAAAGAGCCTGGAAATATTGCAAAGACATCTGTGGAGATTCTCTATAGTATCATCAGCATTCACTCTGTTTTCCTCATCTTTTTGAGCACTGGCCCTGTGGCATGATCAGGTGCTAGAAATCTCCCGGCACCAGAGGCAAATGCCCTGTTGAAGCTCTGTCCTTCTGTCCTGGTGACCTTTCCTTGGATATCTGCCAGCATGGCTCTGATGAAACCAGAGCCGCTGCTGATCTCCCTGCCAGGCACTTGAAGTCTGTAAGAGCAAAACCCGACCTTTCTGTGCAGCATGGTCAAAAACAGTGTGAAGGTTGTCAGGAGATCTAGGTTGTGGTCTGTTCCCACATATTCACTTCTGCTCCGTTCTACATGCTGCTATTGCATCTCTGTGTGGTCTTGGAAAAGCCCTACGGCTTTATTGTTTCCACATCTTAATTTTTATTTTATTTGTTCATTTGTATCATGTAAATGAGACAGTTTGCCCACAAACACTTAGATGTGTGGCTGCCTTTTTTATATTGTCAAGGATTGATTTTAAAAGTAGGCTTTTTTAAACTTCTAGCCAGCACCTCAATTTTTGCTTTGTTATCAGCATAGTCTTTCTTTGATTGAAAGCTTCCTTTTCTTCAGAAGCTGCACAAGTAGAAATCCTCATATTGTATACAGCTGGATGAAAGGTTGGATTGAGTTGTTTTCCTACCAAACTATAAAGTGATTTTCTTTTAAAACCTTTCTTTCCATTTGGCCACTACTTAATGTCTTTTGTCTGCTTAAGGAGGACAGGTGCAATTATTCACCTCTGAAAGAAGTGGGAAAGAAATTGTAATTCAGCATGGTCTCTGAGAAAGGAATGTAATTCACTGCCCCACATACAGTACGTTATGCAGGTCAAACAGAATCGTGAAAGCTTTAGCATCATCAAGGAGAGTCTATGATGAACAACACTTGATACCAAATCAGACTGTTTATCTTAAGGCTTTATTTGGGAGTCGAAAAGTAAAAGAATTAATTATAGATTGAAGCTTGATAGAATTGTCTTTTCATCCTCTTAAGACAAAATCTCTTGCCACTACTACATGAGGAAAAGAAATTGTGAAAGTTCTCTGTCTAGTTCATTGGGATGTAGATTTCAGATCATTATTTAGACACTCCCCCACCCCCTTAAAAAAATAAAAATCCCTGATGAAAATGGGGGTCAAGACTTCAAGTATGTAGCATCAAGTTTGGTTTTGAAGAGAGGAAGTCTCAGTCTTTATTTGAAGAACTCCCCTGCCCATTACTGAGTTAAGTTACTCTGAAGTTTTCAGCCCAAAGTGAATAGATTTAATAGATTAATGATGGAACAGATCTGTTTACAGAACAAACTTCTGCCCTGGTTAAAGTAACAGCATTTCTAGCTGTAGTAACTTACAACTGAAGAGCAGCAGTACCTCGACATTTTTGTTGCTGGAGAATGACACAAAATGAGCAGATTTAATTTAAAGGCATTTACTTCAAGTCTCAAGATCTAAGGTTTTTCATTGCAGTCCTTATTTTTTGCTGCTTCACAATCAGAGAAGTCAGATGCACATTTTCCTCCTTTGCTGAGATCAAGTAATTTCATCATCAAATCCTTTCCTCGCCTTAAATACAAGACAATTATATATAGAAGAGATACCGTTCTTTTAAGGCAGTTAAACATTCATGCTGTGGTTTTTGTTTGTTTGTTTTCTTACCCCCCCACCCCCGCACATGATCAGCTAATTCAGGAACAGAAAGATGAACTTGATGCTTTCCAGTAGAGGGTGTCCGAAGCAGATGTTTGGTCATTTTGATTTTTCTGAAATACAAAATGGAGTAATTTTGTGATTCTCTTTTATGTCCTCTTTCCTTGCACCAGAGGAGTTAATTTGAGATAAAAAGGCCAGTAGAAAGATGACAAAGCATCCATTTTGTTGTCCTTGCAGCCAAGTATGGTACAATAGGCAAACTGAATATGGAAAGTATATCTGCTTATGGGAAGATGTATAATTCCCTTCAGAGAGAATACAGACTGCTGTGCAGATCTAAAAAATGCTCAGGGTCTGGGAATAAACAGCTGTGCTCCTGTTCCAGAACTGAGTGTACCACATGGCAATCACTTTGTTTCTCTTGAAATGTTAGTGAAGTAGAAAAAAAAAATCACATAACATTAATAAAAGAAAGTCAAGCATGTTAGAGCTTTTGTGAAGGCGAACTCGCATGGTTTCATGAGTAACTGCTTTTTAAAGGGCAACCGGCATTGAAATCTTTTTAACTGGCTGAAAAGAAATGAATAGATTTGAAGGACTATGCCATATTTTGGTATTTTACTCTGAGAAGTTCCATGTGAACAAACCCTTTTTTTGTCTTGTCAACATAATTAGGGGGATTTGTGTTGGTGGTCGTCCTCCTGGGTGGAGTAGCTTGATTGATTAAAAATATTTATTGTTACTTAAAAAAAAAAAAAAAAGCAGAAGAGAGGAAAGATTTTTTTCCTCACTGTTGTGATGACGATAAGTGCACACAGAAGGAAAAGTGCCAATTAAGTTAAGTTTTGGGGTAAAATTTTAATTATCTATAAACAATGTGTCAAATATAAAGAATGAGAAAAAAATACAGTAATTGTAATATGTTTTAATGAAAGTGAACTTGGATTGCTACCTGCAACATGAAGGAATTTTGTTTTCACCCTCTTTAAAATAGTCCTTAAAAAAAGTAAAAGACCAAACCCAACACAGATGTAATTCCAGCTCAAGCAAAGCTTTTTAAATTTATAGAAATTTATAACAGTCAGAAATCTGGAGCAATAAAAACATCTTATTTCCTACATTCATACTTCATTCTGATTTGAACTAAAGTGAATTAAATGTAAATCAAAAGTGCATGTAAATAATGCTAGTGATCACAAAGAGATGAGTTGCTGGTCCAAAGGGGAACTCGAGGAGAGGTTTAAGAGTCATCCTGTGCAAATGCTAGAAGGAGAGGACAATACTTGAGTTTTGTGAGGAAAGGAAGGCTTCTTCAACAAAGTGCTTACTACAGTGTTGTCCAACAATGCTTGCGATACCTGCAGATCTACAGCTGCAAATGAGACTCCTTGCTGGTAAATCAGACATTCACGTTGCAGCTTCCAGAATGAAGAGTGCATGGTGTGTACCGTTGTGCAGAATGTCTCCCAGCAATATTTCACTTCAGTTTTTCCTTCAAAGAAACAAGCAAGCTAAAGCACAACTCAAAACCAAAAAGTTAACACCAAAAGTATTCCCCTGCTCTTAATGTGTAATAAATGGCATTGGCTGAGCTCCTTGATGATCACAAGTGATGAAGTCCCACTGGTCTCAACCAAGACTTTCCTATTGATGGTCTGGTTAGCCAAAGCGTATGTTTGACTCAGATGTGGACTTCTTTGTCATGTATTTGTTGGTATCATCTATTGCACTGGTACACTGCAATGAGCCTGGTTCCTGTGGTTCTTAAAAGAGACAAATTTGCCCTCTTTTAACCTGACCATATTGTTTCAATTACACTTATATGCTGTTCTGTTCTGTCCCCTTCTGGCTTTTCTTGAGATCATGGGAGAAGGGAAAACACTTCTTCACATGAAGCAAAGATTTTTTTGTTGTTGTTTTTCCATTATTTTCTTTCCTATGTTTTGTTCTTTTGCAAGCAAAGTGAAACACCCACTTACCTGTGGGGATTTTAAGAAAATAATCTTCTAATGTGAAGTGTTTATGTTCTCATTAAAGAGTGAACACAACATTGATTTCCTCTACCTTCACCCAAAATCTAATTGCAAACTGTAGTGGCTGGAGATAAGTCTGCTCAATGGCTTTAATGGCATTTTAGTAGTTTAATTAGGCTTTGGGTTTAAGGTGTTTCATGAGAAGAAAAGTGCTTCTCAACACTTTGGTTAAAAAGGCAGGACAAAACAACAGCCATAAGGGCACTTTCCCATGTACTTGAGCATGATTAAATGTAGCAGGGGGTTCTTCCTTCACTGAGTAAATTACCTTTGTCCCACGTGTATATTGATATAAACTTTAAACATTTGGCTTTGCAATATATCTCAGACTTGTTTCTCTTGCTGCTCAGGGTCAGAGAGAGAAATTCATGAATGCTGACAGGAAATCTCTTTCGAAGTATAAGGAATAGGTGTCCAGTTTCTCAGATAAACAGAAGATTAAAATTGTCAGATTCTTTGTGTTCACATTTAAACAACACACATGGCAAATTAAGGAACCTTTTCACCATCTGTATCTTAGCAATTCAGAGGCCACACCATTTCTCTGGTGTCATATGTATGGAGTCCCTCAAAAAATCTGCCTCCCTGTGCGGATTGTTTCAGCTCATTACAGGGATTCAGAAAAGCATTGGTTTGGTTAATTTATTTATTTTGGTGTTGTTGCTATTTTAGAAACCAAAAGATCTGAGCCTTCAAGAAACTCTACCTGACATTGCCAGATGCTACAGAAGTGACTGTCACATCAGGGTGCCACAGGGTTTTAATAGGAAGAGTGTGCATTTCGTTTACAGTGTAGGCAAAGGATAGCAGTTCATAAACTTTTCCATTTCATCTCCTACTCTCCCGTCTCTATCCATCTTAAAATATTTTTATTCTCTACAGCATTATGACAGATTTAAGACCAAAGCTGAAACATAAGGCATAAATAAATGAATACATGATCTTTTTAATCCAAATGTAATTCGTTAAAATCTGTTCAAAATCTTGTCTAATAGGCTAACCTATATTTTAAAATTCTTCAAATCTTATCCCTTGTATCTGGAATTGCTTTAATCATTTGGGACTGCTAAATTTTGGATATTTATTAGAGTACTGATATATTTATATTTTTTTACATTTTAATTTACTAATATTTAACCAAATGCAAAGTTTCCTTAAAGTTTAGTATTAAGAGAGCAAAAACATTGATGTGCTTTTCAGTCAAGCTGAAGACATTTTCTTGGATGGTGTTTTTATAACAGCATGACTAACAGTTATAAAGAAAATAAAATGGTTCAAACCAGGATGTGTATGTTTAGGTACTAAAATGGGACCAACTCTAACAGAAGTGTTTACTTCTGGCAGTATTCATGCAGTCTGTGCCTAGTCACTGTGCTTTCCAGGAGCTTGTTCCTTCTGATTTCGGGGTACACGCACCTAGGTTGGATTTAAGCCCATGGGATTGTGCAGTCTGGTAACATTTGCCACGTGAAAGCCACCAAGTTCCAGGGACTCTTGCCATGGCTGTTGTGCCATCCCCAGTCCGCACTGGCTCCAGAAATATCTGAAATCATGTTTGCTCAACAAGAAGCTTTTAATCTCAGTTTCTGACTGATAAATACTTCAGTGAATATCCTTGTTCTTCAACTACATACTAGTTTTAAACATTTGTTCCATTTTAGCCACACTTTAAGCAAGCTATTCCTAGCTCTTTCTCTGAGTGCACTATTTAATAATGACAGTGGGCAGAATAACTTCAATCATATCACCAATAATCATCTTAACCAATCTATTGTGCAGCTGAACAGATCAGGTTAATGCAGAGATCGCAGGGTTTTGGAAGCAGTTTTCCTATTGTAAAAATATAAGACCATTCACTTGTACATTGATTCACATTTGAAAAAAGCAAATTGCTGATCTGAATCAAAATGTATGCCAGTCAGAATAAATATTGGCCTCAATGAGAGTTATTTTGTGGGAAAAGGGGATTTGATATTCAGTAGACTCTTTACCTGTGGTAGTAGTTGGGTATTGCTTATTCAGGCAGGAGAATTGCTGGGCTGAATCGGGGAAAGTTTATTAGTCCTGCCTTGGGCATCAAACTATTAGATTTCATGTAATTTCAGCAGGCTTATAGGAAATATTTTACACCTTCATGAGTAAATGTGAAGTTTTGGGCATCGGGAAACTATATGAGCATTGTATTTTTTTTAATATCATTTTCCAAGTCATGCTTGGTTCTTTGAGACCATATTGTTTTTATTACGATAAGCATTATTTGTCCCTCTGTGCTGTCAGTGCTCATTTACTTTGTTAAAGAGAATATAAGGACGAGTGCTGATATAAGATACTGCATAACTTCATTTAAAAAAAAAAAAAAGGAGGGGGGTAGATGGTGGAGAGCTGCCTCAGACAGATGAAAAATACCTACTATGTCAAGGAAAATATATTCCCCAGTGTCATTTCATGCTCCACAGGGGTCTGTTTTCTTGAGTCCAGTGCAAATGCATACTCTCAAGAAAGCCATTTTCTGCTTAATGTGGAAAAGGAGAATAAAGCAATTTTTTATTCCACTTATATACAATCTTGTCAAGAAAGAGAGGTGGATGAAGAATTACAATCTTGAGAGACGCCATCAAGATTCCCTAAACACAAACCTTATCAACCCCAGCCTGTAATCATGTCAAATTTCACAAATTAAGCAAGTCTGAATTCCAGTTTGGATACCTCCAAGGAAAACCTATGATACAGTGGAAGCTCACATGCACGCTTTCTTAGGAGCTGTCTTTTTCCCCTGAGTGAACAGGGATGAGATGAATATGGACAAAATGCTTAGTCCCTACCTTCAGTTTCCTTGCTCTGACCTGTTTTCATATTTCATGTTCCCTGCCATGTGCGTGGGTAAAGAGCAGCACTGAGAGTCCACTTGCCTGCCTGCAACTAAAGGAAATACCAAGCAAGAGCAAGCTAAGACAGGAGAATTGATCTCTTCAATATCCCGGTGGCAACCACAGAGAGTTCTGTTCCTAAATGAGCCTGAACGTAAGTGCCTTGTGCCATTTGAAGTGTCATGGGGGTTATCCTTCCTTTCCTCTACAGCTCCTGTTCGGGAGGGCCAAAGGTGTCCCATAGGTTTTGTGTGATATGTGCCGGGCCTCTGTGGTTGCTGGGGCTACCCTTGGGCATCTCAAATGGCATGAGGCAGCTATAATTAGGCAACTCAATCAAGCCCTTAGTTCCTAGGACTGCTTTGCCAAATATCTAATTTTAGCTGTCAATGATACCATGAGTGGACATTTCAGATGCTGCAGAAAATGAGAATTGTCGCCATATGACCCACCAGCTCTGCCAACCCAAATGAAGTGTTCAGCAAGCCGTGAAAAATTCAAAGACCAGCACCTGTAAATGGGCATGTACACCCTAAAATGAACTTAGTTTTGGCTAGGCACTTTGCGTCCATTGGATTTTGTGCATCGGAGGGGAGAGTGCCATGCAGTAATAAAGCAAATGAACCCAAGGAGAAAAAATAATGAGCCTTCCTGAGATTAATTAGTGTAGACATTAAAACCATTGAATATTTTGATGAATCCTTAAAAGACTCCAAACCCCATAAAATGAAATCCTACAAAGGATTTTCTTTCATTATGATTCAAGTTAAACCTACTAAATTAGAGAAAAAGTCTTTATCTTGGTAGTGTTTTCCTAAATAAAATTGTAAAGTAAGAATAATTTTCCTAGATTACAGCACGTTACTTTCTAGGATGGGTGGGAAGGGAGGTAGTAGCACTATTCATTTTAACAGGCTGCCTTGATAATTCACCGGTGCATCACTTGCAGAATGCATAAGTAGTGATGTTTGGAATGTTTCTGAATGCGATTAGGAAATTCACCTTTCATTTCTGTATCTGCTCTTAAATAATAGGAATATAAAAATAACACTATTCCTGCAATTGGTAAAGAAAGCAATGCATACTCTCTAGGGAACAGCATCTAAAGGAATGCTCCCACGGAAAATCCTAGTGTTCTTCCTATTGATGCAACAGTTAAAATATTTTCATGTTATGTTCCATCCCCATATGGTTTTCTTCAGTGTTGTTTTCTCAGTTGATGGAGGGAAATTCCCTAGACACATTTTACATAATTGCTTGTATGGTTGCTGTTGCTTACATTTGTTCTGTCAATTGTGGATAGTTCTTATTTCTAACTATTTTGTTAGAAGTGTTCAGAATGCTTAAAAATGCTGGAATAAAGTATATTTAACACAGCCACCCACTTGCAGAGCTTTACAAAGCTGGAATTCATCCCTCAACTCTTCTTCTCTTAGTATCCATCTCTGTCTCATACAAATATCTTTGCTGTTTACTTTTATACTTACTTTAATACTTTTCAAAATGTATTTTTGTGATTTTTTTTTTTTTTTAGAAATTATTTTGGTAGTTGCAGAATATACTTTGTCACCATTGTTTTTTATTTGCAAATTGCTTTTACCTCCTTTGAGGCAATGCAGGCTGTCAGAAGCAGCCCAGGCCAGGCTCCAGGGCCAGGAGTTGTGAGGTTCCCTCGCACTCCAGTTGATGACAATTTTCAGATTAATTAATAAAAGGATTCTATAGCATTCCACAAGTAGCCGCAGTTATTCTCAGTATTTCAATGGGAGAACATTTCCTTTATAGCTTAGGTGAACTGATGTACAGTGAAAATTAGATATGGAGCATTACTGAGATTGGAACTCTTGTTTCTTATTACCTACCACCTAGCTAAATGTACCAGAAGGTACTCACCCATTTTCTCTGTTACATTTTCCCCCGTAGCAGAGTGATGCAGTAATACTTGCCATTAGCCATCCCAATGTTTTGAAACTAATATCTGTCCTGAGACAGCATTTAACCTGGGTGCATAGGTACAGATTGCCTGTGGTAGGAATGAAAGTGGGCTCCACACATGGATCTCCTTCCAGCATTTGGGATTGTTTTCCCCCAGACATGTTTGATTTCTCACTTTGAAAGTCAAAGTACAAAGTCAAATGAAATCTGACCTGGTCAAATGAAGTATTTTTGCAAAATACTTGTAGAAGCCCCCACAAATGGATGGGATCTGTGTTTTAAAGAAGTTACACAGATTTAAGGTTGTGTTTTTTTTGTTTGTTTGTTTGTCTGTTACTGCTGTTGTTTTTATAAGAGTTTGCTGTTGGACATATTAGAGTTGACAAGAGGGTGAACATTTCTGAAGCACGTGCTCTGTAAAGACCTACCCAATACCTTAATCTTAAAACAAAATAAATAATAAAAAAAAAGTATCCTGTCTTGTATAAAATAAGATGACAAATCTCATAAGGCAAGTTGTTGCATTTGGGCTTACTTCATTTACTGAAAAATGACTTGGGAAAAGCTACCTGAAAGTCAAACCAAAAGCAATATATTGTGCCTGTAAGAAATCATAAAGTTCATTATGTATACAAAGATGTGGCAAAGGAGGAGATCTGAATTTTTAGTAGCACCGGATGAAAATTAAAATAATCCTGGGTAAGTAATATGTTGCAAAGTGATAGTTCAGTACACTTGAATCTCATTTGAATTCAACACTGATGGTAAGTGAGATCTTAACAGAATATTTTACCATGGCTTTTCAAGTCTGTAGTCTCTAGGACAGAAAGATTTTTTATTTGATACCTGCATAAAAACAATAAAAAAGTTTTTGGCTTTCTTTTTATAGGATGAATTAAAAATACTTGTCCAGTTTTATATGTTCCCATAATAACCCTTCACTGGGGAAATAGACTGTCAATTATTCCTGTTTTTCATTTCAGATTTTTACATTCTGCTTTTAACACGGAGAAGGTGAGAAGTAAAACTAATTTCCCAAGTGATTTTGTTTTTCTTCATAATGAAAAATGTAATTTGTAATGTTTCAGATGATGTAGAAATCAGCTACAGATTTAAATGGCAAATTTCTGCTCTCCGTTAATATGACAATTCATTCCAGCTGAAGAGCCACCTTTCCCTCATCTGTGGACATCCTGCCATCAGTCACATATGCAGGAGGTGCTATACTTGGGAAGCTTGTGGGGATTTTGTCCGTATTTTTTTTGTTGTTGTTATTTTTTTAACTACTTATTATAGGCTGTAGTCATCTATCAGGTGTAATTTTAGGGTATGGAAGGAGAAGCACTTTCCATTAGAGCTCTATTTATGGTAAATAAGTCACAAGCTGTGAGAGCTACATAAACCGACCACCAACACAACTGTTGTTTCAAGTCTAAAGAAGCATATAAGGAGAACAGCCCTGAGAATTTGATGATGGTTCCTGATTTGATGCTGCAGGAAGTTTAGGGTATTTTGAAATGTTTCTGATAATAGTTGGGCATTCCATAAAAGCAAGCTGTCTGCCTGAAAATCCATTATGTACAGGACACTTTGAAAAAAAAAAAAACAAAAAACAAAAAACAAACCTATACATATTTATTTGGTGAAGGGGAGTTCAGCAAAGCAACCTTAGTACTAGCAATGACATGGCACAGTAACAATTTTAACTAGGTTGCTATACATTGTTCTCCAGTTTGATTCCCAGAGCACGTACATCAATTTTTCTAGCCTTCATTTTCACACAGGCAGTACGGCTCTGCCAGGTGATGTTTCAGATGGCTTCTGTTTGTTTTGAGGCACTTTGCCACGATGTTCTGCAAAGGGCAGAGCTAAGGGCATTGAGGCTGGACTCGGGCGACCAGGACAGGACTAGACGTTTCCATCAGGGAAGCAGCAGGAGCTGCTGGCTTGCGTACAAGGTGGCTTCACTTGTCATTCCCTGTGCCTGAGCTCCCCTCTTCTTCTCTTGAAGTGTTTGAGAGTTGCAAAGAAGGTTGTGGCTGTGTGTCAAAGATCACCTCTAAGCTATCTTGTTTATCTAATGAGAAATTACCATGTGGCTGCTGTGTTGTTTTGTTTTCATGAATTCAGAGCCTGGGGTCCCAGTCCATACTGCAAGCCCCTGAGCTTTGGGGCTGTTCAGACAGGCCCCTCTTTTGCTCATCTTGCATTCCCACATCACCAGTTGCCTTTAACCTTGACCAACACCATCTCATTGCCTGGCTCTGAACTAGAAAAGATCAAGCAAGGCCATCCCTGCCACAAACAAGTTACAGACTGGTGTGAGAGACAGGCTGTAGAAGAAGGAGCCCTGCAAAGAAGCAATGAGATGGTGTTGGTCAAGGTTAAAGGCAACTGGTGATGTGGGAATGCAAGATGAGCAAAAGAGGGGCCTGTCTGAACAGCCCCAATTCTCAGCAACAACAGCAGAGATAACTAAGAAACGGGATGAGAGCGTAGCAAACGCAGGGATGGACTCTGCTGCTCTCCTGGCCCCTGAGAGTTTGTAGCTGAGGTAGTTTATGAGCCAGAAGTGGCAGTCTTCTTTAACTACCTGCATTTTTGGACACAACGCAGAAAATCCAAGGAAAGATGGGAAGAACAATTTTCACAGGTTTTTGTGGAGAAGTCCTCCCCATGGCAGTTTCTGTGAGGGATGGTCTGGGGGAAACCAGGCACTGCCCCAAGCATTAATGGCTGTAATATCCCATTATTTGTACAGAAACTGAGGCCAAGCTGTTCATGGGCTGAATGCAGAGCTCAGATGGTAGAGAAGCTCAAGTGCCTTCTGTGGTTCTAGTCAAGCTGCTGCCAACTGACTTCATGTCTTTAATCCAAACACCTGAATTGAAAATGTTTCTGACTCTTCCCATCGATGTATTTCATTAGTTATGAATAACTCCTGGGTGAACATATGAACAAGTATATTCTGAAATAACTTGAAACTTGAGGAGAAATAAATTTTAAAAAGTTGTAGAAACAAATGATTTATTTTTAAAATATTTTTTAAAATGGAAATGACCTCTACACATAATTTCATTTGCTTATTACCATGATATTTTCCTGAATAAAATTAAAATATAGCAAAGTCATTGCTTTTAGGACAAAAAGTTAAGCTCAGTTTTAATTATGTCATCTGAACCCCTGCACTGCCTGGTCAAACTGTGAGGACTATCAATATGCATGGGGCATTTTCTCATTAAGTAAAATTCTCCCACTACATCTGTTATCTTCCTCCTCTTTATTTTTGGAGTAATACAATATCCAGTCAGGTAGATAACTGTCCTTACTGTCAGGTATTTAAAGAAAGATAATATTTTTTTATTAAGTTTGAAGGCATTAAAATTTGAAGGAAAATAATTAAATTGTAAGCCTAAATATATATATATATAACATTAAACACAAATTGTATGTTGATTGCAGTATTACTCGGTATGGGCTAAATTTTGGCAACTTCACTTTGCAAAATGGGCCCTAACTTTATATAAATTTTGGTCTGAGTTTTAATAGTAATCTTTCCTTAATAGTTGATCCCTGGCAAATTCCATGTTACTGGCAATTCCAAAATGTGTCCTGCCCTGTCGATTTGCTCTCTTCTCAGTTTCTGATGCATATACCTGGACATCCTGGGACTTCAGCAGAGATTCAGGTTAAAGGAGAATCCCTACTGGAGTTAAGGTTTCAGCGTTCTCCCCTTTTAGTCCTGTACAAATGTATAATAATCATTGCAGTTTCAATTCAACCATAGTGTCCTGATCCAGGCGCCTTGGAGAGGTGGGGAGAGCTTCTTGGCCATGTCTCTGGATATGCAGGAGCTTCAGCCAGCCTGGAGGTTAAGAACAGATTATAAAAAGGACCTATACAGTGATCTTCCCACTAATACAGTTTTCAACCCTTGGCAGTGAATGACTTCCTCATCACTTTATATTACATATAAACCATGGTGTTTGGTAACACCTCACAGACCTAAGCTTTTCCAACGTCTCTGTGATTTTGGTCTTCACGCTGTCTTCTAGCAATGAGTTCTGTGGTTTGTTTATACTTGCTGTGAAGAAACATTTTAATGTTCGTGAGTTTAAACCTGTTGCCTGAACTGGAAATTACCTATTTTTGATTTCTTGCAGTGGTCTGGCTGGTGTTAAAAAGGGACGGGAGCATGTTATCACACAGCAGTGAAACAATTTTGTCCTTTTTCACAAGCAAAACTTAGGTTTTCTTGTTGTAACTGAATAGCAGAGCAGTATTCTCCTTCTAACTAGCTTTACTGGGCCTTGGATCAAGCTTTAGAAAATTTTTAAAATGATTTCACTACAATAATAGCAGGATCATTTATTTTTAGCACAGAATGTAGCTAGTGCATTTTATTTTTAGATGCTATTTATAATCTATTTATTTTTTTTTTCTGGTGAGCAAAAGCCTGAATTTACACTTTTATTGCTTTTTAGCAATAATTAAAACTTGTTTTTATAAGCTTAGCTATATAATCGGCTATGAGAAGCAATGAATTTCTATAGCTTCTGATGTTTGCAAATATTTGTTGTAGTTGTTGTTTGTTTGTTTTTTTTTTTTTTTTTTTTTTTTTGTGACCATTGGCCATCTGCTATTAAATCACTTCAAAGCTTTGGTATGATCCTTAGGTACGGCAAATACAGCATCATTTTAAAAAGAAGTTATTTGGGGAATACTGAGAATGTTGAGTTGAAGGAAATATAGCTCTTGTGAAATTCATGCTAAAGTAAAATTGATTACCCTCTTTCTCTTGAGGAAAGATGAAAACTTCATTACTCTTGGTGGTCAATTTAAATAACCATTTCTAAGGAAACTACTCTTTATTAAATTTCTTAGGGACAAGAGCAACAGGAGTAGTTGAGGAATGCAAAATGAGTCCCTGTAAGATAAACTGGCTGCTTAACTAGCTAAGAAGGAAGATGGTACTGCATATTCATTTAGCTCAGTACAATTTCTAAATAACTTCTGAAGTTGACTGAGTTTCTGTGAATGTCTAAGTTTAGACCGTGGAATGGGGAGATGGAGATTTACCTCACTGAGCTTTCCTGGAATCGTAGAGATGCCAAAGTAAATATTTTTAATAAAAATCAAAAAGACCCCGAGTTCTCAATTCTGTCAAATTAATCTGAGTGTTTAGAAAATCATTTTTTTTCCAATGAAATTTGCCTACAATATATCTGGCCTTATATTTGATCAATGTCTTATTTAAGCAAGAGGCAGGAGACAGTTATTGTCAATCAACTGGTTTGCAACTAAATCATAGCATAGCTTGGGTTGGAAGGGACCTCAAAATCATCAAGTCGTCATGTCCCCCCCCCCCCCCCCGCCATAGGCAGGGATGCCACCCACTAGATCAGGTTGCTCAGGGCCTCATCTAACCTAGTCTTGTGCACCTCCAGGGATGGGTATTCAACTTCTCTCTGCTGTGCAAGGCAGCTAGCAGGAACTCATCAAGACCTGGATGCTCTGCAGCCAACTTACCCTTGCATGAGTCAGGATTTTGGTGCAGGTTCCAGCTCTTGCCTGTCTCACTCAGCACTTGGAAGTGGGTTCAGTGGGAGAGGGTTTGGAGAGCAATGATCGTGAGTTGGGAAGTCAGGCAGGTATCTGATGGAAGGCTGGAAGAGGATGTAGGAGGGACAAGTTTCTCTTTAGGGTATGAGCATGATGGGGTCTCCTTGAATTCAAGGTCATACTTGCACTCCTTAAAAAGTCATGCAAATAAATAAAAATCATAGTCTCCTTGTATTAATTTAAAAATAGTAATTTCACTTTTATATAATAATTTGAAGTAGTTCTTCTGCTTTTGATGGAGTAGCTCTATGTTAATATAGCTGAGATTAGAATTTGACCCTAACTGTATAATGAAATGATCTTGCTTTTGAAGCATCACTGCCTGGAGATGCCTGGCTTTCTGAGAAAAGTAAATTGGGCTAACGCTTTGTCTTCAGTCAGAGGGATGCTGCTCTGACTGACTTAATTCTGACTCACTTTGTCTCCAGTGGTACCTTGCAATCTTTGCAGAATTTCCAGGCTTTGTTTTCTATTCACAGTCCTTAGGATCACTGTTGTTCGGTGCCAACATAAGGGATAAGAAAACAAATCTAACCTCCCTGGTCTTGTCTTTCTTCACCTGTGTTCCACAAATCTTCAGTCATTGTCCTGCAGAAAGGCTTGCTTGCAATCATTTCCTCATTTGGAAGATGAACTGTATATTGCCTGATGGAGCCCTCCTCCGCTTCTTTTTTTCTTTCTTTTTTCTTTTTTTTTTTTTTTTTTCTAAATTCAAACTCTACTTGACTCATGTGCTTATTGGTTATAAAGCCTTTCTGACCAGCCTTCAAAAGTGCCTGGTAATTTCATATATTCCTCTTCTACATCATTCAGGTAATCTTCCATTGCTGTGCAGATGTCAACGCTTATTGACAAAGGTGGCTTGGGGAAAAGTAACTTAAAATGCAATCAGAAAGAGACTTCCTGTGGATGCAGTAGTGGTTGTAGCATTATACCTAACCCGGTGGTCCAATTACCTTGTCAATGAGTGAAATACCCTCTGCAAAAAAGAAGTGGAGACGAGTATACACAGCCAACTTCTGAAGATCAATATAGTCTTGGACCCATCTCAGATTAATTAGATGTGTGGATAACACTAGGGATGTAAAAGGAATTTTATAGGTATGTAGGTGTATGCGTATTTTCAAAACCAATAAGCAAATTTAATCCTCAATGCTTAACAAGACACAACTCACAATGGGTTGATTTTCCAGAAGTGAAAAAATACCAAATACTGAAGATTAAGTCTCTTTTTGGGCTCTCTAATTGAACATTTTTCCATAATGGAGGAAGAACCAAAACAAGTCAATTTTTATTTCCTTAAAGTTCTTGGTCTCAGGAGCTTCCGTGTAATATACACTATGCTGTGAAAAAATAAATGAGAAATATCAGGTGAGGGTAAAGGAAAACAGACCACAAAATTGGACAATAGGGCTGTGTGTTTTTTGCAGGACATGGAAAATAGTCATCTAACAATAACAGTAGCCACCCTGAGTCAAGTATTCTATCCATTTCCTGAGATAAATAATCACAAAAATGTTTCAGACGCTTATGTTAGTAATACAGTACTGTTATGCTCTGCCTTTCACACTGTCCCTTGCTTTTCATACAGTTCAGCACAGTGACAACGCCAGCAAAGCAGTACGTGTTGGCTGTCCGCTGCAAAAACACAGTTGACACGTTAGTCAGACACCTCACAAAGGAAAACCGTCCCTGAAGGTTTAGCAAGAATCTCGGAAGATGTTGCTGCTAATTTACAGAAGGCAAGGCAGTGAGAAGATGCCCTCCTCAGGGACAATGTCCCCGCGTTGTCCCAAGACGGCAGCAGAGAATCTGTTGCCTTTGAAAAACAGATGTTATGCAGGGAAGATGAACGACAACTGGGAAAGCTGACCAGACTGAAAGATTATGCAACCATACATTGCTGAAAGATGGAAGTCAAATGCATTTGCTTCCCTTTCTAATAGAAAAAGATTTAGAGCAAACAGGAAAGGCACAGAAATGGGTAAGAAGCAAAGGTTTCTTCCCCAGTAATTCTGTGCATTAGGTAGAGCAGATTATTCTGCTGCTTGCACTGGGAAAAAGAGGGACAGCAGGGGCAGTCCAGTCAGAGAAGACTGCTGATTTGTGCAGGGTTGCAAAAATAATGGCAAGTCTAAAACTGAGCTGGAATTTGTGTGGCTTGAATTCATCTCCAGTTTCAGTCAACAGGGACTGTGCTCTTCTCAGCATCATTCAGTGGCTAAGCTTGTAGCGATTCCAAGTCAGTGTTATTTTCCTTTCCCTGTCATTTTAGGATTTTGCAACCGTGGTTCTGTTTTGTGCTAATGTTCATTAACCCCCCTCTTGGATAATATGAGTTCTTGAAAGGTGAAGCTTGTTATGCATTTAGACACATCCTAGCCACTGATTAACACACCCGTGTACTCGAAGATGTCTGTCGTATTGCAAATGTACTGCAGGCTGTACAATCTCCCTTCTGCCTGAAGTGAGATAAGTAATGGTTCTCTCCCCCACCCCTCCATCCTCTGCCCGTGTTATTTACCAGACATCTTAAATTTCTCTTACGGTAAGACTGATGACTGCCCTTAGACCTGGAAGACTGCAGCATCCTGCAAAAAGGCTAGCATGAAGGAACAGTCAGGAAAATTTGGTACATTTTCATTCTCTAGCACTTTGCGTTTTCAGTTCAACATATACTAAAATTGAGTCAAAAACACTGCAGATCTGCCTCTTTCCAAAACAGCTCCTTGCCAACATCTCCATTTGAACCATTAAGCGTTGGCTCTGTATTTCTTCCTGATCACTATCATGTTAGCTAGAAGAATTAAACACCCTGCTCCACTGCATTTGACAAACTGCTTCTTCAAAACTGCCCCTGGAAAATTTTGCCTAATGCTATCCTTCCTCTCTCGCCATAATAGGAAAGTGGCTGCCTTATGTTTTTACCCTTCAACATGTAACCTCTGAAATTTTTCTACAAAGCTAGAATGCTTTTCTGTAGTTTGTTTGTGGAACTATATCAAAGAATATGTTTTTCACAGTATACTAATGAAAACAAGATAAAGTATGAAAATCTGGCATGTTTGGATCTTTTTTTTTTCTTTTTTTTTCTTTTTCTTTTTTCTTTCCCCAAGCTATAATAGAGCAGTTTTCTTTCTTTCTTTCTTTCTTTCTTTCTTTCTTTCTTTCTTTCTTTCTTTCTTTCTTTCTTCCTTTCTTTCTTTCTTTCTTTCTTTCTTTCTTTCTTTCTTTCTTTCTTTCTTTCTTTCTTTCTTTCTTTCTTTCTCTCTCTCTCTCTCTCTCTCTCTCTCTCTCTCTCTTTCTCTCTTTCTCTCTTTCTCTCTCTTTCGTTCGTTCGTTCGTTCGTTCGTTCGTTCGTTTCCTTCCCCAACAAGACCTAGCAGGAAGCATGCAGTGCAGTAGCTACTTCTGTTGCTGTTAGGTAGAGAATGGATGCATTTCAAATCCACCTAGGTGTTTGAGGTGCTTGTCATCACCATCCCAGTATGGTAATTTTCATGCTAAAAGCAGCAAGGTACCACGTTGTTTTGAAGTTCACACATTTCTGTCCTGAAGGCTGCCAACCCCTGTGTATAACGTTACCTGGTGCTGTGTAGAGGTGCTATATAATGAATAAAAGTGATTGCCTTCCTGTAATTCTCTCTGACATACTATTTTCTTTCCTGCTTATTGCAGAAACGAGAGAATGTCTGGCTGTTTTAACTTCTCTCCAGGAAGACACCCAAGTTTAAGGTTGCTACTCTACTCCTCTTGCCTGCAGCAGCTGTTGCTCCATGATAGTTTACCTCTGTGGGTTTCTAGGAAGTGCTTTGTGGTGTGCCTGTGCTCTTTCAAAGAAAACATTGTGAGAACTTTTTTTTTTATCGATCTCCAAATGATTGTGCAATATTTTTTCCTGTTACTATATTTGTTAGGAATGTGTTGCAAGGTCAGGTAGGCTTTCACATGTGAGTGTGTTAAAGGGGGTTAAGCCAGCCAAATTAGACACCAGTGACTGAAGACAAGGAGTTGCTCAGAATCTAGAGGGGTGCACCCCGGAGTGAGTATCCAGATGCTCTTGGAAAATCTAACTGAACTGTCATGTATCTGTTTGAGAAATGGAAGACACCTGTGATTCTAGTGCCAAATGTACATAGCTCCTCTTAGCAGGCTTAAAGTGAAGTTACTTTACAGATGAGGCAGCGCCTTTCCATCCAGGTGAACTGTAAAAATGTTGGTAAGTTACCAAAGCAACCCAGTTACCAGATTTGATAACTATATATCCTCATATTTCTATATTTCAAGGCTGTTTTGATTACCTGGTCTTGAATTTGTTAATGATGAAGACTAAGAGCGCAACTTGTAGGGAATCCTATTTATCCCAAGACCAAAGGAATAGCGCAGCTGTAACTGCATGTAGATGAAGACTTGCCCAACAATGCAAGATGAATGGTGCTATTGTTTGTGCTGATGTTGACTGTTGTGGTATGTGTTCCAGCAGTGAGATCACAGCTGACCTCGCTGAAATGTTAGGCTCTGCTTTCTCTGACTTATGTGCAAGGAAGTCACCTAAACCCAAAGCAAATTGAAGTCAGCTCTGCCTGGTCGGTGTCCAGAACCGTGACGAGCATGGGGAATGTGCATCGCTTCTTCTTTGAGACAGGCAGGATTTCTGCAGCTCTTTGCTAGTCAGCCTAGCTGACTTTCTGGTATAGCATGGCCTCAAAATGCAAGGCGAAAAGTGGGCCTTGGGCTTCTGATGTCTGAATACAAGTGTTTCTCCTTAATTTCATACAATACATGAAAGGAAGCATCAGGAAGGAAATATACCCTGTAGCATCATTCTCAAGGGAAGGTATACTTCCACAAAATGAAAATAAATGAGTTGGTATTATGATAGTCTAATACTGTGATCTTATGTACAACAGATGCATTTTTCTGCTAAGAGTTTAATCCCTTCAGGCCCATTAAGCAAGGGGAAAAGTTTAGAAGGGATGCTGTTAGAAGAAGACATTAATGCACCTTTAAAAGAAAATGGTTGGAGCATAAATCACAGGAGAAATACAGTACAAAATAGTGAATGAAATATTTATGTTTTCCACTGAAGCTGAGTTTATGCACTTGAGGGAGAAGCCCTGTTGAGATGGGTCTTCCCCTTTGTTCTGTATCTATTTTTTCAATTGCTCAGACACAACTGTTGGTTTCACAATCACTCTGAGGTTGATGTGATTAGAAATCACAGGCCTGCCTGCTCAGCATGGCCAACGATGGTCCAAAAGTTTGTGTGCATTCTAAGCATGGAGTCTGAGTAAAGAAGGTTTCTTCTTAAGTGTTTCAAGCCATGCATTCATTCTTCAGAATTTAGCGAGGCTGGATCAATTTTGCTGTCTTATTCTACAGAGCAAGTTAACAAGCAATATAAGACTTGTATGTGTTCATATGAAATCTTATTTGAGAGCTAAATATGCAGCAGGAATAACTTGGCATAGATTCACTGACTTATCTGAGGCCCATGACTCCAACATTTATGCACTGTTATTTTAATTATATTTGTTCAGCATGAAAGAAAAACGCATAATAATAATAAAAAATCTGAAAGCTTCTTGGGGTAGACTTTATAGAGCAGAAGGGGGAGGAAGGTGCCTGCCTTGGACTTTGCACCTTTTGGGACCTGCTGTTTCACTCTGGACTCATATACTGAGATTGCTTATATGGGAATATTCTCCTTTTAAAAATTATTTATGGTTACTAGAAAAACATCATTCGTTTTCAAATAGCTTCTAAAAGAAGAACAAAATTCAAAAGCAATTTTGTGCCTTGTATTCTGCAAAAGGGTTCTCATGTTTTCTCTACACGGCTCATTTCTTCCTAGAGGGTCTTTTCTGAACACCACTTCCTATCCAGTCTCATTTATACTAGCAACTGTCATTCACAGCTACATACGTCCCTTGCTGCAACTACAGCAGTTGCCTAAATAGAAAAAGTGATTGAAGGAAACTTTTTTTTTTTTTTTTTAATTTTCTCTCTTTCTTTCTCTCTCTCTCTCTCTCTCTTTCTCTCTTTCTTTCTCTCTTTCTATCTTTTTTTCTCTTTCCCTTTCCCATTCACTTTCCCATCTTTTTCTTAATTTTACAAGGAGTAACAGTAACACGCTTTGTGCATGTCTATTAAATGTATGACTAAGCTGGACTGGATATTACAGAAGAGAGCTTGCACAGAAACTCTTAATATTCTAGGCCTCAGTAATGGTTTGGGAACATGATCAGGGATACACAGAATAACATTTTTATTTGTAGTGTCAAATCAAGAGCATATGCAACAGTGAAAACCATTCTCTGAGAACTGTCAAAGCTCATCTTTCTTTGTTTTGCTGCATTAATGTGTAATTGATACGTGAAGAACGGAAATGTAGTAATTCCCCCTTGAAAAGATCTTCTGCTCTCTATTTCAGTAATATTTAATGCTTATAGAACATTTTTTTCCCTCAAAATATTTTAAAGATGTGAACTTATTTAATGTATCCACGTTAGTTTATTTAAACCATCCAGCAGGTCGCCGAGATTGGTACTTCTGTACTACCGCATCTCTTTGAGAGGGAGGAGAGGGCGGGCGGCTTAGGTTGCTTCATTAACTTTTTTGTGGACAGGAAAAAGGGCACAGTTGGATCCCATTTTAGAACTAAGGATTTCCTGATTTTCAGTCTTCTGTTTACACAACTGCATTGTGCTCCTCTGACTTGAACTAAGCATTCCCTGACTTAGAGGACTGAGGTGGTGCAGATGTAATCAAGATGTACAAGTTTCTGCATCTCCAGAAGGCACTCCAGTACTTTGTTAGCTGCAACAGGAGGCTTCCTGAAAATCATTTGGTATTGTCCAAATTGATCTTGTAGGCATGGATCCATTGCCTACTTGTTAATTTAGGGCACCGTGTTCCCTCCATTATTTTAAATTAAAATGCTGTAAGATACCGAACTTCAGTATTTATTTTACTGTACTGAACTGAAAAGTGCTTTGAGACATTTGCAAATGATGCGTTGTAAGTACAAGGTAGCATTTTTCTTGTTTACTTCTCTGAACTTTTCCTTTCTAATATTAAGGATGCTTTTTCAGGGCGGAACAGAGGGAATTTATTGTGCAACACCTGTTAACAAAAGAGGGACTTGATTAATTTCCCACTCATGGTGCTGAGAATGTTCCCCTTTGTTGTCATTTTCTCAGGGTTATTACTCATTACCCTTATTCACTCTGCTTTGATAGAGGTAAATAGCTTTTAATTCCCCCTGCCCCCAAACCTTCTTAAAGTTTCCTTTGACAGCTTGTTGTAATTATGCCCCTCATTGAAGACACAGTCATTATTCTCTGTTGCCCTGAACAAGATTATTTAAGGCTCATTTTGGATTTACTCGGTGTGTGTGTATGTGAAATGTATTTCCCTAAGAAATAGAAAATACTAATATAAGGGCACTGTGAGACAGTGGTAAACGTGATACTGATCACAGCTTGAATGTAGTTGGAGGTATTTCAGTGAACATGAGCAATGCCCTTGTCATTACACTTAAAAAAAAAAAAAAAAAAAAAAAAAAAAGAATGCCAAAAGGATACAAGCAAGAAACTACCCAAGCTTGCTGTAAAACTTGTTATTGAGTAATTGTTACATACAGTTTACTGTTGAGCTGTCACTGTTTCCTCAGCTTTAATAAAATCGGAGCCAATTTTTTTTTTTTTTTTTTATATATCAGAAGTCTTCTTTTGGAATGTATCCGATGGCATTATGAATGTTATTCATAATGTTATAATATTGCATTGCAACATTATTACATCCTTATTTTCTCCACTTCAGCTCCCCAGACATAACTTACTTGCCAAAATTAACAAGTTTTTGGGAGTGTCGAGATTCTTGCCTTGCTACAAGCCTCACTGTTACTGAGGCATCCCAGTGCCGAGGCATTAACCTAATATCTCAGACGGTTCCTGAGAAGCAAGGGAAGAGGGCACTGCCTCTTAATTTCATGTCCTCTCCTTTCCCTTCAACAAGGGTGCTGCTTGGTAAGGCTCTGTTCCTAATTGCCAAGGTTGTTAATTCTCTGAGAGACTGGACAGCAGGGGTAATTCCAGAAGCACACCTTCGCCCTTACGTGAACTGGAATCAACTTGAGTAACTATTAGGGCTGCCATCCAGGAAAAAACTAGTAGTGTAAGTGATCACATTTGAACTATCGGTTCTTGCAGAAACTTCAATCACAGGTTTTCTAGCATCTAAAGAGATGCTTTTAATTTGGAAATAGCAGCTACTTTTTGCTTATGTGCTTAGTTTTGTCTTCCTGCCTGCTCCCTTTCATGTTAGAAATTGATAATTTTCGTGTCTTCTAACAACTTTTGACGATGTAGTAGTACTCTGATTCATTAAGATATTGGCATTTCTAGTTATTTGAAAGCGGTAACGTGATGCAAGGAATGCTATAGAGATTTAAGGGAAACAATCGTTACTTTACAAATGAATAATGAATGCTGGTTCCTCACTAATCATCAAGAGTACCTTCAGCTGCACTTTCATACTATGAAACACTTTGCTTTATGGTAAACATATTCTTGATGGGTGGGTTTTCAAACACAGACACTGTTTTGCTTGTAAACAATCCATGCAGAAATGACTGCATGTGCATGGCTTTTTAACTGGATGTATTAAGTTAAAATACACACACACACACAAAAGATCTTTCTGTAATGAAATAGGTAAGGCATAGCTACTTTGGAAAATTGGTAAAAATGTTTTAATAAAATCTGTGTTAGACATAGATGGTAGGTGCAGACAATACATGTAGACTTACAGAATGTATAATTTACTTATTTCTGTTTGCTTTGTGTAAGCAACTAGAGGTCAACAATTGTCTGAAGATATATATTGGAGGAGATCATTCTTGTTGAAAAGGAAGAGGCTGAAGAGGGATTGAGAAACAAAACTGGGAGTATTATGGTGGTCTAACTGTGCCACAGTTTGTGTTTGCTGGCTGGCCCCAGGGTGCATGGCATGTTGCACTTGCTTCAAGCAGTGGTTGTTTACCCGGGATTGCTGGATGTCTGTAGCAGAGGCTGCCAGAGCACCAGAAAAGCAGCAGAGCACTTGCTTGCACCACGAGTGGTGAGGCACCACCCTAATTAGCAAATCTGGCAGACCTGCATTTGCTCTAGGACCACCCTTCCTGTAGAATTTGACTTGTGAACTGCATAGCTGCATGCATTTTGTTTGTCAAGATGTGCAACTTCCAGGTGTACATATGAACCTGTGGTTTACAGTAGGGTCCGTATGAATAACTACAACTGTTGTGCATGCACACAGATTTTTACAGAATGTTCCCAAGCCTGAATTTTGCACAAAAAAGACACAGAGCCAGTGCATATTTCAAAGATATCATCATCTATATGTGTTTCTCCTTGCTTCCTACAGTCTGAAGAATCCCAGACTGAGAACGAAAATAAGAAATAGTGCAAATAATGCAGGCTCTTTTTTTATCATAATGGTCTGCACATGCCAAATTTAAATATGCTCACATGCCACTGAAATTGAGATAGATCCAAATCAATCTCATGCCTTTAGCCTGGCATACACTTTCCCTTCTCCCAAGAGAACATGAAATCCCTCACAGAATTCAAGAGATTGTACCTTAAAAATAATTTCAAGTGATTATATTTATAGACTGTTTATGAGGCTCATTACTACGTACGTGAGCACATAAATGAAATTAGCCTCACAAGAGGCGTTTATCCAAGGACACACAGGATGTCTGCAGCAGAGCCAGGAACCAGAAGATATCTTCCAAGTTTAGGCCAGTATCTTAACCACAATGCTATTTTTGCTTACTCGAGTCCCACTGTACTCCATTAGCGACCAGAAATCTTCAAGCAGAGAACTCTGCTTTTTCCAAACAAGATCACGTGTGGCCTGTGTGCTTCTCCCCATCATATTAAAACCTCTCATCGAGAGATCTTACCTGTGTCATCAGTCAAGATCACTATTTCTACATGGCTGTAACAAAGAACAAAGAAAACAAAAGCCAAAAGTCAGATAGTAGATATCTTAAAAAGAGCATCTCATGCTTCTGCTATAAAGAAATATCCCATTCAGAGAAATCCATTACAAATTTCGTATGGAGGGGATAATCTACTGTGGATGTTAATCCCTTGGAGTGTATTTTAGCTCTCTATTTCATAAAATTATTGCTTCACTCTCTGATAATTTTACAATTCTCTATCATTAATTTTATATATAGAAAGGGATTGATTGAACTGCTTATTGTTAAGGTTTTCCATCCTCTTCCACTGTAAATCCTTCTTTTCAGTTGCTGTAACAGTAGGATTAAGTTTACTGAGTGAGAAGATTGAGATGAGCGCGCAGGTTGGAGGCTCGGAGCAGCACCCAGTGGGCCATGGCTTCGCAGAGAGCTGACCCCATGTGGGGTCAGGAATGTTCTTTAGGCTCCATGTGAGACCTTTTTGAGAAGGAACTGCACGTTTTAATGCTGTGAAGGAGCCATGGCAGAGATGATTTGCTTGAAGCTCTGAGTTTCAACTGAGTTGGGAACAGTGAGCGTACGATATGGGCTTTGAGAGGGCTGTGCTACGGGATGCACAGTGTTCTGAGAATTGAGGCCCTGTCTCAAAATGTGTACTAAATACTTGTGCTGGCTTTTTTGTTAATTTTCTATGTGCCTCAGTTGCCTACCTGTTAACTAGAAATGAACATAGTTCTGTATCGTGCTGGGTGTTAGGAGGATAAATTTACATGTGTTATAAAGCACGCTGTCACTGTAGTGAAAAACACCTGCTTGAAAGTCTGTGCAAACATTAATAATTCTGTCTTCAGAGCAGAGTTTGAACACCGTACAGTAAATACAGTAAGGTATTAAAGAAGAGGAAATAAAATATGAAATATTTAGTCATTCAGTTAGAGATGCCCATCCAACACTGAGAAGGTGAGGGGCCCTGACATTGGCATTACATGTAATTTTGCAGATTTTACCCTAATGAATAGGCTTGAAGGGGTAGCTAAGGTCTAATAAGCAGCCTCAATTCTGGTACTCCAGAAATTTTAGCTGTTTACTCTGCAACTCTTCTTTTAATGTCTACTTGGTTGTGTTACATAAAGCGACTAAGGTGGAAATTTAGAAGCTCCACCAGGCTAATGCAGAGAAACCCTAGTATCATATTCCAGAAATCCCGGGCTTGGTATGCCATCTCTTCCCCGGCCAAAAGGCACTGGTATTCATGCTGGCAGACATGCAACAACCGCCAGCTCCCGGGAGGAGGCCAGGGCTGGGGACTGAGCCGCGCTGAAGGCGTGCTGGAGCCATGTACTGAGCAGAGGAGCCACAGGCGCTGGGCTCCCAGGGGAGCGCGAGCGAGTGGCAGGGCCTGCAGCTTGCAAAGTCCACTGCTGGAAGCGGTTTTTAATAGCTGGTTCAGGAAATGGCTGCGATATTTAAGGGCCAGTTCTGCTGAACCGGGTCAAACTGCTCCCAGACAGTCCTGTGGGACCCAAGTGCACAGTGGCACGCTGTCATCCACCGTCCTACATGGATCCTGGGTTGTGTGTGCACCAGTCCTCGTACGCATAAAGCTGTCCATCATTTCAGCTCTGAGATGGTCCTTTTCAAACAGCGTATTGGGATTTAGACTCCTTGTTCCCATTCACCTTTACAGAAGCTATACAACTAAGTATCCGTGTGCAGCCTGAGTTTTTTCCTCTTTCTGGTTAGTGCTGTTACAAGGCTATCCCCAGAATTAGGTGCTGCCATGTTTATTTCATGTAGGGAGGCAACCAAATTACTGCATAAAATTGCAGGTGTAAACACTGCAGGTTCATATACTGCTCTTTCTTTGTAATGCTGAAGAGCAAGTGAACGACTTGCTGTGCCAGTGAGAGCATGGGATCTCTGTCACCTTTCTCTTACAGCCAGGAACTTAATAATAGAAAAGACCAATTCAGAGAGGCATGCAGAGAGGGTCTTTCATTTGCCCTGTCGTTCTTCACTACTGTTTCCTCCTACTTGATCTCTCACTTTACACCTAAGGCATGTTTCTCTCGCTGTTTGAAGAGTGCTGAGTAGAGATTGGCTCTTATCTAATATTATTTAGTGTTAACTCCCCTTTTCCACTCAGACTGCAATGACTGCTTCAGGGTCATGCGGGTGGAAATGAGAACGTGTGTCACACAGGTAGGCGAGTCGCTGAGCTGGTCCCCCAAAGTGTTTGCTCTTTATTGCAAACAGTTTTTTCTTTTATTGCAAATAGAAATCTCAGCTGCCAAGAGAGCCACCTGCATATAAGCATGCAGGTAGCATACTGACGGTTGCTGCACAGTACACATTAGGATTCCAGTCTGAATGATGCAGATGTTTAGGGACTTGGAGTGGCTTTAAGGTGACCCAGAGTTGTTAGAGTGACAAGGAGTTGGGACAGTTGTACAGGGCATTTAGTGATACTACAATACTTCGGGATCAGCATCTAAGAACTTGCTAAGAGCTGACATTTGCAGCTAAAATATGTAATGCCTAAAGAAATGCAAAAGCAACCCTTATTAATATTGGCTTTTTCTAGCAGTAAACTTGACATATGATGATAGTCTGTAAGTGCACAATGCCTCTTTCCAATTAAAACAATGTGCCTGGTACCACGTCTAAGTGGGGGTCCAGCACTGAAGGGGAGCATATACAGCTAAAACAATTGGCACAATGTCAGATGAAAAGGTATCAAGAAAATGGTTGATGCCATGCTCTCGGCCACAACCCTAACTGAAACATTAAATATTTAATTGTGTCTTGAAGCCTAATTATCTTGGGTTCGGCTGTTAGACCAATGGGAGAAGCAAACTGCAGAATCAAGAAGTTTTGACAAAATTGTCATGAACGAAGAAGCTTTAAAGCAGACAAAGCCCAAGAGCCTGTAGCATGGTCCTAACTGTTGAGACAGTAGCTATGAATAGTAAAGAAAGAAAACAACCAACTATATTCCTCTCTATCTCCTGGCTGTTACTCAGTGAAGTAATCACTTGCCTCTTCTCATACACAGTACTAGAAGTTGTTTGAAAGAGATCAAGGAAATATGAAGACTGCAGATGGTGTCTGGAGATTGTTATATATCATTACACAGGCAAAAACAATGTTAAAAAAGCATTAAGGTTGCAAAGTCAAGTGTTCAAAAGGTATAAAATTACAGAGTAATGGTTGTCTACACAGTTGTAATGGGCTCCTCTATGAACACTCATTATCTTTTTATTATTCATTATAATTATCCCATTACTCATTAACCTTAAATATGGGCTCACATGGAATTTTCCCCCATGTTCTTTTAATTTAATTTCTGTGTGGAAAAAGGTTTAGCTTTTTAAAAAGGAACCTGCAAATGCCATCCCATGGCACATTGACAAATGGATTGTCAGCAAGGTTGAAATCTTTCTATTTATCACACAGACATGGAGAGCCTGGCAGCAGTAGGTTTTAATTGTCTCTGTGAAGCACTGCTAGAAAGGGCTGGGACGCTTGGCAGCTGGACGTAGGTGATTGTTGCTGACAACAGAGGAGTGGTCAATGTCATTGGGTCCAGGATGTGGACGGGGGGTGCTGTCTTTTCCTTTCCTTATGCATCTCTCTGCCCCTTCCATTCTCACACATTTTGGCTTCTCTTTTGTCCTGTCCTGCTCACCCAAACCATTTGGCTCTTCTCAGCTACCTGGTGGCCATTACCGCTGCTTTTTCATTCTTAGTTTTACTCCATTCTTAATCTCACCTCCCATTTTGCACAACTATTCCCACCTCCCCATCTGACCCTTCTCTGCTGTAGACTGTGACACTCACCCACCCTGGGCTCCTTTTGCAACATCTGTGCCTTGATTTATTGTCCTAGTCCTCCCATATAACCTAGACATGTCCCCCCTTTTTACTCTCCTCTTTACTTTTACTCTTCAGTCTCCTTTTGGGCTCCCTCCTCCACAGCTCCTCATCTCAGTGAGTGATGGGTAACCCCCCTGGCACCTCAGCAGGTATCTTTCATGAGAAACAAGAAAAAGACAAATGGTTTGACTGAAATTTCTCAACATGAATTCAAAGCGAGGAAGTGATCTACAAGATGGAAATACTCAACAGAAATGGTAGATATCTGACAAACCAGTAGTTAACTCAAATGGGAAATGTCAAATAACCATAGTGACAGAATGCTACCAGCCCTTCTGGTGAAACATTCAAGTAAGATGACTAGCACAAAGATATATCTATTGCTGAAACTCCAAAATTATATATATACATATATATATATATTTATCTACAATGTCTTCACAGTACAAAAATGTCTACCTTTGCTTTGTGGGAATGTACCAAATGGCCCAACCACAAATTATCTGCAAGCAGAATTCGTGTCAGTATTTCAGCTGGAAAACTATACCAGAAGATTAATATTTCACTCCCACATGCTCATAGTGTTTTCCCCTCGCCATTCTTACCCCGCTGTATGTGAGGTGAGAAATCTTTGGCAATGACTGTTTTTATGTTTTTAAGCTGATATATTTTGCTGCCGTGGGATCCTGAAGAGACAAGTGTGTTGTTGTCAGGGGTGGGCAACTTGCACTTGTTAGGAGAAGGGAAGATGTGTATATTCATACCCAGCAGAAACTTCTGTAAATCCCTTTGTTGAAAGTCAGTCAGTAAGAGCTGGGATTGATTGGATCTTCAGTTTATCAGACCTAATTCTTCCACACTTAATGAACTTAATATCTTCTCATTTCACTATGTTTTAAATTCCCTAACTCTGTCCCCAGCCCTGCTGGGGCACCTTGGCTGACATGAATTTAGATGTTTGTGACATACAGTGCTTTCTCCTCCAACCTGGCAGGATGGATTTCCAAGTTAAAAAGAATAGCTCAGTGATTTCTCCCCCCACAAGAACATCTTGGTTCTATATTCAAAGAACTGAGATGTAAGTGGGAGAAATATCAGTGGAACCTAAAACATCCGTGACTGAGGAATCAGGGCAACAAAAAAGGAAAGGAGAAAAGGTTAAGAAAAGGAAAGTACTTGTGCTGGCAAGATAGGGGTTAGGTGGGGACAGAAATGAAGAGGAGACAAAACGGATGAAGGATTACAGAGTAAAAGTGATTTGGGAATAGGATGTTGGCAGAGGTGAATAGGGTAGAACAATAGGGAAGAGCGTTTGCTGAATGTGAATAGAAATCATTATAAAGTTTCCACCATCTCCTAATAAAAATACAGTAGCCTTGAGTCCCTGTGCTTTATTAAAAACTCCAGCTGGAATATATAAAAGAGGGCAGGCAAATTATTCTCAAAACAGATAACTGTAGGAGAATGTAGAGATTTGATGAGATTTTTTTGAAGGCAAAAGATATTCGATGAACAAGACTGAAGAAAAGATGCGCTGGGAAGAGGAGGAAGGCAAAGAAATAAATGGCGGAGGAAAGAAAAAGGGAAGATTTGCGCTATAATTAGCATTTGTCTGTCTGCAGGAAATATATGATCTCTTACCCAAAGAATTTTTCTGGTACGGGAAAATGGCAGCCCTAACTCTGTTTTTGTTAGATGTCAGGTATCACCCTCACTTTTGTTCTGGAAAGTTGACAAGTATAGGATTGGGAGGTTAAACATTTATAGAGTGTGCTCTGTTTAGAATGGGCTTGGTGCTGTTTAATGGACAATGAGTTATACTGCAGCTGACAAAATACAGATTTCCTAAACCAAATATATTCCGTTCAATACATTTTCTTTGGTTATGATGGACAGTAATCTGGCGTGACATAAAGTTTGATTTTGCACGGCAGGTTGCATTGGTTCTGTGGTAAATGGAAGCTGTCTATTACAAAAAATGCCATTATTCCTACAGAAGAGTGAACTGATTTGAAAAACAGAGAATTGCTTCATGTCTCCAGCTTATCTGCACGTAGAACTTTTCACCCAGCTCACAGCACTGTACTTCTCCATTTGCTGCGCATTTTCTCTGTATCTGGGTAGGGGATAATTTGAGAGCCGGAAATTCCCCCTCTGTTGGGAATTGTCACACGCAATCTTTTGATTCCATATTTAGTGGGCACTTATAATTTCTCATGTAGTGTCACCAGGAAGCTTTACACGTTGATAAGAAGGCACTAGAGGTTCTAGTAAGTGTTTTCATGTGCTTGCACTACCCGATTGTGTTTAGGTGAGGAGGAGAAGAATAGCATTTGTTGTGTCCAAAGGTTATGGTTTCTCTTAACCTGCGTTTTTTCTTTATTTATGAAATGCTTCGGACTGAACAGACTCTGAATTACAGAGTGGCTTAGTGGGACAAGCTAAAGTGCAAATTGCTTTTCCCAGTTGTGAACTACAATTAAAAACAAACAACCAAGGAACGCATTTCACTGGGGACCAATTTAAATACTGGTATTTTGTCTGCATAATTCTGAAACAATGCTTTCCTACATGTATCAAAAAAAAAAAAAAAATTATGTATTTAAAAAAATGATACAGACTTTTTTTTAGACTTCATTTTTTTTTCCTTTTTCAGCATGACCAAATGGAGAAACTTTGATTGCAGATGGGTCAAAGCAGGACTTGTGTGAAAAAAAAAAATTCAAACAAAAAATCAAAATTTGAACTAAAAAGGTCATATTTTGAGATTTCATCACAACCAGAAAATTAGCAGTAGTGGTAATTGAAAAACAATATTTTTACAAACACTCTTGAATGAAGTTTTGGGCAAAATTGTAAGTGTATTGCTGTAATTGTACTGCATTTTAGAAGGGGGTCTATTACCAAATGAAATGGAAATTATTAGCCAAGGCTCCTTCAGGCCTTATTTACAGCCAGCATTAGATGAAGAGTTATTTAGTGGATAAAAAAGCCTGCCAGATATGAAAGAGACAAGAAGAAATGTGTCTTGGCATGCTAGGGAGGATAAGTATAGAGAAAGCTGAAAGTATTATATTTGATAGCGAAGGAATTTCGCCTGAGATGACCCTCTGTTCTTGCCTATTGTTAACTTTTTCCCATGCAAAAAAAAAATGCCCCAGCCCGTGAGAGTCGTCTAGCACCAGCTGGCTGGCTGGTGTAAGAACAAGCAGTTTACGTACATTATTACAGATTTCTGATGATGTGCTGTTGTGGTGCCCTACCAAAATCGAGGTTCTCCCTTGCTGCTGTGAAATCCAGCAGATTGCTCTTGCTGCAGAGAGCTTCCAGTTGACGCTCTCGAGGCTGAGCAAGGCAGGAGGGAGATGGAGAAGTGGTTTGTTTGTCCAAGGTCACAGCCTAGGTCAGGGGCAGCACCAGCAAACAGGACCCAGACCTCTCAGCTTTCTGGCCTTACGTAAATAGGGCCACTTACTGGCGTAAGCCCGCATGAAGAGCTCTGCTGGTATAACTCCGTCTGCCAAGGATGCTGGTGCAGTCAGCTCAGTAAATTTTCCCATGCAGATGAGGTGCTGCTCCTGGGCTCCAAGAGCACCAGCCCACTGCAAGGAGCCATTCTCCCAAGGAGTGCTGCTGGAAGTTTAGCGAGAGGAAGGAAAGAAAAACCAAAACAAAACAGCCCTCGCTTCAATTAGAGGAAAAGATAATTCCTTTCAAGTCGAGAGGCTCGACTCCTGCTGGCCTTTGTTCTTCAGCTTACCCTCGCTGTAATTTCAGAGAGCAATGTGAATAATGCTGGTTTGTTCTGTGATTACCCTCAGTTGGAGCACAAAATTAATATCTCACTAAGTAATTCAGTACATGATGGGTGAACATTTACTTAAACGTGCCCTAAAAAGCTAGGATTTTCCATGTTCAGTGGAACTCTCTCAGTGACAATTAATTGCCTGTGTTCTTATGTGTTTATGAGCCTCAGTAAACAGGCGGCATATTTACGTCTCCCCATTACCTTCAGAAATAAACTTCCTGAAGAAAAAAAGCTCACGTTTCCTGATTACAGTCTGATTTTAAGTAAACAGAGGGGTGGGGAAGGTGACTAGTAAGCAGGACTTTGGAGGGAGGAAGGTGGGAAGTGGAGAATTTCTCTCCCTGACATTGTGCCACTTGTAATGCTGGTAGCATTAAGTTAATGTGCTGGACTAGCAAAATGACCTTGGTTAGTCCTGCTGCTGTCTGGGGGCATAAAAAGCTTGCCCTTTTTATCCTAACTGTATAGACTCAAGAACAGGCACAATATTTACTACCTCGTGATGTGGAGTTGCTATAGAAAATGCAACCTTTGAAAGGCCTAACCTCTGCAAAATCCCAGTGTTTTCTGAAAGCCTTGAATTATTGATGTGAATCTTGTTTGAGGGTGCAGCAGCAAGTCATTGCGTCCCATATTGCTCTCCCATGTCCCCACACTGCATTTCCCTGCCATTGAGCCGCCTTCTGCCCTCATGAATCCCCTTCAGGACAGATGAAAGCACCAGTCCTTACCTGCAGGTTGTGTTTTCTACTGCCACCACGGTGTGGTGATGGGTGATGAGGATGGGAATCCACCATTTGTTGCGACAACTCGGGCTTCGCCACTGGTTGGCTTTGTCACTTCATCCTCTTTCACATCACAGAATGAATCAATGCTTGCAAAGCTTCTCAGGTGCATAAGAAGTAGACCATAGATAAAAGATAAAGGCAACATTATTTACTGTGGTTGTGTCTGTTAACATCTGCAGAAAGAGGACTTTAGCACATAAATTTGGGTTGTCTGTACAACTGGCTGCTGGTTTCATTTGCTTGTGCAGGCAAGAGATTGTATCAGATGGAAAATACAATTTGCTATCAGTGAATGTTCACTGTTGTTCACCTTTTTTCTTGAAATTTTCCACTCTGCCACTGTCTGAAGATGTCCTTTAGGATTGGGCCTTTAGAAGTCAATCAGTGGAAATACTGAACTATAGCATTAAGCAGAAGATGATGGGGTGAAAAATAATGAAACCTAATGATAGCTAGATGGCAAGCCTTTGCTGTTGTCCAATATCTTACCTGCCTGTAGCTCTGCCTCACCCTAGACCTCACGGTGCTGCCATGGTTTGTGCCGAAGACTGGAGGACAAACCTGTGTGGCTTCACGGAGGTGGGAGATATACATGTGTGGGGAAAGTGTTGTGTTGTTGGTCTCTCGTGGGTCTTCCCTTCTTCCTTTCCTCCCCCTTACTGAAAAAAATGGCATGTAACATTCATGCCATACTACTGACAGAAGGCCTGGGTTGCTGAGGTAGGGAGGAGATGTGAACAGGGGGTCCTCCATCTGCACATTGAGGCAGGATGAGACCGGGACAGAGAATTGCTTCCATTACGTTAATCTTGGGGTCCTGCTTTCTGGAGCCACAGGTAGGGCTGAGGCATGGCACGTCAGAAAATGGTGGCATCCCCCACCTCAGAGAGAACTTGTCAATCCCATACACCTAATTCCCTAATTGTCTTGTTGCAATGCTAAGTCTTCTGTTTCTCGGTGTCTTTTTTCTGCCTTTTTTCTGTTGCATGCTTTAGTGATCCTGGTTGCACCAGAATATATTGCTTGATAGAAATTCACTTAGCTATCCTTAGGCAAATCAGCCCGATAAACTAACTAATAAATAGCAAGATCCTGTGTTCATCAATGTAGTTTTAAAGTATCTGGACTGAAGGAGCTGACAGATCTAGAAATAAAATCAGTATTCTTCTTGTAACCCATTGTAAACAAGCTGTCAGACATCACTATGGTCTCCTTTGAAACCAGCTTTAATGAGTAAATAGAGAGAATAAAAGCTGAGAGACAGTGTCAAAAATGTAAGCCTGAGATAATCATTGTTGGTATTTTTCCTTAACCTATTATATTGCTTTAGATGATGGCTGCTGCATTTCTGCTTCTGAATGAGAGACTTTTCCCTAGTCCTGATTTAGATGATTTTGCCTTAATTTTGTCAAAGGGTAATTCTTCTAGAGTACACATTGCTGCTTTTCAAGAGCAAGGAGCTAGAAAATGCTTGAATTGCTTCATGAGTCAGCTCAATGTGAATTAAGAAGGTTTTCATAGAAAGCTAAAAAAAATTATTAAAAAAGGGAAAAAGAGCACATGTAGAGATGTATTTAGCAAATAAGAGCCCCTGAATTACATTCTTCTAGTAGGTGCCTGTGATTTTATTCTGAATCTCTTTTTGTGAATGAAGAAATCTGTGTTTTATGAAATGTAAAAGTACATCCAAACATACATAATTTCTTTACCTCAGTTTATTCTCTCTCTCTCTTTTTTTTTTTTTCTTTTTTTTTTTTTTCCCCTGTCAGTTAACTCCACATTGCTTATCCACAGCGCTGGTTGTTTCTGAGTTAATATCCTTTGGCATCTGCTTTTGAATAAATTTGGCTGTCTGGTTTCCAGCTGATTGGTTCCCATTTATTTAATTTGATTTCTAAATTTCCTGTCCAAGAGATTCCTATTGCTCGCCTGTCTTGCAAAACTCCCCGCACGTCGGGTGACACCGGCGCAGCAACTCTTTTTCAGGTGCACTGGGTCCTGGCTTGCTCGCTGGATTCCCACGAGTGCTCCGGGGTTGGGGTTGACAACGAGCATCCAATAGCAGGAAGGAAAGTTGTGAAGTTTGCTCGCTGGGACTGAACAGCTTGTCTTTTCTTTTGAGGAACATTTATACTTAACACTCAGTAGGCAAACTGGTATTTCAGTTTGCAAGTGGATTCGGTTATTCAAATGCACAGGCCAGAAAATGAAGGGGATTCTATTTAAACAGTGTGCTCCCAAGTCACAGATGATCTTTTTGATGTCTGTATTTTGCAAATGGAAATTTTCCATTTTCCAGCGCTAGCATTTGTTCAGAGGCTGTGTGCTATCTAAATCTGCTTTTGTGGCTGTTCATTTGCATTTCTGCTCTGCTATATTGCCTCCCGCCTTCTCCCCTTGGCCCCCTACTCTTTTATATTGGATTCCTATTTTTGCTGCCTCCACTCTATCTTGCATCTCTGAAGGCTAAAGCATGCCAAATGCTGAGCGGTCTCTGTTCTTGCTCAGCACCTTGGCAGGATTACAGGTGAAAAGGGAAACTCAAGCCATCAGCAAGCTGGGTGAGAGCTGGTGAATGGCAGATCTGAAGCCAGCCCTACCTGCCCAGGGAACAGCCCGGCTTCTCCCGTGCCTCCCGACATTTTCCTGGTAGGGAAAGCTGTTGGTGGTACCAGTCAGTGCATGCAATGGGACATGTGTGGAAATCTCGTATTTAAATTTTATGTCATGAGGTGAAATACTCAGAGCAGTCAGGTGAAACAGACAGAATGGCCCTTCCTGGTTGCAAAATACTGGCCACAGCAAACTGTGCACGTTCAAGGAGAGTTCTTGGTCAGAGTGCAAGTTTTTCTACTTCCTCAGTATCCTTTTTTATTTTACTCTGTACACATAGGTTCTTTCTTCCCCCAAATCTGGTTACATCTCCTTCTACAAACAAACCGCTTAGGAAGAAAAACCACGCTAATATCCTGAGGGAGAAGTGCGAAGGTGGGGGGAGAAGCACAGCAACTTAATTCTGGCAGCTGGAAGAACAACCTGAACGCTGTCAGGCTGAAAGCACAGCACACAGCCAAGCAGTCGCTATTTGCTCCTGCAGATACAAGCCTTCCAACAGCCTATTTCACCTTCGGAGAGGTGTGGGAAGAAAAAAGGGTGTAAGCAAGAGCATCACTCAAGTATCATGTAGTACGAGGCAAGGCGATGTATTTAAAGCTGCGTAGCAATAGAACCAGCTTAGGGCTGGGAGTGGGAAATGTCAGGCTGCTCCTCCAGTTTCTGTCTTTCTCCACCTCTGCTTCAAGCTTACACGGGACCCAGCACTCCTCAGCAGCCCAGGCTGCAGGACAGATAGAAAGTACTCAGTGTTTTGTCCAGTTGGGCCTTTTTGCTGAATCTCTATCTGTGAGTTTGGAAGCTGAGGCAACAGTTGTATCTCAAGGTGCTCCGAGTTGAGCGAGGTCAACCATTAATGCTGGTGCAGTGGCTTGGGAACAGAGAATAGGTTCCCCAAAAGTTTCTCTCCCGAAACAGGTGCCACACACTTGTGTACATGTGGCACCTCATTGTTCCTACCATGTGGGCAGGTACCCAAGTGTCAATAATTAATGCTGCCTGGTCGTGAAACGCCAGAATGCATGCAGGCAGTATTTTGTATGTGTGTATTGCGTCCTGTGCTGCCTGTTTCCTTCAGCTGCTTTCCTCTGCTCTCCAGCTAGTTGGTGATGGGCCAGTTAGAGGAACCTAGAACAAATACCCCTGCTTACACGAACAGCAAACTGCCAGCGTAAAGCGTGATATTCCCATGTTCCTGTCATGTTCAAGCACGTGCCCACAAACCAAAACACAGCTGGCAAGTTTAATTTTAGCTCTACCAGCCTTGAGAAGTGTCCCTTTAAAGAAATTCTTTTTATAATTCTTTTTTTTTTTTTTTTTGAAGTAATTTGGTTGATAATACAGCAGCTGACAATCCTACTGCAATACTATTGATGATTTAAATAAAAACAAAAAGAAGCTGCCACCCCATATTCCCTACCGTGAATTTAGAAATAGGCAAAGCCACTGTAGAAAGGCCCAGGAATCTGATGACGTGTTAAAGGATTTTTATTTTTTTTTTCATAAAAAAAGGAGAAATGCTGGGACTTGTGTACAAGAGGAAACATTTTGTTATTCACACACTTTCTTCTGGTGATTCAGTCATGTTGCACGATGTGTTCTCCCTTTGAGTCCTTCAGGGGGTGGATGTTGGGAGGCCCTGTGCAGACACCGAGCCATGCCATGGGGACGCGTGCAGGTGTGAGGTCCCGCAGGTGGGCAAGGTGCGGATACAATGCCTGGCCCCTCACCTGGCTGAGGTGGGGTGGGGTGGAGTGGGATTTGCTGCTATGGCCTTGGATCGCTTGGTTTTGGGGGCATTGGGACCAGTGTGTAACTTTTGTGGCAACTGTGTAACTGGTGTGGTGGTGTCCGGCCGAAGGCACCCTAAGTCACGCCGGGCGAGTTTCCTCTTTACCCTCTTCCTCCATTTTGTTCCAACTTTAAATAAACCCAGCCTTATATAAGCGCTCGAACAAAGTATGTATTTAATATGTCTGGCCCCGGGTCGTCCCCCAGCCGCTCGGGGAAGCGCTGCACGGAGGAGTTGAGGCGGGCTGGGAGGGGGTCACCCCGCCTTGCCCTGCTCAGCCTCACACCCCCCGCCGCCTCAATACATCCAAAAATCGCCGTCGGAGCATTTTTCACCCGCACCGCTCGGGCTCCCCCCAACTCCCAGCGCAGCCTCTGGGCGCTTCCAGCCCCGCGGGGTACGAGGGGGGGAAAGGGGGCGGCGGGGCTCGGCCGGGCCGGGCCGGGGGCGGCGGCGGCGGCAGCGGGCGGGGGCGCGGGGGCGGCCGCGGGGCCTGCGCCGGCCTCCCGGGGGAGCGGCGCGCCGAGGTCCCTCCCACCGGCGGCGCGGCGCGGAGGGGGTTTGAATGAAAGACAGGACGAGCCCCGAGCACCATGTCACTCCGTGAGGGAGGCAGCGGCAACTAGGCTGGGGAAGGCTCTTCCCTCCCTCCCTTCCCCCCCCCTTTTTTTTTCTTTTTTTTTTTTTTCCTATTTTTTTTTCAATTTTTATTTTTTTTTTTCCTCTTTATTTTTTTTTCCTTTTTTTTTTTTTTTTTTTTTTTTGAAGGGGGGTGGGTGGGGAGCGAGAGGGGAGGGCTCGAGAGCGGGGCGAGGACGAGGTAGAGCGAGCGAGGAGGAGGAGGAGGAGGAGAAGAAGAAGAGCAAGGAAGGAAGCAAGCAAGCAAGCAAGCAGCGGGCTGGAGTTGCGCTGCCTCCCCGGCTCCGCTCGCAGGACGCTCCCCGGCCGGGCAGCGGGCACCGCCGGAGGCACGCTGCTGCCGCTGCCAGCGGGGGGGCAGCCGGGCAGGGGGCTGCCACCCACCTCCTCCCACCCTCGCAGCCAGCCACCCAGCCCTCGATGTGCGCGCCTGTGCGTTTTTGGCTGCGCTGGAAGTAGCGCGCGGTAGACGGCGAGGAAGTCTCGGCAGCCTCCTCCTCCGTCGCCCGCGCTGTCAGGAATAGCGGCGTGAGAGGGAAGAAAAAGGCCCTGGGGCACTACACCCTGCCAACGAGTTCCCTGCACCAGCCAGAAGGACTCCAGCTACATGGGCAAACGCCTGGACCAGCAGCCAATGTACCCCCAGTACACCTACTACTACCCCCACTATCTCCAAACCAAGGTAGGGCGCGGGTCCCGCCGGGCACTCGGCGGGCGATGGGGAGCGAGCGGTGCAAATGGCAGGGGCTGCTGGCTGGGCTTGCTGCCTTTCCCTCGTTTCCTGGGCTTGGGTGTCACGCAGAGCCAAGCTGGTAGGCAGAGAGCAGGCGGGAGAGAGGCAGGAAGGTTAGTGTCCGTGCTTTAATTTTATTTATTCGACCGGATTTGTTTCGAGGGCCGCTGGCGTCGGCCAATTCCTTTTATTGTTCTGGGAGAGCGCTCTGGTGAGCGCTATCGTAACGCCGGGCAGGTAGCGTGTTTATTATGGCACAGGGTGAGGATTGCTCTGGACAGCATCAGGCACGAAACGCTGCTTCGATGGCTCTTGCAGTGATCCCTCCAGTTCACCCGGGGCTTGAAAGCGTTTTGCCCTTAGAAAAGGCATCTGTGGAAACTCAAACTTTTAATCAGCTGAGCGGGAGATGCTGTGAAGGGCTGGGGAGGATGAGGAGCGAACGGGCTGTAAATCTGGCGGAGTTTCTGTCAGTGGGTTGCACTGCTTTTAATATTTCATTACACATTGAGGATGATACGGCTCTACTCTGTTGCATTTCAAAGGTCTAGAAATAGAGGGTAGCTACTTTTGGAGAGTGTACCCAAGCATGGGCTCTTCCTTTTCCTTCTTTCTTTTCTCCATAATTTTTAAAATGCTGGGAGACTGGAAAGCAGGCCTGCATCTTCGTCTTCCTCAGGGGCTGAGCAAAGTCGATGCTACCTGGCCATGAGTTGGTTAATTAAAGCTTTATTTTTCTCGTGCCGTTGTATAATAGTCTGCTCTCTGAAAAGATTTCCTTTGTAACTAAGGGACAGTAACAAAAGAAAACCCTAAAACGAAAGTTTGCAAACCCTGTTAGGACACGGTATAGAAAAAAATAATAAAAAAAAAAAATCCTGCTCTGGAGTGTAACCTCACAGCCATGGATTAACAGTTTCAGTTAATAAAGTAGCATCTTTCTGAGGAAAAGAAATATAGCCAGGGTGCACACGCATGCAGGTACCCCTACGTACACGGACACAGGTTGTGCTTCTGTGGCGAATTTAACACATGGGACGTTTGACGTGTGTGTCTGCGCGTGTGGGGTGCCCTGGGGAGGCTGGCTCGTGCAGACTTTTGGTTTGAAACACGTTGGTCTGGTCGCGGCTCTGAAAGGCTAAGTTATATTTCCCCGTTAATAAAATTACTTTCCCGTTAACGTTTATAGCCAGACTGCTGCATGATATAAATTAACTAATTGTCAAAACTGAGAATCAGGCTGGGGTGAGTTGCGACGACACCAGAACCACTCAATGTGATTATAGCCTTGTAATTCCTAACAGGGTTACCTCTCATTTGTTCGCTGGGCTCTTTCTTTCAGCCTATTGTGCAGGCTTTTTGTATAAAATTTAAGATTTTTTAAATTTTATATTTTGTAGGGATTTTTATTGCTTTTTTTCCTCTTCCTTTCAAGGTCGATCCAAATTGCGTTTTACCTTTGTGACCATTTAGTGTGTATTGTTGCTGTTGCAGCAGCAGCCCGTCACTAGCCCTGACTGCAATATTGCCTATAGCTTTAACTGTTTGGGGGATTGGGGGACGCAGACTGATGCTATTCCTCAAAACCTGGCAAGCCAAGGACATGAAACAATTGATGATGTTTTTTTTGAAAGAACAATAGCCTCGAGTATTGGAGGAGAAATATTGGACATTCCATGCCTTTTACTCACGTAGCTTACATTTTGCCAGTCTCTCTTTTTTCTACTTTTTCCTTTTTTTTTATTTATTTATTTATTTATTTTTAAACTTTATAAATAAGCTTTTTAAGGAAATTAACCTTGCATTTGAGCTTAAAATAGTAACGATATTTTTTTAAAGCATTAGGTTAAAAAAAAAAGCCACGGTAAGGAAAAGCTAAATTAAACGCGCTTTTATAGCTGGTATATAAAATTATCAACCCGGCGAAAAGTCATGTGCGCCTGTCTGCGCACACATGCGCTATTGCTGCAAGGACAGGTAACATTGCAAATCGGTGGTACAGTTTATATGACGTTAATTTTTCTTTTCTCCCTCGCTCCACAGTTAAGTGCATGGATAAAACCTAAATAATAAACACATACACGCATGCATACAGAGACATGCATATGAGTTTTTTCACTTCTATAGACTTTAAGAGTTTAGAGTAGTGCAGACAGGCAGCATCTGGATTTTGTTACCTTAAAGCTAGCCATCAGCTTCTGGGACATTTTAAAGCAGTTAGATCCATTGTGTGTCTAAAGCTAATATTCGGGTAATCAAATAACATTGTGGTGGAGAGCTGTATCTTTTATCATGCCTGTTGGAGCAACTCATGTTAATCAACCCCTGCATGACTCTGACTGTACTGTGAACTTCGTCTTTTTTTTCTAATTTCTCAAAACTGTCCTTTGTACAGAACGTTGTAGGATTCAGCTCTTAGGAAAGAATGTGTTTTTATGTTCATAGACATGCACGCTGAGGGTGGTGGTGGTGGGGGGGGTTGCATTCATTTGTAATTAAGAAAGAAATTCTAGGCTTTCTTATGGCATTTGTCTACAGCTTGTGAAACGCCGAGTGGCAGCATGTTAAATGGGCGAAGTTTTGAAATGGGTGTACCCCACCGCGTCTGGGTGAAGTGCTGCTTTTTGCTTTGCGTGTTTCATGAAGTTGTCTCGGTTGTTCTCAGGGAAGCACTGCCTCACTCTGCATCACGTCCTTCTCTTGGGGGAGCACGAAGCTGCGTAAGAGCTAAGTCTCCAATCTGCGTTCGTATCTTCTAACTTAGCTGGCACGTAGTTAGGCAGAAGTGGTGTAAACGAATAGCTATATGGGTAATAGGATTATAAATAGGAAAAAATGGATTCCATATGTTTGGCTGATTGATTTAAGTTTTTAAAGTGTTTTGTGGCCTTTTGTGCAACGTGAAGCACGCACTCCTATTATTCAATTTACTTGTGCTCCTTAATTATCAGATGCCACCACTGAAGCTAAAACTTTAATTGCAGGTTTAGATAAACCCAATGTCATCCAAAACTGAGAATAATCAGGGGGGAAGGTCAGTCAGTTTTTAAGAGACAATTGCAAGGAATTCAATATGTCTCTTAAGGACAAGCATTGAGTTTGAGGAAAGACGCGACCTTATTTTTCTTGTTTTGGCATGACACTGTCTGACAACTGCAATTTGGAAGTGAAGTGTGTGAACTTCTCTGCTCCCAGGATCTGCCTAGAGTCTCATTCTTGGAGTGCTAGGAGTTTACTTCAAAACAAACATTTTTTTGTTACTCTTGTGAATCAAGGGTAGTCTTGTGCTCTTGAACCTATCTGAACCTATCTGATGAGAAGTTACAGCAGTTTTTTATTTTGCGCTGTTAAATAAATTTCCCTGTCTCCTTGCTGATGGCGTAACTACTCAAGCAACTGGTTTACAGCAGTATATTGTAAATTGTCACGTATAAAATGATAATGAGACGAAATTTCACATTGAGGTCTGCATTTATTTCTTTAGTTTCTTGCTTGCCAAAGCAAATTCTTGTCTCGTTCCCCTTTTGCACAATGGAAAAACAAAACCGAGCACCATTAAATTCCGTTTAATGATTTGAAAAGAAAAAAGATTTAACCTAAACTATCTGAGTATATTTGAAAGAGTTGCTTTAATTTAGTAGATGCTCTGCTTTATCTCTGTTCCCTGCAACTTACGATCAGACCTAGAGATGGGGTAAGTTTGCTCAGTAGCTGTATGCAGAAAAAACCTGAATCGTTCCGGTGGGAAGGAGAAGGTATCACAGTTACCTGCAGACAGGAATTTTGTTTTGTGATCTCTGTACCTGCATTTGGGGTAAAAATAAGCCAGTTTAGCAGCTGTTTCCGTGCAGTTTGCTTTCATGCATTCTCTGGATGTTTCTTATTTGTTAGTCACGGTTTGGGTTTGGTGGTCTGACTCTCAGGGTTTTGACCCTGCTCCCCAGTGAGGAGGCCGAAATACCCCAAGCAGGGAGGCAGCGCTGGCTGTACCCGCAGTGCGCCTTAATCCCTCTGTGCCCGATGCACACGTGAATGCATACAAAAGCCAGAAGTGCAATTTCCCAATGCTTATGTGAGTAAAATCCTGTCTCTCTGGATGTGAGAAACATGTGGACCAGCCCCCAGGCAAGAGGAGCTTAATGAACGTGGCTGTGAAGCGACAGATACTTGCCCCACCTGAGGAAACAACAACGGGGAAACTCAAACAGGTGTACCCAGAAGTGTTTAAACTGCAAAAAGTCTCTCTATGGGTGCGTGTTTGGGTGTGTGCATTTGGATGAAGCCCTTTGTTTTGTTTCGCTTCCTCTTTTCCTTTTTTAGGGCATTCTCTGGCAGGAAGGAATCAGGGACCTCTTTCAGCTGCACGCCACCAGCACGCCTCCCTTCTCGTGCCACCAGCCGCTTTTAGAAAGCGTATTTTTGGAATCAGCGTGGAGCTCTCGCCTCTCTTCACCTTGTACCTACCCACCCCGCGCTCTCTTGTCACTCACGTTTCTGTTTAGCGAGTTTACCGCATTCCCTGCTTTTGGCCATCTGGCCCTGCAGAAGGCCTCGAAGGAAGCGTTCCAGCTACGGAGATGCCTGACAGGGCTTCTCTGGCTGGTGGTGCTCAGACTGTGCCTGGTGCCTGGTGTGAAGCCGGGGTCAGGTGTAAGGAGTAATTCATCAACCACACACTGATTTCAGGCTGCATTTCCAACCATCTGCAGCTTGGACTGCCGCCAGAGCTCAAAAGTCTAGCTGGAGCCCATGTGATAGTGCCAAAAGTGAAGGCAAACACTTGCAAATAGAGAAGTGCATTTCGAGGAATGAAGTTTGTTCGCACTGAGCCCTCGTTAGATTCAGTATGTGGCGGCGTGTTTTAAATGCCTCAGAGAGCTGCCTTAAAGTTGCAAGAAATTTGTTTAAATGGTATTTAAAAACATGTGAACCCGGTTGTAATTTTGGCAGTAACATTAACATCTACCTCTAGTATTTTTGCTGCTTGCTTTAAACAGTAAGGAAGGTAAAAGCAATGGTCCTCTGAAAAACTCAAAAATATATGAACTTGGTCATTTTCCATTACTGTTTGCTGTCTATCCTTATGTGCCTGAATAAATACACGCTTGTTGCTGTAAGGGACACCATGATACATATTGAAACAACGTTGAATTGCTTAGTTGATGTCCCTTTCAAGTGCTGTCTCAATGTAAGTTTGCTAAATTCAAAAAAAAAAAAAGATAAAAGTGGGAAAGGAAAGATCAAATTTTTAGTCTTTTAAACATTCATATTTTACTGTATGCCGTGGGGAATTATTTTGGAAGCATATCTATTAATTCTTTAAGGAAAGATGGAAGTTGCAAGCATTTGGCAGATTAGGCTACCGAGGTGTTACTGTGGCAAATGCTGTGTGTTAATAGTTATAAATTGTAATCGCTGATACAAGGCAACCTTCTGAATTACTGATTTGGTTTTTAACGTATTGTGGGCTTTCAAAGTTATCACGATGGTATGTTTGTACTTTAATGCAAGTATCTTTGTAAAAAATGATCAGAGTGTTAGTTCGTATATTTCCATGAATTAAAAAGTAGATAAGGAAAGACTTGTTCCAAGCAGGATGTCTGAGTTCATTTCAGGTCTTGCTGTAAGTAGCCTGGATAGCGTTCTCTCTGCGTATAATTTCAAGCAGGGTTTTTTAATTATTATTTTTTCTGGTGTGGGGGAAGTGGGTTTGTCACTATCTATACTCTGGGCAGGGACTTTGAGTTCACTTGCAAACAAGCCCGTTCCGGAGTGTCCAGGAAGAGAAGCAGATTTTTTTTTTTTTTTTTAAAAAAAAAAAAGAAGAGTGGGCTGTTTTTATTATTTTGTTTCTTTTTTTTTCTTGAAGAAAAGTCTTTTAATGTTAGAATTTTATGTAGAGAAAAATGGTTGATGTGTCTCCAGAACTTGCTTCCAGTGCTGCATTAAAATTGTGTTTTGTAACAGTCTCATCAGCTACAGCTGTATGTGATTAAATAGTGTAATATCAAAAGCATGTGTGAATAAGAGCTTTTATGATATAGTTGTTCCATACCAAAGACTGCAGATGGGCAGAGAAGGGAGACCGAGAACAGTGATTTACTCAAATATTGTCACAGTGTATGTTGTGAGTGTTTGCATAGTGGTGTTTCGCAATTTCTTTCCCACTCCTGTGGGCAATGCTGAGTGTTGGAAGGAAGTTTAGAAGTAAACATTTTTACATGGAGAGCTACTCTCACTGTGCTGAGTTCAGCCTGAGAGTTGCGTGTACTCATGCAGAATGACATACCAATATTTTATATAGCTGATTAACAATAATATTATTGAATAGAAATTATAGCAACAGGGATCTGTTCTGCTTCCCTTGAAAAATCAATGAAAGAGCTTCAGTTGTCTTCAGTAACACAGAATCAGGCCCACAAAGCACATACTGTTCTCCAGGGCAAAACGAGGACAGATGAACAACATACATTATTATTTTATTTTATTTTTTTTTAAATAAATGAGAATTGTCAAAAACATTCTAAATTGTACAAATGGGTGAGGACATACCTCATCTGATGTTTTAACAGCATTTTGGGCTTTCGGAGGCTACATCTCTTATTTAATGCCTTTTATTCTGATTTATACTTTTACAGCATCTTTTTTTTTTTTTTTTGTCCTGCTTATTCTCCGTCTTTCTGTCTGTGTCTCTCTCTGCCACAGTTGAGATATGATTTATATGTAGTGGAAGTCTAATTGAGTCATATGAGATGTCTTGCGTAGAGCCTGGTGCCTGTAATGAAGATTAGCAATTTCTGTGAGAGAGTAAGCATGGTTAATCCTCAAGAAGTAAAGGACAGAGCAGGGATTTTGCTTTTATTTGTGTAGTTATTAAGATAAAAATACTGTGTAGCTTCCTTGAAACTTGAAACAGTTTTCTCTGTAGGTATTTCCTGACAACACAGGGTTTCTAAATGGAGAAGTGAAGCAAAGGTTACTTGCCATATCTCTAGTCCTAAATTGAAGGCTCCTGTTGGATTCCTTAGCCACACTGTCTTTTTGATTATGTTGGTTTACAGCAAATGCTAATCTCTTCTCCTAGAAGTTTTTATTAGCTGAGAGTATATACATATATATATATATATTTTTTTTTTTTTTTTAGGCCTGACACTGTCAAGTGAGAAAGAGAGATTTTTTTCATACTTTTGGATGGAAGGACCTTTTTTTCCATTTTTTCTTGTCTTGCTTGTTTGTATCTCATTTTCTTGTAACAGTGATGGGAATGAAGTCCCTGCCAATGTATTCTATGTCAAATCAATTTCAGTATTACACATAACAATTTATCTTTTTTCTTTTTTTTTTTTTTTTTAAAAAAAAAAAAAAAAAGGTTTAATTTCTGGTAAATTTATGCAGATTAAATTGTTTGGACAGATTTTCTATAAGGGTTCCTCTGCTAATTGTATTGACTTCATTCAGATGCAAATGAATGAAATAAACCACCTGATCTGTATAGATCATAGCAGAAGCCAGAAGACTCATACGACTGCATGTTGATGATGTAAAGCTCTCTGATATTTTGTTCCTTGTTGGTGTCTCCCTGACACGTTTTTATGGATGGTGCCATGTGGTAGATGGTGATTTATAGGCTGTCATGTAGTGGAAGTGATGTCACTCCTATGCGATTCGAAGCTATCCAAGAAGAGAAGTTGTCGAACAGATTTGTACACACACAGAGCGTATAAATCAAATAGTAGTTTGTTCTTATTTTGTGAGTTTGCATTAACAGATTAAATCCTTGAGCTGTGCTTAACCACTCCGTTTCACCGCAGGGTGCGGGAGAGAAGAGTGGGACAGGCCAACGTGGTGCTGCCTTATTTCACCGGCTGCTCGCCTGGCTCCGGGCCCACTCCCTTCCCCACGCCCTTTCACAGCCCTTCCTCCCCTCGCTATATTTAGAGGCTGGCCAGGCCGAGCTGTTCCAAGTTCAGTCCCGATGCTGATGCTGCATGGGAGCCCGACCTTTCCGCAGTGGCGGCGGGGCCGGCTGGGCTGTGCATCCCGCTTAACTCGCGAGAAATGCTCTGGTTATCTGAAACAAAACACAATGCGATCGAGTTGCCGTCCTGGGTGAGAAGCCGGGAACCTCTGGCTCAGGGTTTCTGGAGGGGAAGAGGTGGATTGAAGATAGGGGAGCAAGAGCAGAGAGGGCGGGCGGCTTCTTTGGATGCAGGGAGCTGGAAAAACCTTGAGGTGGTGCATCGGTGACCTGCCAGGTAGAGGGAGATTAGGGGACTTCAGATGGAGGTGTTTCACAAGAGGAGCAGACAAGGGAGCCTGATGTTCTGCCACATCACGAAAGGGTTTGAAAGCTGGGTATCCATAGTTACAGCAGGAGAGTTAAAACACAGATTTCAGGGACTCACCTGGTGTAATGTCCTCCTTCTCTTTCAAGAAGAAAGTACCTGGCAGTTCTTAAAGCTGGAACGATGTGCCTGCGTGAATTCCCTGGTGCTCGGAGAACTGCCTTTTAAAAGTTTGCTCTATTTTTCCCTCTTGTTCTAATTTTTCCGGCTGTGGAAAAAAAAAAGGCATTGCAATTCTTAGCCATATAAGGGACTTGTTAGTTTCTTTATGTGGTTGGGAATTGTTTCTCCTTTTGGTCTTCAAAGGCTGTTGCTGCCGAGTTTGCTTTAAAGGGAAGGAACTACTTCTTGGTTAGACAAAGGCTCTGGTCCTTATTTCATCTCTCTCGCATCTGTGACCTTTTATTTGGGGACACGCATATAAATAAATTCCGCTCGTTGGTAACGTGCAAGTTGATGGATGCTCTTACGAAGGGAGAAGCATAATGGGAAATGCAGTCTTCATTTCTGTTCTCTCATTTTATAGTGATGAATTTGGTTGGGTGCCAGTTGGTAAGCACATGACCTTTTCCCTACATCTTTTGATTCATGGTGAGGGTGTCAGAGCTGCGTTAGTGATCTCTTGTTTCAGCTTTTAACCAACTATGAAATATTAAAAATGAATTAGGTCACTTGGAGCTCAGCTAATACGTCTGCGATTCAGGACGATGATTTCATATTAATGAAGCATAGCACGCCGCTTAAAATACAAAATTCAGGTTTTTGTCAACACACAAACAGCAGGGACGCATCACTTGTGAGTCAGAATATTTTATCTCGAAAGCCCTGTCTACTTAAGAAACAGCAAACAAGATATTCTGCAAAGACAGTGCTATCGGCAGCATTCGTTTCGTGTTTGTTCCAGAAAATCATATCTGCCTTTAAGCCTAATTAGAGCTAAGTTTTTCAGTGTATTTACTTTAAGATCAAAACTGCCGACAAGACTACTTTTCGTATCGGCTGAGATGTGTCTACACAGCTGTTGACGTTCTGCTTAGCTGATACACACAAACCAATAATCTCCCACGTGTAATTGAACTGTATAATATATACTTGCTTTGTGTGCAAACGACACTTCTGAAATTGTTCAGTGAGAGGGAGACTGGTGACGAGATGAGCTGTGAACAAGACAATGAGTAAGGTAAAGAATAGGACCGGTAGCACTTCCAAGTCTCTGCCTGGTTTCGCATTTGTGAAAACTAGCTTTAATACCACTCTGTACCTGAAAGACATCAGAGAAAAGTCGGAAGCGCTGCAGTCCTTCAGATGTTTGACAAAGCATTCAGGCTGACTTGGTAAGCTGAAAGCTTCACCTAGGCTGTTTTAAGACGGCGTTTGCTGTGTCGAGGTAGGGCTGCGCTAAGTACTGTTAAACAATCCTTTGTGAAAACGAGCATAAAGTAGACATATTGCCGTGGCCTTTAGCAAAGCAGCTGAGAGCTTTCTGCCTGGGAGAGCACTCTCCTTGCAGGATTTTGTGTTGGTGCGCTTAGTATCCCTTTGAGGCTTTTGCCTCCTGAAGAAACACGGGGGTTGATCCAAGTAACCCCAGTAAAAGTGTTCTTTCCAGTGGTGCTTTTGGAGGGGGGTGCCAGCTGGTGGTTCAGGGTGGGCTAATAACGGGTCTGGGCAATGCACGGTGACTCCAGGGTGGCAGCAGGAGTGGTACCTGCTGATCCTACCTGCCTGCTGCTGCCTCATGACTAAGGGTGTGTGGTGTCTTCCTGAGTTTTGGGATTGCTGCTGTAGCTCCTGGCTGCTCAAACACCCCGGAGAAAGCTCCAGGCTGCTGCCCCGTCAGGACGCACTTGTTATCTGTGTGATTTAGCAGCCTCGCTGGCCGGTCCGCTTCTGCTTTATATCTCTGCCATTTTACAAAATCACTGTAATTGTATACAGTTGTCCCTGCACAACGTGTAATTTCCTGTAGTTTGAAAAGCTTTCAGCATAAGATTGTCTAAACTTAATAGCATAAACATTAATTTAGTGCGTTAGATGGGTTATTGGGTGTTTTTAGCATGCATAAGTCTGGCAATAATTGTGCTGGACAGAAGAAATAAGTTTTGTTTCCTTTGCTCTCTGTGCTGCTTTTACTTAAATGGATCCCTGGTGGTGGTAATACTCAGTGTGTAGCAGTCATTTCAATTTTCAGAGAGTTGTATAAACATTAACTAATCTTCACAGCCCGTTCTGAGAGGTGCCTTAAACACCTTATTTGCTCACGTAATGGCTGCATGCAAATAATGGCCTCAACTTCCAGGAGCCTATACCAGATTACCAAGAGTTTTAGGGTAGACCTATTTAGTATCTGATGTCCCCTCTTTTCAGGCAGAATCCGGAGGAGATGAATGCTGTTGCTGTGTTATGAGCAAATATTGTGCGTGAGCGGTGTAATAGTGGAGGCAAAGCTGGGAAAACAGGAAAAACATTTGCAGAAGTGACATGTTAATCTCTGGTTATCCAGAAGTGCTGAGTGCCCACAGCTCCGACAGATGGAGTGCTCAAAACACTTGAAATCAGACCCAATATGACTCCCAGATGGGGCATCGAGCATTACAGAGCACTTTTTCAAAACCACTTACCTGAAGTGAGCGGCCGTGCCAGGCGGGCTGGATCTCCAGCACACCTGCGCCCTCCTGCTAGGTAGGAGGAAAACTGGGGTAGTGCTGAAGGACTTGCTTCCTTGGGGGAGAGGAGAGAAGCTCTCTGCTGTTTCAGCATGGGAAAGGTTGTCTGGCATCCTGCTGGGGTGCCCAGGTGAAGAGGATGTTTGTGGTGTGTGGCCAGTAGCGTGAGGGGCAGACCAGGGCCCAGCCTGCACCACTGCAGAGACTCAAGCCGTGCTTGGCCCAGATTCTTCAAGAAGACATTAAAAAATGTAGCAGACATCTGGACAAGGATGCCAAGGACTGCTTCATCCTGCTGCATAGCGGAGGGAAACTTTCAAATGGTGCCCACGCACAGCCCCAAGACTCTATCCTCGGTGGAGCCTCCTGTCAGACACCGATGGGAAGGATATTGCAAACAGTTGTCACAACTTGTAAGGACTGGTCTGGGTTCCAGTCCTTTAGGATAACTACTGCAATCTACAGCACCCTCTTAATCAGCAAGGGAATGGCAAAGAAGTTATTTACTGATAGGTGTTAGCTAAAGAGTAGTTGATGGATGCAGAGTCATCAGAGCCAACTGGCTTTGGTTTCCTCGTGCCCGGCCTTGTGGGGCTTGCCAGGACTTATTTTAGATTCTCTGTTGTCATTACTCTCCCTCCTCCCTCCCTATTTTGGCTTGTAACGCTGTTGTATGTGCTTCCCTCCCTGGTGTGTTGGAAGTAGTTGTGTATAAAAAAAAAAAAAAAAAAAAAGGTATATATTTATATCTTTTACATATATATGGCATGTTTGACTTAAAGGTATGTTGTGGGTGGGAGAGAAGTGGATGACATTCCTGATGCTGGTAACTTCTTGTGTCCCAAGGGCTTTGTTTGTCAATAATTATGTGAAAATGCTATAAACAAGGGTGGATTATTGGTGTTTTTAAAGCAGAACAAGGAGCTGTGCCAATGGCCACAAAGATGTAGATTGTGATTTTACAATCTGTGTGGAGGGATGAAGTATGACTGCCATGCTCCAACAACAGCCTGTGAAGTAGACTGTATTTACGCTTCATCTCTCCTGTTCTTCAGTAAGGGAATAAATTATTAGTTGTTCGTTACTTCTTAATCTTTGGTGGGTGACTTCCTTTCTGTGCCAGTCAGCTATTCTGGGGTAGAGAGATGTGAATTTTATTTCCTTCCCCCTCCCTCCCATTCTCATTTGCTCTCAGAAGAGATTGTCAGGTAAGTTTGTGCCTTCTTTTTAACCAGTCTCAGTGGTAAAGAGGCAATCTGATGCTTAGGTGACAAGGACAGACCTTGAAGAGGCTGAGGTATGAGGTGTGAGTATTGTTAGTGTGAAGTGAGTGGAAGGAAAGCCAGCAGTAGTAGTGATTTTCTTCTGTGATCCTTCTTTTTTTCTTTTTTTTGTTTCCAAATTTGCCTCTTCACTGTTTCCTTTGTTTTATGGATTTTTTTTCCTGTTTTGTTTTCTCATCCTTCTGGAGGTCCCTTATGGTTTTCCTTTTGCCCTTCAGCGAGTGCTTGTGTGTATGTCATGGTGCTTGTCCTGCCGTTTGACCATCACATGTTTTTTATAGAACAGATATTTCGGTGGTGTTTCCTAAGCCAGTCGTGCTCTTCCCCTCTTTATTTTTTGATGGTGTTTTATTGTTTGCAGGCTACCTCCGACTGTGCAGTTGTACTGAGCTGAGCTGCATACAAAACCAGGGGAAGAGCTAGTCTTTGCCTGCAGGAGTTTATGAGCAATGTAAATAAGCCGGGCTCACAAAGGCGAGTAGGAGCAGAAGCAGAGGGAAGTGAAGAGCCTGGTAGGAGGCTGTGGTGCGGAGCAAAGCCAGGACCAAGTGTTAGGTGGTCACCAGTGTTTAGGGTTTACCTGCCTGCTGTATGCTACTCCATCACCTTGGGAATGAGTCACTCTGCCTTCCCAGTTCATACTCTGCTACTTCTTTCATTTTCTTTCCTAATGCTCAGGGTTGCGATCACACACCTTTAGTTCAAAACTACCTTTATGCCGCTTCCTCGGGGCTTTGATCCTTCCATCGCTGCTGTTTGGTGGCCAGCCTGCCATGCTCTGCTGTCTGGCAGATTTCAGGTGTTGGCAGCAGGGTGAGGGAAACAGCAGCGCGGTTCTCTGGAGGTCCCGGTGTCGGTATGCTAGCATTTCAAAAATACAGCCTGCACCGCTCTTGCTGGCTGGCTTCACAGGGGACAAAATGGAGCTGGACAGAAGAGCAAAGCGGCTGAGGTCAGTGAGACAGCAAGCCTGTTCCCAACGGCCGAGAGCTCTGGAAATATCGTGATGTACGATGGCTGGGGGCTCGCGTTCGGTCAGGCTCACAGCAGCTGTTTTCTCATGCTCACCTCCTGTTTCCCTGGAGCTGCGGCGTTGCAGGGGAGCTGCATCTCCCACCGCTCTTTGGTGCTTTTAAAAAGTAAATACTGGGGGGGAAAGGGTTTACACTTCAGCAAATTGGCTGCTGATAAATGTTAGCCTGAAATTTCAAAGGGATGGTGCTCCGTACAGTGCATGGGGCCTCCGAGTCAGAAGTGCTGGTCACCTGCAGCTCCTATTAGTTTCAAGTAGAACTGCATGTACTTCGCAGTTTTAAAGACCAGGAGCTCCTTAGGGCTTAAATGTTACTTTTTTTTTTTTTTTTTTTTTTTTTTTTATAGCAGTTACAAGCTGACAGGGAAATCTTCTCTCACTTTTACTGTATTTTTCTTAGGGGAAACAGCACTGAGATAATGTATTTTCAAAAGCAAATACCTCCATCTTCTACAGGTAACGCTTTGTACTGTTACCAGGATAATGTTAGTGATTTAATTATCTTTATTGTTTGTCTTTGGCAACTTAGTTAAAATAACAGGGATGGACATCGTTTCTTCCCATACAGCTTTTTTACTTCTAAAAATCTTGTAGTATTTGGGATGCTAGGGCTGCCAGAAAATACATGATTATTTCCTTAGATGAGGGAAGATGTGACAGAAGCTTCTCTAGTAGTTAAGTGGGATTTATTTTTGAAACATGCATTTTTAAAAATACTTCTTTGGTCTGGTACCAATTCTCACAGTTTGAGTGGCAGGAATTTAGTATTTTTAGGGGTGTATTAGTTTAAAAGGATCTAAATTTTCAATATTTGTTCATAGGTGTGCCCTTTTTTATCTCTCTTGAGATGCCTTTCTAGATTAAAAGGAGAAATTTGTAAATCTAACCCAGATATATCTAAAAGGTTCAAAAGTCAAAGCCTTCTGCATTCTTTTGTTTGTCTCTATTTTCTAAAAAGCTTGTGATGTATCTGCCAGCCTCACCAGGGCTCCCAATGCACACATCTTAGACTGCTGGTTTTGCCTATGCAGGAAGAAATGAGCAGGGTGCTGTCAAATAGCTGATGCCCACTCATTTTTTCTACACATCCTTTTGCTTCCCCTGCCATTCAGATAGGGCTGGGAAATTGAAGAGAAAGCAGTGAGCACTGTTTCAGCTCTTCTCCATTTCTAATGGCCACGGGAGGTGCAATTTCTACCTCTCTGGAGTTATTTCCAGACCTCTAGTCATGGCACCGTGGTTGGTGGAATAGGAAGTGTTTGCAGAGACAGAAAGGCAGGAGGTGTCTTGCCTTGGCTGGAAAGCCTCAGAGAGGGCAGCCTGGAAATGCAAGAGGGTGCTCTATCCCAGGAGCCTGGAGGAGCATCCCCTTGTACCTAGCATCGCTCTGATGTTTTGTAGCTCTTCACCCAGCCACCCAATTGTCCCGTGTTTAATATGATGGATCAGGCTTTCCCTTTTTCCCTCTTTAAGCCTTTAGCTGTATCTCAGTGTGAACATCCTTTGCAGAGGAAGCAAAGGGAATCAGGTCTTCTGAACAGCTGGTGAGTAAGTGCACTAGTGCTTCTTTATTCTGTAGGCTACAGTTCTTGAGGTAGAGGCTGAGTTATTTGTAGTTTACATTCAACTGATGATCTTTCGCTATTTTTAATTAGACGTGCTTTGAAATCCTGAGTTTTTGTTTTGCTGCTGAGTGCTGCTCTATCTCTTGCTTGCTTACAACATTAATGATGGGGAATATCCAAAGCAGATGTCTTTCCTTTTGGGGAGGAAAAAACAGTGCCTGATTTGTTTAGGTGTATTACTGTTACTTTTCACTGTTGGTAGTAGAAGTGATTTATTGGGCCAAACAGTGCCCTAATGTGGGGAGACTGATAACTGGGAGGGTGCACTTGCTCCCTTTGGGCCCTGTCCTGGCGTGCTCGTGGCAGGACCGGTACCCTGTGAGTAGCTGCTGCAGCGCTGCATACGCAACGAGGAATTATTCAGCAGGAAGAGGGCTGGCAGAATTTGGCCTTTAGGAAAGAAATTTCATTTTGTGAGTGTATTACAAACAATAGAGAGTTAAGAGATGAAAAACTGCCGCTACATAGAAAAATAATACTGTTTCAATTTAAGCCTTGGTTTAGTAAGCTTTCCTGGAAAGAAACTTGTTCCTGAGGGCATTTTATCTATTTTTCTCTCTCTCAGGGTTTTATACTGCTGCCCATCACTGCTGTATCTGAATGCTTTCTGTATAAAGATTGATAGCAACTTTGAAGTCCCCCGTGAACTCTGCAGGCTGTACCACATCTTTCTCTATGGAGTGAAAAAATCTTTTGGGTGCTAGTTTTATTTAATTTTGCGTTATGCTTGTAAAATAGTCTTTTAAATTATTGTTTCGGGGGACATTATTAAAAGTCTGTCATTCCATGATTTTACTGAGGTTCATGGCACGAGAAACACCATTGTTACAGTTCGAATACATCACCGACTTCTTAAAATGTGTTTTCCTAAATGTCACATCAAGCAGATAAAGGACAAGCTATCAAACATCTGATGTTACAGAGGTTTTCTTTTTTGTTCAGTGTTATCTAGATTGTTTGAAAAGCGTTCAAATTGTATTTACATTTTTACAGGTGATGGATACCAGTTCTGTATCAGCTCATGAGAACTGTTAGATGCAGTATTTTATCTTTTAAAATGATTCAAGTAAATGTTTAAATTAGTAGATAGGAATAAATTCTTAAAAGTAGCACGATTACAGTGAGGAGATTTACTAACTGGTTTGGATATTCAATTCTGAACCATTTCAGTATTAATCTTGTGTGGCTAATCTATCTATCCAGCTATGTAATCTGCCTGTTTAAATAAAGTACTTAGCTTTTCCCAAATAATTTCAAAGAGAAATAAAAATAACATTATTGTTTTCTCTTTCTTTCCAGTCTGTCAGAGAAATACCTTGATTAGTTTATACTTAGTTTATATGCGTAGGTGTCTCTCTTGGATGTGAGCAGTAAGAAATTTTTGAAGAAACTCAAGTTGTAGCATTGACTCCTGGGGTTATTTTGGAAGATAAACAGTCCTGTAGTCCTCTATTTACTGTTGGTTTTTCAATCTCATGTGGCTGTGAGCTCCAGGTGTAAGCATTTCCTGCTGCCAATGCTTAGAGTGCATCCCAGTAGTGTCCCAGTGAATATAGATTTTGCTGGGAACTTGACCAGTGCTGGTGATATCCAGAGAGAATTCTAGGTAAACCACTGAATAATTAAGGCAAGGATTTGAACTAGTTTGTGCATTTAGTGGGCAATTTGTGGAGAAGAAGGAATTTTGCTAGATTTCTGTAGAAAAGGGGAGAGTAGGGAAGATAATCTTACAGTGAGGTTTTTATTTATTTATTTCCTTGATGGACTGCCAATATATTTCTAGAAGGGATGCAGTGTAAGAAGAAACCTCAAGAAGTCATCCAGACCATCCTCCTTCCCTCCGAGGTGAAATCAAGTGTATTTACAGTATCTCTACCAGACACTTCCCAGCCAGTGGTTTATGTGTCCTGATGAGAGACAAAGAGTTCCTACCTCATGGAGAGAGGCATGGCTGAGGAAGCTACAGAAGCCTTCGCCCTCCAAAGAGGTTCTGCTACTTCTTCAGGTATCTTATCCAGTTTGTGTGTGGAAAGAGAGAGGAGACAATATTTTCTTTAGTTCTTTTTTTTTTTTTTTTTTTATTTTAATAATATATTTCAAGGAGTACCTGTTGCCCTTACCCCATAAAGACACTTTGTTCTGAACAGAATATATGGAGGCGAAGGAGCACAGTCAGTGTAGTGGTGACAGCTCCATCTGAAATGTCTTTACCTATTCTTTTTTTACAATATCCTTTTTTTTTTCCATCCTACAGCTGCTGTTTTAACTTCACATAATCTTCAAAGGTGTTAAACATGTATTATCACATGTTTAAGTCAGTTTCTACCAGCAGGTTCAAGAAGTCAAGTCATATGTTCTTGTTTCAAGAACTAGCTGTGTAGTCGTACCTTACTTTTTACAGTTTAGTACCCATTACGATTGGTGGGTGCTACTGGGTACATGATATTTTTGGAATTCAGGCCATTGAAGTATACCTCAGTTATAAATAACCGCGAGCTAATTAGGTTTTAAAATGATAACGATTTGCAAACGACTCCTTCTTGTCTCTCACTAGTAGAGATACTGGGTCAACTTAGATGAATTCCTCCCTGGCTTGAATTGTCTGCCCGCGTCTCCGTACCTTCCCTTTGCAAGTTTCTTTTTTGAGGACTGTGAGTCAGCAGGGTTTTCAAGTGGATGAGTCACAGTCCGACTGGCTGAATGACAGTTACCAAGTGGGTGGGTGAAGCAAGGACTTTATTCTGGGAAGGAGTAAATACAGACGGAGGCCAAGACTAGAGGTGAAGGAGGCCATGGGATGAAAGGCATTAACTGATAGGAAGCAGTGAGCCGGCGTTGGACTCTGGCTGCTCTTTGTGGTTGACTGCAGTGAACTTCCTTGCGGCTCTGTCTTATGCACCCGTGGACAGGGAACAGAGGAACGTTGGCTTTGCTGGGAGCCAGCATCCCATCAAGTCGTTAGATTTCTGACCAAAAGAGAAATCAGGCTAGTTTTGTTCAGTTAGGGTGTAAGCCATGAACATCTCTCTGCTGGTGACAGGCAGCACGTATAAAGGGTTCCTGTGCAGAACAGATTAGTGTGCCGACCTCTGAAATCGGAAACAACAGTGGCATATTGTACTGTCTGATGAATATTCTTGTATGGCTTAGAAACAAGAAAAACAAACAAACACATTAAAAACATTCCGTTCTGGGTAACCCCATTTACTGGTCAGTAGAAACCAGAGCGCTGCTCCGAAGCATCCCTTTGTGTGTTTCTGAAGTGTTCCTTCAACTCCTCAAGTTGTAAGGGAATTTGAAATGAGATTTCCCTTGAGGCGTGAGGATTTTTTATTACACAGTATTTTGTAGTTCACCAGGAAACTAGAAAATATGACTGTCTATCACTGCCACCAGTGCTAATGCTGACCACATACCCCTGTATATTAACAGGTAGCGACAAAATCAGAATTCTTGGGATGCACCTAACATTTTTCCCCATGATGGAATGTGTACTCAGAGTGGAAGAGCTTTTGTTCAGAGACCTTTGGAAGGGATTGAAGAACAGTGGCTTAACAGTAAAGCTGCTCACAACCCTGGCTTTCTTTCCCTTCTTCCTGGTACAGTCAGATAGCCCAGTGGAGAGACTGAAGTAAACACGTTAACTGATAGTATCCTGGAGTGTTCAGAAACTAAAGGAGGAAGCTGTGGTCACCAGATTCCAGCTGTCCTGTTTCCTCTCGCAAATGAAAAGGCTTTTATCGGGATAGTGAATATAAATATTTTTCAGTGCAAGCTCAACTCATTCTAAAACTATGTTGGTTACAATGTTTGTGTTTTCTTGACATCTCTGTGATTTTGTATCTAGAAAATGTGAGACACTAAACTGAAGGCTGAAAGGCAATCTGATGTGCCCTCTATAAGAAATATAGAAAGTAAGTTATCCTGCCTGGTAGAACAACGAAATAGCCAGTGGCTGAAACTTGGAGCCGGTAATATTCAAGTTGCAACATGGTGCATGTTTTGGAAAGTAATTGTAATTTACCGCTGGAACAGATTGCTGAGGGATGCAGTAGGCTCCCGTATCACTTGGAGTTTTTAAATTGTGTAAAGACACATTGGGTGTCTTTCTCATTTAGCCTCAACTTACTGCATTCAATCTAGGAGTTACCGTGTGATATTCAATGGCTTCTGTTATGCAGAAGGTCAAACTGCATCATCATAATATCCTGACTGGCCTTAAAATGAGGGTCTGTGAGCTGCGGCTGCTTGCATTGTTTGAGTAACAAATTCAATTGCTGGTGGTAATGGAGGACATGCAGAGCCAAATCCCAAATTGAATCTAAGTGATGGGGAGAGTAGATTTTGTGTGTGTGAGAGAGAGACAGACAGATACCTGGCATCCTAGCTTCTGTGTTACATCACCTTTGATTTCCTTGGAGTCATGATCACTTTACCTATACCATGCCTCTTGCTTGGCCCACTGCATCTCAAGGGTTCCCAATGGCACTAATCACAGGCTGAACAGGTAAAAGGAGGGAGGATTCAAGACGGATTAACTAAGAGAACAATATGTTGGGAAGCATGACTTTAAGTGCCCTCGACTTTGGGGCCTTATAGCTTTTCTGACTCTTTGGCATATAAATTGCATCAATTTAGAGCCCCTCATACATCAATAGATTGGGTAGAACAAGTTCTAAGGGAATCTGAGCAAGCATAAGTGGGTATAAATTACATTACCTTACAGATTGCTTCTGAATTTGGCCCAGATTCTTTCCTTTATTTTCATTATGTCAACTTCGTGCATTGGCATTATGGTCTTTTCAACAACTGGCCTGACAGCTAATGAGTTCTTTCTACCGACAGTAAATCAGCCAAGTCAGAAAATGCTGCTCAGTGTAAATACTTCTCTTTATGTTCAGAGTATTTCGAATCTCATTAAATTTAGAACAGTGTGTTAGTAGAAATGTGTATAGAGAAGTACTGTAAAAAGCGGTAATTATTCATAAGCCACCTGGATTCTTCTTTTCTCCCCAGCTAACAATGTTCTGAGTCTTGGGGAGAATTAGGCGGGGGCTAGACAATGTGGTAATGCTGAAATATAAACTGTTGTGTTGAAAACAATTAAGTCCAAATGGTTTTAGGAAGTTTTTCAATTTATGCTTTTTGTACTCCCCAAAATTCCTGCAACAAGTATGGTTGAAAGAAAAAATTAAGAAATAAACTGGTAACAGTTCCATTCTTGGAGAGCTCAAAGAAAGGAAACTTAAACTGTAGTTCATTAGGAAACAGAATAGAGTTTTCCTTTTAGCATTGAATAGAAGAAAAATTGTATTTGTATGTTAATTAAGTTACAGTAGAACTTGCTTTAGGAATAAATTACGTATGTGCTATGTAACTTACTTTATCTCTGTGTTCAAAGTATATTGCTAAAATGCTAAATCCTACCCCAGATTGCAAGGTTGATAAATATTTCTGTGCTACCTCATTATTTTTTAGAGAATTTTTCTGGTGTTGGCACTTCAGCGTTTAAGAAGTCCCGGGGTGAGCAGAGTGAGGAATTCCTGAATGATTTCTCCTGCCTCTTACCCTGCTGTATGAACTGAAGCAAAAGTCACTATTTGGTGTTTTCCTTTTCTGGTCTGAGATCAGTAAGAAGCCAGTAGAATCTCATGAAAAATGTTCAAATTTGCAGTTGATGTCTTTTTTTTTAATATTCTCAGGTGGTGGGAGCTATATAAATGCAAACTACCCATATTATTTCCTATCATATAAGATTTTCTATCATGCTTCTCCTCTAGAATCCCTGTGTTGTCTTGAATGATGAAATTGCAAATGTTCCATAAATGTCAGTGCAATTTATTATCATCTTTCATTCAGAGCATTACAAAATGATTTGCAGATGCAGGTGTTGCTAATGATTTTCAGCCACCCTCCTTAAAGATTGGTGAACGTAATTGTCCCTGTTTCTATAACAAGGATGAAACTCGTTACCTAAAATGAAAAGACCAGTTTTAAAGGTGAGTCTGGGTTGCCACTACATCATCTTGTGGTTCTTTTCATACTTTCTTGTACTTTTTCAGTTATTTTTGCCTAGTGGAATCCATTAACTGCAAAGGAGCTGGAAAACTGTTCTATGTACAGAAGGATGCTTTAGATGAAAAGGAAGGGATAACACAGAAAAATGTGCTCTTGGCAGGCCTAAAAAAGTATGTTGTAGTATTTAAATATGGGCATTGTGGTTCTTTGTCATCTAAACACTCTTAAACCTGTGTTTACTCTTAAGTCTACTTACAGCAAAGTCTATAGTATTTTATGGGTTACCTTGATTCTCAAAAGGCTTTAGTTAATAGACATCATATATGACCCATTGTGGACAGTTTGAAGGGGGTGTGTGTGGGGAAAAAAATTGGCATGTCTCAGGTACTCCTTTGCCAAGCTTCCTGGTGAGGAATTCTTGAAGAAATCAAAGCCATAAATGGAAGCACGCTGGAGGCAGTAAATGCTTGAAAATATATGTCTATAGGTGTGATCACTCTTTGGTGAGGACATTGGGTCAAGAATCCTAGTAACGGGAAGGGATCAATCAGTAGAAAAAAGGACAAGATTCCTTCTCTCTGCAGGCCTGAGCAGGTGTAGTTGGTCTTCATAGCACAGAGATGCACAAATTTAAGTGAATCCTCTTGGGTGGTACTGTGTTTGTAAAAAAAAAAAAAAAAAAAAAAAAAAAAAAAAAAAAAAAAAATTGCAGCCGTGTGCCAATGGAGTAAGTCAAGTGGGATGCCTAATGTGACCAATGACAAATGGATTTTAGTGCAGATGTGGCTGTGAGATGTTGTTGTTGTTTTTTTAAAGCAAAGCTGTATGTATTTTACTCTTGGCAGCTCTCTGAAGGTTTCCCAGTTCACTTTTTATTTGATTTTGATTAAAATCGATGTTTCTGCCAGCCGTAGTGATCCTGTGAGTGAGATATCCAAGTTTGATTCCTGGATTTGATCTTCTACTGGGTTGTGCAGTGCAGGGGGTCTGTGCTTCCGTCTAGGAGGAAGGCAGAGCTTCAGATCTCCATGCAACAGCCTTCTTTGGGCTGGGGTGGCACCAATGGGCCCAGAGGAGGTGCTTTATAGCACTGATGGGCTGCGAATATGCACCAGATAGGCATCCCCATCAACCTAAACTTCCTAAACACGGATCAGATGTGGGCAGTGCAAGCCTCCCATCCCCCCCTGATAATCTTACCTAACATTCATCTAGAAAAACTAAGGCTTGTGGAGAAAAGGTTCCTTTTTGTCTCATCTTCACGTAGACCATTTCATTTGTCCAGAGGCTGAGCACGAGGGGTGCCAGGTAGGCCTTCTCTCTTGGTGGTGGGGTGAGGATGACAGCTTGTGAAGTTTGCAGTTGTTGCCATGGTGTTGGGCCTGCATCCAAACGGCACGCCGCTCCTGAAGTATGTTCTCTGTTAAAAAAGCTGAGGCCGGCTTAATGTCTTAGATAAACTATCCAAAGATTGGTGAAGTAATTAGCAAATGTGCCCTGTCAGACCAACTAATTTGTTTAATCTTGAATGGGCAATGTTTATAGATATTTAAATCATCTTAAGAAGTGGCTGTCCAGAGTCGTACCGGGATCATGATCTACGCAGAACTGCAGACAAACAGATCCACTTCCCACCTTCGCTGCGGCACCACCAAGCTCTGTAGAAAACCAGCACAGTCCTACCACGCTAACATTTCATGATTATTTAATTCAGTCCTAGTGCTAGAGGTGATTCTGTCCTTGCTGGCAGCTGCTCCTTTCACAGTGTAGACACTTGCTTTTGTGTGGCTACCAGGTGGATCAGGGAGTAGGTCAGGCTGAAAGCTAATGTGGTTGTTTGATTTTTCCCTTTCCCTCCTTCTCTTTGTTGCTGGGCTCCCAGATCCAGCTCAGCACGAAGCCAATCAGGCGCTGGCACCCAAAAGGCAGTGGGGACCTCCAGCCAAGGGACGTAGTGAGGGCAGGACTCCCCTGTCAGATGGCTCACGCTGTGGGCAGCTTAAATTGGTAACAGAACTACAACCTGAGTTTACACGCCTCTTTGGGTAAACTGAGTAGTTTGCTGATTTCTGGCAGGAGTTGTGTTTGGGTTCTCTAGGGTGTGGGGACAAAAATGTCAGAAGCTTCACTATAGTGACTGAGTTGTCCAGCTTCCTGTGCAGTTCTTTGCCAAATTAAACAGAGCCAGAAATCTCAGCACCGGCAGCTGGAGGGAGTTAATCCCACCCAGATCCAGATTAGCCATGGCACATTCTTGTAACCATAGGCATGAAAGCTTAGTGTAGACAGCTGTTCTGATAAACCGATCTGGGAATCCTGCCCTCATAGGAATGTTTGATGCATATTGGTCAGAGAAGTGGTTTGCGAAGTTACTGTGGGACGAACTGGTAGCCTGGATGGTAATTGCATGTTATTCTCATTTCTGGTGATGGAAATACCACATGGTTACCAAAAATGATATGAAGTTTTCCTTCAAACACTCAATGAATTCACGGCTCTACCTGACTTTCATAGATGCGATGCTGTTACTCATCTCTGCCTGTTGTAAGGATGTGATGTCTGTTCTCTCATACGCCTAGAGTCCTGCCACAGAGAGGCAACAGGTGCAGAGATGGATGGCTTGCTTCCTACCCCAAGCAATATTCCTTTTGCAAAGACAACTTTCTTCCCTACTCGTTTTGCATTTGTGGCTTATGTTAGTTAGCATCGCTTTCGATTGTGCTGGGTGAATACTTGGTGGAAGGGGAAAGCGGGGATGGTTGAAAATCAGAAGAATGTGGTAATTGCTGAAAAAAAAAAAAACACACAACATTTGACTAAGTGAATGGAGGTAAAATCTTAAGACTACTTGGAGTCTCGAAGGTGGGTCTGCTTGGATAGCTCCATTGGTTGAGCACTAGCATTTAACTCTTAACAGATGGGAGTTTGAGCACTGTTTTTTGAGGGTGGGTGTGAAGGGGAAGCCTGGTTTTGCCACAGGGTATTAGGGATGCTAGGAGTTCACCTGGGTTCAAAATGAGAAAGGGATGTGTGTGCAATGAAATTACTCAAAGGATGCTAAACTTGGAGAAATGGCCTCCAAAAGGCTGTCTGTGATGTGCCAGACCCTCAAATTAGTGAAGGCTAGGAGTGTGCTGGAGGATAGTATCTCTGTTTCCTCTGTTCTTATTCTCTTCTCTTAGTATCTACTTCCAGTTGTTGTCAAAGACAGAATTTTTAGAATTAGCAGAGTCCATAAGGTAGAGTATTGGCCTGAAAGGAAATCCATTATTCTGGGCTCTGCCGTTAGTGTGCTGTTCAAACTGGGACAAGTTGTTTCATCTGTTTGACTCTCCCGTCTTTTCCTGGCACGCATCCTTTATCCATATTGCTGTTTCAGTTGTCAGTTCTGTCAGTTGAGGACTTTCTTAGGACGTGTTTGCACAGTTGCGAGCAAGGTAACACATTTCAAGGACTTATCTCTGCACTGCTGGAAGTTCTGGCTCTCAGCTGAAATTTGGTAGCTGACTGTGAATGGTTTAATTTCATTGTGGATGTAAATTAAAGCAGGTTAAATTGAACTATCCCGAAGCATTGCCACAAAAGTGTTTTATACTAACTTTGCAATTGTAATAGGTCAGGAGTACCCATGTACTAGGTAAGAAGGGCTGGTGTCCCAGGGTGTACAAAGTCAAGCTTCCCATTGTGTGTGTGTCCTCCATGCAGCGTGTTGCTTGAAGGAGCTCTCGTCCATTTTGTGCCACTACTCACTGTTCTGGTAAAAATGACGATAAATCTCAATAGCAAAATGATTCTGCTCAGATGTTCAACCTCTCTTGCTCCCTTGATTAAGGAAAGATTTAATGCTTTAATTGGAGACATCTTTTGTTAAAGAATAGAAGGCTTTGATACTCATGTTTATAAATGGGCGCACTTCCTGAGCGGATTGGAAAACATTCTTTGTTGGTGAAGGATGTTGAAAGTACAGGCACTGATATTTTGTCCCCTACCCCCATTTTGCTGAGGAGGGTACCCAGATTGTTCTCCTTTTATTTTATATTTTTTCTCGAGGTGATAAAAGTTAAGTGCCTATTCTACAGCAGAGAAAGAACATTTACTACATAAAGTATTGGTCTTCTAACTACAGTTTGCCATTATGATTTTATCAGCACTATAGAGTGTCACTAATATGACCCAGAGCTTAAACATGTTACTGTCACTAATGTGTTTTTTTCTAAAACTATTACTGTCAGGCTGCTACTGCAAGTCCAATTCCACATTCTAGCTCCTCTCTGAGAATAGCTAGGCTTAGCTTAACATCCTCTTCGCACACAAAGAGATGTAGTTTTGAGCTCTGTAGGGTGCAATCAGAGCTGAGGAGCACCGTTCTCCAAGAGCAGCACGTAATGAGTACTGAGTTTCAATCTGCCTTCTCTTCAAAACCAACATGAGCATCCTTGGCTTGGTCAAAACTCAAAGATAAGAATTTTCGAGGTTCTTGAAAGTAAGGGTGAGATTACTACAGTTTGGAAGATCTGGAGACCATTATGGCTTGAGCAGAAGGAAAGCTTTCAGTTGCTTCACAAAAAACCCAGGCCATTAATGCCTCTCTCTTTAGAAGGTGAAACCTGCCCATCCTTATCCCATTGTGCAAGGCAAGTTGATTGCTACACGAGTAACAAGCCATAACCTTCCTCAAGTGCTTTTGAGAGTCTAGCACTGGCCTACACTCCATAAATTGGAAGGCTGTGAATCCTGGCTGGCCCTGCAAAAAAAAAAAAAAAAAAGTGTATTGTGGGCTCTTTGTGATCTTTCCCACTTCGCACACCTTTACAGAACCAGACACAATCCAGCCCATTATCTATACGTGAGAGCTTTCACTATTATAGACTTGTAAAAGTTTCTATTAGCAATTCTGATTTGGAAAGGACAAGTGGAGGCTGAAAGAATGGCAAATGCAACCTGGATATAACTCTTTGATCCAAGAACCCAATTAAATTTGTGGTTTTGAAGTGCATGTGACTCCCAAGTCCGGCTCTAATACTAGATTTATATTATTTCCTGGAATGAAAGTCACTGCAGACAATTTCCAGAGGAGCATAATAATGATCCAGTGAAAAATGAATCCAGCTTTTGATTTTATTTTTTTCCCCAACAAAAATAAGATAGAGAACCAATTTAGTTTTATATTGGCTATTCTTTTAATGCTCAGTAACTTTCTTACCACCAGAGACTTTTTTTCCTCGATATCTTCTTTATTAGTACTGCTGTTGCTATGCTGTGTTAGTGTGCATTTGCCTTGAGATGGCTAATGCTTTAGTACTATTACATTTCTGGTGAGAAAGAAATAGACTATTAATTGGAGGAAGACCTTACTTATCAAACATCACATTCATAAGCTCATTTTTCTTGAATAACTGGTGTTCCTGTGAGCCATGTTTTTCTCTTTTGTATCATGTTCTCTGCCTAAAGTGCTGCTTCAACCTGATCAGGTAAGGTGAAAGAAGGAATTTTAGACAACAGCAACTGTGAATGCTCTGTGCTGAGCTGCTCCGTGGCTGAAAACAGCCTTTGTGCTTCTGAATTTATTATTAGAGACACTTCAAACTGTAGGTTTTGGGCTAGCAAGACCATATTTGTGTCTCATTCCTAGTTGTATCACGGGACAGCATTTGTATCCCAAGGAGACCGTTATTTAATTCTGCTGCTTCTTGGGGTTAGTGGCACCTCTTGCTCTTAATGACTTCTAAGAGAGTTGAGATGCGCTGAAGATGAAGGTAAGTGTCATCGTCCTCCTCTTCACTCTACTCTTTGCTGTGGAGCTTGGTAGGGTAGTGTGAGGTTTCTCATCTGTAAAGTGATATACATGAGAGCTTTGGGGGAAAACTAAGTTAGTCTTAGCAAGAAAATCACTTTAAATTCTGTTTTACATGGAAGGAAATAAAGGTGGTGTGAGAAGTCTTGCTTCTTTGAAATTGAGTTGTTTTTTTTTTTTATCCCTCCTACTTTTGTTGACCGTCTCTTAAATTTCCTGGAGCATTGGCTGCCTGTAACTTCTATCAAAATGAAATTTTTGTCCAGTAAAGCTATACTCTGCAAAGAAGCAAGAATCAGAAGTGTAGATCTGTTCCCTCACTGTGATCTGTGGACGTGCGTGGACATGAATGAAGCTGTTTTTCAGCTACCTGAGGTTGGAGAAGAGCAACTCATTCAACATCCACCTTTAAAGCCCACACAACTGGGGAACATGCAGAGTAAAGCTCTGTCTGGGGTGCATCTAGGTAAGTTTCAAAAGCAGGTGCATCTTCGTATTTCCTTTTTAGTTTGAGTATGAATTGCAGCTTTGTTTTCAGCCTTTGGGTGATACCATTTGAATGCTTTCCAAGGTAAAGCTAATGTAGTTGGGAAACAGAACCATATTCACTTTTACTTCTTCCTGGACTCTTTTATTTTTTTTTTTTTTTCCCCCCCCCACTTATTTGAGCTCTATCCAGAGACAGAGCTGAAGGAAATATATGCAGTAATGTAGTTCCTGGATTATACTGGATTTGTGAAAACCATGGGCACAGGGGGATTAATGCTGTCAAGAGCAAGTTTCAGCTCAGATGAATGTTAACCGAAGACGAAAATCACCATAAAGAAAAAGAACTGTTGCCTCAATCAAAAACAAAAACACAAATCAAACGAAGCAAAACAAGCCACTCTTTTTTGCAGACTTTGGGAAAGCCCTTCTCGCACAATTTTCTTTTTTTGAGCAAAGCAAAAAGATATCCATTAGTTCCTGTACTTTTTCCCCATTTCACATTGGAAGATACCTTAGCTGTGATGAAGGTAATCTTTATGCTTTCTCTGCTATCTGGACTGAATATAGAACATAACTTTGTGGTCAGTGTGATCTTCATTTCTGATCCTGAGAGGAGATGTGCTTGCATATGCTCAAAATTAGAGAGCAAACCACCCATACACTTGAAGTTAGTGATTCACTGAGATCTTAGAACAATGATTTTTCTGTGAGTGCCCAGCTTGCACCAAATGTGATGCTGATTTCCTGGGTAAACAGGATGGTACATAGATTATTTTATCTCTCAGCATCACCTAATAGCAGGAGAACTCAGCACAGTGGGGGCTTAACCCCTAAATCTTTCTCCTCTTTATTATTTTTTTCTCTTCTTTCACTCAAAGACAGTTTTGTAGCTGACCGCTTTGCACCTTGAGAGACTAGTAATGTACCCTGTGGCCTCTCCTCAGATTGCGATTCATTTTTCAATACTGGGCTGTAACTCATCTGGTTTCATCACACTTCCTAAAGAACTGCGTTGTGATGTTGATTCTCGTTTAGAGATGAAGTTTCTATCTGGATGACATATCCCTGGTTATGATGTGTTGAGCTTGCAGAGCTGGTCTGCTGCAATGAAATCCAGGACCAGATGAGTTGAAATGGATACTTGAATGAAATCATTATTATTCTCACAGATGCAGAAAAAGTAGACATACAGTAATGGCTTAGACAAAATGCGTTGTTTAAAGACCATGTTAAATGAATTCCTCCGGGGGGGCTTGTGTTTTTATGGAGAGTGCTGTCCAAGGAAGAAGGATCTGTTCTTTCTTAGTCCTACAAGGTAATTGAATATGATTCTGAAAATTCAGCACGATTCATGTGTTACTGCCCAGGTCAAATACCTGCAAAAATAAATAATATAATACTCTTTCCATCAAATTAGATATATTTACAGGCTCTAAATAATACTGTACTTTGGAATTAGAGTAGTAGTCCTCTCAACTAAATCATGACTTTTTCCCCCCCAAAGTAAATTTAAGGAATGATCTTTCTTCCACTATACTTTAAAACGTAGTCCCACCAGACTTCTAGGCTCTGAAATCAGAACAGTCACTTTGCCTGGAGTGATGTTTGCCAAATGGCCTCAGTGTTATCAATACAGAAAGTCACCCACGTTGCTCTTCCTTGTCATTAATCTGTTATCGGTTCTGTGGCTGTGCGTATAAAAGTCTTCTCTATACTGGTGCTTATTGAGAGAAAAAGATACACAACCTGTCTCATTTTGTATATTTATATTCTCAGGAATGCATCTCAGAGGAAGAGGTGGAAATTTGCTTTAAAATGAATCTTTACCGAGAATCATGATTAACAGGAAAAAATGTAACTGCTCATACTTTAAAATCCTTTTTTTTTTTTTTTTTTGAATGAGGAGATCCACAAGCACTACTTTGCTAAAGAGAAACAGATCAGAGATGAGAGAGTCAGAAAATTACATAGTCTGTATTACTGAGAATGCATCCTCTGCATTTCTTGTATTGACAATGTGTTATTTTAGAAGTTGCTTATGAGTTTTCCCCTAGTTTGTACTTGGAAATCAGTGTGTTTCTGTGTGTAGGTAATGAGCAAGAAGTAGAGAACCCTGTTTAATCATTTGGTTATAAACCATTTAACATAATTTAATTCTGGTTTTATGCAAGACACTGAATGTTTCTCTTGTATCCCTGCACATACACATGCGTTGATTGTCAAATAGAGATGAAAGCTGTCTTTATGTCTAGAATCTGTGATGTGCCTTTTTCTTCTTTATTACCAAGATTTAGTTATAAATAAGGTACCAAACTTCCTGTTTGCCATTTTATTTTCTAAATATAGGAACAGGACTACATATAAGTTCAGATTTGTAGTTTTGTTTTTTTTTTTAATCTGTAAAAGCAATTTTTCCCAAGATCATTTTTCTTTCCAGGGCTTTAATAATACAATAATACATTATTTTCTGTTACACAAGAGTGCTTATTTTTAATCTCTGCCTTTGCTGTTCAGAATTTGGTAGGTACTAAATGAACTATTTGTGCATGAGAGAGGTATGCTCAGCACAGTATTTAAAGGTTTGATGTTGCCTTTAGATTTGAAGGGGTTGCAGTTTGAACAATGCCTGTGCTGCAGTGTACTGGAGCTCTGTCTGGTGTAAGCCATAGTTTTCCTCTGTGAGCTTGATGCTCTTGGGTAAATGGTGTAGCACAGTAGCACAATTGCCTTTTCCCATGCTAGGGTAGTATTCTTTCCACTTTTTAACTTAGCTTTAACCAATCTTAAATCTCTATCCTGACTTCAGTGCAAAGGTACTCTATGAATAGGCGCAACAGAGCAGGGTGGGGAAGGTTATAAGTACTGTCCTCAGCATGGTGGAATCTCACTAAGATGGTTGAATCATCACAAGAGTAAGAGTTTGAGGTTCAAAAGGTGATATGTTTTGTAGGCCTGGTTTAAAAAAAGACAATTCTAACACAGGATTCTTCTTTAACTGATAGAGAGAAAGGCCTTGTCCCATTAAATATTTCCTGACTGTTTTCTCCCCTCACTGATTGCCAGTGATACTCATGAAAAACACAAGGCTAGGTTGCGAATATTTTACCCCCCCCCCTTCCCTTATGGGCTCTTGAAAGAGTATGGTATCCAACTCCTGTTCAAACCTCAGTGGAAATTGGCTGTCTGATTTCCATTCCAACACAATACATCATGAATATTAAAACTGCTAAAATATGCAGCTGTGTATGCATTTCTGCAAGTACTACAACTCTTGTAAAAGCAAAGCAGGCAGAGCTCTAAACATTTGCAGAGCTCTCAACAAAATACCTTCCTTCCTTAGGAGATGTTTCAGAGCACAGGTATTGCAAACAGGTGTGGGCCAGGGTTCACCTGCTTGATGTTGCTGCCAGTGCCAGCATCACCAAGAGCAGCCTTCAGGCATGCAGAGGAGGAGATGTTTTGGCAGCGGCTGCATAGCTTTCCGTAGAACCAGTGCAACAGTTTGGAAAAACTTGATTCCTTTTTGAGTAAAGAAGCAGCAGACGGTTGGGTATTCATAACCACTAAGGGCCTCTGTGCTCATTTTGGGTGGTAAGTCACATTTGAGCCAAACATAGAAACCCAGTGGTTTCCATAGAAGTGCCTATGGAGTGAGATGCCACACAAGTAGCCCATGCAAAATGTGGCCTTCATTGCTAAGAAAGAAACTAGGAACAAATGCTAATTTTTTTATTTTCTACATTCATCTGTTAGTAAACAACATTGTAGCCAAGGAAATTTGTATTTTTTCCTTTGAAATCTCTGCTTTTACAACTGTTTCTTCATGCAGTAGAGCGAAGCTTAAAAACAACAAAAACAGTTTTATTATAAAACAGTGTTTTCCTATTTAGCTTTCAGAAAGCAAAACTGAAATAAATAGTTGTGCAGGCAAGGTATGATTTGTAAGCAGTATTAGAATGAAGATAATAAAGAATGACATTTCACTAGAAGAACTGAGTTTAGTTGCATCAATCTCAATGCGGCGTCACCTTTTCTGCATCTATGAAAATAAAGGAATAAAGTGATTGTTCCTGTAAAACTTAAACATTACAATGTAGACCGCTGCCAGCAGAATCCAGTCTTCATTAAGGAAACAGCTTTCAGTATTAGAGGAAAATCTTAATTAAAAAATAATTTATTGCATCTTTGTTCTTCTTGGTCTTGGGGAATTGCTAAGTTACTGCTTATGAAACACAGGGCATATGAATAGTACAGCTTTACAATAGGAAATGTGTTCAAGGAAAATCGTCGGATTCCAGAATCACTGGTACTGAATGTTGATTTAACATATGAATGTTCTCCCATCCGTTGTCTCTGAAATCCTATTGTTCTAGTTCATAAACTTTTTGGAGAAAATGATCTTATTCTGAGCTCATGATGGGAACAAACTTTAGGTCTGCAATTGTCAGTGCTGCAAGGAAAAAATCAAGATATTTTTGAGAGGAAGGGAAAAATCACCAATAGGTATTCAAGTTAGAAGTGAAACTTGAATATACCACATCCCAAATTCAGTTTGGACTAGGGTCCGTCCAGCGCAAGGGATAGGTGGAAGCTGTAGTCAAAAACAGCTGAGAAGAAATCTTAAGAACTTTATTTAAGCACATTATGAAGGTATAAATTCACTGGATATGGTAAGGTAAGAAAGTATGATTTTAGGATATATTCGTAAGTAGTAGATAAATGAGATTATTTAACAGCTGGCTTTAAACAACCATTAGTAGTCAGTAGCTATGTGTAGGCAAGAAACTACCATCTTAAAACCACCTAGCAGTGTAATTTGATCAAGAGGTCAAATTCTTTTTTGCACTGTATGTGCTCATTGGATTTAATTAAAGTTGTGTTATAATATCATAATACTTGAATTTAGGCTGTGAACTTTTCTTTTTTATTGAAAAAAACATAAAGAATATCCTATTGATCTGATAAAGTAAACTTGGATGTTATTTTCAATCAATAGCTTTTAAAGAATCTTTTAATCAATTCTCGGGGAATATAGAAGTAACTGTTCAGTAATTTATATTGTTTCCTATGTTTTTAGGGCCAAATTTTCCTTTCCTGAGATTTCCTTGTAAAAGAAAAGTAGTTAAGAGGGGATGACAACTTTTCTGTGCGTTTCCGCAGCAGGAACAGAATGCCTGCTGTACCCTGTTGTGGTCTTTCCACTGCCTTCAAAGGGATTTGGATCAGACCCATAAATCTTTGTTCGCTTCTGTAGGCTATTTAAAGGCCTTGCTGCAGAATCAGGTTTCTTCCATTCCTATTCAATTCATAGGATTCACGGTATTTGACTGAAGAAAATGTTCAGTGATAGCTTCTGGCAAAATCGCTCAATAGGGGGTCATTGTCTGCCTCTCATTATCAGAGAGGGCAGGGGAGAAGGAGTTGTGAGCATCAGCAGTGGTACCCAGCGAAAAGCTGTTTACACCTTCTGTGTGTTTGTGGAAGGCAGGCCTGGCCCCAAACCAGGAGCCCCCGTGCCTGTTAGAGGCATGTTTCTCCCCATCACTTCTCATCTCTGCGGCCTGGTCTCTCCAGGGCAAGCAGTGCTGCATTAGGCACGGCTAGGCCGCTCGGGTCAAAGGACAGGATGACTCAGCACCCAAGGCCATTTTCCATCTCTTGGGAGTTCTTTCCTCATCCGTGCCTCACTCTTCCTCCCTGTGTTCCCTCAGTAATGAGATGTCATCATCTGAGAGGAAAGGAAGGAATCTGACCCTATTCATACCGGCTTGTTTTTTCTCTCCGTTTGCTAACGCACGCGGCAAGCGAGAGAGAAAGATGACTTTGCCATTGCGCACATGGTTTTAAAATGGTTCAATAAAATTCCTCCTCGATTCTAAAAATACATTACTTGCTCTTTGTGACTGACTTTTACTGGGGCTTGTGTCTGGGCTTCAAAGTACGGAGAGCTAGATTTTCAAAATTGGAGGTGCCCAACTGCGGCATACCTCACGTCGGCTAATACCTAATGACAATTAATACCTTGTGTGGCAGGTGTATTAGATACAGCTGCCCAGAGATAGCATGGGAGGTGGAGATGTGTATGTTTAGGATTTAAGAAATGCATTAGTGCATGGCCCAGTTGTCAGCATCTGGCTTTAATTCTGTAGGAACTGTTCTGCTATCCTCATAAAGGGGAACTAAAGAGAGAATGGAGTTCGTATTAAAAGCTGACTTTAGGTTGGCTGCTGAGTGGAAGAAATATCCATGTGTTTTTAATAGAATGTAAGGGAAATATGACTAAAGGTATTTCAGATGACCGCTGTACATCTGCCTTTCCCACTTGCCCTACCAAACAGTAATTAGGAAGGATTCATTTGGAGTAAATGGGGTTTACCCCACAAGAAATAGGGGGGAGGAACAGGTCGGAGGGAGTGTTTTTTGCCTCCTGTAACACTTCCTCTCATCACCTTCAATTATCTGTTTTGTGGGTATACAGCAGTGGGAAAGGATTTTTCCTTACATTAAAATAGGAATCTCTTTAACTCTTCACTCCTACTGATATTTCATCCTGTGAGCTTTTATTTCTGACCGTCAGTGGCGATATCGTACAGTTCAAGGTTATTTTGTGAGAACTGCCTTAAAACACCAGTCGGTGCTGTGCAGAACTGTTGTGAACACATGTGGTTTTGGTTATATATCACATAGCTGAAGTTATAATGGGGTTTGACCACGAATAAATGAAGACTTCTGTGGTCTCTTGTAATTTGTGAATTTGTCTAATCGGTGTTGCAAACATCTTACTCTTGATGGAGACTACCAGTGCACTTTAGTGAAAGATTACTGGCCTTATGAAAAGAAAACTTTTTTTTTCTTCCAAATATTTAACAATTTGGATATCTACTGTGTAGGGTATTTTTTTTTTTTTTTGCTCATTTGTTTTGTGTTTTTTAAAACATGAAGTGACGTGGGTGCAGGGACTGTTCGTATAGCCTCATTGTATAAGCAGTTCTATTGGCAAGGAACATTATGTTCTCTGATGTACTCAGTTTGGGGAAAAGTTTCAAGATAGTGTGTGGGTGATAAGTGTGCAAATTACATTATTTGTTTACAGGATTATAAAAGCTGAATGAGAAATGAATTCAGTATGGTGTGTTGCTTTTTCATTTGTGTCTCTTGAAGCATTGGTCTGTAATATCAGACGGCACAAAATCAGCATTGCTAAACTAATTCTGAAGTTGTTGGGTTTTGTAGTGGAATAGACCTAGAAAATGTACGTACAGTGACTCACTGGAAGGAGTAGGAGCCTTTGTGCTCCAAATGTGAATTTAATTTTTGCAGTTATGGGTAATATACAAGCTGGAGAGAAATAAAGTCTTTTTAAATGCCTTTTTGATCAAGAATGTGAAGTGCCACAATACCTGTTTCCTTCCTATAATTGCTCTTCTTGCATACCAAATAAATACATCCTGTCAGATTTGATTTTTTTTCATTTGTGTGGTGTCTTCTCCCGTGAAGTGCCTGTGAGTTTAGGTACATTACTGGAACGGCACTGTGGTAAAAGAGGGAGAACCAAACTCAGTCTCCCTGACTGCTATGTTTGACTTGAAATCCCTTCATGGTGAACTGGATACAGAACTGGAGCTTGAGTTCCCTTGACTGTTTTCCTTCCTGGCTGGTTTGTTACTGAATATTTAAACAAGGTGTGTGTTTGTGCAGGCTGCATGTTCCTTGCTGATGTATGGAAATAATGATGCTGTTTAACCAGTGCACACAAATCACCAACTGGTTTTGTCTGGGCTGGATTCAGGGACAGAAGTTCTTGCCATCCTTTTGTCCCTACCAGGGAGATGAGGGCTTCCTAATCCTGACTGACTCACGCCTTGGACTAATTGCAAAGGGATGACTAAAAAGCCATGCTGGGTAGGATCAGCTCAGTCCTCACCACACGTGAGAGTGTTTGGTTTGAAATTCTGCAGTAATACAGGGATATCCTTAAATAGTACTGGTGAGCCTTATAAAATAAGGATTTGTTTAGTCTCTCATTGTTCTAAGGAATCCACAATTATAGCACTGGTTTGCACATGAATGTATGTTATTAAACCATTTTTAAAAAATGCATAATGCTTGGAGAGCGGTGTTTTGCAAAGTTGGAACTTGGCATTATAAACTCATTCTTTAGCATTTAAGTGAAACATGAGGATAGTGTGGACGTCTCTTGGAAGTTAACTCCTCGTGGTCCCTCTTGATGCAAGTCAACAAAGTCACGGGTTGCCCTTCTGCTTCTCTTTCCTTCTGTGGTAACCAAGTAATAAAATTTTTAAAGCAAGAAAATAAAATCCTTGAGACACCCCTTCGAGCCCATCCATCCGTCCACAAGTCCCTGTACAGTGTCAAACACAAACTTCTAATAGATCCACTTCATGTTGAAGTTTGCAGACACCTCATAAATGTTAAGTCTAAGCCAATATGAAGTCCTCTATCTCTTGGGATCAATGACCACTCCAAGGAAAAAGTACTAGTAAAAAAGAAGCCCAAGCTACTTTCTTTTCAAAGCTTGCCTCATACACTTAGTATTTTGAAAATTTATAATAAGCAAATTTTTCATTTAAAATCAAGGTAAATTTTCTAGTTAGTCATGTTGCTTTTAGAAAAGTATCCTAATCTGAATGGAAGGGAGTCTGATCCTCTAAAATGATTATATGTAAAGTACATATTGGATTCTTTGACTTTTGCTTTTAATTTTTGAGACATCAAGGTATATTTGCTTCATGTTCTCAGACTCTTATGTACCATGTGAGGACTGGAGGTATGCTTTCAGGAAGGGAAGGCTGACGTTCTTGTGTTTTGTTTTGAGGAGCTGGGGTTTTAAATAAAACATCAAATAAGAAAAAAATCAGAGGAATTGTCAATGTTGTCATGACTTGAGTGCAGTTCAGATCAGTAGTGTTGAAAAGTTGTCATCTGATGGTTACGAGATGGCCTGTGACACAGAGCAGTTTTCTCAAAGACAGGTGCGTATTAGGTTGATCTAACAAAATTGCTACCTGCAGAAAGATGGGCAGAGCTGTACTTGCTGCCCTCATATTAACTTCACCTGCCATGAGGCTGGGAGATCCTGCTAATTGTGAGGGTAAGAAATACTGAGCTATTGGTGTGGGGAGAAGAGTCTATACATACTGAAGCCAAGCCAAGCTTTATTATAAATTAAGAATACATGCAATTGTGCCATTGCTAGAATCTTCTTCAGATGCTTTGTTCCCCTTTTGTCCTGTTGTACTAATTTTGTCAGAGATTCCTGCTGTTTTTTTAAAGCATTGGTTGGAAGTAACAAATTTGACCTGCTGGTGTGAGTCAGAAGTAGTTCTGGTGCATTGGTGCATGCTTGGGCAGAAGGATGTCTAGCACTTGGCTGAAGCTGACTCGACAGAAGAGCTTTTGATTCCCGGGCAAGTACACTGAGACCTGGCACCCGCCTCTGAGGGCAGCTGGGGTCAGTGTTACCACACACGTACGCACAGATTGTTCCTCTCCCGTAACACAAGGATCCTGGCAGTCTGTTCAAAGCTTACTGATCTCTGCTTTTAATTGGTGAATATACCCCCGGATGTGTATGCTCCTAAACCCCTTTCCTGTTGTAGGTGAGTGCCTCGTGAAAGCATAGGGAGCATAACTAATCCCCATTGAAGTAACGCACTGGGGGTGAATCATCTCAAACCCTGCAGTCAGCCTGGCAGAATCGTTGAATCTGAACTCGAAACGTAGGCGATTCAGTCCAGAGCTTCCATCAAAGAACTGCTCTTTTGGCCTCTTGTGGTCTTCTGTTTTCAAAGATGTTCCTGTTTAAATGTGCCTTGACCGTGTACAGCTGACCTGCGAGGAGCAGGAAATAATCAGAAAATGTGGAGCTGCTCAGTTATGCTTTATTTCAAAGCACTGACCTGTGCAGGATGCCATCTGAATGCCTCTGACCACCTTCTGTCGTCTCTGAGCCTTGCATGGCCCATCTTTTGTCATGAGGCTCTGTAAGTGAGAGCAGAGAGGTGGTTTGCAAGTCTTTTGCCCTTTTAATATCTGCTTGAACACATCTAAAACAAATCAAGGGAATAATATTTGTGTAGCATGGTCATGAAATCATTAGCAAGCTGGCTGGCAAATGAGATTTTTTTTTTAAAGGGAAATGTAATTAAATAATGACATAGTTGTAGTGCATTTTCATATCCTTCTAGACAAGCATTCGTTATGAGGTTGGGTAAATATTAGATATTTATCACACAGGATGTTCAATATTTAAATTTCCCTGTAACAGATATATATTCCTATCTGGTAGGCTGCTGCTCGATATTGAAATAGAAGGGCAAGTTTTTCTCGTGTTGTTTTCTTGCTTGGGTGTCAACCTGTAATGCACAAGCATTGAGCTCATTGAAAGTAAGATTTTTCCATTGTAATTTCCCAGTGAAGTGGTAACTCCAGGCATTAAGGTTTTTGTTTCACAAGTGTCTTGTAGCAGCCTGGTCCTGAAGAGTCCAGTCAGTGGCAACCAGCACCTGCAGTGGGTACTGTGGGATAAAGGCACAGAAACTGTTCTTTTGGCTTTCATGGGATGTCTTGCATACGTTGAGCATTTGATGTAAGGACTTCTTCAGAGCAGGATGTAAATCAAGGGTACTCTAAACTCTTAGGCCCAAATAGCCATGGTCTTTCTTGTAAGCATCTGTACCTCCCAAGTGCCACAACATTACATGGCAAGCTTATACAGTGAATACTTGGATAAAAGATGGGTCCAGCTCCTGGGAGTAAATTCTGCTTGGGTAATTTTCTAATGCTCCAGATGTACCACAAATGGACAGAAAACACATCACCCTGTCATCATTTTCTAGTCTCTAGGGAAGAAGCTGCAGGTGGTTCCCACAGTTCTTAACTAGGATGCAGTTGGTTCAGGAGAGATGGAGTTATCACATTGCTTCTCAATTAGCAGATCTTGGTAGAAATTTAGATCTAGAGTCTTGTGACTACAGTCTTCTCAGGACAGCAAAAGACCGTGAAGGCAGAAGGAAATTTATTATTAGACTTTGTGTCTGGCTTGTAACTGTGTCACCAGTTGGAAAGGAGTTTTTGAGGTGTGCAGCGTAAGAAATGGCTTATGCTGAAACTAGACTGGAAAAGCAGAATTAATTGTGTTACATGTGATGCCTTCCACAAAGGTATTCTCATGCTGTCTTCCTGTTATCTTCTAATTTATTTATTTCAGTAGACATACACCAGCTATTCGTAATTTCGAATGCATTAGGAAGCAGTCAAAACAGTGACAGCTAGGTCAGAAAAACAGATGCATTCCTCCATCGTAATTGCACATGATAATCCTCTCCATTGTTGTTATTTTAAAGGGAATTATGCTGATTTTTAAATTAGTCTTTGATTTGTCTTCTGTGTAAGAACCATTGTCGAGTTTTCTTTGCCTTAGGATTGACAAAACCACACTGTTTGTCATTCAGTCGTTTAGTATCAATCTAGGCGAGTGCAGTGCTGTTCTGCAGCAGAACTGTATAAATCAAAAACTAATATTTGCTACTACCTTTTTAAAAGTTGCTGACAACCTAGAGGGATGCTAAATGAGCCTTATTGATGTTTCATTCTAATTAAATACAAGGTAAATGTTCTGTAATTGCACCTTTCATTAAAATGTGAATGTGTGATTTGCAAGCTTCCCAGCGCTGCCCTTTAAAAAATCATTGGAAAATATTTTGGTCTAGTGGCAGTAAGTCACTATAGCTTAGCAGTGTGTAAGTAACTTAATAAGCTGCTGGCATTTGTTTTGGAGAAATTGTCCTTCGTATGCGAAGCTGTCTGACTGCTTGCCTATATAATTCTTCTTCATGTGAAATAATATGATAAGGTGCTTGGTATCAAATTGAATGCTTTACTATAACTGGCGCTTGGCATCTTTGTGCGTAGACTGTAACAGTTTCACAGTAGAGCTATTGCTTTGTGACAACCACGATGATTTCCTAATGTTCAGAATTCTCATTTAAAAGGTAGACCACCTACTTCGGCTGCTGGCGTAGGTTTGAGGAACTGCATGGTGTGTGGTGGGGTTGGGTACCCCCGTTGTTTTTGGCATTGTTGAAATGGATAGATGTTGAAATTGTCCTGTCAGTACTCCAGGTGTGCTCATGCCTCCAACGAAAGCCCCAAAATGTCCCACGTTGTGAGAGAAGATGGGAAAAATTTACATGCTTGCCTGCTTGATATTAGGATCCGTATTAACGGTTTAGACTATTGTGTTATGAGAGCATCGATTTCATCTGTTACAATGATTCCTTTTAATGAAATTGTTCAAGGCTCAGTTCACCACAGAGGAGAGGCTGCTCTCTGCATTATTGGAGCCAAGTTAAGGTCACGGATCTTGGCTCTTCCATCATGAGAATCGTTCAATAGAAAACATGGATGGGCCAGAGAACAATTTCCAGCTAATTCCATGATTGCTTTGAAAGCAGCGTTGAAAAGCACAGGAGTTAATGAGTCTCTTCATTACTTACTCCATTCCACCTAACTCAGCAAATGAAATAATAAAAAAATATATTTTTTTAACTGAAGCTTTTTTTTTTTTTTAACCTGTCTCCAAAATAGATGTTTCAGCTGTTAAGGAGGTCTGCCTCTAGTGAGAGGATAGATCAAATGGTTGAAAGTCTGACTCCTGCTTTCTGTTCTCCTGTCTCTGTGGCCTTGAGGAAGTCACTTCATCTTTACTTCAAACTTCTCATTTGAACAGATAACGTTTTCCCACTTTGTGAAGCTTCTGACTTTGCAGTGTTTGAGCTGCCAGGGGAAGCGCAAGTGCAATTTACCTACAAAGTATTCCTCTTGGCCAGCACAATTAAAGCACAATGTTTCCTGTTCCTTAATCATCTACTTGTTATATGTTTTTTTTTTTTTTTTTTTTAAAAAAAAAAGCAGTCCAGGTCTTCTATATTTCTTCCTACAGCGTGTCTGGCACACAGTCCTCTAAAAAGAAAGTTGGGCAACCAGAGAAGAGCTACACAAATACGAGAATTACCATGAAAGCCAGTATCTGAACTATTAAGGAAATTGTCATCCCATTTGTGTGTATCTGTGTATTGAACTGAAAGCGTGTTGCTGTATACAATGTGATAATTATGTACAAAAGATGCTTTGTTATATGTATATAAATATATAATTTAATATAATCAGTATCTGTAACAACTACATGTAAAATATGTGTGTGTGTGCTTGTGTACTAATATGTAGATAAAATTTACTACCTAGCATAATAATTGGATAGGTATGATAACGTATTTCATGCTCAGGATGCCCTTGAGCAACACTTTCCACTTCAAAGGCATTTGAATAGGTTACTGCCCCATAAGTATCTTTATGGTGGCAAAATCAGAAAGCCTGTCTTTTAGGGCATAGTTTGTGCATTCCCTAGATAGCACTGATAGAAAGCTAATTTCCTTGTTTTCATGTAAACAAGGCAAGCTGCAATTCAATGTGTTTTGTCTGGCACAGAAGAAACAAATGATAGTAATAATACCTACCTCTTTTCCAGCACATCTCAAACCATTTGGTCTAACTATGAGTCAGATGCTATCAGAAAATACCAATTCCTTATGTGTAATCGTGGCATAAGTCTTGAACACTCCCTTGGAGTTACACTGCATCCAAGAGTGAAAACTGAGGTACCCAACAGTTAGGGCTTGCATAACATGGAAAAGACAGAAAAATAGAGTCATAAAATCACAAAATGGCTTGGGCTCAAAAGAACTTGGAAGATAACCTCATTCCAACCCTCCTCCTGGGGGCAATGGCACTTCAGCATTGACCATGTTGTCCAAAGCCTCATCCAGCCCAGCCTGGCCTTTGAACACCTCCAGGGATGGAGCATCCACGGTGCAACAGGTGGGGCCTCATGAGAACAGAGCACGGGGAAAATCACTTCCCTTGCCCTGCTGGCCACCCTTCTTTTGGTGCAGGAGGATCTGAGGCTGTAAGTGCACAAGGCCGAGTCCTCCTCAGGGCTGCTCTCAGTCTGTTTTCTGCACAGCCTGTATTTGTGCTTGGGATTGCCCTGACCCAGGCGCAAGACTTTGCCCTTGTTGAAAAGTAATTCAGGATTATATGCTTTGAGAAACATGCTTTCAGCAGATGCAGTTCATTCACAAACACACCTGTGTTGGGTTCTCATCTTATTACAATACAGGCAGCAGGGGAGGTTAACAGTCTCTTTCTGTATAGCTCAGCTGGCCTTTGCTCCTGACTCCCATCTCCAGTCCCAGCCTAGCAGGAAGATGGAAGGGGAGCTGTTCATGCTCAGTGGTTGCTGGAACTAAGGTGGGCTTCTCTGATGGTCCCATCAGCCCTTCTCTGAGCATGCTGCTTCATCAGTTGCTTGCTGTTTCCTTGTAATTTGTCTGCCTGATATGCTTTGATGTAAAAAGGGTCTCTACAAAAAATTTTGCTGGGAGGTGCACCAAAATATCAGGAAAACCTCAAGAAGGAAATCTGCATTTTTAAACTGTGATTTGTGCACCAATCCAAGGATTTGAAAGGAGTATGTCACCCTCGAAGACACTTTACTTTTAGGAGCATGCATCTTTTAATAGTTGTGTGGGGACAACTGGAAGGAAGAAAAGTTGAGAGAACACTCCTGGACTCAATGTTGTATCTTAACTGCAGTGTTACTGACGTGAATGTGATTTCTTAACTCCTTATCTGGTCTCTCTAAGTGATGTATGACTTCTGCAGAGGCTGCTCAGCATCTTTTTCTGAGTTGCGTCCAGCTTCAGAGATGCAAAGAGTTCAGCTCTGCAAGGAGGGGCTGATGGGATGAGATGCTTGTCCTGCAACTCTTTTTCACTGATAGTGGGCATTCATTTGGGTCAAGATTTAAGACTAAGACTAGAGTACTTGGATTCATGATTACTGAGTGCACCTTAGAAATAACTCAAGTGCAGCATGGAGAAAAAGCTTTGTCAGTCCTCTCCTCTCACGACATTTGGGTTGAAGTAGGGCAAAAAGACCAGAACTTTGAGGACTGCCCTACAGTTGCCCGGCTTTGCATTCCTACGCTTGGCTCAGTCTAAAATATCAGAGAATAAGCTATGTGAATAAGCAAGATAGTATATTTTGCAGAACTTAAAGGCAACAAAATGTTCAGTTCTTGGTGCGTGGCCATAAAGAGGAATGGAGTCAGTATCCTTGCTTTTAATCAGAGCTGATCTGAACTGCAAGAAATGGTTTACTGCTCCAGTTTTTGAAGACAGTTATTCTGCCTAATACTTGTTTTCATTATATCACAGTCTGTCAACCAACACTAAACACACCAAAACATTTTCTACATAATGACAGAGATATAATTCTAAGGATGCATGTATTTTCATATGAAAGGCATCGAGGCCCTGGAGCATGTCCAAAGAAGAGCTACAAAGCTGGTGAAGGGCCTGGAACACAAGGCCTGCGAGAAGTGGCTGGGGGAACTGGGGTTGTTTAGGCTGGAGGAGAGGAGGCTCAGGGGAGACCTTATTGCTGTCTGTAACTACCTGAAAGGAAGCTGAGGGGAGCTGGGGGTTGGCCTCTTCTTGCAGATAACCAGTGATAGGACTAGAGGGAATGGCCTAAAGTTACACCAGGGGAGGTTCAGGTTGGAATCAGGAGATGTTTCTTCTCAGAAAGAGCAGTCAGGCATTGGGACGGGTTGGCCAGGGAGGTGGTGGAGTCACCATCCCAGGGGGTGTTTAAGGAAATGTTGAATGTGGTGCTTGGGGACATGGTTTAGTGGGTGACATTGGTGGCAGGGGGATGGTTGAACCAGGTGATCTTGGAGGGCTTTGACGACCTTTATGATTCTATGAATTTTGCTATTAAATGTATAAGGAGTGTTTTGCTTGGTATTGCTAAAAAATCAAGATAAAGATGACTGTGGCGTTTGTGGTTATCCTCATCATTCATAATTGACTGATCTAATAGCAACAAGTAATAGTTGCTATTATAGTAACAAGTCTTACACTGACTTACACCCCATTCCTAGAAGTGACACCTCCCAGCAGTGCTGAACTCCCATTTCTCCCTCTAATTTGAAGAGCACCTAGAAGATGCTCAGTTTGGCTAACTTGGGTTCCAAGTGTGCTGTGGCCTTAGTCCTTTTATACCGTAAATAAATAAGTCAGACCCTGAATAACCTGGGTATCTACTTCACAGAGAGCTTTTGCTTTTTTAAGTTATGACTTGTATGGCATTGGTCGAGTATGTTTCATAGTGTCAAATCCTCTGAGGAGGGCAATAATAGGAAAACAAAACAAAAATTGACCGGTGATAATGGCAAATGACAAAAAAAAAAAAAAAAAAAAAAAAAAGCTTAGGAACAAGTAATGTGTGCCTGTTGATAGAGACATCATCTATTTCAGTAGAATTTTACAGTGTGTAAATGCATTGATAGTTGCTTTGTTAAAAGCTAGTAAGTGTAACTCATTCAATTAAGCTTTTATGTATATGCTTGTATACACGTGTGGAGATGTGGTGGGAGTATAAAATGCAGTAATTCACAGTGTGAATGTGCATATATGCAGATTTAGGACAGAACAACCACAGTTCATCTGAAACCAGTTATAGATTTTTTTTTTAAAATATATATATATATTATCAGATTGCTCAGGTCCTATTATTAAAATCTACTTCCAGGTGCTAGCAGATGACCACTTGAGATTATTATTATTATTATTAATTAATTAATTAATTTACATAAGTGTTGTGGCATGCAGAGAGATTTGGAGAATGATTTTTGAGGCAGAAACTAATTTCTAATGAAATTGGCTCTATTTTCTTTTCCTTGTTTAGAAATGTTTGAATTTGTCAACTTGTCCTCTGTTCCTGTTGCTCATAAAGAGTGGGAAAGGCTCACCTTTTTGTAAGTGTATAGATAAACTTACATTGTAAGTGTATAATTATACTTACAATATTACATTGCTTTATGGAGTCCTAAATTTTTATTAGCAACATAAATATTTTTAAAAGAGTCAATTACTTTAGTTTTCCTGTAGTAGATAAATATTTAATTCTTCCTAAACGTGTGAAGAGGTATGTATAGGGCATGGAATTAGGTGAACATGACTTATATGATCATCAAAGACAAACTTTTTGAGGTTAAAAACCTGATTTATTGAAACTATCCTGCATTGAATAAACTGTTTAATGATGCATACATTTAATTCCCTTTTTCAATCTTGTACTTATTGGTTTTGCTGTGCTAGCCTGTTATGCTCTCAGCAATGCTGCTTGCTCATTGTGCTTTTCTGGTGTTCTTCCACCAGCTCTAAAAATCATACAGTTCATCCAAAACTGTAATTAGGAAAGAAAAGGCTGTGATCAGCATTACTTGAACATGAGATGTTAAAATTAGAAATGGCACCAAAGTCTCCTGATTCATCATATCAGGTGGCTTTTTTCTCCTGTTGTTGAGGGCAGGGGGAATTATACCCCTCTTTATTTCATTGCCCATTCTGGCCAAGTCCAGCATTTGTATATGAAGGACATTTCAGAGAAGAAACCAGTCCTGGAAATTACTGCAGGGGAAAGGAAAAGGGGAATAAAGGCCAATGCAACTTTGCAGTAAAGAAAGGCAAAATGGAAATAGAAGGGATATGTAGGCTGCCGCTGGAGTTCGTTCTGCAAAAGTAAGATGTGATAGAAGGTCATGGAGGGAAAAGTGGTTTCATGACAGAAAAAGCAAGAGTTGTGTTCTTTGAGTTGGGATCATTAGCTGAGTGAAATAGATGTGACCAGAACTGCTTGATTTAAACCAGGATTGGACCTCTCCTTTGAACTTACTTCTCTAATCTCAAGGGGAAAAATTATTTTCTATCACTGAAAAAAAAAAAAAAAAAGCCAAACAAACCAGATATCTAACTATTTTGTGGGGAAAGTCAAAAGGCTCTTTAATATTTTGCTGGCAAACATTTTAGCAATGTTTGTAAACCATATATAGATTCTTGAGTCATGTTTCTTAAATAATTGCTAGGCACAATTTTCATCTACAAGAACTTATAAAAAGATATCATAAAGTTGGAATAAGGATGAATTCCTTACAGATGGAGTTGCCAAAATAATTCTTGGTCCATTTTACTGTATGCATTTAAATTATTTTTTTTCCTTAGAACCTTACCATAAAGCACAACATAACATTGGTCATAAAATAATGATGTTTAATACTGTTAGCAGTAACATTAATGTAGGAAGTATGTTCCAACAGAGCCCAGACCTCTAGCAGACAGACTTCATCTGTGTGATACTTTGAATGGGTAATGCTTTGACTTCATTATTAGCTGGCTGATGATACTGATGTTCTTGAAGTGCTAAATAGATTCAGTGCATTACAAAACATGTTCCTGTGGGATATTCAAAGGACTTAAATCCAGCCTTGATTATTGTTTTCACTGCTTAGTCTATGAATGAAAATAGACACTGAAAATTTGCATAAAAGTTGTGGAAATCCCTAGAGTTTGACCTCATCTATAATTGCTTTCTCCCTTCTAGTTGCCCAGTGCCATTCAGGTGCTAGCTGATTTTACATACTAACATTGGCATGCATTAGGTAGTACTGTTATAGTAAATTAGAAATTTGGTGACAAAAATGAGCTACCTCTTGCTTTTCATACCCCAAATGCTTGGTAGTTTTAGCAAGAGAACTGCTTTCTGTACAGTGGGTTGTCCTTTCTGTGAGAGAGACTTAATTCCCAAGCAGCTGGAATATGGAGCAAAACAGTGCAGTAGCAGCTGGAAATTAGTTTCAAGCTCAAACGAAGTGTGGCTGCAAGTGCCACGCACTGTACAGAGGGTTTTCCCACTGCCCTGGGAGCTTCCAACATCACCTGCCCGCTAGCAGCCCAGACAGGCCAGGGCGAATCCATCAGAAATCCTGCACATAGCAGGAATGACCTCGAGGAGAGCTCCGTCAGGAATGCAGATGGAGACCAGGAGAATACTTAACTCATATGGACACTTACAGGCATTTAGGAAGCAGTGTTTTTATAAGACAGCTTTCTTATGATCCAGGATAGAGTCTAACCAATAAAGCTGTCTCCCTGTTTTGTCTTCCTTTAGGATAGATGTATAACATTGTATTTCCGTAAGCTAGTAATGAAAGAAGATTCATGATGGTTCTACTTTGTTTCCCCTCCTTGCTTCTCACCACCTGTCCCACCAAATAAAAAAAAAAGCTTCTGATGGGAAGTTTCAATAAAACCATGAGAAGGGCTGACCTTGAGAAAATTGTCTTTCCTGTATGAGCCGCCAATCATTGCTTTATATTCAGTGTCACAAATGCTGGTTTTGGTGTAAATGCTGAAGCTTGGCATGTTGGTGAGATCTAGTACTGTGTCCCTGCCCTCACATCACTAATTCTTGGTGAGTCTCAGGACATCTCGCTGGGTACTGGTTTTCTCTGGACAGTACTGGTGAATCTGAGTAATGTCAGCATTGCAGCGGGGCAGTGACAATGACAAGAGGGACTGTTGTGCCTTTTCCTTCTGCTCTCCATTAATTGATCTTTGTGCTTCATTTTCTCGGCATCAGCTGTAGTTCTTTTGCTTGTGCTTCTTGCCTTCTCTCCTCTGGATTGAACAGCACGTGTGACTGGCTCATGCTAGGGTTTGGCCCAGAGGAGAGGTGCTCCTGCTCCTCTCAGGTCTCTGCTCTCTTCTGTTTTCTTCTGACACTGAAGGACAGATGGGCCAGCCCCATACCAGCAATGTGCAAAGTATATTCACCTCCTAGCTTCTAGTAGGGGGTGTTTGTTGCAAGGAGAGCCCCAGAGGTCTGACATGTTTCAACCTGCTTCCTGTATTGCTCCCAGCCACTTCTAGGAACTGGGAGCTGAAGGAAGCTGAAATGCCCTTTTGGGTTAGGCCAGAGGCTCCACACAACTGCTGTGCCCCCTCTGATGATGGGATATTCTTCATGCATTGCTCCAGCATCCAGGGCTGTTGGGTTTGGCATGAGGTGGGGGACATCTCTGGTCACTGCTTTCAGTATGTGCCTAGGGATCTGGTGGCTGAGAGTTTCTGATCCCTTCCTCAGCCCACTCAGGCCACCTGCCTCCACTGCCTTTGGTGGCAGGAGAAGCCAGAGACTTGCCTCTGTAGTGTGAAGTTCTACCCTTTATACACTTCAAACTGATCATTTGCTATTTTCAACTATAGTCTGCTAGCCTGTGGCATGATGGGCTTGGGGAGAAACAGTTGTGCATTCCCCTTGTCCACTGCCTGCATAATTTTTTGCAAACCTCCCCCTTAATACCACCCACCACCAACCAGCCATCTCCTCAACAGGTTCAAGTGTCACAGCCTTTTTAGCCTCTCATCATAAGGAGCAAGCTGCTCGGCCAAACTTTAGGCCAAAAAAAAAAAGCCTGACTAAGGCTGTATTGTTTGAAAATGGCTGTGCAAAATCAGGCATCCCAAACTCCGCTCCTGAGGGACTCAAACGCGCGGCCTGCTTCTCAGACCCAGTAGTTCCTGTGCGGTGATTAGAAACTGCTGACTCTTCAGCAATTTGGAAAATTAGGCCAAGGCTTTAGTTGCCCGAGGGTGGTATTTTCAGAGGTGTATGGGTTAGGGCAGTGCACAGCGCTTGTAAGCACCTCGCTGCAGTGGCAGATTGAAGGGTGTAACCTTAACTATCCTTTTAAGAGAAGTGTTAGCTTTTGTATTGGGTTGCACAGAGAGGCAGACGGGATTTATGGAAGCCAAAGGGAGAAAGAGAATTGGAGTATGGCTGCTCTGAGGTGCTGTATTGTTAGACACGTAGAAATGTTAGATATTTGAGAACTATTTCTGAGCAGACATGGCGAGCAGCGAGTCCAGGAGTTTAATAACATGGTTTTGATCTGTAAATGTTACTATGCCGTGGTTAAAAGGTAACTATATTTTTCTTGTCCAGTAATCAGTACTGGCTTAACTGCAGTGCATTTCCTTTCAGGACTACGTGGTGAGTTATAGCAGAAATGAGCTATTGACTGGGATCTTATCATTTATCTAGAATCCTTTCGGTTATTTGAAATGTGCCTGGGAGGTAATAGGTGGCAATTTGCATTCTTTTGTTCTGTGAATTTTACCTGACAGTCTTGTCTACAGGCTCTTTTGTAAGGTTTTAAAGGAACACCAGGGCTGAGGGGGGAAAAGCTGAGCAAAATCGTGACCTTCCTGTTACATATTTTTGTTGCATCAAAATTCTACCAATTTAGAATAGTTTTGCTGAAGCAAAGGCAAGAACAGGAAGGAAGCAACACATCTCACAAAGATCAAAAAAGGGAAGGAGTAAATTATCACAGTGAATTTTCTATGGTTGTCTTCTTTCTCTCTTATACTTCCATTTAAACTGTTTTTTCCCTCTGTTACTTTTATGAGAATTCCACTGAAAGACATAAAAATTCCTGTCTTTCCAAGACAAGACTTCCAGGAGTTTTTTTTTTTTTTTTCCTTTTTTTTTTTCCATCCACATATAAAAATTCAGAGCATGTACTTTAAATTATTGAAACTGACTGTCCATATGAAGACCAGCCTGTAATGGAATCTCCTAACATGTAGTTTAGATATTTAAAAGGGTATTGGGTAAAAAATGTATGGCAACAGGATCTCATTAACAGAACAGATTTGATTTGAAGCCCTGATGCAGCTGTTGACAGCATAATTAAAATGATTAATTTGGAGTAGAAGGAGTACTTTGAACTAATTTGAAAAAATAGCTATGATCTTGACCATGCATCTGACCAGTGTAAGGCAGGTACATAGCAATATCAAAAGGGGAAAAAAACAAAAACCAAAAAACAAACAAACAAAAATAAATGAAGAAGTGTTTTGGCTGAAGAAGGGAAGGCTTTGTCTCAGATTCTTTTTTTTTTTTTTTTTTTTTTTTCAGACCTCAGATATTTCCTAACACAAAATGAGGAAGGTAAAAAAAAAAACACAAAATGAAACCTGACATAAACATATGAACAAAACCAATTATGTATGATTTCTTTCCCTAAACCTTTAGGGATTTCTGCATTTGCAATTTTGTTGCAAAGAATCAGATCATAAATTAAGGTACTAAATGGTCTTCGCATTTAATTCTGTCTATTTTCCTCAGCTGAAATACAGTTGACCTACATCTTGTTTGATGAGAATATATATATATACATACACACACACATACATGCATATATATGTATTTTTATGTGAGTATGTATACATAATTTTTACTTCTGTTCCTTTTTCTTTTCCTCCTTCCCTAGATCATGGTGGGAATTTCAGTTAATGCCTGAGGCAAAGTGCCCTGCAAGGATGTTTGGAATTCCTTTGCTTCCCATAAAGGAGATCTTTGGAATCTGAAAGAGGGTTAGAAAATACGTGGTTGTTCTATAACAATTGGCTTAGCTTCTATTAATTTGTTTTATTTTCCTGTTATACTAATGAAATATGTTTGATGTACTTTAATTATATCTTTAAATCCAGGGGCTATACTACATTTTTCTAGTTCTTACAGAAGCTGAATTTCTGTCCCCCTGTTAATGCATGCTGTGGCGCACGGTGTATTCTCATGTATGTTGCCATAGGTGTGTATTTAAACTTAGATATCTAAGCTTTCCTTTTGATTGGAGTTTTTATATCTCGGCATTTAATTGCTGAAAACTTTAACACAAGTAATATTAATTGTTGACACAAACTGGGTTTTGCAGTTTGTGGTATTAACATAGTCAAGCATTTATTTTTATATTGCTTCACACCTTTGTGTAAGCAGGGTTTTATGGGGCTGTAAGGTGTGGAGAGAAAATTAAAACTCTGCAGAAGTTTAGCTAGAGAAAGCATTGAATTCTAGAGTCTCTTAGTGTTAGTATATTAAAAGTAGATATATATTTAGAGTAAATGTTACAATCACAGTTTGATTTGAAACTCGGAATTGGAGGACTAGCATTTAGTTTTTATTTCTTTCCTCTGGGCTTCTAGCTTTGTAACTGCTTTTCCTTATCTCTTATTATGGTAAAGAAAACAAGTTTTTTATTGTAGGGAACCAAATGTTTTGCTTTGTAAACACAAAAATGCTCGCACGCTCTTCCTGCAGAAGTATTCTTAACACTGAAGCTTGTCCCATCTGCATGGGTGTCGAGGCACGATGGGTCCATATGTGTAACAATCTTTTCTTTTAAAATGTGCAAAGAAGTTGCCAAAGCTAGTGCGAGGCGATGTATTGCATGCTTCCAATTTTCCTAGTCCTGCCTGAAACTGAAACCCAGCACACTGGGCATGCAAGAGGGTTTTCTGTGCTGAAGGCTCTGCACCCTAGAGGTACTCACTGCGTGATACTACCCTATCTAGGGTAACCCATGTGGTTTCTGGCAGACCAAATGCATGCTTAGAACATGATAGGTTTACTTACCATATTAAAAAAACAAAAAACAAAAAAACAAACAAAACAAAACAAAACAAAACAAACAAACAACAACAAAAAAAAACACAACAAACAAAAATTCCACCAGATTTCTTAAAACAAATGATCTGCCTTTTTTAATCTTTGCCTGACCTTCGGAGTTAAGCCTCTCTGTGGTGTATAAATAAGTGGTGACCAATTACTCTTGGGAAGAAGGAAGTTTGATGAATCGCAGGAAATAGTAAATTATGTGGATTCCACATGATTCCCAAGGTTGAAACAACTTTTTTTTTTTTTTCTTTCCCCCTTGCACAGGGGCCCTAAAGTGTCACAGGTCCGATCAGGTTGTAGGCTCAGTTTTCTTCTGCAGGGCACGGTGGGGCAATGGGGGGAGGGAAAACAGAAGATTTCACAGCACTGTGTAGGTTAGATTTGCTCTCTGTATCCTCTCTGGAGGGTGCTGAGAAACAACCGTGGCATGGTAAAATTGTTGAAAAGTGTATCTGCTATTTGGGGTGGGGACAGAAAGCGATGAAAATGGGTCTCGTAAAGGCAGAAAGAGTGCCAGGCATGACTGCGGTGCTGGAGCCCTAGGAAGCTTCATTCCACCAGTCTCCCATGATTTAAAGTTTCAACATATCCATGAAGCTGATAGTAATAAAAATAGTTAGGGTGGGGAGTGCTGCAAATACTACTAGAAAATAGACTGCAGGATATGACAGCAAATGTGGAAACGGAGCCTTTCCTGGTCTACTTTGTCTCTGTCTCTTCGCTTCTATTCTCTTGGCTTCCTTGTCAATTAAACTAATTGGTCCTGAAGATATTTCCCTAAAGGAGATCTCATACTAGGGCATTTCAGGCAAAATCATTTGCAAGACTTTTAATCTAGTCAGGATATATTAATAGTATGCAGTTTTCTTATGCGTGAACGGAATGCTATGAAATTGGTACATTGTTCATGGTCCATATAGCCAGACAAAACACTCGGCACTTACTGTCTCCAGAAAAGGAAAGTTAATTTATACAGCACAGCAACATGCTTTGTTGTGGAGCCACATTAATATAGTATAGTTTGAGTCCCAGGAATTTTTTTTCTATTTGATTTAGTCTTATTCATAACAAAAGTAACTTCTTAATGTAAAAGAATGAATTTCCTTTCTATTTCCTTTCCTTTTTTTTTTTTTTTTTTTTTTTTTTTCTCTTTGTACATTTTACATTGGGAGGTCTGGGGCCATTATTTGACTTGAATGCTTGAACGTCTGATATCAGCATTGTGCCACTAAAGGTTTTCATTCAGCATTTGCTTAGCAATGGAATTTATTTATGGAGCATGGTAATAAAGTGTGTTGGAAAGAGGGTGAGAGAAGGGTACTAAAACTAATGTATCCTGCCGGAATTTAACACACCTTTGGGGGAGTTCATAAAAAACAATAATCCTAAATTCAATTACAAGCAGTTAATTTTTTAGATGAAAATCTTTGCGAAGTCTGATTTGGTCTCAGAATTTCTTTCTTTATTTTGTGTGCATGTGTCTGCAGAAACATAAATGGGCATTTTTTTTAGTAACAGCATTAGTTTATGAATGTGTCTGTGCTTGCTAGAGATGAACTCTGTTTGGAGAGGCCTTAGTGCCTAAAAGAGTGCCTGGCTGTGATCAAAGACAAGTGTAGGATCAATACCATTTCTCAATTTCAAATCTGTTTTTTTAGATACCAAGGTGTGTCTTCCTTAGTATCTAAGATGTATGCGGTGCTTCCTAAAACACCAAATGGAGTCCATATATCACAGACCATACCATGGCTGTCTTCATGTAAAGCTGCCGCACCTTTGCTGTCAGACTTGTCTGCGTGAAGAGCTCCAGTAAATGCTTTCAGCATTGACCATGTTGGAGGCTGGGATAAGTGGGTTGCACGAGCAGTGTTGTGAATGTGGCACAGCTTTCCTTGGGGTAAATGTCTAGATGGATGTGATTCTTGAAGTAGATGTTACCAGTCCTCCACAAGTCAGTTGTGAGGTTTTTGTGCTGCTGCGCCTCTGGCATGTGGCAGAAGGGAGCTGGAGTGGAGACTGAGGTCTTGGTCTAAAATGTGGGAAACGCTACTGCATCAATGCTCCTACAAAACCTGGGTTTGAGTCTGTTTGAGCTTGGCTCACAGGAAAATTACGCAACGCTTTTCTTTTTATATGGGGTCCTTGGGTCTGGCGCCTCCTGCTTGAGGTGCTCTGGGCCTGCTCCCTCCTGGGCACTCACCCATTACAAGTTACCAGTCAGACATTTAGGCAGTCAAAGGCCAGGAAACCACAGTGATGTAGAATCGCCAAAATTACCCACGATGTGTACCCAAGTGCCGCTTACATGAGGAAGTCCACCTAGAGCCATGTAGCAAGAGAGTCAGTGGAGAGCTGAAGTGAGGTGTGTTACCTATGGAGCTGGATGTATACAGGGCTTTCAAATCTGCGTATGAATTAAAAATTGGCTGAAAAATGGATTTGCATTGAGTCAAATAAGTCTAAAGCTCCATCTTAGTGATTCTTTTCCCTTAAATTAAAGGTGTTTATGTAAAACAAAGCCCAGTTCTGCTTCCAGCATCCCGTGCATTGCTTGCTTCCGGGTGTTAGTTTTTTGTAATGCTTGAACAATGTCATTTTCAAATGAACTGTTGAAAAGTTCACTGAGAAATGTGGAGAAAAGCTTAATGTTTTATAAGTTAAATATTTCTGTTAATGCAGCAGCTGAAGTCCGTCCTTCACTGAAGCTATTACCTGAGTTTGAGCCATGGATAGTTTCCGTTTGTATTTTGAAATTCAAAATACATTTTCCAGTGTATTTACTATTGATTTCCTCCCCCTTTCCCGATCTAGCTGAAAGTGTTATGTGCTTATTTTTATTTGGACTTGCGGGTACATGATTAGCTTTCTACAAACCGTGACTCAACTTAATCCAAGGTCAGTTCGGTTTCCAGACTTGCTGGGGCTCTCAGCAGGCCTTGAAACCAATTTTCACTGTGACTGACCACTTGGGGAGAGTCACAGGCAAAGCCGGTCAGGAAGTTGCAGAACATTTTGTCACCGAATACCTCTTACTCCACACTCCAGCTTTTCCTGCTCAAATATGTACCAAGTTCAACAAAATTTTATGTACACATTTCTAAGGTGCAGAGTGACTTTTCAGTTGAGACAGAGACTATCCTCAGCACAGTCACTAACACGTTTTTTTGGGATGGTCACGTGCGGAAAGACGATCACAGTGCTGTGTCCAGTGCTGTTTAGTGCTACTTCTTTTTTTCCTTTTTTATGTGAGTACAAAAGATCTCTATAAAATGTGAGAGAGATGAAGGCAGAGCCAGGCAGCTGAATGCAGGCACCTCATAGCCACTGCTCGCTGATGGAGTGACTTGTGCTAGACATGGCACTGCGTGTAATGAGCACTATGGAGGGAATTATACCAGTACATACCAGCGAGGAAACATTTATTTTTCTTCCTTGATTTTTTTTTTCTGCAAATACTTCCTCTTCCGTGTTATTTTTTCAATTCCAGAGGCTGTGGTCTCATGAAACGTGAGGTTTCAGAAACCTCTTAGTAGTCTCAGAGTTGGAAAAAAACATTCCCTTTTATTGTGTCTTCTTGTTGTAATGGGAAAATGTATGGTTGCCAGCAGACAATTTCTTGGTGTCATGTATTCTAATCAAAATGTTGTATCATTGGACTGCTTTCACAAGGAGCCTCGTTTGGCTCTTTCTCCTCTTGGAGTAATGACAGCATCCTTTCATTCCCAAATGACACCCAGAAGTCCCCTGCTATTGAGAGTCAGACAGCAGTGTGATGCCTGTGACTTTCACACAATCTGATAAGTATTCATAAGTCTCAGGTTGTTTCTGCTTAGCTGGCGTGTATGAAAAGTGGCCACTTATAGAAGTGAACTGACAAAATGTCGTTGTAACTAGAATCCTGCAGTCATTTTCAATGAGGAAAAAATAGTGAATATTCTTGTCAAATGTTTTAACATCATCTTTACTTTTGGGCATGCCTTGCAAAACAGAAGTCATGCAGTGAAGGGGAAGGGAGCTCTTCTGATGTATGTATTATCTCGTTTTCTGCCGTGGTGTGAGAAACACTTGCACCCAGCTTGTCTGTTTACCGAGCTAAAAAAGCAAATCAAGGTTACTCATAATTAGAGATGGCTGAGGAAGAGGGTGCACAGATCTGAGTCTGGATTACAGTCAAGCTGCAGTTCATGTTTGAGCCTGAATGATCTTATCTAGCTTCAAGGGCACTGAAACTGGAGATGTGCAATTCTCGTGAGTATTTTGGCCTCAAATGGCAGAAACGTGCCGTGTGTTGTTTATAACTACCTTGTGAGGAGAAGAAAAATTTTAAACTCAGGGTTAGCCTTTGGTAGCCAGTCTAGAGAATTTCACACTCCTGTCCTCTGTCTGGCCATTATTTAATATTCATTGCTATCATACGCGAACTCCAATGAGGCAATGAAATGCCTTTTATGAAAAGGAACAGAGTTGTTGCACCAACACTGCTCTTTTGTTATCTATAGGGGGAAAAAAATAAAATACGTGGCTTAATTGGAACTCTGTTTTCTGCCATTAGCTCTCTTTATTCTCTGCTACTGGTTGATTTATATGTATCATGGGAACATTTCTTTTCCATTTCTGCATCCCCAAAGAACTAGGATTTTGTCAGTAAGAAGAGCAGATATAAATGTCCATTTACTGGGAGAGTACATTAGATCTCTTTACTAGATTTCCAGAAATCTACGGCTGAGGATCATTAATTATGTTCGTGTGTTACAAACAGTGCAGTAATAGGACAGAGGATTTTTCATGAACGTGCTGTTTAGGTCTCTGGGGAGTAAAAGAGAACAGCATGAAGACTTCCCTCTGCCCCTCTGCCTCCCCCCACCCCAGCTATTTGAATGATTACGTCTTCACGTCTAAATACGTGAGCATGGTCTTGGAATGCTAAAAGTGGATTCTTTTCAGGTTTATAGATTAATCTAACAAAGAGGGGTTAACAGTCAAATACATTTGATGGTATCTATCTAAATGCCTTTTTACATAATTTATACTTTGCTAGCTATAAAAAGATGCTTTGGAAATGATTCAGAAAGTCCTTCAGGAATAGTCCCAATCTCTGCAGCCTTATTAAATGCATACAGGCATGTCTCCCAGTGAGAATCTCAAGCTGTGAAAGTCATTAGAATAATAAATTAAACTTCTATGTATACAGGCATTTTAAACTTCAGGTGAAAATTCCTTATATGCCATGTTCTAATTTTCAACTCAGGGGCTAAAGAAACGAGACTTTGGAACTGATCGGTGATCTTCTGCAAAGTTTTACATATGCATAATGAGTTACTGTGCCGCGCTGGCTCCTGAAACGTGTTGCAGAGTTTGAGATGATAACGCTTTGAAAGGTTCTTTCCCTTTCTTGACTCCCAGCTCTGCAACAGCTAGAATCTAATTAAGGGGAATAGACTATTTAATGGTGGAAACTACATAGCTAATAAAAAAAAAAGTAAAAAAAAGTGCATGGTGCTATTTTGGATTGGTTGCTGTCATCGCTTTCTATTAATATTTTAGTCAATATTATATTGTAAAATGAAATCCTTGCATACATTGTGTAATCAGAATGACAAATGGAAATCATCCGGTTTTGCAACTGGAGAAACATCATTCAGAAGAACGACTCCAAGAAACCAAGAGTCAAAGAGCGAATGGAAATAATTTTTTCTCAGAAAATCTCTGCGAGTAGTGCCTGCATAAATCTGCAGTTGATTTGGGAGGAAAGGCTAACTTTTCCTTTTAGTATCGATTTTTTCCAAAAACATCTTGTTCGTGTTAAATTGCCTTATTTGATGAATGTATTTGCTTAGATGTTTCAAGGTACTTATCAGGCAGTTTATGAAGTGGGAAGAACCACAGAATATACTCCTTTTCTGTCAAAAACTGATGTTTTGAGAACCACTAATATTAGCTACTTGACCTGAAAAAATTTACCTTTAGCCATTCTGAATTATTTAACACATTTCAGTGTACTCAGCAATGCCATGCACGTGAGGAGGGAGGGGAGTGCAGTATGCATGAAGGAAGAAGACAAGCACATGAGGAAAGTAGAAGAGCTGAAGACAGGCTTGCAAGGAGGCTATGATCTTTATCTTTTAGTTAAGAATTTGGCATATACCTTGATAAATTCACGTATCATCCTCCCTTATAAATTTCGTTAAAGTTACATTGACTTCCCTAAAGAAAAACGGTATTTGTGTTTAGACAAATGAAAATGGCAGTTTCTTACATTTCCAAATTTTGGGGTTTGTTCAAATGAGAGATTTTCACAAAATTCATTGCTGTGAGTTGAAGGATAGTGCCTAAAAGCTAGGGACTCAAATAATTAGAACGTCTTACTTGCCTGTGTGCTTTTCAGATGTCCAGAGGTTATGATTACGGAGGGTACTGGATCTTCTGATTAGAAATTTCTTTGTTAGTTGATACCATAGGCTATGATTGCCAAAGAAAATTGCTTTAGTCAGAAATAGTTTGGTGAATCAAAATTAGGACGGGATACAATTTTAACTGAAATCAAATGTGACTTACTGGCTTCAGCCACAGCCAGAATGCTATCTTCACAATGTGCGAAGATATCTTCACTTCACTTCACTGTGCTTGGGCTCAGGAACTTAATCAAGAACAGTTTGATTCTCTCATGAAAACTTTGGGAGCTGTTAGGAAAAAATAATCTATATGCAGGAGAGTTGTGGGAAAAAAAATAAAATTAAAATGCTTTCCAGATAATAGCATTGAATCCAACTCCTGCTCATGCTGCAGCAAAGGAGTCTATGGCAACAGCTGCTGCTCAAATGGCTAAAAACACTGAAGCATCTATTTCAACACAAATAAAAATAGACCTAAAAATGCTTAGTCTGAACCTAACACAGAAACTAATCCCAAACAAGAGTATTCTGGGAATTGGTTGTATTCAACAACTGGTCATTTTTAGCATTTCATCAGCCTGTAATATGAAATAAACAATGGCTGTGAAAGTACTGAAGAACCTAGTCAATCACAGAGAGAGATTCAGAGGTGGATGGAACAGATGGTAATAAGTGGTAGTTTCCATTGATTTCGTTGAACTCTGAACTCATAGTCTGGTAACTATTTGCCCTGATCTCCTTTTGGCCTTGGTGAGCAATAGCAATCGTGGTCCTAACCTGCATTTGTTTTCCCTGACATAAATCTTCTAGAATTTCTACATGTAGCCCTTTTCATACCTTCCACCAGCCTCAGTGGAACTCCACTCTTCTTCCCTGAAATGTTTATGAAACATCCCGCTTGCACATTGACTAATCACACCATCAGCAATTGCACAAAAAGGCATAATACCCTGCTTTCAGCAGACTTCTGAGATCCAGTTGTGTACAAATCCAGTTTCTCCGGCTTTTCAAGCTGTGAGGGAAAATTCTTCTGCTTCTTTCTTGCTTTATTTTCTGCTGGGAAGAGGACTCGACATACATGTATTCCTCAAAGAATGCTTCTTTAGTCTCCAGATAAAAATATACACAAACACTTCCCATAATGGATTTGGTGTGTATAATTGTAATGGCAGAGGAAAAACAACATCCTCTTCTGAATTGTATCATGTTCTTCTGGCATGAAGAGACAGGGAGAACATTTTTTTCAGAGGTGCATTTCTTGAAAGATCCGCTTTGGTTATCCTTGTTTGAGCCTGCAGAACTACAAAAGGAAGATCAGAAAGCCCAGGGATGATGCCTGTGCTTTTGAGCACCATCAACTGAGGCTAAGTTGCATCAGGAATAAATACTGCATACTACTTGCGTTGCTTATTTTCATTGAATTTTTGCCTTCTGTGCAGGTAGGTCTTTTCTTTTTTAGATGCCAGAGTGCAGTGTTCTGTTGGCATTATCTATTTTACAGAAAAGGAAATGGAAAATCTGGGTCAAATTCATTCTCTTTTATACCCTCTGTGCCAGAGGGAACCTGGGGACTAGGGGACAGGCTCTCTGATTCATGCTCCTGTGCCATGCCTCCTGGAGCTCATTGCTTTGGCTGCTGTGTTGGTGTCAGGGTTGGAAGTCGGGGGAAGAGCACTGAAGACTTGACCTTGCCCTTCTCAGAGAAATTCAAAACCCAATGGTTTGAATACAAAAGGCATCAAATGAATGTCTGCCCATTCCTCAATTAATTGGAAAAGCTCTGTGGTGCCCCCATTGATGCTCGCTCCAAACGCGTGGGCAGCAGTTTGTAGGAAGAAGGTGTCAGTGGTCACTTCTATGGCTCTGGGGGCTGTGCTCACACCTTGGGCCAAGCCCCACATCACTCCAGGTGCAAATCTTTGAACAGAGCAGCTGATGGGCATGGAGAGAAAGACAGACAAGAGGAGATTTTCGTAAAGCAGTTTTCCAGCATGGAATAATGTTTTCCTGCAATGACTGGAAGCGCTCCCTAACTAGGAGACAACCTGCAGGTGGAGGAAGAACCCCTGCATTCTTTCTGTATTTCAGCAAGAGGACAGAGACGGGCTTTTGACAGGTAGTAGGCAAAGTTTGATTAATTGACTTATCTATGGGAGATGGAAAGAACTGTAGCAGTCAGCAGTCTGCTGGCTTCTACCTCCTTAAAATAGTTCTTTGCAGAACAGAGCAGGCAAATGATGACCACGTTTCCCCTCCCCACCACCGCTTTCTAATGAGTTTTTGCTGAGCCTGTGGCTCTGCTGGGAGCCTGCTCCTTGTCCGATAACTCATGCGCAGACTCTAACCTTGCCTGGGATGGATTTGCAAAAAATAGTTTTCAAGCGGGTTTAGTGTTTTCGTCATGCGTATGATCCCTTTTGAATTGTGGGCTCTTTATTGCTACTATTACAGCTGAGAGCTCCTCTCATATTCCTGTTCTTTGGTTTTCTTTAGTGTATAATACATGAATTGTCGAATCCCAGTCTGATGCGTGTGTGGCCTGAAAACTTAACTGCTGCTTTATCATGAGATAAATCTAGCTCCTCCTCTCGTGTGACTAACAGATGGATGCATACAATTATGTCATTTTAAAGGAATAATTAAAAGCTTCGTTCCCATGCAATACAAAATCATCAGAAATTACTGCCCTGCTTCAAGATGTGCTGGAATCTGTACTATTATTTTGGATTGTTTTGGTTTTCTAAAAATAATAAATGACCCTCCAAACAGCGGTTGGCCAGAGGCATACAAGAAGCAATCCATAGTATATGGATTTGTTCAATGGCATTTAAAGGACCTTGATTAAAATTCAGCCCAGGCTGGAGTGATGAGAAGACTGTTTACTGAGGGCTGTTTGAAGTCGTATGTTGCGCTGCAGACAGAGCAGAGGGATGCACAGATTGAAACGCTTTACCTTGCACGTCTGAATCCGTCTGTCAGGAGCCGATGGCACTGTGCAAGAGAGGTATCAATATTCTTGAGCAGTTTGCTGCTGCTTACAAGTTTTAATTTTCATTGTTTGCAAGTCGGCATCCTCATGAGCTGAGCGTCAGAGATCATGGCAATAACAGAAACTTTGTTGGCTGGATCCACATTTTTTGTCGACAGCTACAGATGCTCCGTTTGGATAGTTCATTTTAAAGTAGGATGCATTTGAAAGTTCTGTGAAAGACATCACTTATTCCTCTTTTCCCTTAGCCCTGTTTAAGCACATCTCCATGCATCTCTGAAGAAAGATGAAAGTATTCTCGCTCACACTCCCCTTTCTCCCCCTCTCTGACTAGAGTGCATAAAGTATCATAGCAAAAACAAACAAATGAAACAACAGCAACAAACAAAAAATGGTCAAACCCTATCCCCCATTTTTTGTTTTGTGTTGTTTTTTTTTTTTCAAATGGATAACTTAATTTTTTTATACTGAAAATCTGAGTTGAACATACCATTTACAGTAGATTATTTCATTTTATTTTTGTTGCTCCTGTCCTTTAACTTTATTTCGGGGTAACAACTGAAAAAAAGACTCTTACTCGGTTTCTGTCTGTATGCTTTGCCACAAGCTGTCTAACCTTGGGGAAGAGAGATACAGGTGGTAGAAAAATATTTAAATCAGTTGAAAAAGTTTGAAGAGTAAGCTTCCACTTCCAGAGTGAATCTTAAGAAGAGTGTAAGCATGGTAAATCCTTCAATATTAACACAGGCAAAACCTTCAAAATACTGTCTGCAGTGCTCACCTGCAGTCTTCTTCATTAATTCTTAGAACTGACCTTTTGGTATATAGATGGTACTGGTTAATGGAAGTGATGAGACTCAAACAATCATTAATAAATTAATAAAATGGAATGCAAAGTGTCATTCTGTTGAGGGTAAAAACAAAAGCAAACATAAAAAAAGGGGGTGGAGGAAGAAAATTAAAAATAAATAAATAAATAAATAAATAAATAAATAATGGGGGTTCCAGATAATGAAGGAAATACTTTGAATGGGTATTGATGACCACTTTGAAACACTTGACTTTGTGTTTACCATCTAGGGTAATTTTAATGGCCTCTAGTGCTCAGAGCTTTGTTGCTTCTGCTCCCGTTGCAGTGTGAGCAAATTTCACAGATGTGATCAACTCAGATGCCTCTGCTGGAAGTTTTCTGAAGGTTTGTTCTTTTGCAGGTTGTCAGATATCTGGATGTTTTGTGGATGTTCAGACTGTTGTCAGGCTCTAGTTTGGGCAATCATTCTCTGAGTGTGCTGGGACAAGTCGTTTGGGGCTGTGGGTTTGTGCAGTTAGCAGGTGAGTGGAGGAGCAGTGAAGACACAGGTGGATGTGCAACAGACAAATAATATGCAGTAAATCATTATATGATAGTGATTATTTCTGGTATCTGCTGAAAGTATACTTTGTAGACGCAGTATAGTCTTTTGATAACGCATATTGAAAAAATATATTTTGAAATATATGTCTGAAAAAAATGTATTTTCAATATATATTGAAAAGGAGTAGGAGTTGCTTTTAGAAAGGATGGGTCTCTGAGTGCTCATTCACCATGTTTTGTGTGCTGCACTTAGGCGTAAACAGATATTCTGGTCTCATCCATCATTGACCGCTACTCCTGGATCTAGGCAGTGGAGAAACATTTATCCAAAAGGATGTAGATACATATATCTGCATTCCTTTCTCAGCTTCAGATGGGATCTGTGTTAGAGGCCAGGCAGTTTCTGTAAACTTCTAGCTGTGGGTATGTAGTGAATAATAGTGATTTACCAAAGTAAATTATGTGGGAAATGGAACACGCTGAGATAATTATCTATGAAGTTGGGAAAAATAAGTAATGCTCCAGCTTGGTCCCAGTTTTGAGAGGAGTCATTGGTATCAGTTTAAAACTCTTAATTGCTGCTTGTAAATGGTTATCAGTAGTTATTACCCATTTAGAAAGAGTAGGGCTGCTAACATCTGAAATGGAGCAAAAAGTGGCAAGTAATTGAGCCTTGAGGGACTCCTTGTCACTTAGGGAAGCATAGTTGATGTTCATATTGCAGTTTATGGGTGTTTGCCTGTAATGAATGCACTTATGGTTAATTATTTTTTGCCTAACATTCGCTGAGCTATAATCAAAACTCTTCCAAAAGTGTAAATGATCACAAGATGCAAAGGGCTGATGAGCCAAAAGGGTTTGCGATTCTGCTCAACTAGTGGTGAGCTTCTGAGTTGCAGTCTGGTGAGCTCTGTGCGAGTAACCAGTTCGAGATGCTCCTTCCCTGTGTAATGCAGAAAGCACCAAGGTGGAGACTTATTTTTCAGCAACCCAGTGGTGCACCTCACTAGTTTGATAGCATCAGTCCAAGAACTTAGTACAAATGCAAGTGGAACTGGTAACGTTTTTTAAGGAAATTGAAGCACTGGTCTCAAACAACAATTCAGAAACAAATAAAGCAACCCAAAGCTGCAGGTGTTCACCTGCAGGGTGAAATATCAGGTAGTTTCTTAGATGATCTGCCTAACATGTAAGTATGTGCTGATATAAAGCTTTGCTAAAAGTTTGCTCTAAGAACTTTAAGACTGTAGGGAATTCAGTGGAACATCAAGTGACTGCAAAGTAAAGGTGGAGAACTGGTGGACAAATTGCACAACGCATTTGTTGAAGTGCTTAAAAATCAATATTATGTGCATTTATGCAAGGAAAAACTGGCAGGGAGTGACATGTTGGGGAAAGAGGAACTGAGTTAGTAGTTCTGGTGAGAACCAAAACAGCTTCATCCAGTGGAGTTTGCTGTAGATCTGGCCTTTCATGGATTATCTGACCTACCATGCTGAGGGCTGTATCCCCAAATGGTGTTGCAAACAATAAAGAACACTGCATCACTTGGCAGCTAATTAAGAAGCAGAAAAATGTCCTCCTTCCACTGATGCTGTCCATGAAGTCCTCAACTTCAACAGAAACGTTACTGAATGGTATGCATTATGCGATTCTTTTGCACTAATAAGACAAACAGGGATGCCGATGGCTTCAGACATTCTTACAAAATGTGAATTAGCTTTCTCTGAGGTCTTCATTAGTTCTTGGACAAACGTGATTTGTAAGGCCTTTGCTCACAATTTATGTCATAGATACCTGCTATAGAAGTCTGTCTCAGTGCTAAACATTGTGCTAAATTTCTTTTTCCTCTACAGAAAGAATGAAATTGAAAGGCATTTCCAAAAACTTACTTGTCAGATTAGCCCTTCTGCATTCTTCAATTTCTGAATGCCTCAAGTGCTTTAGTTGTGCAAAAGCCAGTACATATTTATCCATTTTCCTTTGACCAGCACACTTCATACTCCAGATCCCTCTCAGACTTAATTTTTTGTTGTGGCAACTCTTTCCCTTTGTTTTCCTTTGACTCCCAGTTTCTTTTTCTGGGTCCCCATCTCTCCCATGAGAACCAGAGGGGCTGTCTCTCTCTCTAGGGAGTTAACACAGCAGTACCTTCGGGCCGTTGCCTTCATTCTCCTTGTTAAGATTAATCTTTGTGAAGTTGGAGGTCATGATGCAATTTGACTAATGATATGAGCGTATGTTGTGCACATCCATATGTAGCTCCCAGTGATGCTCCAAACTGGGGACTGGCAAAATAATTCCTACCCCCTGGGAGCCAGCCCTGCTTTTCCTGGCTGTTGTTCAGTCTGCCCGTAAGTCATGACCATGGGAATCAGACCTTGTCTGTAATCCATTTGAAATACAGCATAATTCTGTTTCATAGAGTTCAGGAAGAAAATAAATAAATAAATGAATAAATAAAGGTTTTCTGGGGCAAACTCAGTAGAGGGCATATCTAAGTATGCTCATCACCTTCCCCTGGAAGGCTGGTAGTTAATCATGCACACAACATCTGGCCTGCTAGGACACAATCTGCACGTTGGATGTGGCCTGTGATTTCATTTCGTATGGCTTAATGCGACATGACTTTTATCTCCACGTGAGTAATGCTAAGGTGTAGCATAGTGTGTGGCTTCCAGTAGCGTTTGGAAGGCCTGAAGCAAGCAAAAACTTCCATAGCCGTTTGCTAGACCAGTGTATGCTAATCCTGTAAAAAAAAAACACAACAGTATTGGAGCAAATAATTCATCTGGGGACAGTATAAGAATTCTCTGACCTCAAATGATTTGGGGCAAAGGAGTACAGTATCTTCTAGTTCCCATATCTGTACAGATGTTTACCTGGGTCTTAAAGACCCTGGAAAGCTTGCAGAGGACACTGAAATATTTGAGAGAGAAGCGATTTGGTGGTGAAGTCGTGCTGACTGTGTGATTTGTGGTGTATGAGAGCAGTTGAATGAAGCTGATCAGTGCTGAGTTCATCATGGGTAAAAATGATCATCTACAGCATGTCTGTCACTTAAAAAAAAGATCCTTTTTTTTATACTGGTGTTGTGTGAAAAATAGAAATTGTAAATGAGGAATTTCTGAGCGTGCTCCTCATCTGTGTATGATTTTGAAACGTAGATTTGAAATGCAGATTTTGAAATGTCGCTTTGAGTTTCGGCTACCCCTGACCATTTGCTCCCAGTGACAAAGCTGATTTCAGTGGGAGAGATGGATCAGGTCCTAGAGGCTAACAGCGCTGCAGCAGGTTGTTCCCGTCCGCGTGACCTTCCTGCCATGACAGCCGTGTAAATTGATCTGTAAGGGAGGATTCCTCTTTCTCTCCAAGCTGATTTTAAAAATCAATGCAGGTTACGACTTGAAGGCTCTGTGGTTCAGCGCTTCAAATGAGATGTAGAGTGTGGGGATGGAGAGTAACAGAGACAGGGACAGGTAACAATTTTTGGAAAATGTGATACAATCTTCAGCAAACCTACTGCTGAGTTGGGTGGAATGCGCTGGGGGGAGCAAAAAGCAGCTCTGCTGGACCTTTGTAAAGTAAGAAACAGCTTTTTTTGGTAGGATTTACCAAAGAAAATTGTTCAGACACAATGAGATCTGGCAGAATAAAATACCCTTCAGCTGGACTCTTGGCTTGCCTGGCGTTGTTCACCTTGCAGCCAGTGCCACTGTTCATTATGGAGCAACCACGTGGCAGTGCAAGGTATGGTAAGACCACTGAGGACAGACGTTTTGGGTTGTGGAGGAGAGGAAAGAAGGGCTTTCTAGTTAGCTCAAATCACCTTGTTCTGAATAAATTAAGATTAAAAAAAATAATAATAAAAAGCTTGTGCCCTTCTTGTTCTGATAGGTCTGGCTGCCAAAGCCCATTCGGTAGCAGTGCTGCCCCATAAGGCAGGTGCAAAGCCAGCGGAGTTGTTTGGCTGCTTTGCTAACAAAAAAGGGCTCACACAAGCAATTTTTCAAGCAGCACACCAGGGAGAGCCAGGGTGGCAGCCCCAAATGCGTCATTAAATACCACTTACTCTCTTGTTTGTATTTTCCCACTGTAGTAGTGGAGGGGTGTGGGCACGGGAAGGGGATACACCTCCTTGGGCTCTAGGCAGCAGCCTGTATAATGCATAGAGGTAACTGCTCTTAACCCTGGGGGCACTTGGAGGGCCAGAGGCAGAGCAGCAAAGACTTTGCCAACAAGCTCCCAGCCCCTCCAGCTGCTGGAGCTGAGCGTTGACGTTTCTCTGGGCAGAGGTGATTGCTGAGGGATGCTGTGCCCTCGCGGGAAGGCAGCGGGTTGGGAAATGGAAGCACAAGGCTCTGGCTGGTGCTGTCCTCCTCTCGTTTGTAGCAGGGTAGAGTTTCTGAAGGATTAGATAACATGTCTGAGCTCCGTGGCGTGCAGTTTTTAAACTGTGTTTACAGTTCAGGAGGTACTGTGAGTAGAGATGATTATGTCCTTAAAGTGCTGCTTTTGTTGCAGCTTCTGTGATAAAAAGAGGCTCTGGTGAAGACATTTTTGCTCGCAGATAAATTTTCTCTGAGCAGTGGCTGCGGAAACTTTAGGGGGATGGGAGCAACACACAGAGATACCTCAGCACTTCCCTTTAATAAAGGCACATCATTAAGCCATTTCCTGCACATCTGAGAGGCTGTTGGAAGAGCAAGATGGTATTGAAATGAAATTAAAGAACTGCTTGATTTTTTTAAAGTATTATTTAATTTAATCTTTTTGGCGTATTACTGTTTCTGGGGAAAAATAATGTAATGAAGACAGCAGAATTACATTGGCTCTATGGTCTGAGTAACTAGAGGCAGAAATTCCAGTCTCTTCTTTGCTTCTTCCCTTTTGAAAATAGAAAAAGTGGAAGGCAGTACAAACTGCAAAATTGTTTTACCATGTCAGCTATTAATGTGCCTGATGCAATCCCCGTTGGTAATATGGACTTGGCCTTTTGCTGATGCGTGAGTTCCCTGTCTGGTCTATGTACGCTGTCTGTATGATGTAGGCACAAATGTGCATGTATGTATCTATTTAATGTGGTCGTTATGTTCTCATACAAGGCTGCACGTGGCTGGGGCTTTGTGGATGTCCTGGAGGTGGCACGGTGTGCTGCTTTCTGTCAGGCTGGCCATTGCCACTGACTGCAGTGGGGACACCTCTAGTGGCCTCTGTGGTCCTCAGGAAGAGCTCTCGGCAACATCTCCTCTCTTGCCAAGGCAAGAACCTCTCTGCCTCTGCCTTCTGTGGTGAGGAACATGGAGGGACTCTTCTGTCTATTTTGGGCAGAGTGGTTAACATGGTTTTGATAGAAAAGATCAAACAAACAAATCCTTGAGATTCTTGGTGATGGTTGGAAGAGCTTATTCACCACCATGGCATTTCTGTCAGTATGTAACAAACCCAAAGCTCATGTTGGAAAGATGTGTAAAAAACGATCTGAGAAGATGCAGAATTAGCCATTCAGCTCCGAGTATTCAGAAGAGTCCTTGCGTGACCTTCATTCAGCAAGGAGGTGGTCTTGCAGCACTTTACTGCAATTGCTCTTTGCAGCATATTGCTCAATATCATAATGGCTGCAGAAGAGCCAAAACATCGTGCTCTTTCTGTCGGCTTTAATATTTTTTCCAGAGTTGTGAGCCAGCTGCATCTAGCTGGCTTTTTCTTTTTCTGTAAAGGAGCTGACAATCCCACTGACTTCCGTAACAATGAGTTATCCTCAGTTCGTTTGTATATGAAAACTACAGAGCAAAGACAAGTCCTGTCTTTGTAAGTCAATACTGAGACATGGATGAAACGATTATTTGGCATCCTAAGGATATGAGCGTTTTTTTCTTTTTTTTCATATTGCTGGTCTTTGAATTGAAATGTTGAAAACATCTTTTTATATGTGAATGTGGACATGGTATGTGCCAGATTTTTATCTATCACACTATTTTACTGCTTTCCTCAGAGAAGATGAACCTTTAAAAATGTTTCAGCAAAGAAAAGATATTATTTTCTCACATAAAAGCCTTTCATTTTGAATAAATATTAATGCCTCATGTTCAAAATGCTGTGCTCTATTTACAATTTATATATGTTTAACCTTCAAAACGCGGGTATATTTTAGACTGATTGGTAAATGCATGGCCAAAACAAATTGGTGGAAGTGCAGAATCAGAAGAAATGAATCTGGGCTCAATCCTTCAGTTCCTTGTCCTCTACATACAGTTTGGATTCCAAATCAGAGTGAATGGATTTTTAAGTTATTAATCCCAAAGCAGCTCTGTGCTATCTGGTGTTGAGCTGAAAGGATGGGTCAGAATCAGCTTCACATCACGACAGTCCATCAGAGGACTGGTTTGGTTCCAGGTGCCAGATGGAGCTGACTCAAAGTTGCTTCAGTTCCTACCTCACTGGTGTCATCCTGCTGCTGATGCACAGGGTTTGATATCAGGCACCTCTGCTGTCGGGGTGCTGGAAATCAGAACCAAGAGGATGATAAATCGTCAGCAAAAAATGTTGCTTGGGAAAAGTCAGGGTGAAGCAATACTAATGCATGTGTTTATGTACATATGTATATATAAAATATATAATGTAATACAAATAACCCTTGTTAATACAGTAGTGAGAGAGTCTTAACTTCGTATCTTAAATTATTGAAGTCTTGGTGTAGTTTGCAACTCCATCAAAAATGGTTCCAAATCAAAATCAAGTTACATCAAGCATGTCTGCACCTTCAGAGGGAGGGCCATCATCACAGCACCACATCCCAAGTGAAATGTAACGAACTCAGCAAAAATAAATCCATATTATTTTCTGGTAAATAGAATCATCTGAATTAATCTGTAGGATGTTTTAAGGGAAAATAGGTTTCAGAGGAAAATAGGTTCCTCAGCAGACACTAACTTGCTGATAGGAATCTTGTAAAAGAAGCTTTTCTGAAGTCAACATGTTTTCCCATAGTGTAATGATTTAGTGTGTCAGGACGACCATTAGGTAAAAGGATGAAGTAAATTTTGTGAAGTTTCCCATATCTGTAATCTTTCTGGGTCACAGAAAGCTTTTGTTTCTCTCCAGCTTAATGAATGACAGCCAGATTTGACAAGTGGCAGTGGTACAACTCTATGCTGAAAGCCAAACACAAAAGATGTCATGGGAATCTTGTTAATATTTGTTCAATGGCTTTTAATTTTTGCTGAATTCTTAAACAGATTTATTGATGAGCTGTCGTATAAATTCACCACAGAAAGTTAAGGGAAACACTTTTTTGTAGCTTGCCTTCAGTCACATAAGTGCTATTTCTATTGTTGACATACAGGGTGAAAAAAGGCTAGCCAGTTTTCTGCTTTCATGAATGGAAGAAAACTGTTTTTTTTTTTAACTTGGAATGAATCATTAATGACTCCACAAACTCCAAATGAAGCCAACTGATGAAGCAGGTGCCATTGTTACCTATTTCCTTCTTTTGGCCAAAAGAAGAGTTTAACGGCATCTGTGTAATTGTAGTTAAAACGTTTTGTAAGCAGTTTGAGTATCTGAAATACAGAAAATAACTGCTGAAAAATACACCTGCCTCTACGTACAAGATTCCCCTCCAAAACCATCCTTTGTGTGTGCAATCTCTAGAACCAAAAATAGTTAAATAAAAGCAGTAAAAGTGCTTAGGGCTGATAGAAAGCTGCCTCTTTCTGTGTTTTAGTCCAATGCGTGTTATACTTTTTTGCACATTTAGTGTACTTTTCCTTGTTTTGCCCAGTAGATATAGTGGAACATATTTATGTAACGACACTCAGCATTTATTATTTTGGATCCCTTAGTGTATGATCCTTCTTAGTTTTTGAATGTCATTTTCTAAGGAGGTTATATTGAAAAAGAAAAAAAAGAAAAAGTGAAGACTGTGGTTCAGAATCTTCATTAGAAAGGCCTGCTCATGCTGTCAGCTGTTGATGGGTGCTGATAAACCAGTAGTGATGTGTCCAAAAATGGAAACATGTGAATCCTCACTTTTAGTGAAATTTTAGGATTCAGATCTACTTAATTTGATTTTAAGGCTCTTTAATGGTATAGAGTGTTTATTGCCTCTGCCTCAAAAAAACACTTCAGCACCTGAACTTCAGCTCTTTTGTCCTCCTCGCTTACAAGTACATTCTCTTTTCCCTTTTTCCCCTTCTCCCTTTCTTTGCTTAAGGCTATGGTTACAGTAGTTAATTTTTAAAACAGGAAAATAGAGAATTAAATAGAATTAGAGAAAGACGTCTTTGTACTAGGTACTGTACAGTATAGTGTTTAAAAAGTCAGAAAATATGTTAGCAGAAAATGCCTAGACTGTAATTTAGATAACAACCCAGACAATGAGCTGGCTTGTTAATTGTAAAGGCTCGTGGATAGCTGCCAGTTATAGAGCTCTTCTTTTTATATCCCACTGCTAGCGTCTCTTTTAGATGGAGGCTGACATGACATGAACTTTTTTAGTTTAGGCTGGGCTTTTTTTAAACGTTACTCTTTTCCTTGCCTTTATTTCTGAAGACAAATAAACAAAAATAGTCCGTGTATCAGGAGAGGCATTAGCTGGACTTTCCTAAGAGCAAGTAATAATCGATAGGGGTGAGGAAGCCGGCAGGATGGGTGGTCTGGAAAGCAGGGTAAACAGAGTCCCATGGGCTGTGGACGCTGGTGCTGTAGGCATCGTTGTAAGTGCTCTTTAGACCAAGTATGCAGTTTGCAAACAGGGAATCTCGCCAAATTACTCATCAGAAAGCTGTTCCTGAAATAGCGGCGGTGAGGTATGCAAAGTTATAGGCGAACAGCCATCGTCGGGTCACTCTTTCAGCGGCTTTAGAGTATCTGCAGCAATGGAGAAGCAAAATGGGATTGCCCCATCCTTGGTCAGCCTGCTCAGCTCGCTGCTGCCTTTACCCTGGCATCTTCTGGCGTGGGTCTGCTTGGGGTAGGCGAGCCCAGTAGAGCTCCAGTCCTCCCCATCGTACTTCCAGGGGGTGCCGGAGGGCACTGGTGGGCTCGTCCCCAGCCCATCAGCCCTCAGTCTGCCTCTGGGCTTTTAGCTGGTAGGTTTTGAGGAGCAGAGGGATTTAACCTGGTGCAGAGTTATGCAAAGCAGTAATTTCTGAAAGCCCTACAAAGAATTTAAGCGTGACTTAAACGTAAACACCTGAGTAACCCTGCCACTCCTCTGCAAAATATGTAAGCATGTGGTTAAAGTATTCTGTTATATGGGGGGAATGTAAGAAATGAGCTCTGATAGAGGTGAGAGCTGCCCAGTCCGTTTCAAAGGGTTTAGCTTGATTGCTTCCTGCTCACAGTTTAGGCTAGGATTTCCTAAGGAATTTAAGGGACCGAAGCACAGGACTGACAATGCATTTTAATGGGCTTGGGGTGTCTGGTGCTATAAGGGCTAAGCTTACACAGAATTACACTAGTCTGAATAATGGTGTGATTTCAGACTGATGGAGTTAAACTGATGCAAAAGGCTGTATGCGTAAGCTTAAGTCAACATTCACTTCTCTGTAAAGCGGTTTGGTTTCAACTATTTTGGACAAAGGTTTTAACTAAGGTAAAATAAGTCACTGAAACTGAAATGCAATTATATTCAGTTACATTTATTGCGGGTAGACATACTGTCAGTGTATAGGTGTAGTTTGGGATTTGTTGGTCAGACCACCTGAAACTGGGTTTTCTTTGCTAGAACAGAGTTAGTTCCTGTCTTTGGGAGTTTCCATGAGCCGTTTTTTATTGTTGTTGTTGATTGTTTGTTTTTGTATATTCCTTTAAAGATTGATAGAAATAGATTTTTTTCTTTCCTTTACTCTTTGACTTAAGGATCCAGCCATCAGGGCTAGATGCTCTGTAAGGTATGGGTAGGATGCTCACTGGTGGCATTAGAGAAAACTGGACTGTCAGAAGGGTTGGAGCATAGTGGCACTTCTTTATTCTCTTCTCGACTCTTTGTATAAACTCATAAAGTTTGGTAAGGCTGTTTAAAAAATACAATTTTGGAAGGTAGGTGGAAAAGTAAAGATTCATATGGTCCCACTGCAGGGCAAAAGTTGGAGCAGGATACCGATGAGGGGCCGGTGCTTGTGTGTGCATGTGCTAGTGCCCGTCTGGCTGCTTGAGGAATGAATTTCTTTGGAAAGGGATCTCTGCAGCAGCTGGTGGTTTCCTCTGGTGACCTGTGCTGCTTCCAAAGAGGATTCGAGGTGGTTTAGTGGTGATGAATTGGCAGACTTGTCACTAAGCTGTAAATCTTGAACCTGCCTTGCTGTGTTGAGGTGTGAACCTGAGGTCGGGGTCTTAGAATGCTGCTGTGTGTGTAACAGTACTTTCTTCACTAGGGAAGGTTTAAGAGTTGCAATAATAATAGTTTTTTTTTTTTTTTTTTTTTTTTCCTCACTTTTACAGTCCCTCTGCTATTCCAAAATAGTCTAATATGCATTATTATTATCAAGTAAATGTAATTGAGTTTATTAAAAAAAAATAAAAAATCAAGCATTGAGTAATTTAGTTTTGATTTGACTCTAATTTCTTCTAGCTTCAGGACAGATATATTAAAAAAGAAAAAATCTGCCTTGTTTAAATGTAATTTGTAAGATAATATACTGTTAAGGGTCATTCTGATGTTTCCATTAGGAAGGCAGGTTTCTATGCAGGCTTCAGATTTTAGACGTGATATTGTTGGGCTGCATATTCTTGATACATGTGAATTAGTGAAATACATTTTATTTTATTTTATTTTATTTTATTTTATTTTATTTTATTTTATTTTATTTTATTTTATTTTATTTTATTTTATTTTATTTTATTTTATTTTTCTCCAAATTGTCTGTCTGTGGTACAATGCAACCTTTATTTTAACAACTTCAACTCACTTTGAATGAGCTGTTGGGTCTGTGCTCACTACTGCAGAGCAACCAACTCAGGCTCAAAAAGCAGTTTAATGTTAGCGTTAGCCCTATTATGATGAAATCTTAGCCTTAGTACTTCTGGTCAAACAGCTTAGCTGTACTGGCCTTTTTGCTGCTAGTTGTTCAGTCTGTCTAGAAAAGATAAATTAAGTAGATGCTGAAGGGCTGTATCATATTAAAAAAAAATAGTAGTTGTTCAAATTATTTATTATAAGGTGTCTGCAAAATTTTCACTTTATTTTTAGAAATTTAACAACATACACAATGAGTGGATTATATATTTCTGATACCCTTGAAAATCTTAAAATCAAGCCTTGTAAAGGCGTCTTTAAAAAAAGTGGTCACGAGCTGCTGAATAGATATACTTCGATGTAATTGAACGGAATGGGAAATTTCAAATTGAATTCTGTATTCGTCACACTGGGTGTGTGAATCCTCTTTTCAGGATAGAAGTCCCTTATAATACCATCAGCTAGGAGAAAAGGTGGCTCTTGGCAAGAGAGAAGATTTGACAGAGCATCAGCAGGATTTAGCCACAGGAGGCTTTGCTCACATGCAATCCAGTTATTTCAAGTACAATCTACTCCAGCTAAAATTAGCATATGTAATTGAACAGTGCCAAAGGCTGAAATAATTTACACTTAAGCTCGTAACATTTTTTGTAATACTAAACAAACAGAGGTGTACACATAACCCAAGCAAAAACACCCTCTGGGCCTCATCCCTCCCTTCCCCTCTAATTAAACAGCCTTCAGAACTGGGCCTGATATACAGTGATGGCTACAGATGTTCGTCTGGAAATCCTGCAGCGTATAAACGCTTAAAATGTTGACTTATGTCTTTGGCATAGATTTTCAGATTGCTGGTAGACAGCTCTTCTGTGTGCCACTTTGGGGTCTGATTTTGAATAACCGCAAAAATGGCAGAGCAGTTATCTACCTCAGATCTCAGACATGCCTAGGTATCAGTTACTGATCTTATTTTGCACAGAAGAACTTGAAGTCCCTAGTGATAGATCAGTCAAAATCACCCAGCAAATTAATGATAAAGCCATAAATAGCACCTAGGAAGCTGCACTTCAAACCAGGGTCTACCTTCTTGATCCTCTGTATGTTTTCATGATGGATTCTTACTCAACATCAGTGATAGGGGCATAAACAGCTGACGGACATGCATCTCTGCTGGCTAACAGCATCACATCTGACTGTATTCATTCAGTGCTGGAATAATACATACTGCTCAACTGGGTTAAATTCCGAGCCTTTTTGGCATGGCTTTTGTTGTCAAAGATATTGTTCGACACTTTCCAGCGTACGTTTTCTACTGCTGTGTGCAGAGTTGGATTGCCAGAGCTGAAGCTTTCCTCAGGGAGGCCTCTGTTTGCATGTTTAATTTTTAATCTGATCTCTAGTAAATGTTAAAAAATGAGTTTAAACAACAGCAGACCCTCCAACAAGCATTACAGGCAAGCTAAAATGAACAAGTGTGTAGATGAGGGCATGACAACAAAATTACAAGTGATTTGAAGGGGCTGTTTTTTTATGAGTCAGGGTACAGCCCCAATTTTGAGTCTCATCTTATTTCCCGGTAGCTGAATTACTCTAACGTGACCTGGAGCAGAAACTCGCCAGGAGGCTGTGGTGAGGGCTGGGCAAATACCAAATGCATGTGCTTTTCCCTAGAGTCAGCAGGTAATTCAGCCACCCTGCGGGCTCCACGTTATATCTCAAATCAGGCTGTAAAATTTTTGTCGAGAGTCCAATTTGAATGTGTTGTTGTTGCTGTTCTCGTTAATTTGTTAAAACACAGCTACGTGTGAGGTGCTGGGAGATACGGAAGAAACTCTGGAGTTGGGCCTGAGAAAGCTTAGCCTCAGGCTTAGGTCTGGAGCGGCAGCAGCTGGGCTCCGGTACCTGCGTGGGGCTCTCCTGACATGGCGCTGGATGCGCTTCTGGCTTAGGAACCGGCTCGCGTGCTCCTCTTTGTGGGGTTGGGACAAAACAGATCATTAATATAGAAAGGCTTTGGGAGGCTCCAGCAACATTTTGCTTTTTTTTTTTTTTTAAAAAAAAAAAAAAAAAAAGAGAGAGAAAAGGAATGGAATAGTAATTAGCTGGGCAGTGTTCTCGTTCTTCCATTTTGCGAGAAAACTGTCTGGTTGCTTCAGCCCCTTCCCAAGAGGAGGAACTTGCTGCCTCCGAACGGGTTCAGCTGCGGCTTGCCTTCGCTTTTTCTTTTCTCTCTTCTCCCCCTCCCACCCTCTGGGTATAAAAAATAGCAGGCAGTAAGAAGTGATATTGTATACAAGGCTATTACACTTTTGTCTTGGCCTGCTTAATGTCCTTGACACATCCCCATTTCACCCAGCGACAGCCAGTATGCAAATTGGCTAAAAGCTCCATTAGGTTGTTCAAGGCTCGGGAAACCCATCTGTCAGTGTCTGTGACACAGCCGAGCTTGGATTCTCACGTGGGAATCTGTCCTTGAGATACCCAGACAGATGAGTTTCTTCTAGCCTCCAGTGTTCCCAGAATCAAAGGAAATTGTTGTACGCTCTTCTTGCAGTATTTTGTATGTTTATCGTTTCTTTTCGACCCCAGTCCCTTCACAGAAAACCACAGGCATAGACTGTCAATTAACAGTGAAAAATGTGTTCAAATTTTGGTTCAGTTGCTTTTCCAGACTCGAATAGTTATGCGTATTAATTGTGGAAGAAAAGAACAGCAGTTATTTGTCCTAAAAGAAGAATAGTTTTGTAGCCCTTCTCCATATTTTTCTGTGTGGTCTGCTGATGACAGGCATGAGGTGGGTACTGAAAAGGGACTTAATGTGGGTCAGCTGTAGCTGATGTGTTCTCTGTGAGTGGACCAGAAGTGCATGATCACCTAACAAAATATCAAAGAATGCACCCGTGCAAGGCTTTTGTGGGAACCGGGACTGAGAGCTCCCACGGCAGAAGCACAGCCGCCTTCTCGTAGGCTTGGGTGTATGTTTGAGTCTCTTTGCAGCTTAGTATCCCCAGGGAAAAGTTCCTGCAATAGCAACAGCACTTGCTCTACCTCCCCTGAGTGACAGACAGTGCACGGGAAGCCACTTACTTGCTTTTTCTGCTGGATGGAGGTAAGGTTGCAGAGTAGTTATCCTGCTGGTTTTTACTCGCTGTCTGAAATCTCTGAGACCCCCATTAAAACACCTAACGTGCAGAACATGCCAGGATGGATGGTGCTGTACTTGCTAGCCTGTGAGTGCTACAGTTAACAACATTGCGGCGTTTTGTAATATGAGATAGTGACAGCAAAAAAGTTCAGATGTTCATCGTGTTAGAGCAAGAAGACTAGGCATATGCCTTCGAAAGTAGAGCCTTTGAAAGCGTGTGAGGTCTGTACTGACAGGCCTCACGAACTCTTGATTATTTCCTTCTAGTGTCACGTAGGAGCCCTGAATGCAGCGTATCTGGCAGTGTATAGCTAGTGTAACTTCAATGCCCAGTGGTGTTCAGATGCATGAGATAATTATAGCCTCTTCCATAGCAGATGCTCTGTATTCCAATTTGGCACTTTCCTTGTTCAGTGTGCAAATAATTTTCTCTACCTAAGCTGATGGCCATTTTGATGATACAGACAGAAATTTATTCACCAAAAAGTCAGCAATTTTATTTTTGCTGGAGTGCTTATGTTGCTAAAAGAGTGGGATTTCCCATTATCATGCTGATGGGGAAGAAGAAAAGTCTTTCTGATACTACTGTGTGGAGGCTGGTAACATTAGGAGTTAATGTGGCTGGTCTTAGGCAGGATGAGAATAAACTTTTTATTTCCAGAACCAGAAGTCAGTAATTCAACGCAGTTATCCTTCATAGTGCAAAGTGCAACTCAGATCATGATATATTCTGCTTTTTGTGTTCCAATAGAGGCATTTAGATCACCATATTAGTTTAAATTTCAGACGTACCATTTTACTTATCTTCTGCTCCTAATACTTCTTTTTTGTCTTTTTTGTCTTTTGAGGTAATGTAGCCCATGCTGTGTCACGCAACTCCAGCTAAAAAATAAATAATAATAAAAAAAGAAAGACAAGACTAAGAGGTAGTATATGTTTTTCTTGAAGTTAATTGTGTCTGGACTTACACAACTCTCACAGTGGAGCTTATTTTCATACTACCCCCATTATTTCAGTGGATCTGCTTGTGTGAGTAACTCAGGTTTGCCAAGGGCAGTGAAGGGCTTGCATTCTTGCTCAAAGCCATTTCTACATTTATGTTTTCCTGGCTGTCTGATCTGACTGCCACATCCTAATGGGAGACAAAACATACCTAAATGTTGGTGAATCGAATAGATTGCTGTGAAAGGAGGTAGACTCTACTTCATAGGACAGTGAATCAGACCTTTTAAAAGTAAAATAAGATGTAAGTATTTGGTGTGACCTGCGCAACAGGTACCTGTGCGTAGGCAAAGCAGAAAATTAATTGGGATTTTCATATGTATATTCATATTTAAGGAAATTGGATATCCAAAGCTGTTGGGACCGTGAAAAACTCTCCAAGTCTTGCTAACTTTGTGTGTCCTATTTACAAATGACTGAGAAATGGAGTTTAATTTTAGTGAATGCTCACAAGCCCATCAGAGCAGCACAGGGGGACACCGTTCTAAAATAGCTCTAGCAGATGCCACAATAATACGAGTTTTCCCTGCATCTCTCATTTATTTCTTGCTGCGTGCAGTTTCTTACTAAATCTGTTCCCTTGATAAATGCAAGGATGCTCTTGCCATTGGATAGGATAGCTAACAGCAATTGTCACAAACTCTAACTAGCTTAACCTTCTTGTTGCATAGCTACTGCTGCTATTAAATGTTTCCTGGGTTAACAGACACCTTCAAAATGAGTTTTAAAGGGTTTTCTTTTTATGTACACAGACAGTGGCTGTTAAACAATGGCAGCTTGAATGGAAAGCTATTTTAATGATAACAGCAACAGTGTCACTTAGGTGGATTACCTGCCAGTTTAAAAAGGGAGACCAGCCACCAGTGGATCACTGTGAGGAAGCTTAGAAAATTAAACTGCTAGCATGAGCAATGCCACCAGATCTTCAGAAAGGATAATCATCCTGCTACCTTGTTTCACATGTGAGTGTTAACATAGGTACTACTGGACATCATGAGACCTTTTACCCTGCCAACTTTACCTTCTGCGGAGCAGGAAGAAAGGTTCTCCTTTTACATCCATAATAGTTTTATATTCAAAAAATGCAGAGAGTTGCTATTGTCTTATGAGGCATCTCATTAGTTGCTTTCTAGCCATATGGTGTTGGGGAATGGAGGTGATTTTGCCTCCATCTCCTAATCAATGCCACCCTCTGGATAGCAAATGCAGCTAAGCCCTTGGCTGATGAAGGCAAATCTTCCATACTTTGGTGAAAATGTTGAGAGTTTTTTGCTAGTAGTGGATTTTTGTTTCATTTTTTTTTCCCCGCTTGTGTTTTTCAAGTGGGCTGAGCTCATTTCACTAATCTGTAGGAGCAGTAGGCAAGGATCCCAGTGAGTGAATGCTGGATAATTTGGGTGTATGAGCAAGATTAGCTCCTGCTTATGAAGATGAAATAGTTTGTCCTGTCCTAATTTCATTAATGAATTTAGTATGTATTTAAAGAAAAAAGCTCTGAGAAATAATGGAATATTTCAAGAAACACTTGAGATCCTAAGTTGTGAAATTAATCAGAAACAGCCACATGATTTTTCTAGTACTTCTGTTCGTAAGTCTTCAGTGCAGCGAAGAAAACCCTGGTGCCTGGGTTGTTGACAAAAAAATAAATAAAATAAAAAACCCTTAAAACTGTCTGTTGTCTGTGAGCATCTGTTCCTTCATTCTCCACTTCCTTCTTCTGCATTGTTCCATTTGTAATGAAGCCGGGCCTCCTCCTTGCTGCCAGCAGCTTGATGAATGGCTTGCAAGGGATCGATGTGATGGCCTTGTTTGCTCCTCAGCCCTGTGTCAGGGGAGGGGTTCTTCGTTTGTTTGCTTTTAATTCTCTTTTGTTGGCGTAAATGGGTTGTATTCAACGGCAAGGGTAGTTCACAGACTTGGGATGTCCGCTGAAAATTGCTAATGCAGAGGCCTTTTTTTTTTTTTTTTTTTTTTTTTTTCCCTGCTGGAATATTTTTAGAACTAAATTGTGGCTCAAGTTTAAGCTGTCAGAAATGCTGTTGCCATCGAGTGAATCGCTGATCAGCGCCGTGTTTAGAAAGCGTGCTGCTGGCCTGAGGATTTGCCCACTGCCCGGGTGTCAAGTAAAATTCTGTGGCCAACTTTTTTTTTTAAAAAAAAAAAAAGTTTGGAACATTTCAGGACCAAAAATAGCTGTGTTTGTAATTAGGGAAACTAAAATAGAAGCAGCCTGATCCGTGGGGATTTGCAGAGTCTCTGCACATCGCTCCCGCAGGTCTGCTGGAAGCGCTGGGCCTTCAGCACGCTCCAGGCACCTCCTGGGGGATTCGCGGCCCAGCCAGGGCTTTGCTTCAGGGAAGATGTCTCCCTGTTCCTCCGCACGGGCACCTGCTGCAGCAGGAAGCCACCATGAGGCGGTCGAGCTGAGCTGGGGCCTAGCAGGTGGGAAGCTCAGAGGCAGGTTGTCAGAGCATGGTGGGAGTTGAGTCATATCAGCGGCACGTGCTCCCGCTTTCTGCCAGGTAGTGTTAGGCAACACAGTGACACATCCTCATGGCTGGTTTTTGTGTGTGTGTGTGCGCACACGAGACTGTTTCTGTTTCCCTCATGCTGGAGAAACAAAGGCTCTTTAGCTGAGAATTTGGCTACGGTTTCTTTTTTGCATGCAGACTGGGTTGCAATTTCTTCAGGTTTAATTCTACCCTTTACTGTGCCCCCCTTATCATGTTTGAATTTGCAAAGTGACTGAAACACACCTGATTTTATACATGGCCTTTAAACAAGGCTTCAGAAAGAGGAGGGCTGTGGCTGCTTTGCATGACACAGTTTAGGAAAAAAAAGAGAGAAACACGACCTGGTGTTTTATTTTCCAAGTCCCTCCATCCATCCTGCAGGCAGCTCCACTTCAGTAGTGCAGGGGAGAGGGATGTGGGCTGCCAAAAAGTTGGTGCTTTGGATAAAGTGTAAAACAACAGGGGTCAGTAAGATGGAGCCTCTGCAAGGGCTGCGTTGTCTGTGCAGAAGTGTGCTAGAAAAAGTAGGCATCTGGCAACACAGTGGTACCTAATAAAGTCATTTCTCTGTACCAGACACAAGTAATTTGATTCAGGCCAGACTGGGTTGTTAAGGAGCATATTTAGAGGTGGTCGTCTTTTTAACCATGCAGAGAGTAAATTATGAGGCTAGTAACAGACACTGTGTCACGAGAGGCTGCTTGTGTAAGTGTCCTTTAATCCTGAACTGTCACAGTGATGAAAGTACTCAGACTCCGCCTTTAGGAACATATTGTATTTCCCTATTTATGTTTGTTTCCTATCATGTGATCAGGTGCAAGGGAAGGTGTTGCTTGCTAATTTTAGCCTTGCAAACTGTTACTGCAGAAATCTAGCAGTTAGCACTTCAGGAGAGTAGTGCTTTAAGGAAACCAAGCTGTGCTGCGTGTTGTTGTACTTGATGGCATTGAGGGGGAAATATTTCAAGTCTTGCTTTCCTGTGTTGTGTTAATGTACTAGCTAGCTTCCTGTAGAAGAACTACCAAAGACTGTAAAGAGCATTAATAAGAAAAGAAAAACTGTTTCTTTGCTGAAGAGATGTATGATACGGAGGCAGAGAAATGCGATGAATGAGTATGTGTAACTTAACAGCCATTGCTGTATATTTCAGGGCTACGTTACCAATTACATGAATTGCTCTGTGTATTGACCTTCACCTGTACTTGCCCATTTCACCATCAGACCCCAAATGACATCCTTCCTTCCAGATGCTCTGGGGCACTTTTATGCAGCTGCTAATGCTTAGGAGTGGGGAGGAACAGCTGGGGAGAGGAGGTTCCCAGGGGGATGCCAGGAGGCCACTTGTGGCTCAGACACCCTTACTGTACAGCCTAAACAGGCACTTTCTGATTGTGGTCATCCTCATCAGAACAGCGATTATCAAAGGTCTGGTGGTAAGAGAGCTTCTTTCAGATGTGTTGGGATCAGGATGAGGTCTTGAGCATGGGGATCCAGAGCAGGAGGCAGGATGAGCCCAGTTCCATATGGCAGCTATGGCAGGGTCAGTCCCAGGGATGCCGTGGCACTGCATGTATCTTCTCCTCTGCTGCAGACTGTCATCTGGCGGGAGTGATAGGATGAGGGATTTGCAATGTCAACTGGACCTAAGTGAAATAAATAACAGCTTGATAAAGGAATGTTTCCTTCATGGAAGGACTTTTTGCCCTGTAAAAACTGCATTAGCCTAGGATTCAAGATAGGAAATGAAGTGGTAAGCTATTGTTTCCTATGGGAACAAAACTGAAATATTAGGCATTTCAAGGATGGCACAGATATTTAACACTGGTACAGTTAAAAGACTATGTATTTTTAGCCTAAGGTTCCTTTTTTTGTTTCCTCTTTGGAAGAATGCCTAAGAAGAAATGTTTTCTAATATAGATAGACATTTATTTTTCAAAGTGTGTTAAAAACATCTCACACTTATAATAATCTGCCTCTGTATTTTGGCACATGCATCACCGTATTGACAATGTTGCTATTTACTTGCAAAAAAATGGGATAGAAATCCCCCTGACTGGGTGTCTGCTACCACTCCATGCTCTTTGAGGATTATCTATGAAAGACACGGGATGCAGTATGGTAGACTTCCACATAAAATGCTGTGAATAGCAGGAAGAAGGTGTGAAAAGAACCACTGTGAAATTATATCCTTATAACTAAAGAACTGGGGAAAGGAAGCACCAACTATTACTGTTCCTCTTGTTATTGTTATTATGGCAGATTTAAAATACAATTTTTTTTTTCTTTAATGTCAAATTAAGTTGTAGAATTGATTCCCACAGGAAGGTTTTTGAGGACTAAAGTCCTACTATTAGGGAAGAGGTAGGGACTTCATCACCTGTTAGATTGATAGTCTGTGTGTGGCCTCTGCTTCGGAGGTCCCAAAGTGAAAGATGCACTGGGAATAATTACTTTGTGCTTGCTGTTTTCATGGCATTTCCCAAAACACCTGTTATTAGCAAGCCTCAGATGTAGAGCTCTCTGCCAGGTGAGCTTTTTGTTTTCCCAAACGTGGTGTTTCTTCTGTAAAGTAACTGTCAGCTTCTATAATCAGATACTGTTAATTATGTTAAAGGAAGCTAAGGTTATACCGTTAAAGATTTGGAAGTTAAGAAATGCTGGGCTTCATGGGCCTGTGCAATTTAGATTTGGATCCTGTGTGAGTATCCATTACCATGTGGTCTTTCAAATATTTGATCAAGTATATTCCCCTTTCCACAAGATCCCAGCCTTTGCAGAGGTATTTAGTGATAGTTCAGTTCCTTGTGCAGTGAGGACTCAGACCTGCAGCTGTCTTCAGACGGACCTTGGAGACCTGCAGTGCATGATGATTGTTTTTTTTCAGTATACTTCTACACTGTTATGATCACTGAAGGAAGTCAATTTTCAAGTTTTATTGGGAAAAAAAAAAAATCCAAAAATGGAGTCTTGTACTTACCACTTACTTATTGTGGGCAGCATTTAATGTCTGAGATTGTGACTAGACACTCCGAGTACCTGGTCTGAGCACGCTGCCCCTTGAAAACTTTGCCTTGATTTGCTTGGGGCAGTCAGATTGTATTCCCCATTTTAAGAAGCAGAAAGAAAGCGGATTGGAATTTAATTTAAAATCTTGCCAAAATTGAGCATTGACTATCTGATGGTGGCTGGCAGTGGCATTAATTGTGTAACTTCTAGTCACAGAGATCTGTAAAGACCTGACAGTTTATTTCATTTGAAATGATTCAGAAACAGGCTGCACCTGAAATGGTACTGCTTTTTCTTAGACAGTGTTTTCTTAAGACCACACTGTAGATCTCCAAAGAAGCCAAGGAATAGGATTTTTCAGCATTTCTAATTCTTTTAACCAAAGGTTATTGCATTCATATAAATGCTACTACTGCTGAAATCTGTGTGGAACATTGTTGTTTAATACTGACTTAAGCAAATGACCTAAACTTGAGGTCAAAGCATAGCAGAGGAATAAAGTTGAGATATATCCGTTTTAGTAAATCCTTTGTGTGCAGTTGAATTTGATTATAGGATGTATCTGCACCTGCAGAAATCACTTAGTAGACATTTGTTCTGTAAGTAAACTTGGAGGGTTTTCTGCATATATAATGCATGAGGTGAAAGAGTTTTGTGTTAAGTAGCTCTTTCCGATAGCGCTGCAAGTGTTCGTATTAATATTTTGAGACAGCACTTTTTTGCCAGAGACAGCCACTCTCTCCAGCTTGGTGTTATCTGCAGACATGGTCTGGGGTGAACTCCCTCCCATCACCCAGGTTGCTGGTGATGGTACCAAATTACTGACCACAGTTTCAGCCTTTGAGAATTTAGACGTCAAACCTTTGACAACTCTGCTGGGAGCCTGACTTGCCAGCTAGCCAGCTCATGCCTTCCTCTGACTACAAGGATGCTAAGGGAGGACCATGCTGCAAGCCTTGCTAAAGTCAAGGTAAACAACATCCACTGCTCTCCTCCCATCAGTAGAGCAGATCATCTCCAACAGAAGGCAAGCAATATATATATATGAATAATATATATATATATATATATATATATATATATATATATATATATATATATATATATATATTTTTTTTTTTTAACATTAGATTTTCATTTCCTTTTTCTCTTCCTCAACATTTTGTGCATATGAGTCTGAGACAGCGGTATTAATTGGTACTAAGACTTCTAGATTATTTATACGTATCTGATTTGAAATATAAACATTATAGTCACATGCTAACATTCTTCAAGCTTCTGTTCTGAAGCTTGGTACAAAATTTATTACAGAATGTATTAAGGAGATTTTCTTTCTAATTTTACTTATCCTGATTTAACATTTGAAATGACTTCAAATGCATATTCTTTCCAGAGAAAAAACGCAGACTTAAAAAATAAATCATGTGTGAATGCAGAATATTAAAAGGTCAAAAAGCCAGAAAGCTAACAGAAGCAATTGGAGCCAATGTTGCAGTGTAGAAGGAAATTTAAGCTCTTGTTTATCAAAAAATACATAATTTGGATGAAAAATGTAGTAAATACAGATGAATGTGTTAGAATCTTTTGATTTTATTTTATTTTCCCTTTCTGGTTGTGTCAGGAATTTTAACAGATGTATCTTGTTACTCTGAATTTATACCACTTGCAATAGAAGTGCCTCATTATCCCAATTAATATGGTGTTGGATTTTACACAGATGAGTAACAAAGAAACTGAGTCCCCCCATTGCTCTTCACCTCTGAGCTCAGGTTCCTGGTAACATTCTGCACAGCGTGGAAAAAGTACATGGCACAAAGCCCAAAATGGTTTGGGTGAAATGTCTTCAGCTGAATCTGTGTATGTTAGCCAGATACTTGGCTCATCATCCCACAACACTTAGTGGAAAATAATTATGATTTGAGGGAACTGAGAAAAGAGAGTTGTCACGATGAAATTAAGTTTCTGCATTGGTTATGAGCCACTCTAAGGATATCGGGAAAAGGGTAGATTATTCTTACCACAGTGCGAGTTAGCTTTGTATGGATATTTTAATTGAGTCAACGTTTCTGAGTGCATGAGTCAAATGACATTTGAAACTCAGGACAAGTGCAGAAACACAGTCTGTTGTTGAAGAAATGGGAAGAGTTTGAGAATTTACTGTGTAGTAAATCTAGATATTTTTTTCTTGCTCTGAGAAGTCCTAGAAAACAGAGATGGGGGAATGCCTTTGACCAAATGAAACTGAACTGTGATACTGAAGAAAGAAGTAGGAATTAGAAGCCAAAGGGCTCAAATAATACAGGATTACAGTGTAAACAATGAAGGGTCTTTCACATATATAACCAGCAGAGCAGGGTTGCATGTATTCACAGATTCAGTGATTTTGCAACAATGTGGACATCCAGGTGTGATTTTTACTTTTCAAAAGAAGTTAATATTTTTTATTTAAGTTCTAGGAAAAAAATCAATCAAATAAACCCCAACAACAACAACAACAACAACAACAACAACAACAACAAAAAACACAACAGAAACCAATCTCACTGGTTGCTAAGAAATCTTCTGATGACTCTAAGTATTAGAATATATGGGAGATGTTCATCATTCCGTAGACCTGTGGATATTCTCAGGACCTCCAGCCATGAAAACAAAGTGCATGCCAGGCCATAGCTGCTGTGAAATCTAGTTATAGAGGAGGGCAAATAAGCCTGAGGGTGGTCTGATCAGTTTGGACCTTTTGGCTCAGTCTGCATTTGGTATGAACACAGGATACCTCCTGAGTGCCCGTTGGCTTTAGTGCTCAGACTGTCACTCAGTCTAAGGTATGTCTGATTTCATAATAAGCGTATGAATGGAAACTAGAATAAGGAAATATTTTTTTTCATAGATTAAAAGGCGAATGATTTTTCTTCTTATTCTTTTCCCTCTTTCACAGCCTGCTTGAGCAAATTAACCCTCAAAAATAGCATCGTTTATAGAAAGTTGAATTTTAAAGAAAAAGATAGAAATGGCTGTAAATAAATTGAGTGTAATTCTAAAAATCCCAAATGTACAATAAAGAGGTTCTCTATTTTTGCATTCCTTATTTAGTTTATTTAGTAAATTTTGCCTCAAGTAGATTTGATTGATGTCTGGAAAAAAAGTGAAAACGTAAATTATAGTAGATGCTTGTTAAATCAAAGAAAACTAAATAGCGTTTCCCACGGTACCTCACATACCTGATGCATGAAATCTGGAGGTTTTGTAGGACACCAGAAAGACTCTCCACTAACAGAGTGGAGAGTACTCATCTGTCTGAAACTCCCTTGGCATATGAGTTCAAGCACTCAGTGAATTAGCTGAAAAAGCAAGTGCTTAAATCCAAAAATTTGTCATGGCAAATCTTGGCAACCCTCCTAGGTACCAAACAAGCTGTGTATGCCTGGGATTCTGGTAGTGTGATGGTCAAAGCTGCTTTTCTCCGGATGAAGGCCTGCAACATCCACCTCATCACCAAGTTTCCTGAAGGTTTGCAAATCCATTCCTTCACCTCAGTTTTTGCATGGACCCAGACAGTGTTGTAGCTCATGTAATAGTGACTTCATTACAAATCTCACTTTGTTTCACAGACAACTTGTTTTAAGAATGCAGAGTACCTAAAATGAGACACAGGGACACCTAACATGGGGTTTCAGACCTGGCTGCCTCCTGTGGCACTGTTTTTGGTGATCCCACATGCAGCTGCCCTGGCTGCCTTCAGCGGTGCCACACTCGGGGCTGTCCCAAGCATGAGGGTGCTCAGCACCGCCTTGGCCAGCTACCCCCATAGGCTGATGCCTAAATCCTAGCTGCTGTTATCAGTCTTCTCTCAGCAGTATCAACTTACTGTCAGAGGGCATTCTAGCTGTCCTTTAAATGACATTACAGGCATCTGTCTCATGAGGTTGGCTCTCCCTATGCAAAGAGTTAGGTATCAGCTGTAATGACTCGTACTGGCACTTTTTCTAAAAGCTGTTTGCTATCAAGTACTTGTAAAAGGTGTTTGCACTGGAAGCAAAAATGTGGTGAGACTTGTGATGGCTCATATTTTCTGTGGGCATCCTCTGGCCCCTGGCCTGGGATGTGTGTTGCTGTAGCCCAAAGGGTCCCGAGGGAAGCACGAGGTCCAGCTATTGCGGAATGTCCCAAATTCTGCCCCGATGGCATCATGTTGTTGTTTTTGGGAAAGACCCTTCCCAAACTCTGTATCTTGTGGATTGGTTTGGCCGCAGCAGGAGAGGCACAGCTCAACTTTATATTATATATAAAAATATAATATAATATAATATTATATTTAATAATATAAATAATAATATAAAATAAATAATATAAAATATAATATATTTTTAATAATATAAATAATATAATAATATAAAGTTGAGCTGTGCCTCAAAGGCTGGGTGGAGGGGGAAGAGGTGCCCCGTACACACCTACAAAAGTGTTGTGGCATGGTGGGGAGGTGATGGGGACTGTTCTTGGGGAGCTCTGCCACCTCTGGTTCCTCCATCCCAACAATTTGCACGTTAAGTGGCAGATTTCCCACAGAATTCTTGCATAGGAAAGACAAACTGAGTAAATCCCTCAGATTTTGGAGAAAAGAAGAAGAAGAAAAAAAGAAAGCAAACCTTTTTGTTGGTTGGTTTAGCTGGTCTTTTGTTCCACAAAACACGAAAACATCTGCTTCTGATCTCTGCTCACTAAGTTCTCGTGTGGAGAGGAAAGATTATATCAGATGTTCTGTTTCTCTTCTGAGCTTTAAGTTCAGTTTTATGTGATGGGCTTTTGTTATGCTCAGGTTCTTGCATCAGTGTTGACATGGTGGTATGTGTGGACTGGGTGCAGAGAAGCAGGACAACACAGCACGTGCCTCCTACGTCTCATATCCAAGACACTTTTAGTCTACCACTTGAAAACAAATGCCTAGAGAGTAAATTCAGCTTATTAGAACCAAAACCCCATTTGTTTTTGCAAACATTTGATGAGTTAAATGATCAGATTTTCAGTCTGTGGTTTTATTCCAAAACTTCAGATGGAGTGAAAACTCATCACCATAGCCCCAAAATGTTTGGAAATGTAAACACAAATAATAATCTCTGCTTACTTAAAGTTACTTTTATCTCCATTTTTTCACCATGAAGTTGTTGTATCACAGGCAGTAATTGCTGTCATATTTTGATCTGTGTTCTTGCTGGGGGAATTGCAATGTTTTATAGTCCAGATTGCTCGGATTTAGTACTTTTAAGATCTAGGTTCTGTTCACATTTAGTTTCAGTATATCAATAAAATATGAATGGATCGGCTAATGAAGCAATAACACTAATTTATGTCAAAGAATATAGGTTATTGTTTACAAGGTTGCCAACCTGCCAAAATACTTTATCCAATGGAAGGGTTCTCCTCCCGTGCTGGGAGATAAATAATGCTCCAGATCTGCCACGGGGGCCTCCTGCCACCAAGCACACGGGAGGGGACAAGGCCAGGGAGGTTACTTTCCAGAGTGGAAAATATTTTTTGGTGGCACAGCTCCGTTCCTAGCCTTTGGCTTTTTAGTACTAAGGACTAAATTGTACCCTCCTGCCTGGATGTGAGAGGCCCTAAATTCAGGGAAGCTGCTGTAGTTTTGCTCGGCGCCTCAGGCAGTGCGGGGGGAACAGAAAATCGCTTGTGAGAGATGAGTAGTTTTATTGCTGGTATAGCAAAATGTAGGGAGGGGAGGGCAAAGGGCTGATTTCGGTGCCTTTGCAGCTACATTTTTGCAGTGGCCAAAACCAGGAAGCAGCGTTTGTCAGGGCCTTCTCAGCCTGCAAATGATGTTCTCCATCTCCACGTCCTTCCTGGGCCTTCCACTGTTTTTTTGCTGAGGCCTGCTCATCCTCAGGAGCGATGGCCATCAGTCTATCCTAATAATACGTGCTCTAATCCACTTTGTTCTTTAAACTTCATCACACTTCAAAATCAGCCGCTTTCCACCTGGCCTATTTGCTTTTGAAGTTTCCCGTTAGATAATGGTGGGAAATTGGGTGGTGTACAGATTGACTCCACAGCCGAATGAAATACGTCAATCATAGGGGAAACAGAAGATATTGCGATCAGTGAGAAACAACAACAACAAAAAAAAATAAGGCTTCTGGTTTATGTCACCCTAGTTAACAGTTGTAAACTTTCGGTGCTCTGAAAGACAGCCAAGAAGCTTGTTGTTAATGCATTTGCATGCATTAAATGGATGTAGAATTGTGTGAAATGAGACGCACTTTGCAGGTACAGTCCAATACAGGTCCTCCTCTTCCCTTGGATGCTTCCTATGTATTGTCTACCTGTAGCTGTTTATTAATGCTACCAGGTAGGCAGTCATGACTTGAAGAGAAGTATTTTAGGGCAGAGAAGACTGAGCTTAAACTGAGCTAAATTCTTCCTCAGTTTGTGCTTTATGGAGCTTCAGTGCTTCGTGCTGGCTTCAAGGGAATTGAGAGCCTCAGGAGTATTTAACCTACTAATTTCAACAGCTTTGTGTGTGAAACAAAGATCTCAAAAAGTACCGTACTGACCCATCAAAATCCAGTTTTAATCAGACTGTAGAATGACTATTGTGCCAATTAGAGGGCTTTTATTTTTAAATGATTGTCATTTTTCAGAAGTGATTTTTTTTGTTTTTGTGGGAAAATTAAAGGTAAGCCAAACATAATGACAATTCTTTCCTGTGGCCTAAAGATATTGTTTGGAACAGAAAAATGTTCATTATATACAAGAAGCATAAGCAAGAGAACACTTGTCATTCAATAATTCTAAGTTTAATTTTGTTTTGTAAAATATATATATATAACCCATGAGAAAGCTAATTCAATTGGCATTTTATTTTCTTAAGCTTTGAAATGATTTCATTCAGCTTAGGTATAGGGAAGCAAAATTATTGTATGCAGAAATCGTTTTTGTCTACAAAAGAATCAGGAATAACTGCATTGTTAAGTTACATTTCTATATTTTTCCCAGTTTTAAGTAATATTGCAGTCCTCAATAGTCTTTCATCCAGTAATCACAGGGCATTATATAAGCCACGTAAAGGTAAGGAAGAATCATTACAGGTGGCTAAACTGAGACATAAGGAATCTAAATGACTGGCTTGGGGTGGCACGTTGGAAGAAAATTATGACTTGAGCTCCTCTGACTTCAGCCTTTCTAAAAATGCAGAAGGTTTCTGTGTTGCCAGTTCCGTTGTTCATCTCTTACTTGCTTCTCTATTCTACCTGGCTGTGGACATGAAATACGTTTTACCTTGTGGTGCTGTTCCTCATTGAGGATGCCAGCCTAAGGCAGAAGAGTTGCTGTGTTTTTCATCTCATTCTTTTTATTCTATTTACCCTGCCTCTCTGATTTCTCTTCAGCTGTGATCATCGTTGGCTTAATATGAGATTTGTCATTCTATCAGCTACAAAACCCCATAAACAGGTCTGTAAGTTGGTGGCATCCTCTCATCATTACTATAATTGGCCAGCAAGAACCCTCCAGCTCTCAGAAATTACTTCTTTGTACAGTAGGGTGTAAACAGAAGAGAGGTTTGCTAGTGTGAGCTGTAAACTGATATTTGCACAATTTATTTGTATTTACTTTGCCGTATTTTATCTTCTCAATCAGGAGCTAAGGGAATTGTGTTGCAATTGGACTCTAAGTGAGATGAAGCTAGCAGCTGGAAAACACTCCATTCAAAGTGAAATGGATTGTGTGTGTTCACGATTGGTTAAATAACACATGTTTTAATGGAGAACTGCATGTTGGAGTCATATATATAAGTTTTTATTAAAAAATATGTACTTTGATAGGAAAAGTCAACATATCGGTGTTATTGGGGAATCTTTCCAAGACTTAGCTTTCAAGTGGATAAAAGAGTACAAACTTGGGATAACCAAAGGTGAATACAACCAAATTGGCTACTCCATTAGCATAGCTGTCCAGCTGCATCCTAGGCTCTGAGACCACTCCAAAACCACAAGCCCGACTGCCTCAGAAGCCTGCCAAGGAGCCAGCTGCTGCTAATAAAGCAGACTCTACAACTTGGCATCTGGGGCCTGTGATTCCCATCCAGAAGAAATTGTATGTGAAAAATATTTAAAATTTGCCTTTTTAAAGAGTGTATTGCTTTGGAAGAAGAACGCTTTAGACTAAACTTGCAGCGAGCAAAAAACTACATAAGAGTGCTGTGGTTGCCATGGGAAGAAAAATACCATCCTTGAGTAAGGAGGTTGCATGCTGGAAGGAGGAGTGCTGTTCATTTTGTAACCAAAGAGGCTTCTGGTTCAGCATTTCTGGGTTATTGAGTAAGAAAGACCAAGGTGTCTTATTATTGATGCTTAGCTGTGCGCATGGGGCACTGTGTTTCAGAGGGCTCACTGCTAGGACGTAAGAGCAAGGGTGTGTTCCTGAGACTGTGTAAGAATTAAGCACATTAATTTCTTACTTTTAAATAATGAAAAAGAAGAAATTTCATTCATTTTTCAAAGATGAAAACAAATCCTATTAGCCAGCCGTGCTAAATTAATAAGCTGCTTGGAATGATCTACAAACTGGTTCCTTCTCCTCACACTCCCCATTGAATAATGAAGCATGAGAATTGAAAAACGAGTTGGTTGCATTGGATATGTGAAAAATTAACAGCCAAGTCAGCTCCAAATTCCAGCTGCCTTTTGAAGTAAACCATGTAGATTTTGCTTAATATTTTTTTTTTTTTTCCTAGTGCTGCAGGTCCAGTGCTTGGCCATGCTGGGAAAACTTCTTTCCCAGATGTCTGCAGTTGGTGGCAGGGATTTTGAGTCAGTGCTGTGCTCCTCGTGGCTCTTGTGGCATGGAAGTTAACTGCATTAACTGCCTGCAGCCAGAGAGGGAGCCCATATCAGAACCAGACCCAAATATCCAGCCATCAGGTGCATGAGGCTGCCCCCCTTGAGCACCGTGTGGGATCCCACAGCGAGTGGGCTGTATCTTGGATCATCAGCGGGTTGCCATTCATTTCTTTCACTCCCCTTATTAGGTGGAGATTAACGAACAGAGCCTGTGCTCATTTGGAGGCGAAACGCATACCTCTGCCATCAGTCGTGTGCTCCTCGGCTCACGAAACAAGAATTCAAAGCTTTCTTCGGACCTGAAGCTTTTAGCCTGGCGACTGGCCAGAAGATGTCATCAGCCCTAGTACAGGCAATTTTGTAATCTTTCTGCGGACGCTGTTCTGGGGTATTGGATGTGCATGGAAATTACTGTGGGCTGCAGTGCCTGAGATTTATTAGCAAAGAGAGGGTTGGGAGCGTAGCAGCGCTCGCTGGTCTGAGAAGGTCAGCAGCCTCCAAAGCGGAGTACGGCCGCATCTCCGCCAACCCGTGAAGCATCTCGCTGGGTGCTGTGGTGAGCCTGGACATTTGCGCCTGCCTCGTGGCTGCTTCAGCTCTAACTTGAGAGACTAACTTGTCCCATGGCCTAATTCTTGGGGTGTAACGAGGACTTTTTTTTTTTTTATTATTATTATTATTAGCGGTGGCCTTAAAAATCAGTGTAAATGCGATTCAGGTTCACTTCTAGGTCCCCATTCAGCTTACTGAGGGGGATAAAATGGTTTAGGCTTAAATTAGAATTAGGCCCCTAGTGCTTTCCTCTGTGTGAAGATAAAGATCTGACAATAGAGTGAAAATTGCCCTTTATATTTCAGAGGTATATTTCCACTTTATTATTTTTTTTCTTGCTTATTAGGTTGGTGTGAGAATAGGCCATTTATCCATTATCCCCTGCTAAGACATATATAATAACAACAATTAATAATTAAAGTACATAGCACCTTATTGACGTGCAGAAAATTCTGTCTTTGTGTCCTTATGTCATTCGCATGCATGCAGTGTGTATGTTAAACTTGGAAGTAGGAGGGTAAAGGAGTGAGAATGTTACCTTGACTTTTTTTTTTTTTTTTTAAACATTACCAATCTTGAAAATGTGCAAAATTACCACGGGATGTTCCCTGTGCTGGTGCTATGCTCAAGCTAAATGAATGCCACAGTCACATTTACCTCTGCCATGGCCCTGGAGCATCCAGAGAATTAAATATGCTTTCAGCCAGGATGTTTTAAGATGCTTGCCCTCATGCCTTTGGTGGAGGTTACCATTGTCTGCAGCGTGATCACAGCTTCGGCGTGGAGCTGATTTCCCGGCCGTGCCCGTGGCACTGGGGCGCAGCCGAGGCGGTTCCCTGTGCTGGAGCTCGGGGCCGCTGCTCCGAGTCTCTGTGTCTGGGAATGACATTGAAGCTCGGCTGGATGAGGATTACCCAGTGGTAAAGTGTGTGTGCAGGGAAATACGATCTGTATGCATTAAGTGCTTTTGATTGTCAGCAAAAGTATCTGCACAGATACTGGGGGAAGGAAGCACGTTGCCCTTTCTCTGTTACTGGAGATGAGAGTGAATGTCATTACTTGCCAGTGTGGTGATCCCACTGTCTATTAAGCTGATTTTTCCTTTTAATGGATCCTACTTGAGTCGCATTACAACCCAGCTGGATTGTAGAGGAATTGTGTTGTCCTAACACTCAAATGATGTGTGCCCACCGACCTGGTTTGCATGAGAGAAACTGGGGAGGAGGAGGGAGAAGACAGCGGGAAAGGCATCACAGCAAGAAGCACGGGGCTTTGTGCTTCATCAAAGCCTCTGAGCTTCACCAATCACTGATGCTCCCTTTAAGTTCTCTCTCTCTTTTTTTTTTTTTTTTTTTTTTTTTTTTGACTCATCTAGGTAAAAGAGGCTTGTTTGAAAGAGTTTAAAGCCACTAATTTAAAAATATCCTTCTACCAAGGCTCTGATTTCTTATGTACATAATTATGAGCGCTAAAGTAGGGCCACCGAAATGAAAGGGACAGTTGATTAGCATGATCAGAATTACTTACAGCCTTCAATATTTTCTCTGTTCGGGGCCTAAGTGCAGAACTAGCATATATCAGAAGTCACTAAAGTGTCACTGCTACTATAATGAAAATCGCATATGGTTTGCCTTTATTAGGCCATTAGCACACCATGGTTAGCTTAGCATTGACCCACCATTTACCTGCAGCTGCATCCATGCATTCTGCTACCAGAACATGCTGATTTTCTTGCAGAAACCAGCTTTTCCCCACCTCATGCCCCAGCTCACCTGTGCCTCGGCTTTTCCACGCAGGTGACAGTGGTGGCAGAAGCCATCCTCTCCCTGCCAAGCCCTCTCTCTTGGCAGGCAAGCAGGCACGCTGATGGTCAGTGAGCTGGGGATGGTTGAAACAACTTAAATTCATTACTCTTTCCCCATATCGGAGGTGCTTAGGTAATTTTTATAGCCTGAGGATGCATCTTCTTTCAGAGCATGTATTTTCCAGAGCATTAGGAGAGCATATTGTTCTCCCCCGTGGGAATGCCTCCCTTCTGAAGTGATGCTTCTCAGTGGGTTGTGTGTGGTTTGTGGTTGTTCAGAAGTGGGTAAGTTCCTAAGAGCGGGAGGTGCTATCCCGACCTTATTTTCCAAACCCTGTTTTCTGCTGTGAAAGAAATGTAATGACAGAGTGTTTCCAGGCTGCTTTGTTTCTTCCCCTCTCAGGCTGCCTAGCTCCTTGCCACCTGGCTCTGTGTGCACTGGAGGCTCCTTGTATTTAGGAAAGATTGCTTAGGCTTCTGGTATCAGCTCCCATACCTTTGGCTAGATATTCTTATTTTTATCTCAGAATATTCTTAAAGCAGATTGTGTTTAACTTCTTTCTGTAATGCTAATTACATCTGAGTATCCATCATTTCAGAGGCTAATTTTGGGATCTAGATAAAATAGATTCATAATTGAGCTACTTCAATTTCACTGTAAACAATAGCACGGAGGGTGAAATAAGGCACTTTATAGCCTTGGCTGAACCCCAAATCTCGGCCCAGTTTTGTGTTCCGAGGGGTGTTGCTGGCCCAGGTTGGGTGCCTGCACTATGGGAGCGGGTGGCTGGGGATGGGCAGGGGGACAGGAGGGGAATGCCCTTCATTCATTGCTACCTGGACAAAGCCCAGTAACAGCCTCTTTTCTGTTTTTGTTTCCAGCAGTCCTATGCACCAGCTCCCCACCCCATGGCTCCTCCCAGCCCCAGCACAAACAGCAGCAACAACAGCAGCAACAACAGCAGCGGAGAGCAGTTGAGTAAAACCAACCTGTACATTCGAGGCCTTCCACCCGGCACCACTGACCAGGACCTTATCAAGCTGTGCCAGCCGTAAGTGCAGTTAAAATACTCGGTGTCTTTGGGCAAGAAAATGTTAAAGCTGGCCTTTCACTTAACACTTGAGTTTATCCACAAAAAAAAGAACACTGATGCGCTTGAAGGTTAACCATTATTCCTCGAGTTTGAACAGATAATGAATGCCTGTTGAAAACCTTCTGGTAATGAGTTTTAGGGGACGGAGAGATGATGAGGACCTTCACATAAACTTATATTTATCTGGTTTCTTTCTTACGGTTAACAAAAAAAAAAAAAAAAAAAGGAAATTTGCATGGGAAAAAATCCTCCCTAATGACAGATTTTATAGTTACAATAATCTGTGAATCATAACCTCGTGCACAACAAAACATGGGTGTTCCCACCTCAGTCATTTATCACATCTTTCAATTGCTGTGTCACACATTGCTGGGCTCAGAGATTGAGAAGTATGAAAACTGTGGAAGGTGTCCTTGTAGCAAACATCTCATTACCTGCAGTTCCACTGAGAACTGATGATGTAGAAAGTAGCACCTTCTACTTCCCTGTTATCTCTAGAGTCATGTTTACAGTTTCTACTGATAAATATCAATTTTGTTGTGTTTTAACACTGTTAAAACTGGAAAGGAAGTATGAAGGAGCTCTTTGCTCCTCATGCGTCATCAACAGAGCTTTTTCCAAAAACATTGCAGCTGGCTAACCCTTCTCACTTGACCTATTAGTGGGCACTAAGGGTAGATATGAAGACCTGACTGGACTTCCAATGTCTCTATTGTTATTGGTGATGTGCGAGGGGGATAATCCAGTTTGAGATTCCAAGCAGAGATCACCTGGGTAGAATTTAGGGTAATGTTTTTTTTGTGTTAAAAATAAAAATGTTGAGAAATTTAAAGAAATAAAAATCCACCCACTCTTTGATACATAACTGCAGTGCTTTTGTCATACAATAGTCTCTTCCTAAAAACAACAACATCTCTGATATTTTTTCATTGCACATCAGCATTTCAAATAGGGATCAAAAATGGATGTTGGTGAAGTAAGGAACAGTCTGTGGCTCATCTACTGACCTGAACCCAAATTGCTGTTGTTTTGAAGTTTGGAATAGGAGTAAATATGTAATGGGATGTTACATTTATGTCATTCTGCACTTCCTGCACCAGAAGTGCTGAAGCACCTCCCAAAATATACCTTATGCATACCTGACTGAGCAGGAGTGGAAGCAGAAGTCTTGTTGAAGTGATATATGAACTTTAAGAAAATGATGTTAGCTTGGGACTCTTCCCTGTGACTTTCTGTTGCTGAAGTCAATACAGCTTGAAGTGGTTCACTGTTCACAGCAGCATAGCATGCTGGTGATTTTTCATATTGGATGCAAGTGGAATTGTTAGTATACCTGCCTGACATTTGTACGAACCATATCCATTGACACTTCCCACTTGTGACAGTCACAGATAATCCCAGTTCAAGGGCCAGATCCTCAGCAGGTATAAATTGACTGTAGCTCTGCTGACATTCGGAAAGCTATTTTGCTAGACATCGTCTTGCAGCCTGACCCTTTCCAAGTTCAGACAAATGCTTTCAGCTGAGCAGCTGATCAGGAATGAACTAACTATTCCTACAGGAGCCTCATGGCAGCAGCGCTTAGTGCTGCAGTCATGGTGTGAGGCATAAGATGGCTGTGGGTTACTTGAATCCAGCTCAGAGAAAGCGTCCCTACCCCTTTGTCCTCGTATGGGAAATGCACATCAACTGAGAGTTTCCTTTTGGCAAATTCCTTTGGCAATTTTTAATGTGCTTCACTAAACTTAATCTGGTCTGTGATTAGAGGGCTTTGTCTTGCTATCATGGAGTTCCTGTGTGAACAGATGCTCTTTAAGAAAAATGCTGACATTTATTTTGCTGATTTTCTATCCTTTGGCTGAGTGGAAGTGAGGAGAAACCAGATAGTTGTTCTTCTTTTTTTCTTTTTTTCTTTTTTTTTCTTTTTTTTTCTTAAGAGTGCTAAAGGTATTTAGCAAAGCAAAAAGGAAAGATGACATAGGAAAACTTAAATATATGAAAATAGAAGAATTTGTCATGACAGCATATAGATTCTTAATAGTTTGCAAGACATTTTCTTTACCTTTGCAGTTGGTTACATAGTAGAGATGAATTAATGTCTAGATCCCATTGTTCTTAACTGTTTTCAAAACATGCAGTATGTGTAACAGCAATCTGCTGCTACATGAGCAAGACATACATTTGTGTCTTTAGAAACAGTTGTCTTTTATACACATTTTCTCTTAGCTTATAAAACTGGGGTCTCACCACGCAAATGAAAGATAATATACATACTAAAGACTTAGTGTATTAAGTATTCACAAAACAGCAGAAGGTGCTAGCTTGTAGGCTTCCTGCATAGAAGTAATGGTGTAATTTGTTACAGGATATGAGGTGAAAATTTGGATTCCGTAAACCACCGTATTATTTGCAGTACAGGGTTTTTGGAGAGCTGCCTTGAAGGAAGGTATTCACCAAAGCTAGTTTATGGACACTGGTTCCCCTAGGCTAGCTGCCAGTGCCTAAAGTGAGCTCTTCTGAACCCATTTCCTCTGCTCCAGCATGAGACAAGGCTGCCAGCAGTACAACTGTCACTTGCAGTGTCTGACATTTGGCAGGTCTGAGGAATGATGTTCTAAAAACACAATATTTCTCTCTCAGAAGTACAGGGAATGCTGAAAATGCTTGTGGCTATGTGTATTTATCATAGCACATCCCATTTCCAGGTTTATTCCAGCAAGAAGGCCACCCTCTATGTGACGCCTAACATTGTATTTTTTTTTTTTTTCAATTTAATTGCTTTTTGCCAGGTGGTTATGGAAGAGAACACTTTCATTGGATTTTTTTTTTTTTTTTTGATAAACTGAGGGGCTGTCTCGGTGAATCCTGCCTGCTTTTCTGTATTTCTACTGTGTGTTTTTAGATGGTACATATTGCACGTTAAACAGAAAACAGCAGACTGGAGTACCATTGATGCTTGAAGTGCAGAGTCCATTACACATGGTGTCAGACATTTCTGACAAATGTTCCGACACTATCAAACCTTTTATCAATTTAAGAGTAACCCTGTCACGGTAATCTGTCAAACTGTTCATATAACTAAAAGAAAACAAGTCATCATAGGCTGTACAGTAACTGAGTAAATAAAAAAAAATGCTACTGGAAATTTTCTTTCTGTGTGTGGTTGAGATCCTTGGTATCTGGTTTAACATGTGTCCAGCAAAGTTGCATCAAATTCTCTTTTGCAGTAGACAGCTGCTAGGTTTTACTGTACCTTTTGGGACTTTATACAATGATGCTGTCAAAGGTTACGTTGAAAAAGAGTGAATAGGACTATTTAGCACGCAAGAATATGTTACTCTTTTACATACATATCTTTTTCCAGGATTTTCATACAAAGCGAGTAAAGAGACTTCCAAAAATGGACCATGGCCTCTCTTAACCTTTCTTGATGTTTATGTTTATTTTTATTTTTATTTTTAAAGAGGCTTCACACCCATCTGTGAGCATATTGATCATCAGAACTCGTTAATCTAAAAATTTGATTTTAAACATTCCATGAAAATAATTTTAGATTTATCACTGGCATTTATTACTCTGAGGTGCAGTTACTGCTGTTGTAATAGTACCATCCATTCTGGTCAAAATATGCTCGTCATCAAAAGGAAATATAACCAAACTTAACATGCAAAATTGTACATTATAGAGAGAAATATATCTCTGTACAAGCAAAATATTAATAATTCTTTGAAATATTCATAATCTGTCACTCATATTTTCATGCATGCTATTGTATTTGATCCAGAAGAGTTCCAAAAATCTCTTAAAAACATACACAGATGGCTTAGTCCCTCGTTGGTGTACTGGACACATCACATTCTTACTAAGTATGTCCCAGTGGAGGTAGACTGAAAGAAAACTCACACACAAATTAAACATTTAAGCTTTATTACTTAGAAAAATTTTTCTTTTCAAAAACTTGCAGTTTCCCTCTAAGGATTTTGGTCTTTCTGTCTGTCTTTTCTCACATGTGTGCACTGAAGAAGACAGTCCCCAGACTCTTTAAATAGATAAAATAATTTTTGGAAAACAGACAGGGAATTTGGGAAAAGAGATTAAAAGTACCTTTTTGTGTGTCATGTGTCCTGTTTCCCCCCACCCTGACTAACACAAAATTCTGAAAAGTTGGCTTAAAAAACAACATTTGACTAAAAGAAAACAATAATAAATGAGCAACAACAACAACCTTGTGCAGTGCACTATTAAGACATTGGAATGTATTGAAAAAATAATCCCTGTCAGTATTGAGTAAGTCATGAATTTTTCATGCCCAGTCCATAGTCTTAAAGAAAGCTATTTAAAACTTCTGAAGCCTGATAGTTTCAGCTTACTTATGTTTTTATCCTGATTGAATCCTCCCTGCTTGCACCAATAACATACCTTCAGGAATCTGCTGTTTCCATCTGCTTTATTGCTCTTGGTTGGGTTAGCTATCTCATCGTCCTTCACCAAGTCTGGACTTCTTTGTGATCCAGGGTAAAATAAAAGGACTTAATTAAATCACCAATGGGAAAAATAGCCATACCTAAAGAGCAGCAAGTCTGCATGCTGGTCAAGCTGTCTTTTGTGGACAATGAACCAGAATTTCAGAGATATATGATATTCTAGATATGGGAAATCTGTACCAAATCGTGATTGCCATGAGTGTTTCTTTCTCTGAATAGTTTCTAGATCCCTATCTTGTACAGATTACCCAAGATGTGTTTTTGTTCTTGGTTTGTTGTTGTATTTATTTATTTATTTCTGTATTTATGGCTGAAGGTGTCATGATTTGTCTCCTTGACAAGTCATCGAGTGTGAGACTTTAGCCTTTCATCCCATGCAGAACGTCCTTGGTGTTGTCCCTGTGGAACCTCTGAATAAATATTCCTACCGCTGCTGTTTGGATTCTGCTAAAGGGCTAGCCCCAAGGATAATGTAACTGTGGTTATTAATTGAAAATACACACATTATTTAAATGCTGGACTATTTTTGAAATGAACTCTGTGCATTCCTTTTGCCCCCACAGAAAACTGCTGAGTGTGTTGAGGTTTCAATGGGGTTCAAGGTGCCTTTCAGGACAGGGTCTCCTGTTAATAGCTGCAACAAGTACAACATTTTCAGTTAGAGTGAGCTTTATGGCAAACTCATGATAGCCAGTTCTGCCATGCGTTAAGGCAGGAAGAGTTTGAAACTCCTGGCTATTCTTTTCTTATTTTCCTTTTGTGAAAATAAGTTTGTTTTATATGAGAACTGATGACAAGAAGGTGTGGGGAGAGAGCTTCCTCCCTTTCTTTTTTTCTGCATTAGTATGTTAATTAGAAATTATTTCTGTGAATTATATAAATTTTAACCTAAATAAAATCTCCATAACAAGTTCAAAACCAAAAAGATCAAAAAAAAAGCCTAAAATAAGCCCCATGTTCTGCAAGGAATTTTTACCCAGTGTAAATTGGTGCTCTTATCCTGGCCCTGGTGAAGACAAAGCACATACTGTCTGTGATGTGTAGCAGTACAGTGATTTTTTTAATTAAAAATGAATAATAATAATAAAAATACATAATCCACATCTCTCCTATAATTAGAATCACTTGACACTCTGCAATACTTCAGAGACTGAAAGGGTATGAGGGTGAGAGCGCTCACTCAGTGGGATTAGCTTGTATAGGAACCATGGGGCATCATATAGGTTAGTTCCTGCTTATACCATAGTGGATATTTTGGGTCAGTATATCCTGGTAACACGAGAACTGTGAATGGTTTTGAGAGAGCTGTGAGTCTGTTGAAGAGATCAATGTTCATGGGAAGCAAAGAAATGCCCATATTTCAAGAGGAGGAAAAAACAAACAGGCAATCAGCAACAACAAGAAATCATAAATAGATTTGCTTTGTTTTTCCAAGTGAAATCAGGACAGGAAGGCCTTGGGAAAGGTGTACCACTGGACCAAATAGGGCAAAGGTGCCCCGTTGGTCTAAATACGGTGACTCAAAGCAATGAGGGAACTACATGGGTTTGTTCCTCTCACTTTAATGTGTCTGTTCAGATCAGGCTGAAACACACTGATGGGCCTGCTTGGGGGTATCTGTATTATTCACAAGTTCTTTCACTTTGTATCAGGGACTTCCTGAAAGAAGATTAAGATGGCTAAGAAAGAGAAGAAAAAATGAATTCCGGGTTAATTTTAGGTCAGCAACCTAATGGTGAACATTAAGGATGCCTAAAGTAGGCACAGAAGAAGAGAAGAAACGTGACTCCGTGGATGTGATTTGTTATTTGTAGCACTGAAAACATCTTCATAGTAATGGTCCTTGCTAATGCTGCTAGAAACACTTAGGGGTTGCTCCCTGTCTCCAAAAGGGTATGCTTCGGTGAACTTGAATTACACCGGAGTTGTTTTGCAGTTTTGTACTCAGTTATGCAGACAGTACCTCTTTGCGGGGTGTAAATATGGGCGTGGATGTGCACAGGTGTTTTTCTACTTCACCTGTTATTGAAAAAAAATGTTTGTATATTCATTCCCCATTACAATAATCTCCAAATGTCTTCTATTTAGAAACAAACATTAAAGTTGCCCCAGTAAGCAGCGAGCCGATCCTTTTCTTACCTATCCTCTTTCATCAGGGAAAACAAAACCCTAGGTCAGCAAATGCCCACAGCAGCACAGAGAGCTCCATCTGGGATGTGAACGTTCGCATTGTCAGGAAGAAAGGCAGAAAAATAATCTGCGTAAAGTAATAAATGAGCACCTGCACTCTTCCCTGTTTTGAATGTGCCCGTCTTTTCACTGGAGTGTGACAGAGTGTCAGTGAGAGTTTCTCATCTCCTTTCAAGCTGGATGAACCTGATTTAATGGAAGATAGGGGAGGAGGCAGCATTCTCAGACACTGCTGCTGAAAACATTTCTTCTGATGAATTTTAATTAAAGTCCTTGGGAAAAAAACACACGCGCACACAAAAACAGAGGGTTCATAACAGGAATATTGAGTCTTCTGTGTAGCTGTGTGAAGGGCATGGCTGTAACAGCCACTTGTTTTGCTTACTGTGCAGGAGGGGTATTGAGATAGAAAGAGGGCAAACACACTTAATGAGCTGCTTCTGACCTGTTCTGAGATTGTGTGTTCCCAGTCTTTCCTTGTCCTCCTCCTTTCAACATTTCTCCAGCATATTTTGTATGCAGCCAGTCAACCATGGCATCACCACTGGGTCCATCCATGGGGCTTTCTTCGCCTCATTGCTGTAAGCGTTTAAGAACCTGAAAACACTCAGAACTTGTAAAGTATCCAAAGGACAGATAGGCTCTGTCTGTCAGACAAGTGTCTGGTTTTGTAATGTGGGTGTTGCTCTGTTGAAGAGCCATCATGATTGTGAGACTATAGAGTCTGAATTTTCCAGTCCCTCCCAAGGCAGTTTGTAAAACTTAGATGCTCAGTTTCTGCTTTCCAGTGAGGAGGTTCCTTCGATGCACTAATGATTTGGCAGAGGTTGTGGGTGTTTGAACTGTCTGGGACAGTTCGATGCGTATGGAGCCAACGAGATGGAAGAACCTTGACCTCCTCCTCCTGTTTTTTTTTTTTTTTTTTTTTTTCCCTTTACCTCTCTCTTTGCATCATTTTCTTTCTCCAGAGTGATCCCCCTCTAAAAAGGGATATTTCTGTTTATTTACCACACTACTGTCCTTTGTGTGGTTTTGTCTTTTATGGGAATCGTGGAAGGAAAGTTTTGGTTGTATTTGGCTCTTCTGTTTTGAAGCTCACCCTGCCCTCTTTTAGATTTGTTTGCATTTGTGGTGTTAGTTGTCCTGAATTCTTCAGTGTCTACTTCAGTGGGTCTTTCCAAGCTGTTGTCTTTAGAGAATTGATAACAGCAGTGGGAGCTGTTGTCTTTAGAGAATTGATAACAGCAGAAATGATGGCTGTACGAATGCATGGAGTGTGGAGAAGGAAGCTCTCCAAGTGGGACGTTGTTTATCCTCCTTAGGAGTCACTGACTTTTAGAGGATGATGGAGACACCGTTCATGTTCTGACATATGTGCAGCAGAAATGTTTTTGTAGCCTTTCTCTAGAAGGTACGCTGCAGATGAGGTTCCTATCTGTTTGAGAAATATGTTGTCCTAAAGCTGTGCTGTAAGGAAACAATACCAGCAACGCTTAATAACCCCCCTGTTCCCTCCCTAAACAGGAATAACCTGGGCACTGCTTCCAGCTAATGGCAGGAATCTTAGGACGTGGCTGTAATTTCTATACAAGCGGAAGTGGCAGGCCAGCTTTGATGGCAAAGCTATTGAATATTATCAGCACTAAAACAAAAATGTCATTGTGTTCAGCTGCTAGCCTTTCCCATACCATTCCAAACAAGCATCGACAAGAGCTCTGTGCTATGTAGCATGCAATGTTCTTCATTCCAAGTATTTGGTAACTTCCCAGAATTATTTGTGTGACAAGCACTGCCGCTAGATTTATATTAAAAGCTAAGAAGTCTTTGATTTTTTTCAAAAGATGTTCACTAGAGAGGGAATTTCTTAGAATTTTTGCAACTGCGTCAGAGGTTTTCTGTCTGCCTCGTTATAAAACGGAGACCGGAAAGATGGAATGTTTTCAGCTTAATTTTTAAAAGATGTTGATCTCACTGAAAAGGTTTTCTCTTTGGCCGTGTATTTTCTGTGTCCCCGTCACGAGCTGCAGGGAAAGCGGAGACCTCTGGATTCTGCTTCTGGTTCTCCTGGATTATGTGAAAAACATCTGGTGGCAACCTCAAATAAAATAAAGAAGGTAACAGCCATGTGACAATTTAGGTAATTTAGGTTCTATCCAGAAAAAAAGCTTTCTACCAAGAGATACCCAGTGTCACATGAGCTTTGTGGAAGCACAGCAGTCTGTTCAAAGAGCAGTTATTGCAAGATCAGAGCCATGTTATTGTTTCAGTGTCATACAGGTAATAAGTGCAGCATTTATGGCTATTACTGCCTGGTGATCACACACAAAAAAAAAAAAAGGAAAAAAAAGAAAAAGGTGTGTGGGGGAACAGACATGCTTTCCTTACTTCATCTTTTCAGTTCAGCATTTCCATGTACTCCTGGGATTATAATCCAATTATGAAACTTCAATTATTTTCTGTAATTCACTGATTCAAAATGAACATTAACTTTTTGGCTTCTTTATAGTAGGCACCTAGTAATTAAAAGGGATAAAATAATTCATGGATTCATACAATTTAGGATCCAGAAGAGACCAAGGGATGATCTAGCATTATTTTCTGCTTGATTCAGGTCCTTAAATATCCCTCATTTGCTCTCAGACCTAATATAGTAATTTATTTATACTAAGAATATCTTCCAGAAAAGCACCCCTCTGCATCTGAAGATAGGAAAACAATAGCAAAACTACCTCTAAGGCTAACAGTTTGTTGCTTTGCCTAACCATGCTCCCCGTTGAGAATTTCTGACCAATTTCCAAATCAACTTTCTGGGGTAGATATTCACCTGTTGGTTCCTGGAGTAATCATATCAAAGACCTTTTAGATTCTCTCCCTCTCCTCACATTTTCTTCCCAGATGTACTTATGCACTATAATCGAGTCACTTTTCAGACTTCTTTCTTTAATAATCAAAATAGATGGAACTGTTTAAGTCTGTGATTACGAGATAGTTTTCCCCAGCCTTTGGATAATTTCATCAAGGACTACTGATGACATCGCGGGGTCATTTAAATGTTTTTAAAAGTAATTATTTGAGGTTAGAAATCACTTCCAAGTTTATAGAGATTAGTATTATGTGTAGTTTATGTAGTTGTATCTGTTTGTATATCTTTAAGTGGAGGAAATGCAATATCTGTGTTCCTGAGCAGGACAAGTGATATTCACAGGCTGGCATAGTGTTGGAGCAGGACTGTAATGAGGAGTATGTGGAGATTGTGGCACCCTGGTACCAAAGCTGTGTCAGAACCAGAAGCTTTTCTCTCCACCTCTGAGGTTTTGATTACCTTTGGCCATAAATCAGATGTCTGTCCATCCTCAGCTTTGCGTAACAAAAAGCCATCCAGTGAGAAAACTGTAGCACCCTTGGAGTTTCATTTTAAAAAGCTAGAAATTTGGATCCAAGCCATACCTATTTTAATTTTTTTTAGAATTTAATTTCTCTACAAATCTTTAATGTTCCTTGTCCCCTCCCCTTTACTTAAATCAACACCAAATTTAGAATTGTCAGTTAAATAGAGTACAGTTATGATGTATATTATGATATAATTACCCCATGATAACTTAGCACAAATATTTTAGTATACAGTTTATTAAGTGCTGTATGAACTGCATGACAAATGAATTCCTATCACATATATAATCATACAGCCAGTTCAAGGAGCTTGAAGGATTCATATGGGGCAATCTTCTGACTCCCTGGATAAAATGAACTCATAGCAATTGCTTCTAAATGGGAAGGAAAACTGGTGGCTGCAGTGGAACAAAATGGAGTATGACCAAGTAGTCATTAAGGGGGATTTCAATAAAAGAAGGGCAATATACTCCTGGCATGATTTTGCTCATTACCTACAGTAAGAATAGGACTAACGTGTCTGCAGGTCTTACAGATGTGGGAGACAGACTGTAACGATGCAGCTGTTAAATACTGTCAGCACTTTTAGGGGTTGTACTTGCTTCATCTCTATTTTCTGTGGGTGGTAAGAAAAAGCTGGCATTGTGGAAACATGGATTTGCTGCTGTTAGCTCCTGTTAGGTTCCTGCATTTGTTTGGTTGTTCTTAGCGCACTTTAATGTAAAGAACCAAGGATTTCTCTTTGCTGGGAGAGCAGATCGTTTGTCACTGATGTGCAGTTCCCTTGGTGTGCTGGGGATGTGGGGCTGCCAGGCAAGTGGCACGAGCTCAGTCCCCACTGGTGCTGGAGCAGAGTGGCTGCAGCCAAACCAGCCAGCATGCAAGGCATGAGGATGAGGCAGGTCAGAGTGGCAAGATGGGGGACTAAAGTACATTGCAAATCTGTGGGTGTAGGGGTTTGCCATTTTGGTCAGTATGGAGCCAACAACATGGAACAGCCTTGAACTCCTCATCCTGTGTTGTTTATTTTTATTTTTTTCCTCCTTTACCTCTTTCTTCATCCCCATTTTCTTTCCCAAGTGTGATTCCCCTCTAAAGGGGGATCTATCATTCGTTTACTAACCTCTGGTTAACGGGGCAAGTGTGCTGAGGAGAACACTCCTATTAAATCTCCCGTCCTAGGATCGCTCCGGCTAACGCACCCATGGCATTTTAATCTCTCTGCAAAGACTCCTGAAAGGGATTTTAAGGACCTCGCCACTCGTTAGTAGCTGTCACCAGCGCGCGAGGCAGGCTCTCAGCAGAGAATTTAGCAGCCCTCCATTGCACCTGGAGTCGAAATGTCGCCAAGCAAATACATCTCTATTGCATCGGCGTGCCAAGTCACGGCGGCACCGCACAGGACTTAGGATGCTGAGCCTGCGAGCGGGGTCCCAGGGCCGTCAGCAGATTCCTGGGGCTGGGCACTTGTAGTTTGGCCGGGGCTGCTGCTGCAGCAGGCCATCCCGTGGGGCTGTCGAGGCGAGCTCAGGGTGAGGCCCTGTGCCATCAGTGAAGTGCCCATCACCTCCTAATGAGGTGGCCCTCCTGTCCGGCTATCAGGAGGTCTGCAGCTGCTCTGCGTAATGGTGTTTAGTAACAGCATGAGCAGCAAGGCGTGCTCTCCTGTTACACGGAGATCCACTAATGCTGGCATCGAGAGTCGCGGGTAATTCAATCACACCCACAAAAATGATATTAGCAACATTAAAGAGTTGTGTAGACTAGCAAAAGACAGGAAATTATAGAGTTCAGGCTTGAAACTTTATCCTGAACTCACCCGTGCTGGGCCGAGGTGTTTGGAAATTTCCATAGAGCACATGAGTTTGTGGAGCCTGCAGCGGAGGGGATCGTCCTGCTTGTCTGCAGAGGATTTCCTTGGCTAGCACCAGCCAGCATAAGCGAGAATTATGTAAAGAAATCCTGGCACAATTTAGAGAGCATAGCTGGACAATGTGAGCTTTAAATGCGAATTTCTTGGCTTGGGCGGTTTAACACCCTCCCGCCTCCCCCCCCAGTATTGCTGAAGTGCTGCATCAGGCTTTAGCTGTGTTAACTTTTTCCAGACCAAGTTGAAGTTTGGTAGCTAAGACCCCCTCTTGATTTCCGAACTAGTGTTTAAGGATTGCTTTTAGCTGTTGTTTTCACCTCCGCAAGGGTGGTGGTTGTTCAGTCACTGAAAAGGTTTGTTGTTGGTTTTTAATTTACCTTGTGATTTTAAGACACTGCTCGTATTTGTCTGAAGTCAAGTCACCGGAATGAAGCTGAATTCTCAACAACAGACAAACAAAAAACCCATCACCATCTTTGGGCCTTGTTCATCTTTTTCCTCTTCTCTAGTTCTGCCGATAATTGTAACACAATTTGGTAAGACTAGTTTCATCACCTAAAAAATCTTTGGTTGGAAATGGATGAGGATCAGGTGCCTGTTGTATTCCTCACTGATTCTGGTCTTCCCTTCTGTACCAGCAGGGACAAGGGGAAGTTCTTACAAGGACCGCATGGGTCAAGGAGGAGGCAGGGAGTCAACTGGCAATTTAGCCACAAGGCGTAAACTTCTGCATTTCACCCACTGGCATAACAGTCAATCAAAGAGCCAAAAGGAGCATTGTCTGTCACTCCAAAGATGGGACTTACTGCAGTCAAAAGTGGGATTGCAGATCTCCCAGAGATGGCAAAGCCAGGAGGTTCACTGCTTGTAAAGCAGCTGAACCAGCAAAAGGTGCAGCACCCAGATCTTTTCTCACATTTTCAGGCACGTTTTGAAGACTCTGCTGAAATGCTTTCTTTCCTTGTAAAGAAAACCCAAGTAAAACCAATGTGAGCTGCAGACACACTGCTCACTGCAGGGTTGATGTACCTTGGTTTGCAGTTCATTGCTCTGTGGTTCTGGGGGAGAAAAAACTACATGATGGTTATTTGGGGGAAATTAAAAAAAAAAAAAAAAAGCAGTGAAAGTAAAGAGTGATGGAAGCTGACAAGTTATTTTACACTCCTAGTAGCTCATTTGAAGGTTATGCATGGCATTTTCTGGAGCTGATGTGCTCTTAATATGGCTAAGCTCAGGGGTTGTTCTGATTTTCCCACTGTGCACTTTCTGTGCTAAGGAGCTGGGGAGGAGCGCCACCGTGTCTGTCTCTGTGGTGAACAGGATGGTCATTAATGACCGTACACAGAACAGTAGGATGGCTGTATCCTAGGGGAAATCAATTTTCTGCAGAGAGCCAGGCTTGTAAAGAGTAGAAAATTTCCACTGAAGGGGAGGGGAGGAAAGGGAGACAAAACTGACAGAGCAGGGATTAACACATACAAAGGCTTCAAAAGTGACGAAAGACTTTCTGTACAAGGTGGATTTTTTTTTTCCCACTGTCAAAGTTGATCAAGTCTGAAACATGCTGATCTTGAAGGTGGGAGAGAGAATGGCCATCTGGAGAAGCTCTGGGACAGGAGACATAGGAGAGGTTGTGGAGAAGGCTGCCTGGGGTTTAGACAAATGGTGATTTGTTTCTAAAGCACTCTACTTTTAAATGGAGCACAAATATGCAGAATTTATGAAGATATGAATGCTATTGTCCAATTCACTTCCTGAAGGAGCATTTATATTGCAGACACTTCTGGGTTTCAGAGTCGAGCAGCAAAACCTGAGCCTAGGTTAAAGCTCACTGAGATTGCTCCATGCACGCCTGCAAGACTGCTGTGTCTGTGGTGCGGACAGGTCCTTGTGTTACCACATCCATGTGTGCTTGAGAATTCAGACTGGGGTCATTTTCTTTTGATTTTCTTCACTTTTTCAGGTTTGTGTTCTCGAAATCACAGATCCTGGCTGTGGTACTGAGTGTCTGTGGCTCACTGGCTTTGGAAGTCCTTTGCCATACCCTAATGGTTTGCTTTACTCTCTTCTGTTGATTTTTTGCTAGTTACACCTTGCTTACTTTAAACCAAGCTCACAAAAGCTTGTTTTCCTATGGATCCTCTTGTTTTATATTAGATTTTGGAAAAAAGATATCTATATCACAGGGGAGATACAGGGACTAAACTGTAACTGGTGTTAAATATCATTTGAAGAACAGCTCTGGTAAGAGTAAATTTACTTAGACTTCTTTGTATGTTTATGTGTATGTATCTTAAAAATGTAAGCAGACAAAAATCTGTAAATCTCAGACAAGACGGTGATTCTTTTCTGACTATGCTCAATATTAAAGGCTAAGCCAGAGATAAGATAACATTCCCATAAACATGGAAGCTTGAACAAAGGAGCAGTTGTCCCGAGAATGTGGGAGTCAAAAAGAAACCTAAGTCTGAACTTCAGAAATTGTCTTAAAAAATGGAATATTACATGTAGAGTAATGTTTAATGGCTCTCAGAAATTGCAGAAGAGGGGAAACCCATAGGTCTTTCTCTTGATCTCAGTGGTCTCTGGAGCAAGCCCAAAGAAAGCGGAGGGCAGAGGCATCTGGTAAATGAATAGCTGGAGTAGACCTTTTATTTTGCTTTGGCTTCTTGTTCAAGATGTTGGTCTTCTGAGAACTTCCTTTGCAAACAGCAGAAAGGGAGAGGGTGGGAAAATTCCCATGGCATGAAGCCTCCCCTCAGTCTCCTCTGGGCTGAACAAACCAAGGGGCTTCAGCCACTCCTCGTACGCCTTCTCCTCTAGGCCCTTCACCATCTTTGTAGCCCTCCTCTGAACACTCTCTAACAGTTTTATGACCTTTTTATACTGTGATGCCCAAAGCTGCACACAGCAGTTGGGGTGAAGCTGCACCAGCACAAAGCAGAGCAGGACGATCCCTTCCCTCGACTGGCTAGCCCTAAAATGGAGCCTTGGGGAACCCCACTAGTGACTGGCCACCAGCCTGATGTAAGCCCATTTAATATAATCCTTTGAGATTGACTGGACGTCCCTCTTACATTGTTTTTGTGTTTTCATTGCTCTGATGGCCTATACTAAAAGCAATCTACTTGCCAATACAGGTGATCATTGTAAATTTTGTGGTATTCATTTTTAAACCCAGAACATTTGGGAGATTATATTTTGGCTGCTGAAATTTTATTTATCCATACGGGATATACTTGCCATTTATCTGTGTGATAGCAGTAGTAAAGTGAGTGGTGTCAGCATCGGGGTTTTCATAAATCTTTAAATCCAGCAGCTCTTTTTATAAAGCTGGGAATAGAATGCAGGGTGGATTTGTTCTTATTTTATTTTATTTTATTTTTTATTTTGCAAGGTTGTTTTCTGGGATCCAAAACATGCAACTGCCAAGCAGTGTTTTTTCCCTAGCTGAGGATGTTCACTAATATTTGATGAAGATGTTGCCCTTGGTGTTGCCAGCCCTCAGAAGTTTATTGCAAGGTTCACAATATTTGTTTCTTAAACCCTTAGATCCTGAGGCGTGTGATAAGATGGGAATCTCAGCTTTCTATTTAAAAAAAATATAGGTTTCTTTCCATTGTGGCTGTAAAGAGAGGCTTGAAAATGCATCTGAGTCTATCACAAAGGCTCACAATATATAAACAAAATAAAAGAATATTTCAAATTTATTTCTTATTTATTTTATAATACCAAAAGTTAATTTCTTAACTTCTTGGTGTATTAGTGAGCAACAGGAATTGTCATAACTGTACTCCTTAGCCAGTTACAAGAAGAATTGTGGGTTTATCTCAGTGAATCATAGTTCTCATTCTCCCAAAGTATGCTCAATAATCAGATGAGGCCTTGGTTCTTGATATGTATCTTTATATGGGTTGAGGATCACATCTTTTTTAATTAGTTTAACTGAAGGCATCTAAAGGCTCCCAAACTCTACTGAAGCTAATTTGCTTCCAAATCCAGTGCTACTGGTCAAATTTCAGAATGTACTCACTGTATTTTTCAGTGAGTCTTTCTGTTCCTGGGGTAAAATTTCCCAGCAGATTCATGAAATATTTAAATTTTTCCTCCTTCCTCCAGATTTGCCCATGTATATTTCAGAAAAATGGGTTACAGAGCTCATGTTTTTTAGAGATCTCCATCCAGGCAGGAACTACCAAGTGCCTTTTTGAAGACTGAAGATACTGAGTATATAATGAGCGACTTTATTGAGTGAATCCCATGGCTTATCTAACATCTTTCTGGGCCATATTGGCTGTTGTGGGTATGAACTGAACCACAGTAGAACACAGCAATTGCCACCATTGGCTTTTCTCCTGTAGGAGACTTGTGGCAAAGGCGTCCAAGAAGAGAAGTTGGCACACAGCCTGTGTGAGTGAGTTGACTGTAAGATTTTATTCATCTTAGGCTTGTTGGTTCTCCAACGACTGATGAGTAGAGAGCTACAGATGTGCTAATTATTCCCTATTCCCTGCCCCTTGATGTTATCTTGATGTGTAATTTCAACATTCAAAGACAGACAATAATGAGGCAGCTGCTCTGTTGGTGCACATTGGGGTAGCCCACTGGAAGATGGCACCGCATGACTAGAAACCAAGAGATATCCAAAGTGCAGTTTTTAATAAGCCTTCCCTTCACAGATATTTACCAGGCTGCTATAGTGAGGCTAATACATTGAATTATGTCCATCTTTCTTTGAACAATAAAGGATGAAGATGTGTTTATATAATAGACAAGGGCTCTAATCTAAATACGTTTTAAAACCTTAAATGCATTTTTGTAACAGGTGACTTAATTTAATTCTGTGTTTACTTGCGGCTTTTTTAAACCATTTTGAAAATATGAAAAATAACATGATTCATAAATTATATATCTTTATGTTGTGCTGGGCAGTTTCATCTAGTGTAAATTTTATTTTTGACAAAGCGATGACTCAAGAGAAAGTTTTTGGAGAATACTTGCTTTGGGACCCTGGCCTGGCAATTATGGTGAGTTACCAGCAAGAACACATTTGTGCTCTTATAATTAATTACCATAGCTGTTTTAGGCCTTGCACCGAAGAAAGCAAAGCACTAACTGGCAATGTGCACTTACTGTTATGTGTAAGGTTGTTTTCCGTATCAGGGCTGTAGGGAGGACTTCCCACACCCTTCCAAAACAAGAGCAACAACAACACACACAAAAAAATTAATTTCAGCCTATAAACATGATTTAACCATAATAAATTTTCTCTTTAAGTTAAGCTGGGCTCCTTACACTTGGTAAAGTTAAATAAAATTCAAAGAAATTCAAAACCAGAGGTATTCTGGCCCAGACCTGGGTGAACAGTGTATGCTTCTGTCCAAGTGATTTTAAAATTCCAAAATCATGGTCTTATTGCTTCTCCCTGAAAATTTCGGGCAGAGAAAAAGGTGTTCCTGTGCATCACTTGTGTCAAAGTTTGGCCTCTGGAAAATAAACATAACCGTGACGTTCCAGCTTTGAAAATAAAGTGATTTAAATCAGTAATATTTAAGAAAAAGAAGCAATTTGTGATTAGTTCCTCAAATACACATTTTTCAACGTAAAAATCCGAAGGAATGATGTTTTTCAGAACAAAGTTGTTTCCAAAGACATCCCAAGTACCTGATATTTTAAAATTTGTAAATAATGAAATGGGAGCTCTGTGAACTCAAGAAGTCTCACTCACATATTTGATTCAAATGGCCTTTGTGTGAACTCTACAAAATGCTTTAAATTATCAGTTTGAGTTCATGGTCCCTGGTGGTAGCTGGAGTTCTTGCTTTTCTCTTTAATTCCTTTTCTTTTCTTGGCTATTGTTAGAGAGGTAACATCTGATTGAGGTATCTATATATGTATTTACAATACGTTGCAGTCATATAATTCTTTTAAGAGCAAATTGTTTTAGTGAAATGTCAGAAAATCTGCACAAACTGAATGCTCAGAGTTCCCTTGAATAATGGGGCTATTGTTAAATGATTGAATACTTTAGAGATTAATATCATGGTATGCTGGCATGCTGGTTCATACCAACTGTAATTTCACAATGAATCCTCCATAAGTAAGCAACACTGTGAATGAGAAATCGGATACAAGACATCCCAGCATGCAAGAACATACAAAGTAAATAAAGTCTACACAAGAATTACATGTTAGAGAGTTGTATTTTTACAATATCTGACATAATTCATAATTAAATCATTGGATAAAGGAGAATCTTCTAGTTTGAAGATATATATATATATTTTTTTTTTCAAATGCCAATGAGTGATGTCTTAAGAGTAGAAAAGATAGCTTTTCATTTTTCTTTTCCTTCCAGTTCTTTGAAAATTAGAGTTTGCTTGGCATTATCATTTGTGACAGGCTACAGGTTTATCTTGTCTGTGACGGGTTTCAGATCCCTAAGCTGTCTTCCAAATAATGCATCCTATCATTATACAGAAAATTTAGTAGCACTGCTGAGTGTCTGCAAACAACAGTTGCATTTTATTTTTTTTAAGACATCTGAATTCTTGCAAATATGGAATAATTAGTAGTTGAAGATTTAATGACAGCCCAGAAGAAGGGCTGAAGTGTTCTGCATGAAATCACAGTTATTAATTTGTGCATGAATTTTGTTTTCCATACTTAATTTAGCAACTGTAAAATATTTTGCTAATTAATTATTAACACTGGTTATTTGTCATGGCAGAACTGTGAGGGAAAAACATAGCTTTTTATCAAAGCAAAAATATAAATGTCAGAACTTTAATTTAAATACAATATGCAATAATGTAATCATTTTTAAATAGTCTTAAGTAGCTTCAACATTCAAACGTACAGATGTAATATGAATATAATAGATAGCCCTAACTCAGAATAAATACTATTTAGAATTAAAACTGCATGTAAGAGCCAAGTGTCTTGCATGAAATAAACTGTGAAAAAAAAAAAACAAACAAAATGAAACACAACAAAATGCTGTAAAATGTCAGGCTTTTATGGGGAGTGCCACTTCAGTAAGTGGCATTTTATTCTGTACTGGGTATCAAGAGTGTGACAAATCTGTAGCCTTATTATAAGCACTGTGAATAGGATTTGAGCTTGTACCTACTGAAGGCAATGAAAAAACTGCCTTTGATTTCTGCAAGTGTTGGATCAAGCCACTTAATTTCCATTTACATGCAGACAAAAATCTTTTTATACTTTGGCAAGGAAGGGAAAAAGGCTACAGGAAACATTACCTTTGAACTACCTAAGTGGTATACTTCTTACAGGTCTGAGAGTCCAAGTTCTTTATATTTCCAGAAATGTTGTAAATGTTTAAATTCCCTTTACTTTGGCTTCTGTTTAAGCTAGCTTAATTTCTCAAGTATTGAAAACAATTACAGTAAGTATCTAGAGTCTGCACACTTTTGTATGAGACATTATTTTAGAGGTGAATGTGCTTAAGAATATGCTTAATATTCTTAATTATGCTTAAGAATATGAAGGCAGATTAGTTTGATTAGGAAATATAACTCTCTGTTTCTTAGTAAATATCTGTATTGCCTTGTAAATATTTTTTCTAACTTGAATGCAAGACATCTATATCAGTTTAGTTATCTTTATAAAGCAAGATGTCTTCCTGGGCTTTAGTTTTAGGGACACTGGAAAGAAAAGCCAGCATTTTATCAGCAGAGGGATAGTTTTAGTTTTGGTATTTCCACACACATTTAAAGAGGCTTATTTGCAGTATTTCACACTCTAAGTTGTCAAAATTTTACAAGAAGCAACCTTCGCTATTACGAGCAAGTTTTCTGTGTTCTAGCACCAAAGGATCATAGCTGCTCCAGAGTGGTACAAGAGCCCCGTGATTGGAGCTAAAGAGTGCTTCAATCTTCTCCTTAAAAGCAGGATTTCTGAATATGATCTGTAAATGCAGGGTAAATGACTCAATCCGTACTCTGAAACAGCCTGTTAAGTTCTTTCCTCCTAACACAGAGCTGTTATGCAAGAGAATGGTATGGTCTTGGCTTTTATTTGTCTGAAGTAATAATAGTGTTCATAAGCATGGGCACATAGTTTTTTTTGTTTCTTTTTTTCTTCTGAAAAATACATTTTTGGTCGGCATAATGTGATAGTGAACAATAAATCCATTTATGAATCAAATCACTATATTCTTTCTTAGTAGTAAATATCTGTACCAGAAAATATTCCTGAATTTACATGCATTCTTTCAGTGGTTAATCAGCTTTCATCCTCCAGGAAATTCACTCCTCATAGATGCTATAACATTCATTATTTTCTGCCTAAAACTGGATGGCATCTTACTCTGTTAAGAACAAAAATATGTGGTCTAGGTTTCAAAAATTGCTGGGCAACTCTGAGCCTTCTAGAATTTGGTACAAAGGACTTGGGAGTCCTTCTGAAAGTCCGCTGCTATTTTAGACCTACAACCAAACAGTCTGAGACACCCCTTTTTTTCTGGTCTTTTTGAAACTCTTGGACAAGTTGTTACTCTAAATTGCTTTAGTGACTTGTATTCCAGTCATCAAAGGAATGATTTTTATAAACTTGACAGCCAGACTGAAAGAAGTGAAGACAAGAGTTAGACTTGTATTTTTGTGGACAGAAGTACAGTCTTTATTAATCCACTACACTGTAGGCTCTCTGCAACCACTGTCCCCTGTTTATTCCCCAAGCCATATGCTGGTCAGTGAAATAGAGGGTGCTCTGAATGCTATGAATTTAGTTGTTTCATATTTCTGTGAATAAAAAGAGAAGTTGTTTTTAACTTTTCCTTTACAAAAAATATAAAAGTAATGTACAGAAAAACCACAAACCTGCCAAGTCTTTGTTAATGGATAGAATTGTACGTGTTGTATTTAGGAGAAAAAAAATAGAAGTATTGAAAATGTCATGCAGTAGATAAAATGCCCCCCAAATGATCATGCAAATCAGAACTTTTTCTGAGTGAATTTCTCTTCTGTATGCATTTGGATGTCTTCGGTGCATGTGGGAGTGCGTTACAGGAATAACATCTCTCAGAGAAACACAGTAGCAATTCCTCCTGTATTTTAGGCTTTCATGTGGGCTTTTTCTTTTTTTACAGAAATCCATGATTTTCCTAATAGAGTCTGCTTTTAAACAAAATAAACCTAGTTACGCTATTTATATATTCATTCACAAGAATGAAAGAGTCTCAGAGTTGCTTATCTAAATCCAATTACTGCTGGTCAAATTCATCCCGGTACAAAAGTTCCGGAGATAAAAGCATATATTACCTAAATGCATAGAAATTCAGGCTGTTTTCAGCTGGGTGAATTGTGCTTTGAGTAACACATGGGGCTTTGGATGAACCCTAATGTCACGGATATAATTAGGAAGCTCCCAACTTGGAAATTACATGGCAGCTCCTTTGGCTTAACCAAGCAAGGTTAAGAGGTTACTTGTGTTGAAATCACAAGTTTCACGTTTATTTAAAACACAGGAGTAATAACCAGAATGGGGGAAAAGTAGTGATAAGTAGGTGCCTGTGTGCCTGCCACCCAGGTTGGATGGACATGAAGGGTGGCATAGCTGCGTAACCGAGTTGGGTGAGGGACATGGCTTGTCTGGTCCAACAGCCATTTCGTGTTACAGGACTAGCCAAGGCCAGCCTGAAAGCTGGCTTGAAGGACAGCGTAGAAATACTTCTGCCATCAGTTTGGAATCAGTGCAGACGATGGGAAAGGTTCCCGCATCTTGCAAGTGGTATCACTTACAGCTCAAGTGCTTCCTCCAGGAACTCTCTCCATTTTAACAGCAGTTATCAAATAACTTCCCAGGAACGAACGGTTGAGCTTTGTCTGCAGCCTAAGTGCTGATCGACCGCCTGCCTGCAAGGCTCTTCAAGTGATCTATTTGTACTGCAGCTCTGATGCATGTTCAGGGTTTATTCTGCATTGCTTGCATCTTCCCAGTACTCTGCTGAGTACTTGGGAAATGTGGGCTGCAACGGGATGGGGCTCTGGAGAGCTGCACAGGGAGACTTTTTTCTCTCTGCACCACAGCACAGTGTGTTTTCCCCTTATTGCCACCCACGGTGTAACAAGGTGCGTGTCATTTGTGGGTGAAGTGTTTTTAAGTGACATTTGTAATTTGAACAGCGGATATCAGGAACTTGAATGTTTTTGCCCTGAACTGGCATATACAAGAAGTGGTAAAAATCTTTATGTTCATAAGAAGCTATTCCTCCCCTCCAAGTTACAGTTCTTGTGGAATATAAGAGTGGTCGGGCTGGGTCAGACCAGGAATTTATTTCAGCAGTTTTAAGGGGAGGTGCCTGGTGTTCAAATGGGGACTGGATGTCATGATACTTCCCTGACAACCTCTTCCAGCTTTTAGGGTTAGGTGGCTTCCAGGGCCATAAACATGCCTTTGTGTAATTTGGTGACAGATCTAACAGCCTAGAACCCATCTAATAGCTTTCTGTAGAGATGCATTTTGTGGGGCACCAGCACTTTCTGTAGCCATGAATTCTGCAGTTTTTAAACTGTCCATCATGTAATTGTCTTGTCAGTCCTTATACACATGTATATTATGAGGGACAATGAAAACACCTAGTCATAGTCTCACTGCATGGGTCCTTCTTTAATGAGCTGAACTCCTAGTGTATATATTTGCCTCTGACATGGAAGGTCTTTCAAGTCCCTGACCACAAGTTTTAAATGAAAATTATTACATGCAGAAAACATTAAAAACATCATTCAATACAGGGAATTAAAAGGATTTTAAAAAACAGGATGAAAATAATTTTATTTGAGGTTACTGCACATTTAAATAATGGGGAAGAACGTAATGAAAAACAACACATCTGTCTGGGAATCTTCTGAATAAAAATTTTGGTTCAGATGTGCAGTAGACACATTTTTGAGGTGTAGCAGTCTCACAGATTCATAACTTCTCTTACCTTGGATACTGTGATGCAGTAGGTTATCCTTAATGATACAGTCATTACGGTTAAAGGTTGATAATAAGGCATTGAGATGAACTCAGTTCCACAATTATCTTTTACTGACCAGATTTTTTTTTTTGATTCAAGATCTTTGAAAATACCTTCATGCACCATAATTCAGGAGGAAATTAGGTAGTGCTCATGTTCCGCCATGACATGCAAACCATACCTAGTATTTTTTACATTAATGATATCGTTTGTGCAGGCCGTTGGATTTTATAGTCATTTCCATTTAAATATAAGAAAAGGAGCTGTCGCTTGTGATGTGGTTTATTGTTATTTCTGTGGGCATTCTCATGGAAGAATACTTGTTTTTTTGCTTCCGTGTGAATGAAAGCACAGTTAAGGCTCACGCAAATGAAGAGACATCAACTTTGGAGGGGCAACATGACTTGATACCACTTTATACATGTGCAAGAAACACGACTACGTTTGTAGGAACAAAATATGTTCCTGCCTTAATGCAAAACACAAGCTAACATTCTTCATCAGAACTGATGTTCTGATTACTGTAAAATCCTTCACTTGAAATATTTAGGAAAACTGTGTCCAAATTAATTCCAACGACTTCATTGTGGCAGAGCTCGAGGTTTATAGCGGCCGATGAAATCGGCTGCATGTGGTTAATTGCCTATAACGGTGTTTGTTATTGTGGCACCTCTCGCTGCTCAGATGCCTGGTTTTGCAAACACGTCGGTGTGCATCTAGCTGTACGTGCTGGAGGAAGCTTCTGGCCCGAACAGAATTGCTTCTCAGACTGAAATCTCCAGTGTAACGAAGTGTGTGCAGGATCACAGTACGCGGCAAATAACTCTGGGAAATCTGTAATAAAAGCAGTGGAACCACAAATGTCTGTCTTTGCTGGCAAGAAATGTTAACTTTGAGCTCTCACATGACTTGGATGAAACAACATATCAATTCATTAGGAGTAGCTGAACTGAAATGGAGGCTGGGTGTTAGTTTTTGTTGGCGGAAGTTTAGGTAGGGGTTGTGTTTTATTTGAGGTTGTTGTGGGTTAGCCGCTGATTTTTGTTGGATTCTTTCTCCATATATCTGTCAGAGGCCCTTTGCTGTACGAGATAGGCGTGTTTTTGCATGTTTTTCATGTATTTGATTTTAAATCTAAATAAATCAAATAAATGAAGATGCACTGCACGGGCCAAACTTCCTGCTGGGTAAGCTGCCCACTGAGCAACTGTAAATCACACTGGCAGAGAATTTGGCCGTGCCTGCTTGAGATATGTGCTCTAACGTCTTTGAGGCCAAAGTCAACTCCAGGTATTACCATGAAGAATTATAAAACTAAGTGGAACGTAAGTGAATATGAAGGCCCCAATTCTGAAAACACCTGAGCTTAGAAAAGCATGTGATCTCATGGTGAACATTAAACCTGATTTAGGTATCCACTCCTCTTGGATTAGAGCCAGCTGTGGCAAAACAGACCCCACAGCTACCTGCCCACGTCCCCATCATGGTGGGGGGTGTGTTGCATTGGGTCTGCTTGCAGAGCACAAGATCCTCTCTGTCTAGGGAGCCAGCTGGGCAGGTAAGGGGAAGAAGGCTTTTCTCCCATTCCTCCCACCCAAGAGAGACCAAGACATACCAGTGACTTGAGGAATAAAACTAATTTCCCCATTCTCTTAAGGTGTTATATTCATCCGTAAATGGCCCTCTTCTGTAATATTTCACCAGCTCTTACTGACACTGACCATTAAATTGGCATTTGTAGTTTAAACTTCTGCAAGGTAAAGACAAATAGCTGTTTTATGGTCTAATTGCTTAATGCAACAAATTGTAGCTGCCCAAACTCCCTCTTAATCATGCCAAGTCTATCAAGTTGTAGTGCAGTGCAGTGCTGTCTTATGGGAGGTGTCACATACTAAAATAAGAATTAGCACTCGTCTTGGAAAAGAGCTCTGAGATGCATAAAAACCTCAAAAGCTTTGGTCTATCTAAAACAAAAGCTAAATGTATATCTAAATCTATCTGTTTAGGGTGTGTGTGTGAATGTGTGAATGCAGAGCCGAGCACAGTTGTGTCTGTGTGTGTGTGCATGCAGGTAAATAAATGACCGTACCTCCTCCTCGTTGTTAATCCTGGATCTGGTCCATCTCTATTAAAATTAATCTTGTTTGACAGCTAAGAATGAAAAAATATTTTTAAGCAAGCCTAATTAACTTAACCAAAGAAGCGTCTTTAGTAGTGCTGATGACCTAAAATTTCCCCTGTATTTGGCATTTACACTGGCAGTACAGTGCAGCGACCAGAGGTACACAGGCTATGCAAAGGAGCACTGCTTTTCAGATGAACTCTAAAGGTGTTTGTTGAACTGCAGTGGAAGAAGGAACCTCTCCAGAAGTATCAGGGAAACATTCTTCAAGAGCACTAGATCTCTTTCTTGGATACGTGCAAAAATAATTATGTATGTTATTAAAATGCAATAACATGTATTTCTGTTCTTTGTTTTCTCTTTAGGTATGGGAAAATTGTATCCACAAAGGCAATTCTTGACAAAAACACAAATCAGTGCAAAGGTATGTGTAAAAGTCTGCCCTGTGAGTTCATTGTCTGTCTGAATGATTGACTGGCGGCTTGACTGCCAAGGCCTTGGCTCCAACTGTGCAATCAACATAATGTACGGTATATTGCAAACATATTTAATAATGCCAAAGCTTTGAGTCGTGTTTCCAGTAACATTGCTCATTAATTTTTTTCATTAACAAACAAAATGAAAATCACAAATCAGAACAAGTATCAAATTGCTTCTGCAGAAAAGTAAATTACCTTCTAACCACATAGTACCGTCTGATTTGAATGATATCATCAGTGATGCAAATTGATTTCCTATATAAAAACAAAATTTTTCCTAAGCAAAACCTGGTTTACTTTTTTTTTTCTGTGAAGTCTTGGCCTACACTATCAGAAGAAGAAAATATTCTTTATGACACAAATAGATCCAGTTGTTGCAATACAAAGGTATGATATGAGATATGGTGAAAGTGATTCCTCTTCCAGTTTTACATTCATAACTTTTTTAGTGAAATATTGCAGATTTCATATTTTTATGTGTGTCTATGTATGGCTAAATCTGCATAGATAAATGTTGGCTAATGTATAGAATTATGTTAGTTATTCATTTAACACTCTGAAGAGCAATTGAGTATGTGGTGGGAACCTCTGCTTTAAAATGTTTGCCACTTTATACTAGTGATATTCAGAATCCTTTTGGAGTAATAGAATCTACTGAAGTGGCTTCTTCTCATAAGAAGTGCATTCTGGACAGCATTTCTGTATGAGTTACTAAAAGCACTGCATACAGAAATATCTCACTGGTGGCAAGATAGGGTTTGAAGAGAAGCAGGAGAGAAAGATATGTGGGAAAACGTTGAGAAAGTACAAAATCCTTTCAGCTATACCAAAGATGTTATTGATGTTTGGAGAAGTGTGTGTCTTTATCTCTTGCATGCCAGCAGCAGCATTCATTAGATCCTCAAAAAAAAAAAAAAAGTAGGTTGTAAGATTGCAGTGCAAGTCTTGGAAAGCTCCATTAGCCTAATAGTTCATGAGCCATCATCAGAAGTGGCACTACCATGCATTTGCTTTGGTTGGATTTATTTTTTTTTATATATAGTAACATCGCTCTGACCATATATCTTTGAAAAACACACTGGGAACCAGATTTTTTGTTTGTTTTTCATTTAGCTTGTTTTACTGAGGTATACCCATGTGGAAGGATGGGTTTGGCCAAGTGCAGAAGGCCTGGGGTGGGGGCCCACAGAGGTGAGAGCGGCAGTTTCAGAGCCAGGAGGAGATGATGTATCTGCCACTGGGGGGCTTGAGTTTTGGAGGCAGGGTGCTGTGACCTGTAGAGAGAGGAGGATTTGCAAAGTGACAGAGCTACAAAAGGGCTGAGTGGATCAAAATGTCCCTAAGCTGGTTTGACAAGGAAGAAGAGTGCTACGATGAGCAGGAGTATGGTTAGATATGATAGGCTTTGGGATAGCGGTGGTTTGGGATGAGACCCTGGTGTAGGAAGAAATTGGGGTTTAGGATTAAGGGAGCTGCAGGGGCCTGATTTGCTGGTGTCAAGGGTTTAAAAAACAAAAAACAAAAAAAAAAAAAAAAAAAAAAAAGGAAAAAAGAAAAAAAAAGAAGTCCATGATCAGGTAGGTTGGAGTAAGGCTGGGTCACTCTTCATTGTCCCACACTCCAGCTAAGACAGAAATGTTGTATTTCCCTGTTCCCACCATAGAGCAAGACTGAGATGTTCTCTCATGGGTCAACTCCATCATTTTTTCAGCTTTTATCTTAAATTTGTCCATCTGAAATGGCAACACAAACCACACGTATGGAGTTGAATTTGAATTGGGCTGTAAATGCGTTGAATAAATAAATGAAGTCTGTGGAAAAGAGAAATGTATTTTTCTCTGCTGATCTTGGTTGTCTGAGACCACTCTGATGGATCACAATAGATGATTCAGCTAGGTGGCTAAAAGCTGGTGGAGTGAAACAGTGAATCTGGTGGAAGCAGACTTGTTGACCGGTAACCACTCCCAAACACATGTTGTCCTGTGATCTGGACTTCTTTCCATTCCTGTTGCCAGTGGAAATAAGAAAAGACATGGATGTACTTGCAAAATACAAAAATGTGAAGTGAAAACATTGTAAAGAGCATGAATGGTAACATTTTGAGGAAGACAGATGTCTTGGTTTGGTGTTTTTTATGTTGTAGTCTGTTTTGATGTTATTGTATTAGGGGCTATGTACCAGTGAGTTGGAATTTTGTAAAAGTTTGGTTTCATGCTGTGTTTTTACACTGTAGGGCAGAGAGATATATTTATTTGTATTTTCAAAGATGGATCTTTATGACATAAGTGGTGCCATTAAAAGATCATAAACATAATTGGATTTATTAACAGTATGCTTTGTGGCATAAAAAGAATAGATGTTTTGCTTCTTGGGTACGATTTCCTTCCTCTAGCAAGATTGCTGGGGAAAAAAAAAAAAGAAAAAGTCTGACAGGCATCAGAACTGGAAGGGCCCTGAAGAGGTCGTCTGGTCTGTTCCTCTGCCTCAGGCCAGGATCAGCACTACGTAAGCCACCGCTGATGGATGTTTGTCTCACCTGTGCTCAAAGGCTTCCAGCAGTGGAGATTCCACCAGCTCCTCAGGCAATCTGCAATAGTGCTTGCTGTCCTCGCTATAACAAAGTGTTTCCTAGTGTCTAAACTACATCTCCCTTTGTGCAGTTAAAGCCTGTCGCTTCTTTTCTTATCCCCGGTGAATATGCAGAGCGGTTCATCCTTTCCTCTTCACTGTAAACACATATATTTGAAGACTGCTATGCCTCTGTCCCAGCTTTTCTTCAGGCTGAACGTTGGTCCTTTCTCTCCTTCCTTAGAGGCAATCTGTTTCCAGTTTCTGATTATATTGCACTGCATCGGTCTCTCTAATTAGTTCACTCTAATCTGAAGTCCTTAGAGCCGGGCACAGAATGTCAGACAGCCTGAATCTGACCATTTTAAATAGTGTGGAGAAGTTATTTAATCTGTCTTCTCTGTGATTGCGTGGCTCTCCTGTTTATTTATACATGTAAATAGCTACTTATATTTAAAGTATAGATAGATTTTTGAGGGTGTTGTGTGAGAACAACAGTGTTGATTTATGCGAAGAGATTCTCAGCAGCCCCGTGGTTCTGTTATTCTCTTCTCCGGTGCTGCTGCCAGCCAGGCATTCCTTATTGTGTGCTCTGCTTTGTGCTGTTGATTATTCCCTCCTAAGGCTAGTACTTTTCATTTGTCTGTATTGAGTTTTATTGTATTTTTTTCCCGGCTACTCCTTAATTTGCTAAGATTATTCTCAAATCTTAAGTCTCCAGAGTGCTTGCAGCACTTACCTCTTTAGTATCCTCTTCACAGTTAATAAATGATTTCTCTAATCCACTGGACAAGATAATTTGGAAAAGACTGAGTAATAACAGACCTGAGAGAGACTATAGAGGAAACCGTCTTGGTATACCAGGTAGTTTAACAGTGAGCCGTTGAGAACTTTTAAAATTGGATGTGCCAATCAGTTTGGCACCTATGTCACAGGACTTCTAGACAGGTCGTATTTCTCCTGTCTGCTTCTGTTATGAGAGACAATCAAGGTTTAATTAAAATATATGGTACTTCCTTATCCATGAGACTAATTGCCTATGTTTAGATGGAGGTACAATATGATATTGTGTACTCTTGCTTATCATTACATGGGGTACTCATCGCATGATGCCTGTGAAGCTCTGTGAATAGATTTATGTACTATTGGTTCTAGTATTTTTCCAGAAGTTGAAACTATCTTGAGTGTCTCTAATTCACTTATGCCTGCATCCAGACCTTTAAAGCAAACAAAGAATCAACAGGCATTTTGTTGGCTCCTTTCCAGTCTTTTGGCTATCACTCATCTCTCTTAAAGTATGAGCTATCCTGTTAAATGAACACATCATTCTGTGATGTTTACACAGTGCAGTAGGGTGGATTACATTTAAGTAGATGATAGAAGCAATCACGTGATTAGAGATTTCAAAATTTATTTCAACCTCATTTGTGTTTTGTCCAAGGTATAGAGTAGATCTGAAAATGTAAACTAGTGAATATAATGATGCATTGATTTGAAGTACCGTATGTATCAATGTGCAGATCTGTTAAAATAGGTTGCTGGCTAGCAAAAAGTGTTAGGTTTCCCCTTCAACAAATGAAGAAAACACTCTGAAAAAATGGACTTTAAGTCATTCTCCAGTATTCCTCACATTTTTAAAATGATACCTGCGACATTCCTGGCGTGCTAAGGAATAGTGTCATCTGAGGATTTTTGCCTGGTATGAATTAAGGAGTCGGGTCTAAAGAAATCATATATGCTTCAAGGGAGTTCACTAGGGAAACCTTTTGACGTAACCTCTCATTTTAAGATTACTCTTTGTTGGTGGCATAAATGCTAAGTGAGGCATAGTAGAAAAAACAATCTCTGTGTAATAGAACAATATATAAAACAAAATAAGCACAGTCATGACAAAATGGCCAGAAATCACTGAACAAAGCAGGCAACAATCACATATGGAGAATAATGAAAAACAGACACATGATTCATTCAGATGTTCAAACACAAAAACCCTAATGAACAAGTTGGAGAGTTTTGGCTGCTTTTGCTTCTTCCCCTCTCCCTCTCTCCTTTGCGCGTTTCCCTTCTGGGTCTACTGCATTTGCTAATTTAAAAAGTAGGGGAAATTAAATAAAAGAAGCCATTCAAGGGAAGCGTTAATCTTAAACACGTAGACTCTTCTCTTTCCAGCGCTCACCCCCCACCCTCTCCAGACTGGCTTGCCTTTGATAGACCTACGTGCACAGAGCAGAGGGAATGAGTAATGGTTGTTTCACAGTACAGTTTCCATACCTCATAGCAATGGAATACAGAACAGTTAATCTGCCAAATACACAAGCCCATTTCTTAGAGTATGAATTACTGTCATCTGCATCTGCCCTTGCAGACACTTTAATTGCATGCATACAGATTTACTTCCTGGTTTAATCAGGAGCTCGTATTATTTTGAGCGTTTTGCTAGGACCTTAGAAGATGAGCCTGCAAGAATGACTGAAAGTCGGAAATCCCACCTGTGGGATTTTTTTTTTTTTTAAATAAATAAAAACTATGAATCACAGTAATGTGTAGGAGACAAACACTTCAACTGCATATTCTTCATTTTATGTACATTTTTTTCAAACCAAGCGTGACTTGATTTGTTGAATAGCAGTGTTTGTCTTAGGAGGGAAATGTGCCTAACACGATGAGAACTATAGAGACTCTACTTACAATTTTAATATTTCATTATGACATTTTTTCTCATCAAGAATTTTTAGCAATGAACTATTCACTTTTTTTTTTTTTTTTTTAAAATACATAAACTAAGGAAGTAGATACACATTCATTAGGTGATTTTATGGTCAAAACATGCCATGAGGTCATCTGTGTTGACCTACCATGTATTGCATAATTTTATTTCTCCAGTTTCCCTGCTATTTTTAGACCTCGAGTTAAAAATCTACTATGACCTATTTCATAAATTGAGGGTTTGTGTAACAAAAATGGGATGACTGCAAACTTACTCTTAAGTATTGGAGATAATTGGAATGGCATCATAAAGTGCTGCTTTGTAACTCCCAAAAAGCCTTGTCCAACTTTGTATTTTAAGTCAGTGGAGCTATTCATCTTCTTAAGTTTACCTGCATCCCTAAGTATCCAAATCAATTGGAGCTTAATGAGGAAGAGGTTTCTAGTCTGGTGGTCTGATAAACAAAACTGTGTAGCATAGAACAGAGATACCTTGAAGTATATGTTAAGAAATATACCTTTGCAACTTTAAATTTTAGGAGGCATTTTTTTGCACGTATTCTATGAAGATTAAAGCTTATACATGTATGTTATCACGTTAATTTATGCATTTTCACTTCCTATTTATTAATTTATGTTATTCCTTTTGTACTTGAGATGGCAGAATTTAGTTGTGACTAGGAACATGAAGCAAGTCAATGTAAAATCATAAGCTAGTGAAGAAAGAGCTAAGCTGCACAGAAAGCTATTTAGTTAATAAAATTTATTTATTGGGAATAAGCTAAAATTGCAATAACTGTGCTGTGTTATTTATGATTCTCAAAATTGCCATTTTGAGAGAGAAAAAAATCCAGCCAAGTAGGTCTGTGCCTGATCACAGACTGTAAACTGTTCACACTAGGAGGGCATGCACAGCATGCTTCAAGGGGAAATGGATCTTGTAGAAAGTAAATAATTTGTAAAACAGACTTATTTAATTTTGAAACTCTAGACTTGTGTAAAAATAAATCAATCCTATTTTCAATACGAGGATAGACAGCAGATGTGGTGTTTTTCTTTTTTATTCAATATCGTTTGTTTGCGTTTTTTTCTTTCTCTTTTTTTTTTTGATCCATTCCAAAGTTTTACATAATAAGTGGCATAAGAGTACAGAAGTTATTAAAAGCATAGAAATATGCAATATCTTCATTTGGTGGGTTTTCTGACGCTGAGGCATTTGTGATGGCAGTGTAGATGCTGAGTATGGATCATCACCCATCAAGTTTTCTGTATGGCTCTGCTAATTCATCTCATTACTGAGCTGTAGCAGTTTTAGCTCTTGAACAGCAAGTATGAACTACGCTGAATAGTGCCACTTCTGGTTAGCAAACCAACTGTTAAACCCAAATCTCCTGTGTCAGAAGGACAGAGCCATTGGTGGTGTCACTAAGTCCCCAGATCAGTCCTGCTGCTGAGGTTGCACACAGTAGTATGGCATCAGTGCCCTATGGAAGTAAGGCAGAGCCCTTCTTCCATTTGCCATTTGTTTGTTACTGTGAGTGCTTTTAAATAATGTTCTTCCTTAAACATCTAATTGATTTTTTGTTTGTTTTGAAACATTTCAAAACAGTTAAAGAAAAAAAAAATGCCATCTGAAATATTTTTGGAAGTCTTGAGGTACATTTAAACATAATGAAGCTGGTTGCTTACAACTGGGAAACATTTGGATTTTTTTTTTTTTTTTAAACTTTCATTTCACTCCTGTGAGTGAAACTGTGAGCTTGAGATTTTTTTTTTCTCTTTTAAGATAAAAATTGTTGTCATTATGTAATCACATGAAACTAGGAGCCAAGTCTTTAGGAAAAACACCAATGGGGATGATCAAAACAAAATGAGAAGAATTGGCAGTAAGAAACCATAAGGTTGTTCAGATAATGCTTCAGTGTTCTAAGTTCACACCTTACCATGTCAAATGGAAGGGTGTTTGATCTGCAGGCTAATGAGCTATAATGCTACTTTACAAACATAACCAATTAAAAATGTTGTGAGGTTGTAGATGAACCTTTTTTTTAAATAAAAGTGTACGTGTATATTCAGAAATATATATGGAGCTGCCTCTTTTAACTTACAGGTGAAGTTTTGTGGATGTTTAGGTAACATAAAGAAGCAATGGCACTCAGTGGGAGCATGTGATGCTATAAAGTGAAGTATTTTCCTGGCACCTGTTGCGTTGGCCAGCGGGTGTTATATGCATCTTGGCAAACGTGTGAGTGTTTTGCAAAATCTCACTTTAGCTTGGAGGTAACTGTTCTCCTATTTGCATGTTTTTGAATGCCTTCCATGTCTGCTGTAGTGAAACAGCAGGGTTTGATGAGTCGTGCCGAGCAAGTCACTGTAACCGGAGTGTGCCAGCACTGGCCGATGCCCTGCCGTGGTGAGCACCCCAGACATACCCACCTCCATGTCTGCAAAATCTTACTGCACCTCAGAAAACAGTCTTGACTGCATCGAAGCAGTGTTCTATCTCAAGCAAGTCCTTTTAAAATTGCTTATTGAGTTTAAAGCCAGGTCCTCTACAGAGGAAACTCCTTTCTAATTAGTTCCCCAGACACTTTCTTAAACGGCTTCTTCGCAATTAAGGAAAATATTTCCTGGGTCATTATCTTTTCATAAATGAACTCATGGCCTAGCAAATATTTTCTGTAAGGAGACCCAAGATGCTCAAGTATTCTGTGACATATCTAATCTGTGATTATTCTTAATTTACTGCTTCCAAAATTTGCCGGCCCATATCACTGGTAAATAATTGGTTTAAATTTTTTTTTTCCTTCTAGAGGAATAAAAAAAGTAAAATTTCCATTTATACACAGTGATTAATGTTTTGAGTCATTGGTCTGTATAAAACTTTGCCAACAGCTTGGCATGTGTTTGAAGTGCATTTTGGGACTGGGTAATGCTAGTAGGCTCTTAATGATCTCAGCAGATTTGGAAATATCTATTTCATATCACAGAACTGAACAGAAGAGAAATTTTGTTGACTTGGAACAGCAGCTTGTAAAGCTTGTTGAAGCCTTACTTGTAATGCATTGGCTTTTTCAACTGTCTTGCAGAATCGCTTTGCTTAAACTTGAACTTCATTTTTTCTGATGCCATGGTGCAGCATCTTGTATCTCAGTAGATCTGTTTGGCCACTGGTTGCTTGAAGGCAGGTCATGTCTCCGAGAAGTAACAGATGAGAAATTGGTTGCTCAGAAGTCTAAAGACCTTCAGCAAAACAGAGCTGAATGGTGGAACCCCTCCAGATAGTCACAGAGGAGACATTGCCCTGCTCCTTAACTCTGCTGAAGCCAATTCCATCACACGCTCTCAGAGCATATGCATATGCAAAACAAATGCTTAGTTGATGTAGTGACAATTTGATAATAAATCCCATCGACAGACACTTATTGAACACGGTTACTCAACAGGAACCATTCTGAATCAGATCTGTTAATTATAGCGTGACTTCACTTTTTCATTATGCCAGCAATCAGAAAAGTCATCGTTCACATTTTCCCCTATTAGTGCACATCCCTGGCTTTTGTTTAGAACAGTGGAACTATTTTACCCAAGTGAATTAAGTAAATGGTAGATAATATACTGTGAAAATAAAACACTAATAGACCATGCCATCATTTTTATTAAATCTCTCGTTCTGGGCATTTAAGGGCCGCCCGTCTAGAGATGGCATGTGATAGCTAGAGTAGAAATATATGTGCAGCACAGGAGAAAAATCATAACCTGTGGCAATAAAGATGTAGCTCCCTCAACACTGAACAAAAAACCCACCCACACCAGTTCTGGAGAAGGAACTGGTGAGCATTATTAATATTACTCCATCTATTTAGGTTATGGTAGCCATACAGCAGTAAAGCTCTAGGTGCTAATCTACAGCACATAAAACAATTGTATTGTACAAAAATTAATTAAAAGACAGCCTTGTCCTATGGACTTTGCAGCCCAGGGCTTTGAAAAAGACCAGTGTCCACAATTAATTTCAGGTACTGTGAGCAATCTTACAACTTTGAGTCAAGTTAAATAACATTTTTAAAAATACTGAATTCGCAAAAAAAAAAACAAAAAAACAACCAAGCACCACCACCACCAAAACCCAGTCTCTCTGATCTCCTCAGAATTGTCATACATTTGGATTTGTATAACATTTAGTGATTTTTTTCAGCCTAGAATGTTTTGAGGAAAGATAAATTTATATATGAGAAAAGGAGGAGGCCACATCAGGGGCAGTAGAAACAACTCTCCTGCTTGATTAAATAGTTTTTGTCTCACTGGATCTTCCTCAGGACCAATGGTGGGCTGATGTTTTCTTCCATTAGAGGGCAGTGGTGTGATACATGGTTTCCCTGGACCCCAAAATTTAGGTGTGATTAAAAAAATTACAGAGTTCAATTTTTGTCTTCTTTTTTAAAAAATGTATCCTTATTTGATTTATAAATATCCAAGCACCCAAGCATTGCATTTTTCATTTGCATAGAATTTTTACAAATAATTGGCCAGTTTCAAGCAAACATGAAAGACTGGGAATTTCAAATACAACAGAGTTAAAAGTTTTCCAAAAATGGGAAGCTATATAGAGCGGAGATTCAGTGCTCCATTGGAAAGGACTGCAGAGAGAATTTTGTTTTTATCCACTTAATTTAACTACAGTAAATTGCTCCTTCCTCATCTATGATAGAGCCAGAGCTTTTGCTGTTCTTGCCCAACAGGGAATTTGGGAGGGAGCTATGGGTGGGTGGAAGCAGGAAGGAAGTATTTGGGGTTGGGTATTTGAGTTACTGCAGCAAGTGGTACTGTCACTGTTGGGGTAGAACATGGGAAGACGCAGGAAAGGCAAGGCTCAAATACATAAGAAAGCAAGCTTCAGCTGCTTATTCTGTTTTACTTTGAATAAAGGAGAAATAACAATTTATTTTTTTTCTTAGATGATCTCTGTAAAGAGCTTTCAGCCTCATGCCCTTGTTGTGTGTGGTATTAGTTGTGTTGTTGTTGTTTATTAACTTATTAAATATGGAGCAGTAAACGCCATATATTTTTAAATGATTTAAAATAGACTTGTTGCCCTTCAGTTTTTTTATTAATTGAATATTTTTGCTAAGCTGTCTGCTTTCAGAGCAAAGGTTGCAGCCAGAAGATGGGGGTCAATGGGACCTCCATTTAAATGCATGTTATCTCTATGTTAATTGCCTGCATATTTAGCCAACCAAGCATGTCATTCTGCAGAAAGTAAAGGTTTTTGTGGTCAACCTTTAATTGTGAAACAGCAAGAAAATGCCTGAGTGACCTGGTTTGCCTGAGGTATCTTGGTTGCTCTTGTCAGTCACTTCAGCTCACAGTAAATTGCAGGGTAAATTCCACATAATTGATGGAATGTATCTTTGGGAAAAAAAAAAAAATAGTGTGCAAAATGCAAGTATTTAATTTTTGTATATTTGTTGCACATTATCCTAGTAGTTATTTTTCTTTTTAATAAGGCTAGATTTTATTGCTAGTATAGATATTTATTACAAGAAAAAAAAAAAAAAGAAGTCATGAAACAGACATTAAATATGCCTTGGGTTTTGGAGACAGATACATATTTATCAGGTTGGGTGAATATGAGTTCTTACATCAGAAAGAATTGCATAGCTCCTGCTTGCCATGCTCTAGTTTCTTAGTCTGTTACTGTAAAAGAGTTAAAACTATTACATTTAAAGCAGAGGGTGTATTCCTTGCAACGAGTCATTCTGAGATGCTGGTATTAATAAGTCTCTGTCTTGCAACCCTTTGTTGTGTTTTCTCTAGTCTCTAGTAATAGGTTTGAGGTTTTGGAACTTAAAATATTTCAGATTGCTACCTCTGTCAAATTTGTTTGAATAGGGTAAGTCAGTTCAAATGTAATAAGCAAGGAGGGGCTGACAGAGAATGATATGCAGATATTCCTGCAGTATATTCTTTGTCTTGGTTCTTTCTCCTTTTGTAGGGATTTCAGGAATTCAATTTGCTTTTCTGAGCAAATACAAGTCTGAGATTTCTATGGACTGTTCAAAGAGCATCACTTTAAAATATGAAACTGGAATTTTCTTCCACATTTATCACTCTACATTTATCTACATTTAATTTGTTCTACTATTTTATTACCCAGCGCCACTTATTTTAATAAGGTTCTTCTGCAGTTATTCACAGTTGCTTCCCGCTCCTCCCCCAGTTTTCTCTCCTAAATAATCTTGTCACCTCACTGCTTAGCCTCTTCTCATCTTCGTTTAGAAATAGGTTATGCAGTATGGGTCCCAGCAGAGCTCCACGTGGAAGTCCTATTGGTGCCATTCCTCTGTTGTAAGAAAGACCATGCCCTCGACCCTCTGTTTTTCTCTTCTAACCATTTGTTTATCCAGGAACTTTCCTTCTTATGCCACGGCTGCCTAGTTTCCTAAGAAACCTTTTGTTGGGGACCTTGTCAAATGCCTTTCAGAGATCCAAGCAGACTATATTAGCCAGATCACCCTTATCCACAGGCTTGTTGACCTTTTCAAAGAATTCCAGTAGGTCTGTGAGGCAAACCTACAAAAGCCAGGCTAACTCTTTCCACAAATTGTATTTCCAGTGATTTTACTCTCTTTCTGCAATTTCTGATAATTTGACACCAGGCTTACAGACCTGTGGGTACCTGGATCTCACCTGGAATCTGTTTGGATTAGCGTCACCACATGTCACCTCCCCATTCCGCAGGTAAGAAGTTGATTTTATAAAAGAGGCTGCACACTTTGTACCTGTATGTGTAGTCAACTATTGAGTCCTGGAGCTCTTTTAGAACTGGCAGGGTGAATACCATCTGTTGTTCCTATTTGTTACCGCTCACTTTTGTCAGTCTGTCCCATAACGTCCTCTGTGGTCATTTCAAATTAGGAGTTGCGCGTGGTCTTCTGGGCTTCCTAAGCAGCTGCTCTGTGAAATGGCACCTAAAAATGTGATCTTTGCATTATAGCCCATTTTGCCCAATATGCTCAATTACTGAAGTCCCTTATGAATGCTCCACTTTCTGCCTATACTGCCTTTCTCTGTCTTCCTCTATGTGTTGCTGTGGGTGTTGTCATCCTGGCAGGGCACCTGGTGGTATAGCCTCAGTTCTCCAGTAATACGTAATTGCCATTCTTGGTGTTTAGGCTGCACATTTCACATTAGGCTGCACATTTTCACATTAGGTTGTGTGTTACTTGCTGCCATGCTTAACCTGGTTATTTCTCTACCACCAGCATGGTCTACTCTGTGCCGTGCATGTTATATCTTAGCGGTCTGCTTGTTGCCTCACTTTCACCAGATTTCCTAGTATCTGAGTGTTTCCTTATGGTAGAACATATTCCAGCTCACCTATCTTATTTTTAGGGCTTCAAACATTTAGGTAGCTACTAGTGTTTTGGTTGTGTTGTCAGCACTAGGTTTGAGCGAGTCTCTGGTTACTTTCTTTCCCAATATGACCACTTCCATTTTCTGGCCTGTTTTGTTTGTGAGGTGAATAGATCTACTGATCACCCTCTGATCCTCTCTGAGGTTACAGGCTCCCCCATCAGTTTGCCTGATGAGAGAGGTTGCCCTCACTACAACCCACTGCTTCCTTCTGGTTAGCTCCTACTTCCAGAAGGACACTTTGCATGCCAGAAGATGCAAAGTCAACAGGTATCGGCAGGGGAAGATCCAGACCAGAATTACATCTTTCCTCACTATCCGAATGCTGCCGTGAGCTGCTGGCTGCACTAACGGACTCAGGCCTGCTGTACAACCATTAGAAAATCTCTTCTGTGAATCTCTCCCTCAGCAAGGTTTGGCTTGGTTGCTTGGAAGTGACATCCCTTCCACTTTGCCACCCTGCCCTCATGAGCCAGAATCTCCCTCTGAAGACCATAAGTTGTCTGCATAATTTGCCCACATGTGAAGCTTTCCCTTGGGGAAGACTCAGAAATGATAGCTGGCACAGGAAATGGGGTAATTCCCACCTTCCTTAATTTCTTCTCTCTGAGCATTTGATGGGGTGGTTCCTTCAGCTGCTCTCTATCCAGGTCATCTGTTTGACCACTCCTGATGCTGCCCTAAAGGCGAAGCCTTGAGTGTTCTCCTTCCATGCAGAGTCCAACTCAAGCTCTTAGGGTCTCAGCGTAGTTCTTGGAAATACCAGGGCTCTCCTTATTCAAAAGAGCATAAAGAAAGATTGGTGGGGAACAGAAGACATACCACTTAAAAGAACATTTACAAACCCCAAAACAAATAGGAATGGCACTGCCTGTGAGTAAATCAATGCCCGGTATATATGTGTGCAAAATACTGGCAGCAAGAGTCACTGAGGGTATAACAGACCATGATTAAATTACAGGTGAAATATGGGCGAGTGTTTCTGACCACCAAAGCAGCTGAGGGTTCGTACAGGAGGTGAAGCAAGCTCAGTTTTTATGACAGAAGTTGCTCCTTCGGGAGTGGGGCCCAGCTCTCAGGCTGAAGCAGGGCAGGCATCTCTCCTGCTGTTAGCCAGGCTGCCTGGCTGCTTTGGGGTGCTTTTGGAGAAGGCAGGAGCTGCAATGGTTTCCAAAGACAGCTGAAATGCCAGGGAGCAGGAGCTGGAGGAGGGAGATCTTGCTGTGTTCCGTTGCTTGCTTGTAATTCACTTGCATATTTGCTAGTGTGAGGCCTAGGAAATGTCCGTAGCATTAAGCACATTAAAGAAAATAAAATAATTCCAAAATTGTTTTTGTCAAATTAACCTTTGAAAGCCCAGCAAGGTGAGCTTGCTGTGTTCAGGGAGTGAGGATAAGGCAGAGGAATGGATATGAAATGCTCTTTTATTATTCTATCTGGAACTTCAGACTATCACTCAGTCATCTCATATTAATAAGGCTCATAAGAAAATAGGATTTTCAGATTATGATTTTAAAGCCCCATGTTCCCACTGTGTTTTAGGGAAGAGTGAAAGCACATGTTGCCCACAGGAGTAAGTAAAACCAGAAATTTCATTTCAGTTTAGACAGTCTTTACTGACACTCTGCTCCTGGGTTTGGCATTCCTGGAAGGGAGAAGAGAAGTGGAACATAAAAGGGGAGAAACTTTCCAGTCAACATTTGGTTTGAATTTACATATTACTGAAAAAAAAAAAAAAAAGGAAAAAAAATACCATTATAATTCCACTGTTGTTCCACTTTAACCTCAGAAACACTAGCTGTTATGTAAACTACACATACGCCTTTCATTTTACATGCTACATCAGTGTGTCTGCATCATTATTTTATCCTGGTAAATAAGACTTCAAATGGGGATAACTTTGCAATACAAAAACACTTGGATTGATATATAGAAAACTGCTTCTTTATTTTAGTCTTTTATTTTTTATGAATTAGATAGCACCCAAAATTCCTTAAAAGAAAACAGAAATAAGATACAGCGTTACAGCTTATCTCCTTTCAGGTAGATGTCCACATGGTAGGCTGCAGATTGTCTGTGCTATTCAAGGGATTGAAATCTATGAGTTAGGGTGAAGAAAGATATCATTTGCCCTGTACAGAGCAGTTACAAAGGAACTTGTGATATATATATTAGTTATGTTTGTATGTGTGTTGAAGTACTTTATTAAAGGTTGATGTTTCAGTCCATTTCATGTAATACCTTGCATCAGTATAATGCAGGAATAGATAACTGGGCATTTAGATGTATGTTACACAAGTTATAATGCATAAATAATAACTACAAATATAACTTTGTTCTAGTGATAAACTTTCCTAGAAAGAGTAATTTAATTATAAATGACAAGATTGACGTTGGCATTTGAAGTTGACGGTAGGGTTAAACTCATTAACGTTTCCATTTTGCATGTGTCCTTTACTCTGCTGTCTCAATTTCCTGAATATAAAAAGGGTCACATTAGGATGTATATACTTAGCATTAGATATGTGCCAAAGCATGCTCCTTATGAAGGCCTTGAATTCACTAAAATCAATCTTCTTCATAAAATGTGTGAACTCGAGAGCTCTAATGCTTCTCAGTTCGTTTTAGGACAAAGGATGCATAAGCTCACTATTACAGTACCCCAAATGTTACCATGTATAACGAGCCCTACACCTTAATATTTTTTGTAGTACTGTTAGAAATATCACAGGCCTGAGGATATGTCTGAAAAGCTTCCTCTCTCTTTTGTAATGATGTAAAGATAGTGTTCCCAGGTCTGATGCACTTGGAATGAACTTGGTCATTACTGCCAGACTGCGTGTCAAAAATGTTATCTCCATTATTTCAGTAAAACCCATGACTACATGCTTAAGAAGATAGCCTCAAGGAGTAGGCGTAGCGCTCACTTGAAGAGGACTTGGCATTTATGTTGGCTGGCCTGCGTGCTCGCTTTAAAGAGATCCTTTGGATCTCTTTTTAGATTTGGGGCTAAATCTTCAACTATTTGTCAACTGCTCTTGAAAGTGAGACACAGAGGCATGCAATGTATTATGATTACATGCCTCAAAACCTGTGGTACTTTGGGGAAAACAATACATTGCTCATTTTGATAGATGCTTACTTGTTCTGCTTGCACTATTGCGCTTGAAGCTGCACACAGATACCCTGTGATTGGAGTACACTTAATGGATTATTTTGACGCACAGTTCTACAAACCCATGCTTCTATTGGTACGATTGTGAGCACATCCCATGATTATTTAATGGAATCACTGTATGAGCATGCACTTCTGGAAAGTTCACAGTTAATGCAGAAGAGGATAGGACCTTTTGCTTTGCAAGCTTCTGAGAGGAAAGAAGGTATTTTACACAAACTGGCAAAGAGCTTACAGGGAACAGTTCCAAACCTTCAGAAAAAAAGTTTCCCACAAAGACTTTTTTTTAAAGTCATGCTGCAGGAATTAAGTTGGAGATATCACTGACCGAAAGGACATTTTTTCTGAATGAGCTGAGAACCAAAGGAAATGACTCCAGGGTTTGAAATCCTTTTATTTCCTCTGTGGAAGATATCTGTGCAGCTGAAACTAACCATTCTGGCTGGACGTGAGCCAAACTTTATGGGAACTCAGATTAGGAAGTTCTATGGTCAAAATAGCCATTGAACAAATTGCTTCCAGTTTAAAGACTCAAATTTCCTGATAAAGCTACAGCATTTAACCCTTCCTTTTTTTTTTTTCACTTGGGTGAATGACCTGCCCATTATTAGATGCATGCTGTTCATCCAGTTGTGATTTCTGCAGTGCTCTCAGAATTGCCTGCAAAGCATTTGCTAATTTTTACTCTTATGTGAGAGCAAAACCTAGAAAAATTGTTGGAACGGGTTCAGGTGATGTTTCCCACTTACAATGGCAGTGAGACTGCGATAAACAAGAAGCCTGATTGCCAACTGCACCCTGGCATTTTTGTCTCACAGCCCTTTCGAAGAGATGTGTTGTTTTGTTTGGTGGCGGGGTTAGCTGGCTTGCTTGGCCTTGGTGAACTGAAATGAAGAAGCAGCAGCAATAACAGTTGTGCCTCCAAATTGCTGTATTTACTCCAGGAAGCGTTAAAAACCAGCATGCTGTAACTAAAGCACTGCGCCTGGCCTCTGAATGCTGTGGCATGGGCTTGGTATTTCCAAAACAACAAAATGCTTGAATTGGAATAATGACATTCTGCATTTGTGTTTACTGAGTTCTTTCCGCATTGATTCCAAATTGCTTTGCCCGTGATAGGTATGGGCATGCTCAGGAAGCCTGGGAGGGTGGCAGAGAGAGTCTGTGCTCCAACTGGGAACAAAGTCCAGGTGTGCTGGTGCGTCCTCACCCTGCCATACACAGGACTACATTGGGCCAGTCTTTTCTGCCCCCTCACGCGTATGCACAACTCTTTTCCAAGAGGGCAATGCTTCAAAGCCCAGCTGGCCTGGTGAGGGTGTAGGCTGTTTTGGGCAGTTCTCAGAGAGGATGTTGGTGATTGTAATGCAGTCATAGGGATGTGACAGGATGTTGCTGCATCCGCTCTTTCTGCCCCCACCAGTAGTGCTTTATTCCCTGAAGTGTGTATGCCTTTGTGCATACTTTGTATATAGTGCATTAATGCCTTTGCGCAACCTAAATTTAAAAGTCCTAAATCTTAGGCAGGTGTTTCCATCATTTCACCTGAGAGACTAATTCCCGGAATAATAAATCTCATTATTAGTCTTTCTTTTTTTTTTTTTTTTTTTCCTTTCTTTATACTCAGCCTAAATTTTGCCTTTCCTAATTTAATCCCACTACTCTTCATTATCCCTCCTCCCCTACAACTTGGCACCACACTAATTAATTCATCTCCCTCTTTGGTTTTTGCTTTTTACCCTTCAGTATTATAGCTCAATGTTAGTGTGTTCCTCTTTCCTGGTATTTACTCAGCCCAACAGATATATTTTAGCTCCAGCAATCTTCCCTTGTAAAACTGTTCCTGCTGACCTCTATTCAATGTTATTGTTCATCAGTTAACAAACCCTCTGGTTTGTTTAGAAATTGCTGGTATCAAAGCGATCAGAACAAGATGCATTACCCCAGGTAAGTGTTTGAGTGACATTATAAATGGTGATTTTATATATCAGTGCCCTTCGACCATTTTTGTTTTTCTTTTGGGCGTTCTTTTTTTTATTTGAGAGGGAGATTGATCACGGTTTTTACGATCAGATTTGGAATCAAACCAGAGTCTGACATTTCTTAAGTGTACTTAGGAAGTTCTATTCAATAAATATTTGGGGCATAGGTGATTTTAATAATTTGATGGTGTTCAAAGTATGTTATATATGTGGTGACCTGGCATGAACCTTTCAAAGGGCTCAGTTTACATGTCTCTCCTCTTCTATCGGTACTGCTTCTGGAATGACATCTAAACATTGTGAAGGCCATCCTTTCCTACTCTGTCCTTCAGTGGTAACATGAATAATCAGCCTCCGTTATTTAATGACATTCTCTTTTGTATTTGTAGACAGCTATCACACCTGCCCTCCCTCTTTTTTTTTTTTTTTTTCCTTTTAGTATCTTCAGTGTCCTGGACTTAATACGCTGGTGCAGATAAACTAAGCAAGACACTAATGAAACAAATAGTTAGTCTGTTGTTAAAGTCATCTGAATGTGTCCAAACCTTCATTCCTTCTCTCACTGACCAAATCCTTTTACAAAAGGTCATGTAGATTATCATTTAAAATTCCACAAGGCACATTCCACATTCCATTTTTTATTGATCATACTATAAAATTATTATTATTTTTATTATTATTATTATTATTACTATTATTATTTTGTATTTTTTTGACAATTTGTCACTTGGCAAAGTGGAATTCCTCTCTGGACCGTGTTCCCATGGATATTCTGAAGTCATGCGTTTTAAGTCCTTACTTTAGAGATGATGGAAGACTCTTAATACATGCAACAGGAGCTATAGGAAGCCCTAACTGGAGAACTGTCACAGTAATGAACTACTGTTAGCCGTCAAGGTTGTGCTTCATAGGCATGTGAAGCAATTTTGCAGTGTCTGTATTTAAATGGATTGGTAGTAAGACCAAATTGTTAATAGTCAGAACTTTTATTTCTTAAAATAGTTTAATGAATTTAAGATCTCCACACTGAAAGTCTGTTAGTCTATTTTGAATTATTTCATGGAAGCTGAAGCTACAGGCGGAAGGAGGAGGAGCTTGTCTTTCATCTGTAGTCAAAGAGAGAAGTATTGTCAGAGCTAGGATTAAGCTTCCAGAGTTTTCTGGTGTCCCTAGTGCATCTTGCTGAACCCTTAGCGAATGTCTTCAGGAGGTGCAGAATTCATAAACGAATGAAAAACAACAAGCATTTAGATCAGAAAAAGACTGCATTAACTGGAGTAATTAAGAAAACCAAATTGCAGAGTCCTTGCAAGTGAAATATAATTACTGAATGGTAACTATATCGTCTGCATTTTAAAGTCCAATGCAGTAAAACATCCTTTAAAAATGGAGGTGGCATCTTTAATTCTTTTTTTTTTTTTTTTTTTTTTTTTTTTTGGTCACATTGCACAATTGTAGGGAATGCTCTGATATCTTCCAATACTTAATTAAGTATAAAAATTGCAAATTTATCTACTAAAAATATGCAGCAGTACCCTTCCTGCAAATAACAGCCACGGTGACTCAGGTGAATAAAAATGCAGTCGTAGTGCTGGATAAACCCTCAGAGATATGTTGCCGTGCTAATGCCTTTGAATTGATAATGAACTTAGCGTGGTCATACATCTTTGTGGTCATTTCCCGTTTATATTTGCCCTCAGTGAGTTTTAGAGCTGTCACTGTTCGTGGAAAGTACCATTTAGATTAGTGTGAGACATATGTTAGTTTTGGAGGGAGCAGAGTATTCCATCAGCATTTGCCGTCAGAAAGAAGAAGCCTGGTCATGGTACTTGGCTGTTTTAGATTTAAATTAGATCAGCTCAGCATTTTGTTTTTCTAGAGAAAATCAGATGAACTGCTGAATGTAATGTTACAAAATGACATTTTTTTGATGGTTAAAAAAAACAATTCAGACAACTATATTTCCTTTCCAAAACATTGACTGGAATGCTGATGTTTTTCCTGGAAAAGCTTAAAAATACATGTGTGTATATATATATATGTGATGTCAGAATGTACGTAAAAGTGCTGTTAATTAAATAGCCTGCTTTCTTGTCTAATCTTATCATTGAGTTCTGAAAATAGTACTGTCATAACATATTGCTATACATTATTTATAAACATTAGAAATTCTGTGATTTCTGCAGCTTCCCTCTTATTTTTATGGACTTTTTTTTTTTTTTTTTTTTTTTAAATTGGCCATTTCTGGAGGGCTGAGCTTGAAGGAGATTATCATAAGCCTTCTGGTGAAATACTGAGGCATATTCATTTGCAGCTATGGCAATACATTTTTCTTATTTGAAAACACTTTGGAAAATCTTGGCGTTTTCAAGATTGGGAGTTTGGGAGTAAAAACAATCATTCTCTAAAGTTTTGATTTCCTGGGTGTTTTAAATCACCACACACAGCTGTTTTGCGCATGGGAAATACTGTAGCTGTGTAACTGTTGTGATTGAATGTGGGAGGTATAAACTCTCTTAACCTGAGAGCATCTTCTTATCAGACTTATCTTTTCAAAAGTGCAGACTTTGCAGCAGTTCCCATCAGTCTAGTTTCTCCCTCCTTCCTCCTCCCCTTTTTTTGTAACTCTCGATCTGATTTCTTAATCTATTGTTGCAAGCAAAGCTAACACACACAAATCCCACAGGCATCTCTGTCCCCACATTTATGGTTTCTAAATTGCTATTCCTTGACTGATAACTCTTTTTTTTTTTTTTATTTATTTTTTGAAACCACCCAGACAGAGGTATTGCCAGTGGAAATCAAGAGTCATTCTGCCAATGTCATTAGTTACTACATTGCCATGAAACTTGTTTGGTAGTAGATAGTCCCTTGGTGCTTGGAGGTGTAAGATCCTGGAGAAGGATGGAGGCAGAGCTGGCGTTGCCATGTTTCATAGTAAAGGATTAAAAGTGACAGCCAGCTCTTCCCTTGACTGACTTAAACAATCGCTATCAAAATGAGTATAGCCATGCTGCGTTCAGTCATTTTGCATGGTAACGTATGCTAACACCAGTGATGGGATAGATGAGATGGTGTTTTATATTTAGCTGGGAATCTGCTAGTCACGTGTCTCCTGTGCTGTTATTTTGACTAATATTCTTCACAGTAAAGCTTGTTCTAAATGCCTGAAGTACTGGGGAGGAAATTCTCTTTGCAGCACTCTCCACACTTTTTTTTTTTTTGAATGACAGGTTGCTTAACTTCTCTCTGCTTCAGTGTTTCCCCATCTGGTATAAATGAGAATTATCTGTCTGTCTTGGATTCCTCCATGGCTTGCATTGCTGAAGTACCAGAACAGTCTTGGATGCATTTGGTCTTCCAGCACTCCAGGATGTGGGGAAGTACCACTAATCCCATTTTACAGGATTGTTGTATGTAGTAGAACAGATTTTCCAGGCCAGTGTTTGCCATCGGACATTTTTCCTTCTGATTGACCATATATAATACCCAGGAAAGGAGGAGGAATTTCAACCTAGCACATGCTTTTTTTGTTGGTTTTTGTTTTTGTTTTGTCATCCTGAGTGAACGTGTTAGTTGTGTGGTTGTGTTGGTTAACTCTAAGCCTATTGCCCATTTTGGCTAAGGTAGGCCCTGCTTACATTGCAGTAATGATTATTTTTCAGGAAATTGGCCATGGCACTGCCCACAAAATGGCATTTCTCAGTGATCTGGAGATATTCCTCACTCATTTGGAGCTGTTGGCCAAAGGTGCTGTTTGTGCAATAGCCAGCCACTTTGTTTTCGGGATTACAGGAGGTTAAGACCAGAAAGAACCTAACCTGCCTTTTTACTTGGGGCATGGTGGCCAGTGTAAGGATGGGAAGTGACTCCATACATGACCAGATATGGTAATGTTTAAAGTATAGTCAATCATGTTTCAAATTAATTTCATAATAATGTTGTGAACAGGATGTAGGATAAAATAAGTGTCTTTAATTTGGCACGCAACACTGACGTGTTCTACAGCACTGGAGGGCCTCACGTTGCCCTTACAGACTCCCAGGAAAGATTGCTGACTTTGCGGTTGGCATTGCTGCCTTTTTTTCCCAAGAGTATTGTCTTGGGGGAAGTGTGCAAGGGAATGAGCTTGCTCTAATTCTCAGAGCTGGGTGGGAGGAACCCCAAGGACAGCGAGGACTGTCCTCAGAAGTGCTGGAGATGCTTCCAGTTCTGGGGGAAAACAGGATCCAGGCTGGAGCTCAGTCTTGCAGCCCTGTTTTTTCTTTAACCAGAGGATAGCTAGAGTAAAGGCCTTCAGTCCTTGGACACTGCAAAACAGGACAAAGTCCCAGTATGAATTGTGATATTACATCTATGTTTCCCTAACCTCTCTGTACGAAACTGTCATTAGGAAGCATGGGTCCAAATTCAGTGTCCCCAATATTGTCTGTCCTGCAACCTTCAGGTTTGCCCACAAAATGAAAGTTAGAGCAATCTATTTGGCTGCTTAGTATCCGCTTGAATTTACAGGGGCTATTTGCTCCATGTTAATGCAGAGCATCCTGGTATGTGCATTTGCACGTGAAGGGTTTTTCAAAGCTTAGGAGCAAATTTGGAGTTGTCCCTGGGGTTTAGGCCTGTTGTTTTTGCATTGCCCATGTGCACTCAAAATAAGGTACTCTCGTTCAGGGATCCCTGGTTTTGACCTTGCTCAAGGGGACATGCACACGTATCTGTGTCTCCTGCATGTCTCCATGGGGGAAGCACAGGGCACAGGAGGATGAGTGTTTTCAAGGCCCCAATTTACTTTTTGGATTTGCCAGTGTGTGTGCTGTGGGCTGGTGATCAGCCTTCATTTCCTCCCTCCTGCTAGAGCCAAGGACAAACTCTTATCTCTCAATACATTAAAGCTGTCAATGTGTGACATAAGCAACAGAAAGATTGATGAATGGAATGGGAAGCAGCTGCTTTTTGGGGTGTGCTGTTTTGTAATTGATAGGCCACCATTTCTTCAACAACAAAACCTGTTTCAAAGGTGTCTTTTCAGCGATGATTTAAGGAGTTTTAAAAGAGAAAAACAAGTTCTGTCATGAACACCTATAGTGACTCGTCCCATGGATCAGCGTGTGTTTGATGACCTTTAGATCTTCATCAGTAACGACTTCTAATGAGGGTGCTACCAAGGGGATTTGAGACAGGCATTTCCAAGTTGCTTTTTTTTTTTTTTTTTTTTTTTTTTTTTCCAAACAAGTTTTATAATATATTTTTTAGGCTGTAGTAGAGCATTTGGAAGTCTGGAGCCTGCCCTCTGTTTGGAAGCACGAAAGGAGCCCTGTCAGAGCTCACCTAGGATTAGAGACCGAGCTCTGGGTTTGGAGGGATCACTCTGAGATGCAGTGTGGATCCTCTGTTGATCTGGATCCTGCTCCTTGCCTTACAGAAATGAATACGTCTGCCTGCTAGGGTGAAGGGTGTGCAACTGCCTTCTCTCTCACCAGTTCTTTCCCTCATTGTCCCTTCTTCTCAGCTCTTGTAAACCGTGCCTGCTTTTACAGAGCAGGCAGCCCACTCCAGCTGAAATTCTGCAAAGTCTCCTTTTCTCCAGAAAGGCCTTCTTAAATCACGGCCCGGTATTTCATACCTGGAACGGTCCCTTCAGCCACCTGCCTTTGTATATTGATTTAATGTTATATTTTTAACAGAAATAATGTGAAAGGCTGAAATTGTGGGACTGCTGAAGAATACATCAGAGTAAGCTGTATTTTGTTATCAAGTCTCTTTAGATATCCTCTCTTATTAGTGGCAATAATTAATAATTAGGAAGGGGGAAATCTATTTTCTAATTATTTATTTGGCAGGAAGCTTTTTCTAGGAAGATAAGTAAATACCGAAGGAACAGTGGGTTGAAAAATATTGTGCAAAGTTTATGTAAACAAATTATGCAAAGATAAACAAAAAATCCAGAGTGTGGGCTTTTGGCTCTTGATTAATGAGCTTTTCCGGTGTTTTGCTGGACAGGATCACTCGGTTGCACCATGCTGCGTCCAAAACCCTTCTAAGGCTTTGTGCATCTGCTTCTGGAAATCTCTCACCCAAGATACTGTTTTTATTTTAAAATCCTGATGTGCATCAGTAAGTGCAATGGGCAAGTCAATCTTGATATAACTTTGAGGTCATTGGAATTTTACCAGAGGAGACTTCGGTCCCAGCATCTCTTTTCTTGGAAGTGGCCACCCAAGTGCAGTAGCAATGTATTCCCAGGCATAGTATGTTTCTTCTCTCTGTCTCTCTTTTTATTTATTTAATTTAATTAATTTATTTATTTTTTGTCTTTAGCTATTTATCTGGACACAGTGTGTCCTAGTTTTGATGCCACTGAAAATAATAGTAGAGGATGCCTTTTCCCTTCCTACTGGATGGTTGTTTTAATCTGTTTTTTAGGGTAAGCTTAACACTAGTAGAAGTCATACTGCTGTTTCAAAGGCTGTGTAGGCAATAAATAGCGATCAGATCTCTGTTCATAACATCAGGTGAAACAATATCTGTTCTCTTTTACATTTCAAGAGAAAAAGAACGTTGTTGAAAGCTCTGGGACTGTCATCTGAAACTTACACGTTGCTGTGGCATTTAAGAACACAGGACACTGAGTTCAGATGGAAGGATTTTTATTTAGCCTTTGTTTTAAACCACAGATTTTTATTTTGTTTCTAGATTCTGGAGGGCAATGAGTATCCACATCATGTCACAAGTAAACAGGATTAAACCTAAGGGGAAGAAGAGACTCCAGTGACTAAATCAGGACGTTATAATTACATATGGCAAATACATGTGTTTAGTAGGGTTTTGGTTTTGGAATCCAGAATATGGTGGCAAGGATAATGTAGTGGTTATTTATCAGTGCTAGCCCCAAATGCTCTGTTACACTTACATCCCACATTAAAGTAACTTGTGGATTTGCATTTTCAGCATGTTTTGCATATTTGTTTCAGTTCTTTAACAGTGCAGTGATTCAGCTACCCTGAAATAACACATGGATAACAGCTGTAGGAAATCATGCAAAAATTTTATTAAGCACTAGACTCTGAAATTGCCTTTTTCCACTACAAATGCACTGACATCTGGGTCATATCTTCTGGTTAATTCCAGTGCCTTATAGTGTAACACACGAACAAACAGGAAAAACAACACAGAATGCACAAAAGAAGGAAATAGAAAATTAGTGTTCCTTACATTTCAGACATTGTACTCCAGAATATCTTTCAGATTTTCTTAATAAATTTACCTGAAGGTCTGTAATCCAGAGGAGAAGACTACAGAAAGCCAGTACAACAGAATTGGCTACCAATATCGTGAAGTTTTGAGGTTTATTATTATCTGCCAGTCAAGTGACAATTACAGAAAGTATGACCAGGATGTAGAGGCAGGTGGCCTCTGTGGGTCTTGTTACTGGACATTGAAAATAAGAGGGATCAGAAACCATTCTCAAGTTCTCTGAAGGCTTTTACAGTGAGAGATGAACGTAATTTCAAACAGACTGTAACAGACAAAGCAGCAGCAGTTCCAGCTGTGCTCTGATTGACTGTCTGAGTAGCCTGAAATTTATAGCTATGCAATTCTTTGGATGAAATTGAGATTTGTAGGTCCACTCCATACATAAGCTTTTGAGCACTAATCTGTCTTTTAATTTACCGAGGTTAACGTGAGAAAAACGTGGGTGTCCTCCAAAGTGAAAAAAAATACTGCGATGAAATATGCTGTCTTTCTTCAGCTGGTAGTTAGCTTAATATGTATAACATAGTTGCAAAACATATTTATTACAGGCTTCATGCTGTCAATGACAGCTAGGTGGTATAAACCTGTTGTTGTGAGGGAGATTCAGTGTATTATTAGCATAAATTCTGCAGTTTAGGTGAGATGAAAATGGGACTATGCAAAAAACACTACTTTGAGAAGACTGGGCTGGTTAGGGACATCCAGGATTTATGTAGTCCATTCACCTGACCTTAAGGCAGGCTTAAGAATATCTGTTTTACTTCCTAGACTTATTTCTGCATCCTATTCCCAAAACGTTCCATGAATGAGATTCCTTAATGCTTCTAAGTGATGTATGCACCGCTTATCCCAAGCTTTTTCTGATGTCTAATGTATTTTCCTTGCTGCTTTTTAAGCTACTATTCCCAATGAACATGGAAAATTTTTTGCTTTTACACATTACAGCAACTGTTAATTTGCCAGAAGACTGTTATCCTGTCTCTCCTCTGCGTTCTCCAATATCTGACCCTGATTATTTCAGTGTTTCCTCTTAGCTCATACTATCTAGACTTGTAATTATTTTTTTCTGCTTTAGTCCAGTCTTAACCAGTTGGTCATGAAATGTGGTTTTCATAAACAGATACAAAACTCCAAATTGAATAGTGGAAGGATTACTGTAGTTGCTTTACACACCGCTTTCCCGTTCATGTATTGCAATAAGATCTGCTTTTTGGTGCTAGGGATATGTTGTTCACTTTGCTAGGACTATGAACTCCAGACTGTTTTTCAAAGCTGTTGCTGGGCAGTCATTCCCCTTAGTTAAAAGTATGTCCCCAGAATGACCTAAGCATCATATTAGATTACCTTTATTGCAAAATCTCTTCTTACCACTTTTTATTCTTGCTATTTATATGACAAAGTCAACAAAGCAAGTAGAGAATGAGTAAAGGCTCATGTGAGCCAGTTACTGTAAGGCAGCAAGTTCTTGCATGCTCCTCAGCAACCGTTCAGGTCCACACACCGCCCAGCATGGTGGGTGTAAATGCAAGTTATTCAAGAGAGAGGTGACCTTCAACAAGAGAACAGCAAGCTGCTTTGCATTTTCCATGAAGTGAGAACTGGCCATGGGGCAGCCAAACAAGATAGTTGGCAATTTGCTCCTGTATCAATACTTTGGTTTCATCCTGACCTCTAGAAAAACTAGGTAACCATGTTCTAAATACAAAGGCCATTATAAGCACAGGATATAGTGTTGCAGAAAAGGTTTCCAATCAAATTTAAAAATTGTAAGGAGGAATTTAAAATTGTGAATTATTTTTATTCTTTTTGTTTATTTGTGATACTGTCTGAGCCAACTGACTTCAGGGCACTAGGAAATTTTCTGGCAGTGAGGAAAAAGAATCTTTCTATTTTAAATAATTCAGTTGAAATTTTTAGTCATCCAGTTAAAATTACTTGGAAAGGAATCCACAGTCCCATTTTAGAAAGTAATATTTGAGCTCTGAGTCTCTTTTAAGGATATTTTTTCCTTATGTGCAAAAGAAAGTCAGAAGTTTTTTTTTTTTTTAGCAAAAAAAAAAGAAAAAAAAAAAAAAGAAAAAGACACCTGACTGAATGCCCTAAAACTGAATGCAGTAAAGTTGCAGCGATGGTGACAGACATACCTTCCACACAAGAGATGTCTGTGTGTTCTCTGTACATATAAAGGACTATTGCAAGTGAAGTAAGTGATTGGTGTTTAAGCAGCTAGTTTTAAAGCACCTGCTTTGGTATCTAAAAAGCCTGAATGTCTGCCCAAAGTCCCAGTATTTGTGTTCAGTGAACAAAAATGTTTTGGCGCAGGCAGTGCTGCTTGGTTCAGCTGCCCAGAGGCTTCTGCTTCTCACAGGACTTAGCTCAGAAGAGCTCAGAAACTGGTTGGGTCGACACGTTCTTAGTATTTGGTGTCAGTGCACACAGAGATGTTCTGGAAATGCAATTAGCTTCTACCCATGTGTGGGTTTAATGGGATTTCTGAATAGTTCAAGAGCTCATTTTTTCCGAGATGCTGAGAGAAACATGAACTCATTCACACAGTGGCTCTGGATTGCTTTACCTAAGCCTTTTGCATTGGTTCACCGTGTATTGATGTGCAGCACAAAGCGGTGGACAGTATCTAAGGAGAGAATAAGAATATCCTTTAATCGAGTAAAAAGTCAATAAAACACATTTTTAAAACGAGCCTGAAGGCACGAGCTATTTTTCATAAGCTCCAATCCTTCTTCTTCTTCTTCTTTTTTTTTTTTTTTTTTTTTTTTTTTGGTTCTATTTTCTCTCCAGTCAGGTTTTGTTATTAAGCGCTATGGCTTTTTAATCAAAGCCCACAGTTACCCGGAGTACATTTTTCTGCTGGCTCGTCCCCAGGCGCAGGCTGCCGAGGCCGTACATTAGCCCGGGACCCAGCAAAGCATTCCTCAACTTGGACCTTTTGTCCCAGCTTACTTCCTGTTGACCGGATAGTGGCCCTCGGCCTGGCTTCTTGTCAGGTTGTTCACACAGAATAGAGTTCAGTGTTTCGAAGGGCGGCGAAGTCTTGAAGCTGCCTGAAAGCAGCGTGTGATGCTCTCGGAGCAGGAATGCAGTGGTTTTTTTTGTTTTTTTTTTTTTCCCCTCTGTGGGTTTGCTGAGGTCACAGAGACAACATGGCGCGGGTTGGTGGGTCAGGCTGCGCTTGTGTCCTGTGAGGGGAGACTGGCACAAGTCGCTTGGTGGCTGGCAGTTCTCTGTAATGGTAGGGTTGTGTCCCCGACCACGCGTAAAGCCTCGTGGAAATGTGCTATTACCGGGCAGAATATAACTGCAATAGATTTGCTACTGCTCTGTTGCAACACGTCCGGCGTAAGCACTGTGTTTAGTAGCAGGAGGAAATGCTGGATTTGGGCATGCCCTTTCATACCACGTTACTAGCACAGTGTGTTCATCATGTTATCTGTAAAATCGCATCGCCTGGATCTTTCCGTCTGCTTACACACACATGTGAGGCCTGTATTTATATACAGATGCATACGTACACACATGCTCATATGACCGTGCAGACTGATGTTAGTGTTTATCAAAGGAGTGGTAACCCATGGGAGGTGGCAGGAGCCCTATGTGTGGGCCACCTCGACAAATGTGGTGGGACACAGGACACAAATGCTGGTTTATACTGGCAGCACTTTCCACACTGAGAGCTCAGCCTACTGGGTGCAGGGGGACATTGGGCCAAAAGTTGTTGAAGGGCTCTTCGTGTATGCGTGTGTGATTTCAATATATATTTTATTTTTTTCAAGAATGTCCTAGGATACATCCAGGTAAAATTCACTGGGAAGGAGCATGCCTGGGAGAGGTTTTTTCAGCAGCCATCATGCAGGCACTCAGAAGTGGGTTAGGAGTCCTGGTGAGCCTGCCTCTCATTTCTCATTTCTGCCTGTGCTCCTGAGGGACTCCTTCATATCACGAAGCCCATTTGACTTATGACCTAAGAAAGATTTTTTTTTTTCCAGCTCAGCAGAGGTGAAAGGCCAGGGCAGTATCCCACAACTAACCTAGCTTCCACAGTTTTTTGGTCTTAAACCCTGTACTACTTACAAATGATTTTCAACGGTCAAGTTACCTGCTTCCAGTGCTTGGAAGACAGGGGGAAATCACAGGGTTAATTAAATATTTTAAAGAAGTGCGTATAGGAAATCCGAAGTAATTCTTAATATGAACCATTAAAAAAAAATATAAATGGGAAAATCTGTTCACTTTTCTAATTGGAGAAAGCCATTTATTGTTCTTACCATTTATCAGTATAATCTAATTCATTGCTGGCATTTTTTCCCTCTATACCTTTCTGGTATCACTGTATTTCTAATATCATGGCTATCAAATTATCATAAAGGGAGAGAACTAATGTTTTATGCTTATGGGAACAAACATTATTAAATATGGAAAATTAGAATGTCTGATTTTTTTTCATTTTGTTGGATTATTTTTTTTTAAGATAGTATTTGTTCACACTACTTCTCCCTTTGTAAAATACCCTTATATTAATAAATAGCCGGGCTTACTATAAATGGAAAATGATTGCTCCCCCAGATGTTAGGATTCAAGAACCATCTTCTTTGGAGCCAGACCACCTATTCACGCAGTTATTTCTCTGATTTTCATGTCATCTTTATGGTTTTGGCAGGGGCAGCCAGACAAATTACCAGCCCTTTAGTCCATTTTTTCCCTCAGCTTTTAGGTGCCTGAGAATCACTGTGAAACTTAAATCTTGGCCCTGTAAAGTTTATGCAGTTAAGAGATGACAATATAAAAGGAAAGGGCCAAATTGCTCTAGAAATACTGAGATGTAAATGGAAGACGAGTAAAGGCACTGTGCATGTCTCCTGGAAATGCTTTTTCAGTCTTAGAGCAGGATGCACACCAGCAGTGACAGTCAGCTGAACACAGGGGATGCTTTCAAAGGTGGATCATTCGAGGGCTGCTTTGAAGTTTGCTATCTTTAAGGACTACAATGGAAATCCAACGATACCGGAAGCAAAGGCAATTAAGAGGAGGTCTTCAGTCCAGCCTCAGCGGTCACAATACTGAACAGCTGATATGAAATGGATGAGAAAAGCAGACGCAGGCAAATAGCACAAGGGAGACCAGAAGCACAAAGCCACTGGCTCCCAAATGGCTGAAAAGATAAACACTTGATTTGCACACACAAGTAAAATGTTTCTTTGACAAGACATGCTGAATTACACTCAGGGAAAATTCTACATGCCTTAAAAAAAAAATAAAAATCAATATGCTGTTTTACAAATATATTTTTATCCCCTGGATTCAGTGAGTTCTGTAAGCTGCTTGTCTGATGCCTAGTTTCCAGGTCCAAGCGGCAATGATATATTAAAGAGCTGTGTTTAAAAAAAAAAAAAAAAAAAAAAAACAACAAACACAACAATCTGTTTTCTTTTTGACATAAGTGAAATATTGAAGCATCTACTGGCAAGCTTGTAAATTAGTTGCTTTTTTTTTTTTTTTTTGGATGTCATTGGTGAAGAAAAATATGCAGTACAGATGTGTACTTGAAGGTGGTAGGATGTTGATCACATCTCTTAGCCTTTTGGGCCAGTTCAAAACATCTGCGCAGCCCAGTTGTGTTGGATAACAAAGTGGATGTGTCAATACAGAGTTTGGACTGAAGGAAGGACTGGTTTTTGGCTGTCATTAAAAAGGCAGGAATGCAGACCATTCCCAACATCGTGTTCTTGGCTGTAAATATTTGTTATAGGTGGGTGTAGTTTTAGATATCCATCTTAAACAGAAGACACTCAAACCCCCAAAACCTCTGCACATTTTTTTTCTTTTTAGGCCAATTTTTCTCTCTTTCACCAGTTATTATGTTTTTGTAAGATTTGTGCAAGCAAGCAATGTCAGATGCAGCAACACTTCCGTGAATTATTTCTTTAAATTAGAAATAAGCTTTTGCCTAGTACTTTTCTCTGTCCATCCGCAGTGCAAATTAGTTAGGAAGATGTTTTTCCCTTTGAGATCCAGATTCTCTGTCAGCTGGAGTCAGCAGTGAATTAATATTCCTGGATGAAGCAGTACAAAAAAGTTTCTCATCTGTTAAATCTTTTTGGAGGATTTCTTCACCTATTCTGTATAAGGGTGAATCCAAGATATTTTTTTTTTTTAATGGAGACGAAGGAGAAGACAGAGGGAAAAAAAATCTGTTTCCTTTTAGTTAGTGTGTATAAAAGCAGCTTTTCTAACCATCAGCTACTCTACTAAAAGGCATTTTCTCTGTACCTGCCTGTCTCCTGTCCCTAGATTGTCACTCTTATAGTGCCTGAACTACCAGAAAGAATCACAGCATCCAGACAGCTGGCTGAGAGGTGGAAAATGCAGGTTCATGCCCTGGGTCTGCTTCAGTGTCCAGAGTGACCTCCTCTGCCCCTGAGGAGGGTGTCCTGACCGGCTGGCTGCTCTGCGCCCTTGGCGCTGTTGCAACTTTGAGTAGAAATTACAATGCGGAGGTGAAAGGTCTGTGGAAACCACTGCATTGTTTTGTGCTAATTTAAATAGATTGGGGTATTTTTCAGAGGAAAACTATTTCTCTGGCGAATTCCCAGTCCATCCACTGTTGAGCTTGCAATATTTGTGTTTGCCTAAGGAACAAGTCTCAGCAAAATGATGAATGCCTTGGAGAGTCGTAGCGTTTGGTTATTTAGCCTAGGACAGAGAAAGTGCCTGGATTTGGGGCTGTTTGGAGTGCACTCGTTCTGAGAAAAGCCTGAATCGGGCCCATGTAGTCTGCACTGGCAATAGGAGTGTGAGATTAGAAGGAATTAGAGCAAACCAGTCAGAAATTCACTGCTCTGGCCTTGAAGTTTACTGTAATAAGGAAGCTGTCAGCTTTTAGACATGACTTCATCACCCGCACATAGCAAGTTGTGAACCTGATGACATGAAATTGTGGGGCATTAAAAGAGAGCTGTTGGCTCCACTGGGAGGCAGGAGACGTCAAAACCTTACAGCAGGAATCTAGCAGGAGGTCATAGTCAGATGTGGGAAAGCCTTTGGTTTTGACACAAAATAGCTGTCGTAACTAGTAAACACCATAAGACAGAGGGTTTGTGACTGATAAGAGGATTATAATGTTGCTCTGTCATCAGTCGTTGTGCACCTCCCATCCTCTTCCTTCAGATGAAAGTCCCTCATTAAGCTGAGACATTTGGATAGTTACCGGTTAAACATGAAAAGGAACATGCTGTCAAATGTTAACTCTAAATTAAGATGTTTGTTATGTTAAGTGATTATCTCCTTAGGCATATGACCCCAAATGAATATCCATAGAGAATCTCTTATAAATAATTCTTTCAGAAAATGATAATGACAGAGTGACTTGTTAAGGGAGAGAGGACAAGGACTCATTCCCTGTGGTGCTGCCATGTTTATTCTAAAGCATCTAAACAAACAATGAAATAATTCTTCCTCTAAGATGCAAAGGCTACCTTCAATATACAAATTTGACCAGGTGTTTGCTTTATATTTTTGCTATACCTATATAAAAATTGTGCTAATTTCTTCCTTTTATCTGGAGAAATCCTGGCAATCTCATAGTTAAAGCTGCATATACCCTGATCATTAATTGGGGATTCCAGAGATTTGATTTTAGTTATTTATTATTCTCAGTTATCTTTCACATTCTTCTGTGCAAAGTAGAATGCTGTTCTGTGATTGATCTACCTCTATAAACTAATGCAATTTGTATAGTACATCTGCTTGCTTTGGACATAAGGCTCTCTGACGATACCTTGGGTGAAATTTTGAAGGGAAACTATGCCCTTCTCAGCCACGTAAGGGGTATATGAATGCAACATATTTTCTCAGGGCCTACCTAGGTGGTAGTGTAACAGTCATTATTGTACTGTCAAAAAAGATCTAATACTACAGCTGCATCTTATGCCAACGCTGCCTGTTGGAGAGACCTCCTTTCCAGTAAGAAGAGCTATCAGTGGACTCCCACGTGACTTCTCGCCTGTTGTATCATGGCTACAATGTCCTGTGACGTGACATTGTTCCATTTTATTTTCTTTAAATAAGCAGGAATATAAAAATAATTAAGACTGAGATTAAGCTAGTTTATCTAATGGTATTTCATATGTATGTGCTTATTGAAAGCCCTGATTCCTGGGACAGAAGACACAAAACCTCAGAATACAACTGTAGCTCTGCCACTATAAATTAGAGTAACCTCTAATATCCTCAGCGTTCACCACCTATACATTAAGATCAGAGTCTGCTCAGTAGATTTCAATTCAAATCTTCAGTGTGGTGACAAATTAATTACAAATAGATAAGCTCTGATTACGCATGAAACTTGAAGTATAGCTCCAGTTTTCATCACTTTAGCAAACATAGCTGCTGACACAACATGTCATTGTCTAGACGCAGTGAACAGTTATAACAAGAATAACGCGTTAATTAATACAGTTGGAAAAAAAAGAAGGGGCAAGTTGCTGCCTCGAATGAAAGTAATTTTGAGGGTGTAAAAGGGTGAAACTACCATCAGACCCAAACAAAAACATAACTACAAGAATTGTGTGTTTTGATAACTGTGCTTAACAGAAACAGCAATGCTAAATTTGGCAGGTAAATGCTGTGTATTTAAATGGCAGGATAATGTAATATTTTAAATGTACAGTTGATGCTAATATCCGATTTTCGGCAATCGACAGTATGCTTTTTATGATCAGAAAATGTGTTTTGCCTGTCTTACTAGTTTCACAAGATGACTTTAAAGTGTTTCTAGTCTGGTGCAATAACATTAGTCCTTTGTGTAGCGCAGTGTCCTACAGTGTGCATAATGACAGTGTAGTTATCATAGCTGTTAACAAATGTGGCTTAATGGTTGCTTCAGTCTTTATGACTCAGGCGAGACCCTTTAAAAATTGTACTGTAAACTCATTAGATGTAATTTGAATTGGAAGTTCTAGAAATAGATGCTAGCTGATAGACTTTGTTGATGGTCATAGAGCAAAACAATGAATCCCCAGTTTACTTATCCTGGCGGGTTGTTTTTGTGTTTGTTGATTCCTCACTTGTTCTGGTTTCTTTCTCTGAAGACCTGTTCGGTGGATGGGGAAAAAATCTGTTTTGTTTGCATGAATTCAGGTTGGAGGAACTTAAAACACCTGGTTTTCAGTGCTGCTTGTTGCCAGCCCTAAACCGTCTGGGTAAGCTGTGCTTTTTCACAGACGTGAGGCAGCCTGGTATAAACAGCTGTCCCCCTAGTAAAAAAACGAAGTGTTAGATCAGCGTTGATGTCATTTTTTTTCTCCTTTTTTTCCTTGAATGCTACTAAATAGCGGCTGAAGTTCATGTGAACAAGGATGTTTAGAACAATATGTTTTGGCTGCCTGGCTCTCAACATGAGGCAATGTGTAATTCACATGAACCTTCTGCAGAAGTTTCTGGATCGCATACCAAATGCAGCGCTGGCCTCGTAGCACAGAGACCCTGATTGAAGTCCAGTTTGCAGTTCCATGCAGACTCATTTTTTCCAGGATAAAGCCCTTTCCAAGAGCACAGAGCACAAGCAAGCCATTAGACGGCTTTTGGCTCATCAGCTTTTCGGTCTTATGACAGTGCAATAGCTTTCTTCCAGCAAGACGAGCATTTTGCCTTTCTTCTGAATGGAGGTGCTCGGCGGAGTCACCCACTGTGAGCTTTGATAACAACCAAAAGTGCTCCCCGGCCAAGACCATTAAAATGTTCCTTGCAAGTATGCAAAGCATCGTCTGAATGAGTTGGGGTGTGGGCACGTGAGCCAAGGGGTGAGCATGAGCCACTAATGAGGCAAAACAAAGTGAAGTTCGGATTTGGAACATTGTATGGGCCAAAGCCAGAAATGTCTCCTGCTCCGGCACTGATTTACGGCATTTCCTCAAATACAAAACATCTGGGAAGAGAGGTCGGTAAAAGCACTTTGAGAATGTGCACGCAACAGGATGGTAAAGGAAGGCAACACGTGTGAAAACTGCGAAAGTCTCGTATAACTCTTGTGCCGTAGCATTAAACAAACAAATGAATACACAAATGTTGCTTCCTCCCTCCTTAACCAAACATAGTGTAATGCCTCTGATGGATAAGGTCATTATTTTCTTTCTCCCAGATAATGAGGTCTCATTTGGGTTAATCCTATGGAAAAGCAACCCACCAAATTAGAGCTCCAGCTCCTGCCTGATTTGTTATGTCATTATTTCTGCACACCCATTGTTTTACCACATAGTACATTTTATTTGGTGTAGCGAGCCTTTCTGTTATGATACTTGCTGATATGGAACATATGATATTGTGACTAGTCCACATTTTCTGTCATATTTCACTAGCATAACCTTGCAAGTGGTATGAAAGGCTTTTACACCTGTCAGAAAGGCTTACTTAACTCATATGTTAGAGCTACTGCAAAACCGGCGTGCTGAAATGAGCTGCAAATTCAAAGCAGCATATTGAATTTTGTAATTTATTTGTTCACAGCACTGGTCAATTAATTTATTTCACAGTGATGTAATATTTAATATTTGAAAAAAAAAAAAATAGATAAAGCATGGCTGAGAAACTGTTCTCTGCTCATCTGAGCAAAACAGCAAATGTTTCTCCTGTTTGCAGCAAATACAATGCATGTCATCTGAATAATACTATCCAGTGAATAATAGGCATGCTTGCTGAAATGGTTTAGACCGTATTGTTTTTCCTGTCAACAGAAGATTCCTTAACATTCCTTATTAAAAGGCACAGTACAATTAAACAAACAAATAACTCTTTCCCAGACAGGAAAAATAAATAACCTTTCTGGGCCTCCCAAGCTGAAATTGTCATGCATATTTTATCCATAGTTCTTTGAGATGTGAAATACTTTTCTCTTCTTGATTTCAGTGAGGTTTGAAATGTGGGGCCCAAGCTCAGTGTACACCTTTCTTCTACGCTCTAGCGTAAATAATCAATAATTATTGCAGCATCCTACTTCTTGGATCATCTTTTAAAATAGCACTTGAGGCAGCATTATGTGTTAGTCAAGTTGTTTATTCCAATTCCTCAAGATTCGTCTTTGGCCAAACCCAAACATTAAATAAAAAAAGCCCAAAACACAAAGAAATCACAAGTGATTGGGGAAAAAAAACCAAAAACACGAGTTTCACTTTTAGGTAAATCACCAATACCAAGAAATCTGAGCTGAAAAACCTACCAAGAGTACAAACCCAGTATTTATTTATTTTTACAGCAATGAAAAAAACACCAAACAAACAAATAAACAAAACCATTTGTAGGTCCAGTGGTTTGCACTGTAGAGTGTAGGCAATAAACAAAAAATAAATATAGACAATGTAGGAATCAGAACGATAAATGTAAAATGTATGTGAGTGCTTTATCCTAACTGGAATACATCCTTCAGTCTCAGCTAGTAGCTTGCTCTTGCACAAGTGCTGACACCCTGGCCTGGTCTTGGCACATTCTCCCTATCAGGTCCTATGTATTATTTGTCCTGGAAGAAGAGACAATATTCTTTTCCTTCCCTGGCTGCCTGTTGGTGCTTCTGCCATGGTCAGACTTTGTTCTTAGCAAATGAGGTAGGCATTTTCACCCTCTCTTTAAGATAATCTACAGAGAGGAAATGTAACAAATGCATGTTTGAGGGGTATTTGCCTATTCCAGTTTGCTAAGGTGAAGAGTGCTTACATTTTGGTGTTAAGTGTTCTCTTTGGTTGCCAGATTTTGTTTGAATGAGTAAATGCTTAGCAGCTTGCCAACAGGTCTTTATGAATCTCTCTCCTAACTTTCATGCCGGTGCCAACGTAAGTGAATTCTGCCATGTTTTCTGTTTCTTTACTCTCCAATTCATTTGTCATTTGTGATTTTTTTTAATCATTAACAACATCTTGTTTGTGATGTTATTGCCGTGTGTGATGATGGGAGGCATGCATGCACGATAGTTAAACTGCTATTTTATCCTTTGGCATTGAATGTGAAGCCTTAGTATCCTGCTAGAGGGCCAAGCTGATGTTTAGATAGTATCCATTTATCCTTTCTTCATCACAAAATCCGTGGCGGTGTCCAGCAGGAGACAAACAACATATTTGGCTCCCGTGCCTTTATTTCATTGGCTTATGCTTCGCTTTGATAGCACATACTAAGGCTTGTCATTATTTTTAATAGGAAATCCTGGCATATGAAGACACAGAGCTGCTACGAGTAGGCAAAGTAAACAGCAGCCTAGACCAAACTGTCGGTGGCCCTGCTGAGTTGTTGCCCATGGCAGAGCCCTGGGAGCCCACATTTTTTTGGTGCTGGGGCCAGTGAGGAGTTGGGATGAGTGAGACACTGCTATTCCAGGAACAAGAGGAAGGGCAAGAGGGCCTTTTCCAAAACTGCCTTTCAAGAGAGTAAAAACAAGGAATAGTTTGTGCTGTTCCCTTCCCGGGACAGGAACAACCCAGCCATGGCCCCTCGTGTCTGCAACAACAAAGGTCTGTTTTGCTCCAGATCAACCTTCAGATGCCTCTCGCAGTGTCTGAGTGAGCAGTGATGGAGGCTGTCAGATGCTATCAAAAACTGATTAAGTTAATGAGCTTGTTTTGCCACTTGATGTGCTTCTCAATAACTGTTCTGAAGGTGAAAATCGTGTAGGCATATGATCTTCTGGGCTGTGAAATCCAGTCGGCTCTTCCCTTAGATTTGCTAATATATGTCATCTGTTTTGCCTGTCACCAATAATCAGAGTCATTTAGATCACCTTTGTTTTACACGCCATTTTCCTGCTTTTTTTTCCTTTTTCCTTGAGGACATATTTTTTGAGGAATTAACATTTGCTTTGGCTTGTTCTTTCTCATGCTGGTATTCTTGCTTATCCGTGCTTTCACATGAGCTTCCCTAGGAACTGTTTGCAGCTGTAGCTGCTGCATTGCCTTTGATTTGTCATGCAGACAAAATTGTGATGTGTCAACAGTGACTTCCTGGGATCTGAACGAAGCCTAAGAAGACCTGAAATCTCTTCAGTTCAGTTCAGTTTCGTCTAGCGGTACCAGATCTTCTCCTGGATCCTCCAGCCCTCTGCTGTCACTTTTTGTAACGCTGCGAGACTGTCACGTTTTCCTGAGCTTGATTTATAGTCTTACTAATCGGAAATTAGATTGCTTGTGACATGAGTTGCTTTGATATCCTGGGAAGCTGATCTAATACACAGATAAATTTCAAGTCCTGTTGTGGGTACAGAAGTTGGAAAAGAGTGGAAAACCGGTCAGCTGGGCTTTTCACTAGGTAGACGAATGTCTGACTTGCCTGTTGTTTTCTCTGCTTGGTTTTTAACATCCCCTACATGCTAAACTGAAGTTTCCCATTGTGATTGTTGTGAATTTGCCAATAAATATGATCTCACCGTAATAGCTGGTTTTTAGTTAGTAGCGGTATATAATGGCCATTTTCATGCGTTTTGAAACCTACCTTGGAGCAATCAGTTGCTAATGAGCTCCAACAAGATGAGAAACCTTCTTTTAGAAGTCATAATTAATGGTGCTTCCTGTAAGTGGTAACCATCTTGTCTCTTTTGAGTAAATTGTGATTTTATTTTCATTTTTCAGTGGCTTTCTGTCTGTTTCTCATTATTAACTGTTGCTTACTCCAGGAAGAGTAATTACTCCAGTATGAGATTCTGTTTATTGACTCCTTTCATAACTTTTTTTTTTGGCTTTTGCTGATGCAGTCGTGGTCCAAATGTTCCAAAAATCTCTTTCAGAAGTCGTTTTACATCCTCTGAGGTTTTGTTACTTTTTAGCTTTCAAACAGACGCCATGCTTGCCAGCACAGAGTCTGTTACTTCCATACACTCCGCGCCACGCATCCGTCTTCCTGCGTCATTAGGTAGAGTAACTTTGCTTAGCCAGCCAGAAAGCTCCTTTTTAATTGGAAACTACCCCTTAGCCCTGTGCAATTTAGGTGCCATGAATAGGAATGAAAATATAGGAGATTCTTGCCGTCTTTCTGCAACATCAAAGCACAAGGGAGATTTACTTAAATAACAAAAAGAAGTGTATGTGTGTCTGTTTGTGTGTGTGTATACATATATTTAGCTGAAACAAACTCAAGGCAAGCGTGGTTTTTAAAGATGAGTTAAATCAAAGGGATTTCAGGCAGTGAATACTCTAACACGTCTATATTGTTGGAAAAAAACTCTTCGTTTTATTACGTTGAGGAGCTTTTTTATCGCTAGTCTGATTAACCAGGGCACCTAAAGACTGGTTTTACTCTAAGCATGTGCTTAAGGACTTCTGCTTTTGGGAATCCTGGCTCCATGGAAAAAAAGCTGATCAGACAGTATTTTGTGCCACAAGGAGCTTTCTGTGAAATAAGCTGACAACAGCTCCTTAACCAGTTGAACACTGGAAGCACAAGGCTGCATAATCAGCAGTGGTCCTGCTTTTATTACAATGAAACTGCTGCCAATAAGTGAGACTGGATATTCAATCTGCCAGCTGGCATCTTCCCTTCCCCTCTGAATTTTGATTATTTTTACAACAATAACTATAAAACTTTGTGTTGCTGTAATGCTTCACATCTGAGGAGCTTGTGGTGCTTTACAAATGTACAATAACTGGTTAATTGGATTAGTTTGTCTAATTGCCAAAAGGTAAATATATATAAATATATATATATATATATGATTTCCATTTTGCAGAAGAAGAAATAGAGGCAGCAAAAGGTTAAGTTGCAGACAGGTCTGCAGATTGTTTAGCAGCATTGTAGTGAAGGGGAAAAAAAAAAAAAAGTAAACTCAACTGATAAATAGAAAGGGAGATAAAACAAAGTAAAGTTCCTCTTTGGTGATCTGGGACAATCAGCAAGTACTATATCTTCCATTTCACCTGTAGGTTTGTAACCCTGTGAACTAGACTTTATTTTCTGAGGGGTAAACATAACTGACCTAATGTGTAAGCTGAGATAAAAATACTTTAATGATTTTTTATCATTATTTTTGCTAGGAAGATGGATGCAGCTGGTAAAGTTATAATGTCAGTGGAGCCAAAGGGGGAGAGGGGAGTCCTATTTGGCTGTACAAGGAGTGAAAATGGTTGTGAGGCACTTGCTGTGCTAACCTTAGTCTGTACCTACCATTTTCCCCGAACCCTGCAGCTGTATTGGTTCCAGCAACCAGGCTGGCTTGTTCAGAGCTATTGCAAGTATCTCTGCACACTCCTACCCTGTGCCGTGTAGATACCCTGTCAGACTCACCTGTATCAGGCACTGGTGGCCTCCAGCAGCAAAACTGCAAGTTACTATAATTGTGCAGTTACTATAATTGTCTTTTTCTCAATGTACTGTCCTTGCCTCTCATGGAGAGATACTGGAACTTCTATGTACCATGCGTGTAGCAGGTTTTTGTGTCTTAGCTTAAGAACAGGGTGACTGTCCTTGAAAAGGTACGCTTGAGGAAGTAACAATGAAAATGGGCTTTATTGTCTTGGTTAAATGAGGTTTAGAAAAATGCCTTGATCTCCCATGGCAATGAGGGACGTCAGCAGATGTACCTGAAGTCTGTAATTCTTTCTTCCATTTCTCTCAGTCACATAAAAGAAGGCCAAAGTCCAGAACACTTGGTTTCTGCATTGTTATTTCAAAGGGACTCTCTGTTGAGGATGAGTGAAATACTCATTAAATTGAGCCAGCTTGGTACATATAGAGCTGTTTCTGCTAACTAGCTAATTTGTTGGACATCAGACGTAATCAGAGAATGATTACATCTGCATCTATGCAGTGTCTTGTGCGTTCCTTGGCTTGTCTATATCGATGCACATTTGGATTTGAGTGATAACACTTAGACATTATGCGAAGGATTTAGTAGGGCACTGAATACTCTGGGCAGTGCTTGTATTTGTGTCCCTAGCTGTCAATATGGTAAATTACACCAGAGGAAATCCCGACCTCCTGTTTTTGTTTATGCTTATATTTAAAAGTTATTTTGCATAGGTATAACAAGTTGCGTGTTTGTACACTCCACCTACTTTCTGAGAGAAAAAAAAAAAGGATGAATTGGCTTTAATTCATTCAACTTCTTAAAATACACTTAGTAGGACATTGCTTTAAAAAGATGTAAAGAAGCAGAGGAATTTGAGGCAAAAAAGTTCATGCCTTCCAGCTGAATACTCGCTTCTCATTGTAATGTCTTGCTATGGTTGCCTGCTTGACCCAGCTACAATGAATGCAATCAAGCAAGAGCCCTTTTCCTGCTATGTGCTAAGGGGAAGAAGTAGTGGTGACAGCAGTACTCTTCATCATCACTGGGAGAGAACAGAGAGGGGAGGGAAGGAAACAACGGAGAGTAAATGAGAACAATATTTGGCCCAAATTAGTTTTCCTGACCAAACACTTGGTATTTTTGTTCTAAAGGGCTCTGGCTCGCAATGAGAATTAACTAATCCCCATTATGAAGTCTTTCTGGATTTTGACTGGGAAGTGTTCAGTGCTGAATGAGCGAGCTTTGAGAAAATCTTTTGTCCATGTTGTGTTCTCATTAACAGTGTTCTCATTAGTGGAGCCTTGTGATAAAAATGGGTGCATTGCCCTAGTTTTTGTTTATTAGAACTGAAACCCATCGAGCAACTATGTCTGATTTTTTTTTTCTCTCTTCATCCTCCTATGCTGTGCCTTGCATGAGTGCCTCGCTGCCCTACCCTTCCCTCTGGGTATGAGCCCAGCATGAGCCTTCCCTTCCCTTCCCTGATGCCACTAGCTGGCTCTTGCCCCATACTATGGGCTTGAGTAAGGCTGAAGAGTGACACTTGCAGAGGGAAACGTTCACCCTGCACGGTTTTAGAGATAAAAACAAAAGTATAGGTTTAAAAGCTAGATTCTACATACAATCTGCAGAGAGAAGCTCTTTCAGACAGCAGTTCAGGAAACGAATCCAGCTTTGGTCCTCTGAAATGAGCTCTCCATCCTCAGTGACACCCAGGGAACCCACTGTTACCACCCTCCTAAATTAGCCAAAATTACCTAAACCCGTGTGAGACTGCAGTAGAGGAAGCTGAATGGTCCTCAGCTGTGCTGTGGGGAACGAGCAGAGTGTGTTTCTTCTGTAGCGACCTCACTTTGAGAAGCAGGATAGTAATCTGTTATTCTGTTAGTTATTTATTTCAGGTGTGTTTAAAAGCTTTCTAAGACTCCGGTTCCATATTCAGTGTTTTTCTAGCCGGGCACACAGGGTAGAAGCATGGTACAGCAGGGATCCAAAGCCACCATGCAGGCAGAGCATCAACTTTCTCGTGCTGCTCTAGGAGTGTGTGACCCTCAGCTGGAGCATCTGTTGTGGTACAGTCTCAGTTTCTTTACTCTGTCTTATCGAGCCTTCCACTAGGGCTACTAAGCAGCCAGGCTGCCTTTAGTGTTGGGGGTGTCGATAGCAAAGCCCTTCCTGAGGCAGCAAGACCAAGTCCTTGGAGGTTGATTAAAATGTTGGAGTGTTGCAAAAAACAAGTACAACACTCCCTGAGCCTGGTCTTGCTTGGACTCTTTCCTGAGAGAAACTTTCCATTTAAGTATCTAGTACCTTCTGTTTCCGATTTACCTAGAAATTTTGGCATTTTTGCTGTCTAAAAGTCTCATTAGCAGGAAGGTACTCATGATATTTTGGCAAGTGTGCTCCCAGTTTTGGATAAAATCCGTAAGTACAGAAACGTATTGGATGACAAAAAAATGGGTGTAATGTTAACTGTTTGTTGTTGGTATTTTTTTATTTTTATTTTTTTAAACTGGAAAAGCTTCAATTCCAAGCAAAAATTTGGGGTAGTTTACTCTTCATTTCTTTCCTAATTGGTTCCTTTGTTGCACTATCATTTGAAAACAGACCTTTGTGGTTGCTTTTCACCTTTTTTCAAAGGCCCTGTATTCTGTATGAAACTCCTAAGGCATCTGTTGCCTCTGTAGTTTTCCCGTTTCAACTTTAGAAGCTAGCTGTTTTGTTGGTTTTTTTTTTTTTCTGTATGAACTACCGTTGCCATGTTAATAGCTGAAATGAGCAGGCAAGGGAAATTGGGGGCTGGGGAGTCTAGAAAATAAAAGGCTAGGGAAGAGAAGATGATGGAAGAAATAAATAAAATGGAGTGAAGGAATGATCTGTTTGAAACATTGCAGCAAATATGGAAAAAACAGAAAGCGCAGAGAGAGAAAGCAAGCAAACAAAACAAGGAGAAATGTTGCATTTCCAGAGCATGAGGTCTTCGATCTCTCCATGCTGCTGTTGGTATGGTAATGTATTTGCTGGAAGTATACAGGTTTTTATGGAAATATCTTCCCTCCTGTCATTCCTGGGTAGAATGATTCCTTTGAAAAGACTTATAGGAGTGGAAATGTCATTACCTAAACCGTCCTCCTAGACTATGCATGAGTCTTTCTCTTTTTAAGTCACCTTAGAGGGAGGAGGAGCTAGAAGGGGAAGAACAGAAGTAATCATCTCTTTCTTGGAAAGAAAATAGACGAGGTTGACTGGAAAAATTAAGAAACAAAAGGAACAGCCTACTGTGGAGACTCCTAATACAAATATATCTCTAAAAAAAAAATAGAAGGTGATAAATGTTGAGGTAGGAAGTATGGCTTTGTGTGATTTGCCAGAGGAAAGACTGTTCTTTTCTTTTTAAAAGCTGCTATTTCTTACTCCACTTTATTTTTACATATAGAAAATAAAAACTCCAATGAAGCACTCCATTTTATTTGTGCTTGTTTTGATGGTACGATGGCCAGGAATTGTTTGTTTCAAGGGGGTCTGCTTCACCTCTTTGTTCCTTTATGGGAACAAGTCTCTCGTATTGTTTGTGTCTCCAGAGCCATGCCAGAAGTCTGCAGTTCTTGTCTTCCTGCGCAGAACCGTTTTGCTTGGCTGTGAGCACAAAAGCTCTAGGGAGGCACTGTCTATTAAGGATAATTTTGTTTCAGACTTATCCAGTGCTTTTTGTCTTTTGTGTGGCTCTCTTGCACTGTGTAGTTTGGCTCCGGTTATAATCCATGCGCCTCTGGCTTATGAAATTTTGCACTGGTTCAGTTGCTTTCCAGTGGCCATGTTCCCCACGCTCTTTCTCAGCAGTTCACAGAGTTTAAATGCATGCACTGATCTAATCTGACCTCCTGCCCGCAGCCACCTCCCGAATTTTGTGCAGTCATCCCTGAGCAATCCCAGTAAATCCAGGTTGCATCAAACCATGTCTGGTACTGACTGCGAAGCAGGGCAACTGTGGGAAGAGGAGGTCTCGAGGCAGGTTGTGCAGGAATTGGAGTTCTCAAAAGCTCTCGAGCGTCTGGTACCACACAGCACAGTGCTCTACTGAGTAGACCTCTCTACCTCAGCCCTGAAGCTATGATGCTGCTGTGCTCTGCTAGGTCCAGGTGAGAGACATCCCTAAATATCCTGGATGGTCTGTGCTTTTACTGCCCTGCTCATTGTCCTGTAGGCATTCGGTGTTGTTCAGTGCAGAAGATTTCTGATGGATGCTGGAGCGCTGTGCTGTAGCTGTGCCTGCTGCACTTCAGGAGCAGAAAATCCCATTGACTTGCAGTGGCACTTCGACAATGCTCCAGATTTATTGAAGTGTTTCTAATAATCCCCCTCTAATTGGCATCTTCTGCAGTCCACAAGGGTTGTTGCTGGTGCCACTGCTGCAGAACTGTGATTTGTGTTAAGGGAAGTCCTGGAGATCCTGAAGAAAACCAAAGCCCTGTGGTTCTGCAGGCTCTCCACACAAGTAGTAAAAACCAGGCCTTGCCCCAAGATCTTACTGCAAAAGGCACTTTTTTTTTTTTTTTTTTTTGTGATGTTCTGCAGAGAAACAGCATATACAGGGGAAGGTTTTTATTCAAATTCTTAAGAGGATACAGTGATGAAGAGCTTCAGTGCTACACGCAGTATCTGGGATGATATCCAAAAAGCCCAGATGTTTAGTCTTCAGTGGCTTCATTTTACGCTATTAAATTTGGAATTTATTTTTTGGTTGGAAGCTGACTTTTTCTCAATTTTCTTAGTGTACACTGAAATGTCTTTCCTGAGGGAGGCTTGATTCTGTTTGTTAGCCCATTAAGCAAGTGCAATACACTTGTGTCACATGTATGCATTAGGGTTGGAAGTGTTTGATTTGCTGGGGATTTTTTTTTTTTTAATTTTTTTTTTAAGGATTTTCATTATCTGGGACAAAAATGTCTTGACGCAATAAAGGCAAATTTCCTCAGTGACAAAATGCCTCATAGGAAGGTGAAGTGGGCAAAGTTGGATGAAGTTGCAATGTAGACTAAGGGGGAGAAAGGCTGGAGCTGTAAGCATGGCTCCCACTGGGCCACGCCATCACGTTTTGCGTGATGGCCTTCATGTGCTATATCTGCTTCTCTCTCTAGATAAAAGCAAAAAAAGACTACTACTTTTTTTGTGTGTGTGTGAAATGTTTGTCCCAGCCATTGTGAGAGGTTAAAAAAAAAAAAAAAAAAATTGGAAAAGAAAACCACACACACAAAAAAAACAAACAAAATAGAATAAGAAAACAGGTTTGTGGGATTTCATTGTGCTATGTATCTGTAAATTCAGTGGAAAATAATAAATCTCATAATGAGGATGAAGTGAAGGTTTCTTCAATGAATGTTCTTATTAACCTGGGGAGAGATGCTAAAAGCTTCAGATGCTAGAGACTTTCCTCTTTCCTAATGTCTCTTGTGTCTGTTGCTAGAACCTCATTTTTGCCTTCAGCTGGAGGGAAGAGAGCTGGGGAGAGCGAGGCTGTTGTGCCCCTTATAAGAGTGGTAATCTCTGTTCCCCCTCAAGGCTTCCAGTTTGAGGGAACCTGGACCTCTGGGGAATGGTTGCCTGAGGGGCAATCACCTGTTGCCCAGCATGGTATGACATGAGGGCTGCTTTTTCTTTTCTCATCTAGGTGGAGTGAGCAGGTAATGCATAATGGAAATGAGATCAGTTGCTTTTTGCAAAGACCCTTTGGTCATGGGCCCTGAGTAATGCTGTTTTTCCCCTGAAATTCTTCAGCCAACTGGTGTTTCATCACCTTCTTCCCCACACGTCTCACTGCTCCCAGACCGTGACGGGGCGTGGGAAGTTGTTTTACTTTTTCTTTGTTCACTTAAAATGGCTTTGAGAGGAATGGGCCAGTGATAAAACAAGCAGCCTGCAGTCTTTGTAATGCAACATTTATACGGTAAGAAAGCACAGCCATGCATACTGGATATTCATCTGGTTAACTCTGCCTGTTGACAGGAATCAGACATTTAGTCTCAAAACATTTATACATCTCTGCATTGACAACACCAACATGTATTTGGCGTCTGTGTAAGAGAAGCACTGCAGCCTCTCTGACTATTAGCTGTCTTGCTGTTACGATGAACATGACTGCCTGTAGGCTCTTGGTCAGCTACTGCGCTGATGGCTCAGAGAGGTGTGAAGGTCACCTCTGTTTCTAGGGGATTAAAAATAATTTTGTATTACCGTTTTTTATTTCTTTGATGTGGTGTATGAGGTTTTAAAATGTCTTTTTATAGGCATTTTGGCTTTCTAGACGAAATATGTTTGCTTGGTTTGTGTGTCCTGGCAAAGCTCCTCCCTGCTTTCTCTTCCATTCCTGTTTATTTGATGTACTAAGCTGACAGAGAGCTATTCTCAGCAAGCAAACTTAGATCCTGCTACGGAATTTGCTGTAAAAATTTATAAAATTTATAAAAATTCTTGGATCTTTTAATATTAAATATACCTCATAAATAAGAGTATCATTATATCTGAATCATCCTCATTCTCACTTTAAAAAAGGACAAAGACACCCATAAATAACCCCCACACATTTATTTATCTTCTATGTTTCAGTATTGTTATACCTATCTCTAAACTGACTTCACAGGGTGGAAGTTGTTCTCTGCTGTATGGTTGGTCTTTCACTGGCAATGTATGTCAATGAGTTTGGTCTTTAGTTAAACCCTTAAGGTTCTCCAGAGACCATAAACAAAACGCTTTTACATTCAAAAGATGCCTGAACTTTTAGGAAGAGCTGCTGAGGATAGTCACTACTGATGTAGCTTCTTGCAGATTTGCTGTATATCAGAGGCAGACTTGGACACATCAGTCAGCATCATTGGCAACACCTGGCTACCTTGGTCTTTCTGAGGCAGATGCCAGTTTTCCCTTCTCATTTCTAATGATATTGCTACCCAAACTCCTTCAATACTTGCTCATTGCCCAGAGTTGGGAAGCATTGGGCAATTATATAGAAAGGTAATTAGATGGTCCTTGAATACCATCTAATGTGAGAAACTGTGTGAGAAACTGAACAAATCTAATAGCAAAATCATCTGCTTAGTCAGTAATGGGTAAAACTCTGCTCTGGAAGTTGGAAATTTACCTATAGGGAATAAAGAAAAAGGATAGCCGGCATACTAGATGACTCTGTAAGTGCCAAGGCCAAAAAATAGGCACAACTTGAATGCCCATTCCCAGCAGCCAAAGGGTAATATTAGAGAAATTTTGTGAGTCACTGGTGGTTGGCTCGCATAGGGTTATAGTCATGTGTCCTCCAGGATGCCTCTTCCAGTCCCATATTTGTGCCTTTCCTCTCTCGACAAGCTGTGTGAAGGCTTGTTGCGGATGTGAACTTCAGCATGTGTGAAAGCTTCCTACACATTGGCATTTGGCAGAGGAGGTTGTCCTTCTGCTGGTTTGACCTCTCGATGGCTCGTGGCTGTCATTTGGTGGATTCAATATGGTCTCCACATCGTGTCCGTCATCACACCTCTGCAGTGTGCGAGTCTCGTGTGCTGCTCCAGAAGGTGGTTTTAAATGCAAGTCAAAATAACACAGAAGAGCTACCTTAAATCACAGAAAGAAAGAAATGTTTTTACTGAAGATTAAAACGTTGCATTATTCGTTTCATTCTTTTTCATGTAGTTGAGGTATGTGATTCATAATGATAGGAAAGCTGCTACAGGTTCAGAAATTCAGATTAGATGAAAAGCCAGCATTTCAAACGCTTTATCTGCATCTTCCACTTATGTAGATTGTAAAATTATCTTGAATCTGAAAAATGGATTGGAGATCTTGAAAAGAGATTTTCTGATGTGATTTATTCTCCTTCTCCTCCTCTTCTTTCCCCTCCCTTCCCCTTTTCTCAAACTGGAAAAATAGTAGCTATTTCTGGGGTACTGTAATAATAGCATTTTTGAACTTCAGGCTACAGATAAATGTGGTAGACATATGATGAGAGGCTCAGAAGGGGGGAAACCTGTATTTAACCACAAAAGGATCTATTGAAAAAGAAAAGGAACACCCTATAAGTAGTGATGGGCAATATATCTGTAATACTCAAGGGTTACTTAAATGTTGATTGTTTGAAACACTGTGTAAGGGCAAAACCACTGGGCACCGAACCTATAAAGTATCTGTAACCGGTTTTGCACTGACCTGTGTGCTTTGGCTTATCCTGCTCTGCTTGTACCTGCTGTGCTTCCCCTCTGTCATGCAGGTGTGACTTCAGCAAGCCCTGTCCTTGCTCACACAGGGATAAAGGTGAGGGTTAGAGGAGGGGTCACCTTCTGCTTCCCTCTGTTTGGCAGTCTTCACCTTCTTATTATGAAAATACTAGAATAGTAGAGAACCACAGAGCTCAATAGGGAAGAGAATAGACAAACAAGGAGGTTACCCTGCAGTAGTCAACCCAGGTTGGGCACTCCTGAGTGCACTGCCATTTATTCCCCTAAAATGTCACTTCCTTCTTGCCCTAAAGTGCAATCAGGTTGCTTGGGAAGCAAGAGAAGAAGAGTGAAAGAAACCCTGTGCCCGCAAACTGTTCCTTGAGAGCACGCTGCCCTCTTGCTCAAAAGGTCATTGGTGTTTTAGCATTATGGCGATGGCGGTATCGTAATTCTTTTCTTAGTATCAGTGTCATGAAATATTCACAATGTATTGCTCATCTCTGTCTAAAGCTCCAAGACATTGTGAGTGTTGATGAGATGGAACAGGAGCTCTTTGCGTGTTATCCAAAATGTTTATCATAGCAAAGGTTGACATGCCAGAATTGGCCAACTGGCATGAAAGAAACGTTTCACTTGTTGGGAAAGTGCTATCACTTTGCTGCCTCTTAGAAACTATAGTTGTTTTCTGAATTACAAGTGGTTTGCATAAAGAACATAAATTGCTGTGCTCTTTATCACTGCTTACTGTATGACAAATATACAATCCAATTTTTCAAGTGTGGTGTCTTGAAAATGAATGTGTATTTGAAATGAAAACCATTTCAGTACTTGAGCATCATCCCTCTGGAACAGGCTGGATAATAACATGTTCATCACCTTGGGTTATTTTAATATTTCCTGAAGCCTGCACAAGATGCTTTCTATTTTCTTGTCAAAACATACTGAAATGAAAATTATTTTTAATAAAGTACAGTAATCACACTGTGATCACCAAGTGCATCTTCTCTTGTCAGATTGTTTCTTCCCACTCACGAGTATTTGCAGTTACTTAATGTTATGATTACCGAGCAATCTAGCATTGGGAGGAAGAGAATGGAATATTTCATTTCTGACAGAGAGCATTGGGTGATACAGAACATCTTTTGCCTCCTGGAGTACTATCATTGTTTAAATCTAATGTTGGAAGAGTTGACTGCTCAAGGACTTTTTTTTTTTCTTTCTGCAGTAGTTCATTGCTTTCTTCCATATATCTGCTGAAAGCAGAACTCCCATTGATAGTCTGTTTTTTCCATTTCTGTCCATAAATGTCATGGGAGTGACGTGCCAGATGCTGTACCTACAAGGTGCTTAGCATGACAGTATTAACATCAGTTTCTAATTAGTCCTCTGTAGTTGGTCTCGTAACTTTTTAGGCTATGTGCTTTTTTGCTGACCAGCTGGTGAATAACTTGCTTAGCTCCAGGTCCAGTTAGAAGAGAGAACTGCTCGTCTACGCAGGTGATGGAAGCCATCAGAGATAATGGCTGAATGGTTTGTTTCTAAACTGCTTCTGTATACCAGTTTTTTCGTTCAAGTTGCTCAACTCTAAAGTAAGTGATGGACAAATCTCAAGAGGTTTAATTTCATATCTTCCTCAAACATTATCCAAGCTAAGTAAAGCTCTGGAGTCTGCATAACTGAGCATGAAACCTCATAAGAACAGACTTTCTCATGAGAGTGTCAGTGTTTCCTGCCGGCTGGAAATACCAAGAAAATTGTCTTTCTTGTGGTATTTTGGAACTTCAGCATTTGGACGTAGCTGTAAGTTAAGAGAGGAAAGTGAATATGAAAAGCAATTGTTGAAAAAGTCAACCATTTGAAACTTCTGGGTGTGAGGCTCACGTCTAGTTTTGGGGTGAAGCTATTAATTGGTACCATATCTCTGGATCTGAGAGTAGGAGGACTTAATCTGAGGCTGCAAGTTGTGGCTGTTTCCCTGTAGCTATTGCAAAATATTATCGCTTGTGAGTCACTGAGTATTTCTTCAGTCAAGGGAAGAAACAGCTCTTCTGTCCTTCCCTCCTTTTCATGTAAGCAGGTAACTAAGCACCGCTCTTGGAGTATTTGTTTTTTTGGGACAACATTCTCCTTTCTTCACATGTGAAACTTAGCTCAGCCACAGAGCTATAATGAATGTCTTATGCTAAACAAATGCAGTAAAAACAATCTGAATGATTACAGAACTAATACACCAACAAGCAATGTTATAATGCTAAATAACTGTAATATGAAATCACGCTTTATTTTTAAATATGGGAATAGCTCACATCTCAATTTTCCATGTAAACCGGAGTTAATCTTGGTTGTGGATTTTGACAGTGAATCAATGGGACTTGCAGTGAAAATAATTACAGAAGCTAAAGATGGAAAAGTGTGTTTCTCTCCTATCCTTCTGCTACTGCAAGATTTACAATATGTTCTCTTCATTCAGTCTGTATTTAGAAACTTGAGCAATGAGATTTCCCTCATTTGCTTTGTACAATTAATATAAGTCTGCACTGGTAGCAGAATACTAGGAAACTTTTCTCAACTTTTCTTAGTTTATTTTCATCTTCATTTTCATTCTTTGACAGGTCCTTGTGAAGTCTTGCATCTCACCGTTTATGCTGCTGTTGTGCTTCAATTTGGTTACCTGTGGGCATTAACATTCAGGGTCACTTCTAATCAAACACTTGATGCATTTTTAGGGGTAATCCAATAGAGTTCTATTATTTGCAAAATCTGGGCTTTTTTTCTTTTGGCTGTATTTATGCTCTTTCCTGTGTTTTCTCCAGTTTGCCAGTCTTTATTGTTCTGAATTGCCGTTAATATAGCATAAATGTTGAGTGAAGGTCTTCAAGTGCCATGCCATTTTCTTGATAGGCATATTTGTGAAATTTGTATTGCTCCTACTTCTCCTGCTTTCTGTGGTTAGTGCAACCATGTTTCACAAAGAATTTTCCTCAGTTTTGAGGTCTGCTTCTGTCCTTCCTGAGAGAATGCTTATTAATACATGTACGTATCACATATACACATATAGACATGTATATATTTGTCTATTTAATAAGTACTTCTTTTCCCCACGTTGAAATTTTAGAGGATTCCTTGTCCTGTTACATTTACTTACTTGAGATTGAAAGGTTGCAATTTAGTAATATTTCAAAGTATAAAAAAGGATCATCACAAGTTCCATGCTTAGTTGTTTTTTTTTTTTTGCATGTAAATGTCATTAATTAGTTGTGCAATTAATAATAACCTGCATTCATATAAACTCAGTTGAAATCAAAGTAATTGAATGTTCAAATTAAGAATGTTTGCAAACAGATGTCTAAAAATTGTTTATTAGTTACCTACAGAGCTGTTTTTCTCCAGTTCTGTTGTTATAAAGGGGATTCAAATAATGCAAGAGGTAAAAGAAATCACTGCAGGAACATAATCAAAGTGACAGTTTTGTGCCGTATTTCCATATCAAGCTAAAGCAAACAAAAAATTCAGCTGTATATGCATACTTAATGATGTAGGTGTGTCTCTGGGGAGTGATCTGAAATGAAGGGACTATCTTTTCTTTCTTGCATTTAAGTCTCTCTATTTCCAATTATTTTTCTAACTATGTATTAGCTGTTTTTAATTAAAAAGTGATGATTCACCACTTTCTACATTTTTACATTCACGACTTTTAACATTTTTATAAAGTGGAGCTTTAAAAACAGTAATAATTTAGACTATTTTACCATTACTCTGAGCATTTGAAGCTATAAGAATATTTCAGTGCAATCTGAAAAGTGAATGAAAAATCTGTTTTCAGTAATTCTGTGTTCAAGGGCGATTCAACCTCTTTGCTTGCTAACTCTAATTTTCTGAGGCTTATAAGACTTTAATTTGATTCTTTATCTGAGCATAAAACAAAGAGTGAAAATTGCATAGTAAATTACTGGATAATCGCTTTTTTGTGGACTACCTGACTGCCAAAATGAATACTACCTTTTAAGAGAGACGCTTAACTAAGTGCTTTACAAGTGAAGTTGAGTTACGTTTTCATGAAATCCAAGTGATTTCATCTAAGCATGAAGGAGAAACAGCTCACTGCTTATTATATATTTGCTTAGTTGTACATACATGTATATTTATTAGTGTTTGTATAAAAACTTAATCCATCTATTTGAAGTCACCAGGGCACATATATAGGTGTGTGTGATATCATACCTTTTTTTTTTTTTAAAATAAAAAAAAACTTTATCCATGATAAGTGTATTTTATTTCATGGTTTCCTAGTTCAACAAGTGGTTTTCACTGTTGCCTCTTCACAAGGCTGGTAGTCCTCTCCTTGTCACAGCCCCTTTTGGAAGTGCTTTTCTGTTTCCAGAATCTGAGCAACATTAACAAACACACTTATGGGGGGGGGGGGGGGGGGGGGGGAAGCATTTCTTAAAATCACTGTGTCCTCCTTTTTGTTGAAATAGTCTACGCTTCTTGAAGACCCAGCACAAATGATATTGTCAGTCTTTTCTGTTCTGGGTTTCAGACCTGACAATGAATTCTAGAATGCCCAAACCAAGATCTAGGAACTTCACTATGATAAAAAGATGTTGCCTCCCAACGAGGAGCAGAGTTCCAGCTGGCCTGGTGTATCAGACCTAGAAAACCAATTTTAAGTATGATGGAGTTGTTGTAATTACACACAAGCAAATTTAGAGTTATGCTTATATGATTAAGGGGACTTTTTAATTTTTATGCAAAGCTTACACGGATCTCGTGTTGCCAAAAAAAAATCAATCTGTGGCAAAGTCAAACAGTTTGAGGTGGGAGAATAGCAGATCTGGAGTCCTTCCTTTCTCGTAGCTGTCCTCAGCCTCCCACCTGAAGTGCAGAGAAGTCAGACTGGCCAACGGGGAGGCTGTGGGGGACAGCTGTCAGTCAGAAAATCCCAGCGTTCAAGCTTGGTGTGTCTCCTGTTTATACAAAGATCTTAGCTAGTGGAGACAAACTGTTAAAAGTTTTGATGAAGGGAGCTTGTTGTCTGCAACAGGGAAGCTCCACATGTATAAACCATCTCCTGCCTGAGTGCATCATTTGTCCTATCTCTTTTCTGTGTGTGCATGTTGTTGCAAAATGTGGATTACAAGTTGACTACAAGTGATATAAAGCGGCACTTGGCCAGAGGTCAGACATGACATTTGGCCTTGTGGTAGGGCAAAGCTGAGAATTTACCACCCCCAGGTGATTCTCTGTTGTTCATCACAGCTTCTCCCTCCTCATCCTCACACAGAGGTTGAAGATCTCCAGCTCAGCTGGGTGCCAAGGCTCTCAGCACCTAGCTTCTGGGAAAGCACACTTCTACAGGCATTTGTTCCTTTCTTTTTTTTCTCGTATCACTGCACACGTGGGGCTCTCCCTTCAGTACTTTGCCATAATTGTGGGAATGATGAGTGGTGGGCAGTCCCTCACATTATTTGGCATTACCCTTAAGTACCCGATCAGTCAGGGCAATTCAGTATTTGAAGTCAAAGAGCTAGACACACCTGCAATTACTTAAATCCGCAAAATTGCACCCATAGGTATTTGCAGGCACAGAAATGTTGGCATAAAATTAGAGGCCATTTCCTAAAACCTGTGCCTAAATTTTGATGATATAGTATATGAGGGGTTGTTATTTTGAAATGGATTTGCGGAAAGCAATTGAAAATCTCCAGGCATCCCATCTGTGTTTAAAGTAACAACAATAACAAAACTTTAAATTAGCATAGGAGATTTAAGACATTTCAGGAAAACATTGATTAAATCTGCCAATGAAATGAATGTGTTTGGCGAGTGACCTAATTAGTGTATACTTGGTTCTTTTTCACTGCACTGCTTACCACTAATTGCTGTTCTGCTGGTCTTCTCCTGACAAGTAAGAAAAAACAAGGATGAGGGATTTGTTGAGGAAATAGTGACATTCAGTTTTAATTCATTTGAACCTGCTGCCAAGCTTAATTATGGAACTGTGAAACGGAGACCAGGAGGCCCCCAGCCGCTTAGGTTATAGGAGACGGAGATGTTTAGTGTCTGCCTGTGTATTCGGGTAGCACTTAGTGCAGCAAGCTATAAACTTGCGCTTGCTGATGCTTAGCTGTTTTCTTTCCCCCACAGGTACAAAATCACTGCCTTTATTCCTGAAATTTAATTATTTAGCTCTAATGGCGTCAGGCCAAAACAAAATTACAGGCATTTTATTTCTTGGAGGAAAGGTTGAACAATTAATCTAGATAGTCCTGTCTTGTTTTCTGGCGTGGGTATTTTTTTTCTTTCTCGTATTCACGTTTACAAAGTAGTGATACGTGTCATTCCCCCAAAAAACCTTGGGATCCCAGATCCCTGTAGCTGAAGTCCCCCTTGCTGTAAGTACCCCTGAGCTGAGGGGCTTGTTTTGGTGATAAAATTCAATTCCTGACTCTCTCAGCAGCAGGGGATAATGTAGCTCTCCCTATTTGCATTTTGTGCTCTTAAAGGAAAAGGGCAGGATGCCTCATGAAAAGAGGGGAAATAGTTTTGGTTTTGGTTTCCTGTGGTGGAGATGGATGGATTCTTGTGAGCAGCCTGGAGGTCCCGGTTTAGAAGCTGCATGGGTTTTACACGATGTTCTGCACAAAATCTGAAAAAGAAAATAATAGTCCGTAGACCAGAATGTTTATGAGACAGTGATCAAAATAATAAGGAATAAAAACAAGCTCTGGAATTTGAGGATAGGAAAGGGTGGGGCTGGTGGGGCTTGCACTTGTTTTGAATAGGGGAAGAAGAAATGGAGATGTTTTCGTGGAGCAGCAGCATCCAGTTGGCAGCTCCTGGTCTGAATCCGTCCCGAAGGATGCTTCCAGCCAGCCTGCTGCCTTCTCCCTGGAGGAGCGGAGAAATAACTGTTTGAGCAGGGAACTGAGCCTGAGCAGCCAAACCCGGGGCTTGCATCTGCCAGGGGCAGCCGCAGCAGCCTGGCTCTGGTGGCGGGGGCCGGGGGGAGCACAGCAACAGCCTGGCCAGGAGGGAAGGGCTCCCGGTACCGACAGCTTTGGGAAGCTCATTTGTGGGAAGCTCATTTGTGCTATGGGAGGAGCTTGAGGGGGTGTCTCAGCACCCAGCCTGAGCTGCTGCAGTGACCTACACTGAAAGGTGTATCTAAATACATACATAAATATCCTGTGCTGCTTTGTTAGTGCTTGAGAAGAAAAAAAAAAAAAAGTTTTTTGCATTTTTTTTTTTTTAAGTGAGATTATAAACAAATGAAATATGTGAACATAGGTCATCAGCATAGGCTATAAACATCTACAGGGAAGAACGTAAACTGTCCAAAAGCCCAGCATGCCTGTTTTTCTGGTCTATAGCATTGCAGAGTTCTTGTAAGGATACTTGAACGCTCAAACAGCCTGGGAACTTGGCTTCCCTTGCAGCAGATTGATGTGCTTTGGACCGGTTTGCAGCCATGGAGTGATTTTGTCCTGATGTTCTGTGTGTGGTGGAGAGATGTGTCGGGAGCAGGGAGGGCCAGAAAGATACTTGGAATGAGAACTAGCTTGTGGGAAGGAAAATGAGCAGCTTTGCAGTGATGCAAGTAGTATTAACGCTAGAATGCATAATGGACTGCTGAAGGTGCGATTTTTTTCATTGTTTTTGTCTTGAGACTCTTGTTGCATCTATGATATGCTTATAGCCATTTGCACCCACTGAATACACGTTTAAGAAACATCCATAGCTTTAAATATTATGGACCAATGTTCATCTTCAATAATCTACTACGTTAGATATATCTGATCCCTACAGTATAACACCAGAATATTCCTGCGCATTCCAGTTTATATTTACAAGCAGTGCTAACTTAGGTGGGAATACTTACTGTGCTGTCTAGGAAGTTATATTAAAAATCACTTCCCTTCTATTACTGCATACATGAATACTGCACTGTGCACTGATGATAAATATCAAATTCCAACTCTATTATCTGTTTTTTAAGGTCAGTGTTAAAACTTATTTTTGTGCTGTCACCTCCTAGTTCTCTGGCATGAGCATGGTAAGAAATAAAAAGAAATTTCATGTCCTGAAAAGAGCACTTTGCTCCCTGAGAAATAATTTGCACTGTGTTTGATCCAAGCCACCCCATGACTTCCCAGCGCATTGCAGGTTTCCCATTTGGCAGCTCTGGCTTCTTGTCAGGATTTCTCCTTTAGCAAAATTGAAGTTGCATCTGATCTGCTGCTCTCCCAAAGGGCAAAGGCACTGCAGGAATCCAGGCAGGGCTCTTGTTCTCATGGAGCAGGTTTTTTGGTTCAAAACAGCATCAGCTTCGCTGCTGCTCTGCAGCTTGGAGAACAGGGCAAAGCAACCTGCCATGGAGAACCAGCTGGTTTCAAGATGGTACACTCCGCAGAAAAGCATTAAATGGGAGAAACTGAATAGGTAAAACAACCTTCCCCCCAGTGGCCAAACTCCAGTGCACTGTTTTCATGGCAGTGTTTATATAGATGCTGTCCTAATATACAGTTGTTCAGGCTTTCCTTCAATTTGTAATAATGTCCTACCAAAAACCAACTGAGGACAGAGGAGAAAGGTTCAGATCTTGACTTTGTTATCAAAATAGCGCTTTTTGTAATCATTAAGTCAGCATTTTCTTTAGCAATCTTGGTGTTTTTATATATATATAGTTTTCACTTTCTTAAAACTTTACAAATAAGTTTTAAGCCAAGAAAAAAAAAATCCATGTGCACAATTTTCTTTCAGCATTGAGCTAACCCCTGCATAGAGCAATGTATACATACTGAAATAATAGAGTTGTTTATATCTTGGGGCAAGGTGATCAGAGGCACGGATTCCCATATATAGATGGGGTTCACAGAGCAAGAAGGCCTCACACGAGGAGGAAGAAAGGCTGGCAAGAGAAATAGAAATGGATACGGCAGGAAAGCATATCTGTGGTTGCCTCCTGTATTATGTGTATTGACCTAGTAAATGGAGATGTCTGCAAAGGAGCTGCAATGCTATAAATATGCTTGTGCCAATATTATTAAAGCTTTCAGGCAGTTCAGCTCTATCCGTACGGCTTCCAGGGGAGACGCCAGAGAGGTGGCCCCTGGCCATGGCTTGTCCGAGCAGCACGTGCCTACCTGTCCTGTAATCGCTTAGGAAGATGTAGGCTGGGATTTTCAAAGGATTCCCTGGGTGGATTGTGAAATCTGCACAGCTGCCTGAATAGCTGCTTGGTGAGATTTTTAAATCTTCCTAACTCTGTTGAAATCTTTATGAGTAAGACTTAAGTGCTGCTGAAGATCAGAGATAGTTAAGTGCTCAGAAGTTGTGTCAAGTCCATTTTTTGTGTCCTCCCTGCCCTCCTTTGTATCTCTAGATAAATAAAAATACTTCCACAGCTGTTGATACCCAGCAGGGGCTTAACAGCACTAGTCCTGTTTCAGCATCGAGTCTTGCTTGCTGAGGGGAAAAAATGAAGAGGGAGGCAGTGAGGGAAGAAGATGGGAAGGGACTATCTGATTAATCAGCTATTGCAAGTGTTGGCACTTGGAAAGCCACTTATAAAAGGAGAGGATTGCTCCTTGCCCATCTGTAAGGTGCACCACCACTAAGCTGATGTTCAGATGATGCCCTGCAGCAGCTCCTGGTAGGGACCTGGCCCTCGTTCCAGCAGCCAGGGTGGCAGGACAAAAGGGATGGGGTTTAGCTGTCTGTGGCTTGGTTATCCTACCATCTTCTGGAGCTACCTGGTGGTTGCTTGTATAGCACAGGCTGTAATTTCTTCTGTAACTGCTTCTATGTGCTGGAAGCCTGCTGCAGGCTCCCTGGCCCCAGCCTGCGGCAGAGACCCATGACCTCATATGAACCTTGCATGACCCATGAGCTTGTATGAAGCTTCATCCTCACGTGTGTTCAAGGAACAGGAAAAGGGAGTTGTTTCCTCACAATCCAAACAATTAAGCCATATGCTGTAGCTTTGTATGTCAGCTGTCTGCTAGGGTAGGTCTTCTGGAGAGACTACTTCTACATGGACATGTACTGCAGAATGGATACTGACAGTATCACAGGTGGAGACATCCTTCTGCGTGGGGAGGACAGTGGCTGCTCACCCAGGCAGGCAGTAGGGTCTGTGCCTTCTCCTGTGGAAGAGATGGGGCAGGGCTCCACAGCATCAAGGCTCTGCCAGAGAGGAACCTCTTGTCTGCAGGGACAGGCAAAGGGCTGCCATCTGTCCCCTCTGCTCCCTGCAGGCTGAAGCCTCAGGTGCTTGCGTTTCTTTAGACCCCATCATGTTCAGGAAGAAAGGCAAGAGAAACAGAGGTGTGACAGCTGGTGGTGGTAGTGCTGCCAGAAGGCAATGAGAATGGAAAACACGGCCTTTAAGAAAAGAACTCTTGACCTATGATGATAACACAGATGATAATGAAAATGTCTATTTATTGTTTATTTTTTTTTTCTTTTTTAGGTTACGGTTTTGTAGATTTTGACAGTCCGGCAGCAGCACAGAAAGCAGTAGCATCTCTCAAAGCAAATGGCGTGCAGGCACAGATGGCAAAGGTAAGAGCACCCGTGCTATTACAGGTTTATCTGATCTGTGTGATGAAATTTCCAACAGTTCATTTTGCTCCGGGTTTTCTTCGGTTTTTGGATTGCTTATTTCATTATTCATACTTGGTTCCAGTGCCTCATTCATCCTATGGTGTCTGTACTCTCATGTGAGGGGTTCTGCTCTGATTCCCTCTCTCCCCCTCCCCTGGGAGAGGGTTATAAGATCCAGAGTGCTGGAGAGGTGGAGAGGTTGGGAATGCCTTTGTGCTGACGGCACTGTGAAAGATTTGTGCTTTCTTTGCCTTGGAGTTGTGTCTGTTTGGTTCCTTTCCCTTGCAGTAGTCATTCTCAAAGGATTTTGATGGGTCTCTTGGAAGGTTGATTAAGCATATGGAAAATTTGTTTTTATCTGCCTTAGTTTGGCCTCTTCTGTCCCTTTACTTTAAGTGTGTAAGTGGAATTGCTTGAAAGACAATATCTGCTGCAGATTGTCTGAAGGTCACTAGTGTGTTGCTCAGAGAGGTTGCAGGAGCTGGGCTTTGCATCTCGTAGCAATCATTCAGTGAGGTGAAATACTCCATTTCTGGGAACACCCTTTGTCACCAAGTAAAGGGGCTGCAGGGGTTATGGTAAACGATTATCGTGTGCTCCAGCTGTTGCCTTTCTGAAGGCATAACTGTGTGGCTTTGGGCTTTAGACAGTGTCGGCTGGCAAAAATAGCTGTTGCTTTGTACTTTCAAAATGCCTTGCCTTAGAATCACTAAAAGCCCTTAATATTGCCTGAGTTTGTCTCTGCGGAAATGACAGCAGCCTAGAATCTCAGACAGCAAAAACAAACAGGTAATTATGAAAACAGAGTCAAACCAAGAAATGATCCCAACACTTGAACATTTCCATCTAAAGGAATACTGATCATTTAAACCTTTGATTTTTCAGCAATATCATACTATTTTTTTTTTCTTTCTTAAAACATACAAATAGAAAACCATTTGTGGTAAAGGAGGGTCTCTTGCCTTCTACTGAATTACTCTCGCAATGCCTTAAAGTAACTCAATATGATCCATGTATCTCTGTTTAATAGTGCCCCACAATGCAAGCTATGCTGTTTTATTGGCTCTTAGTTTTTATTGACATGTAGCGATAAAAAATATCTGCTTCAAATGGATAAAAGATGGCAAGCTGAAGAAAGTGAACACCTACTAAGGACTGTGCTATTTTTTTCCCTCATATATACTGTGTCTCCTTGCTAAAATACAGGCAATTCGATGTGTTAGTCAAGCTGCAAAAGGGAAACCAAAGACAGGAGATATGTTTTGTGCTGCTGGTTGATCTCAAATCGCTGTTTCTGGGGAGGACTAAACCTCTAACTACATAAATCTATACAGTTGTGGATTTAAAATTAGAGATTTAAAGGTTAAGATTTAAAGATAAATCTATATCTAGTATTTTTAGGACATAGCTATCGTGATTCAGAACAGTGAACAATTTCAGCGCTTGCATGTGTGGAAATATCAAAACCAGAAGGTGACTTAAATCTTGTGTTTTGGAATGCCCACTGCTTCTGGGGCTGCTGTGTCTGATGCTTTTGGAGTGGGAAGGGCTGTACTAACCACTAAGGTTTGTTTTCTGGGAGCTCTGCGGCTGGAACCATTTGTGATTTTTGAGGAGGCTGGCGTGCATACTTCTGTTTGCATAAGGATGACTGTATTTTTAATATTTAGCCGTGGTGCCTGGGATCCCAGATAGGTCCTTTTTAGCGTGTTTGGTAATTCAAGATAAATATACAACCGACTTTTCCTATCTCTGAAAAAATCGAAAAGTATTTAGAAAAGCCTGGATTCGAAGGAAGTTGAGACGACTCCACACAAAGTACCTCACATTGTGGAGAAGTCAGGAGCCTGGGAAAGCAAATCTATCTGGAGAAACAAGTTAGCTCTTGCAGATGCTGGAAGCCAAGTTGCATAACAGGATTGAAAGACAGTGCTACCTGCCAGTGTCTGAACTAACAGTGGGGGCTCAGAAGAGCATTGATGAAAGAGGTAGAAGAAGAGTTTATCCTCTATTCTGGAAATGTATCAAGAGCAGTTTTGTTTCAAGAACTGATTTAATTAGTGGTAAATGGTAGTAATCTCATGAAATCTAAGAAAAAAGTTTGTGTGAAAAAATTACCTAAAGCTTTCGCGTGCCATACAGTCACGAACCAGAGTTGGCATCCTGTATTTTCTGTTCTGCATTCCTAAACAGTGAAACTGCCCCTGTGCGGAGCATGGTAATCTGCATTCAACAAACGTCAAAAACCTCAGCCCAGTCACGAATGCTTTTGAATGAAGGTGAAAGAGGCATTGGCCAGCTTTTGCCATGGGCTGGCCTTATCCAGCAGTGAGAGAAAGTATGCTGAAATGGTGGTGTATTCTGTGATGTTTTCCTGGAGAGAGATCTTGCTCGGAAAGAGCAGCTCTTTTTCAGTTTTAACACAATATAATTTTTCCTCATAGAAATCCAGGAATCTTCTTTGAAAAACAAAGCAGAGCTGAACCCCCCACCCATGTTGGCTAGCTGAAGTATCTTGTGGATACTTGAGTAAAGTATACTCATTTTATTGATGCTTAAATACAGCCACCTCCCTCATTTTTATAGCATTTGGACACCCTTTTGGCTGATTTTGTTTCATAGTGCTGCCTCTGGAAGAAGGTTAAACTTTGGTGGATCAATGCTCCAAGTCCCATCACTGTTAGAAAACTTGTTCTGTCGAGGCTAATACTCGCTCTAACCCAGTGCAGGGAAAAACATCATTAAACGTGTTCAGATCTCTCATTTTGTTCTCTTGGATAGCATTCAGCCTAGTGCAGAGCAGTCAGGAGAGGATTCAGCAGAGGGAGAGGAACAGCAGTGTTATGTGTGCGGAGGTAGCGATGGTGGCTGGGAGCTGAGGTCTTGTGGGCCTGGGGACAGCTGCCCTCCTGCTGGGATAGGGACGTTCCAGCCTACACGAGATCCAGATTTCCTTATATATTTGTGCTCTCTCCTTGCTTCTTCAGGATTTTCCTCACATACGTACTCAAAGTCGAAGTTTTGACAGCTGCCACTGTGTTACCTCTAGTGATGTTCATTTAAGTTGCCCATCGTTAGCAAAAGTGCTTATTAACAGTTCAATTTATTGAGAAAAATTAATGCTATGGAGCTACTGACTGATAGTTTCTTATCTGGCCTGGCTTATTTCATATATGCTTCCTGGTTGCCTTTGGAAACAACTCAGGCATGCGGATTCACTTATGTGTGTGTGATTGTCCAGGCTCCTAGAGTCTTTTTTTTATTATTTTTTTTTTTAGTGGTGGTGTTTTTTTGTTTTCCTGCTAAAAATGGCACAACTGATATGCCACCAGATAACCTGATAATCTCACAGAAATAGTTGATTTCTTTCTTTTTTTTTTTTTTTGTGCTAGTATCTGCACAAGCACGACACAGACAAGATGATGTTTGTATGCACGATTTCTGTATCGCTTTTGTTTTTCTTTTTCCATGTGCTCCTTCCATGCATTTTCTTGAAAAATGTTACAGAAAGAACATGAAATCTTAATAAGGAGAACTTCAGTAGCACGTGAGTTGGCCCACGTAAGTAGTCAAGAAAGGTAGCGTACCACATGAAAAACATAAGTGTTCCAATAAAATCTGTAGCCACGTCTATTTTGGCATTTGCAATAGTCATTTGCCCTGAATTGTACATATTTATAGTGAGATTTCTTTGTCTGTTTTGTTGGTAAGCTTTTGGTGATGCTGAGGAGTCTGAATTCAGCTGAAGACTTGAGAGAAGTTAGTTGTCTAACTTGTGAGATTCTGAACTTGAGTCAATCCTGAAACTGGTGGACTGTGCTATTGTAGGATTGTTTTATATCTTCACAGACACCTTACCATATTTTTATTTCTAGTTCACTATACAGTTATGCAAAGTGGAACTTCTGGCAATGATGGGTCCTTGCAAAGAGTTTATAGTAGTTTCTGTAGTACCTAGCAGCTGAAAGAAACACATTTATCAAGAAAGTGTTTTTAATCCTGTTGCTATTCCAAGTGCGTGTATAAGGATTAAAAAATATATTTGATGCGTATCTTGTCTGGGTTTTGCTTTTTGTATGTAATACTGCCGTTAGACGTCCTTATCACCTGTGTCAGAAAGGTGGACACTAAAGAAATATTTAATTGCCAGTGGTGGTTGTCTAAATTCAAGGAACATTTCTCTACTACTCTGCTACAATAATTTCCATCCAGAGGGTACGCGGAACGATCTGGTTCTGACAAAGGGCTATGTCAATAGACTCTGATGTGTTTTGCTCGATGAAGGAAATACAGAATAGGATTTTGCTTCTTGTGTGATATTTTTCTCATCTCTCCATCGTTCAGAAGCTTAAACACAGGGAGCATTCACCATCCAGGTGAAACATAAAAAGGAGACATTTACACAGAACAGAGCCAAGTATGAGAGCTTGTGAAGAGGAGCGGAGACCTGGTTGCTCTAGAGTTATACAGATATATACAGATTGTCTCCAAGGACCAAGGAAAAGGAAATCCCACAGAAGAATCTTACTTGTTTTCCAGGCTTTTGCATTGGTTTCAGGAATTGCTCTTGTATGAATCGGCTGACCAAATCAGTCTGTTCTCCCTTTTCATTTTTCAGCTTTATTTTCTCACCTTTTTCAGTCACTCCCCCTTTTTCTCTGACATAAATCAGTACTCTGGATGATGGTTACAATGAAAACTGCAGTAAAGGGGAAGACTCTCCAGTGAAAGCTTCTTATCCTAATACTTTTTTAATCTTGATTTTTAATGGAAAATTCTGGTTCTCTATATTTTACAATTAAATATACATGAAAATATTTCATAAAAATGCAATCCTTACAAAAATGAAATACGGTCTAAACAGGGAACATCTGATACATCGAATCCCACAGTTTCGTAATTCAATTCACAATTGAAATGTCTGAAAACTTTAGCAAAGTAAACTTGAGGATATTATCTGTTTTGCATATTTGGACAATGTGGATAACAGCCTTATTGACTGTGTTAACTTTCCTTCTGATACCAAAGCTGGATGCTAGGATTTAGAGTTCAATATTGAAATTGTCAGGCTTTGTTTTAATCCCATTCTTTAATTTTCTGATCCTCCCTCCCCCTTCCCGAAACAAACTGTTCTATGAAGTCAAATATTTGTATTGGCTCTTTGAAATGATTTTCTTCATTTGCTGTGGGAGCCCAAGCTGGTGACTCTCTGGAGGCTCCATTGGGCTTGGCCATGTAGGAGCAGCTGAGAACTGCGCCGTGCTGCTTCTGGCCCACTTCCATGGCTTTTCTGAAAGAAATCCATGTCCATGCGTGGGCTGTGGTTTCGTCGCTTGTCAAAGTTTGGCACAACTGAGTTTGTCTGTGCAGGTGCTTTGCCGTGAGTGCTCCTTGTTATCTTGCTGAGATGTTAAGTATCTCACCCAGCGCTTATGCACAGTGTGTGTCTGACACTGAGCTGAATCAATAACAACCCTGGGTTAAATTACAATGAAAAATTATAGCTGGTAACAAGTGAAAGATGGTTCAGTTCAGATCTGTAAATTAGAGATGCCAGTGTCTTTTTTTCCTCTTTCTTCTATCAAGTCAACCATGCCAACGGAGTCCTATAGAAGCAGTAGCTACAAGCCCAATGGTTTCACATAGTGACATTTACAAAGATATGCCCTCCTCATCCTCTTGCCTCTTTACCTGTTTCTGTTTTGCATGAACTGTCTTTTACTCTTCTGATGGGGACTGATAATTTCCCAGTTTTTAAGTGCTGGTTTTGTAAATAAAGAATGTCTTTTGTTCATTAAAGAATAGTGATCAAAGAAGAAAAAGACACTGAAGAGATACTGATTTTTTTTATTTTATTTTTTTTTAATTTTTTTTTGTGGTAGGTTTTATCACAACAATTTTCAGGAAGATTTGCTTTTCCAAACTTTTTTTTGTGATGAAACATAGTCTAAATTCAGGAATCAAATCACAAATGTGCTATAGCAGAGTGCTAACTTTTTAAGTCTCAGAAAATGGGAAGCAGTAGATGACCCAGTCTCTTGAGCTTCCTAGACAACTAAGACTAAAGCAGTGAGCAGCTTTTTAACAACAGCTAATGTTGTTACAGACAGACTGGAATGATAGCAAAGATACATGACCCTATTGGAACAACTTCATAGTCTGTTTAGCCTGGAAAACATGTCAGGCTCCGATCTGAGAACTATATGGTAGCCAGTATGAAATGAGCTTATGGTTGTGTTCCTGCTTTTTGATGCTCATTTGCAAGCCAACATAGAATGCATTTACTTGAAAGTTTAATATCCCCAGGATTAGTTGATGTTCAAATCCTACTGTCCCTTCACACTTGCATGCATTTCTCCTGGAATCGTGTAGGTCAGTGTGAAGCAGGACGTGTGTCGGCAATGCTTGTATCGCACCTGCCAAATGTATACACAAAAAATTTCTTTGGGGGTTTTCAGAAGTGCTTAACTTAGCATAATTCTACTCTCCTGGAAGTGAATGGGACTTTGCTGTTGATTAATGGAAAGGAATTAGGTCAGTGCTATGTTCCTTTGTTCCCAAAAATCTTAGCTCAGCACCTTTCTTAACCACTAAGTTAGCTTAGAAAAATCTTATGGCACATACAATCATGTTTATTCTCTAGCTATCACCTCAAATAGACCTTGCCCATGGTATTTTCCTTCCCTTTTCAATTGCTGCTTTAGTTTCTAGATTGACTTGATCTTTTTCTTGCTGTAACTTCATCTAAGATTAAAACATTCCTCTGCCTTTGAAAATTGCAATGTAAATAATCGGTAAATATATCCACCTCCATGCTACTAACGCCCTGCACCACAGAACAGATGCTGATAAGTGAAGGACGTAGCCAGCATTTAGGCTGAAGAATAGTGGAATTACTGGGTTCTTTTAGGGTTATGAACTTGAGCCAAACAAGAACTGGCCTTTTTTCATAAATACACATTGTTCTTGACTTTCCTCTGGCTTGGAACACATTTGAATTGGTAATAATACAGCTGAAATCCACAGAGCTTTGGCAATTTATGCTGGAGAGAAGAATGGGGCTCCCTATCTTTAGCACTCACATAGCTATACATCTTGGAGGCTCTTACACACTCCTTGCAAACCCTTTATGTTTGCAGAACAGGAAATCTGAGTCCTGCAAATGAGTTAAACACTGGAGTCAGATTAATTCGTTTTTCCCTCCATACTCAGGAAACTCCAAACGCCCCATGGAGGAGTTATCTGACCACAACTATGCAGCCTGGGAATCTGCAGCTCAGACTGAGAGAAACTATGTTCTAAATTCAGTAAGCACATCTTTACTCACCAGGAAAAACCCAGTGCAGTCTGAAATGATCAAAAAACTGTGGTTTTAGAAAATATTACTGTGGTAGAAAATTTACGTAGCCTTTCTTTTAGTGACATATCATTTAATCATGTTCTTCTGTAGCTCAGCATGAAGACGATGCTTTTGTAAGGTGAGAAACAAAAAATCATTGTATCTAGCATGCTTCCTCAGGAGGAAGAGATGATTCACATGACCACAAATGGGAGGATAAACGCATGCATTTTGGGGTACCACTTAGTCTGTTCTGAGACACAGATTCAACAAAGCACTGCAATTTGTGCTAAAATTGGGCTGCTCAGATTTTTTTATTTTTTTATATTTTTGCTTTGGAAAGCAGGTGTGCAAACTTCAGTAGCATTTCTTCAGAGTTGATGTGAGTGCCTGTGTAACAGTTCATCAACCTGGAAATGCCCAGGTGTGTATTCTGCCAGTAAACACAAATCTCCTACTAATATGCACAGATATTCCCAGTGCACGTATGTACCCCCCTCTGAATATGTTACAGTATTAGGGAACACTCTGCTTGCTTTTTACCTTATCAACAAACGTTTCTTATTCAACTGACATGTCTGAATAGTTTGGCTGTAATCAGAATAAATTTAGGTTTATATGCAATTTCATTTACTAATGAATGATAATTTTTATCGTGGGGAAAAAAAAAAGCAAAAAAAAAAAAACACAAACAGAACAAAACTCTTTTTCCATTCTACAAAATTATCAGATTAGGCTCTCCTGATGATACATGCAACAAACTGAGTCATGATGAAAGATCGTTTCAGATTTTTCAATCCTTGGACTTTCTCTGTATGTATTTGTGCTCAGAAAGGGAGGTTATGATGAAATGACGGGCCAGATTCTATTTGCAGTCACATTTGTCTGACTTTGATGTGATCAGCATAAATGTGAGTGATAAGGAATGTAAAACTGGCCATACTGGGTCAGAACAAAGGTCCATTTAACATCAGATTTGCTTTCTAATAGCGTACTATTGCACTTGCCAACAGAAGAGTAAAAGAAGCAGGCAAGCATTTGAGGATACTTCCCCAGAGCGCTCCTGAGCCTCCAGCAATTTGCGGTTTGGGGTTTCCTGAGCCTGTATTTAATAGCCTTCCCTAGGATAGCCTCCCTGCCCCCAAATAAAGACTTTTCTCCCTCTTTTTTTTACATTTAAAATTTTGGCAGCACGATCTCCAGCCATAAGAAATTCTTCAGTTTAACTCTGTTCTTCAAAGAACTATCTCCTTTGCTTGCTTTAAGCCTTCAACGCTGTTTTCATTGATTGCCTGCTCCTTCTAGTATTGAAAGAGACAGAAGGCTCTTGTTCCCTGTGGATCTTTTTCATGCCACTTATGATTTTATAACGTGCTATCATAGCTTCCCTTACTCCCTCTTCTTTTTCTACTTTTATGAAAGATGTGCCAGGGTATGCATGTGTAAATAAGGATGCAGTTCTTAGAGCAGCAGAGCAGTTGCTAAGTAATGAACACGAAGCACAGCAAAGTGTGTTTTGTAATATGAGAGCCCAGCTGATAGGAAGCTTAGAGGGTCACTTTATATCAATATACTGTGCATATTGCTAATGCTGCACATTGCTGCAGCCTGGGAAATTGGGAAATGGACACACAGAACTCGATACATTTGGCAGGTACGTGCATGTGGCTTTGATATATATCTGATTAAACTTAAGAAGATCATTTTCTCAAAGAAGAACTGTCAGCTTTAGAAAAATGCACCTCAGAAATAATTAAAGTATTTAAAAAATAACTATTCCTTTACAACAGCAAGTAAAGAAAGCAACTCCAAGTATCAGGATGTATTTTCAATGTTGTGTCAAAAGGAAATACGCATTCCCCCCCTTTCCCCCAGTCCTATATCTATGTATAATGAGTCATTATAAATGCCTGCCTTAAATTCTGGGATTGTTTGATCTCAGCTTTCCTTAAATCTTAGATTGACTTAGTGTCTGTCATACCACTGAACAACATCTGAAACTAATGGAAACAGCAGGTCAACGTCTGGCCAATTCTGGCAGCAGGTTTGGGGACGTTAGCTTTGCCTGGAGCTGCAGTAGATAACCTTGTGTGTTTTATCGAGTACGTGCTGGTTGGGCACGATGTCACCAGCAGTGTTGCAGCAGATGCTTGCATACCCAAAAGGACGAAAGAAATGTGGTGGATCTCGTGTAGATGAATCCTTATTTAAGATGTGTATTAATGCTGCTCTGCTTTTCATAGTGTGCAGGGAGGAAAATGTCCCTTTTTACATTGAGAGGCAGAGAAATGGTCCAAAATGGTAGACACATGGAAGATCCTAAGTACCCTAAATTGCCAGTTTCTATAGCTTTGCAGGCAGGCAGAAGACCTAGTTTGATTCCAAAAGTAACCTACACAAGTGTGTGTCCTGGGAACCACTGGGTGATTTTCATCTACCAAAAACACCCCTCAGACTGCAGTAGGTACAATGGTTATTTCTTGCATTGTGCCCAAAAACTTAGCAGTCTCAAACTGTGAAGAACAGTGACAACTTTGATAATGGCAGCTTTTCTGTAAATGCATTTTTAGTTGGAAATGTTGGAACTCCCATAGATGAACACAGCATTAGGATGTTTTCTTCTGTGGTATGACAGTGTCCATTTTTCCCATGTTAAAATGGATAAACTGTGCTTTTCTGGGTGCCAGTAAGCAGGGTGTGTGTGTCCAATGACACTTTTCAATTACCTTAAATCTTGATATTTTTATCAGGATCCAAAAAGAAAAAGAAATACTGAAGAAATAGAGCACGAGATGTTTCACTTCAAGTCAAAATTTGGGAGTTGGGACAGTTAAAGCTTGGTGATGGAAAACTCAAGTCTGAATTCCTCTTAACAGGTGGACATACCTTTGGGGAATTGTCATTGAAGTCTGAGCCTGAGACATCGTATCCTGATGCACTTAAATTATTCCTGTTTTTTTTTTGTTTTTTTTTTTTTTGTTTTTTTTTTTAGCTGTTGCTGATAGGCAAAGAAAGAGAAGATACCTTGAAGAAAGGCTTTCCCATCTTCAAAGCTATCTTAGCCACCTTACTATCCCGCTCAGTTAATACATGTTGGTGTTTCAGTGTAGTATCACAATCCTGTCTCTCTGTATGTGGTTATATATAAATTTTTAATATATGCATCCACAGTTGGTAAGTATTAAAGAAACCATATTTGTATAAATATATACACACATTTATAGATGATGATTTCAAAATATTCCAGACAAATTTTTGTAATGGAATACAATTCTCCTGAGTAGCAGAAAGTATTACAGTGGTATTTTTATGGTATGTATTGGCGGTGTGTGACTATTTAATAGTAATTCTTCTAAGCACTGGGAATAAAATGCTGTGTGTTTTTTAGGAATGTGCTGTAGAAATAGGAAGGAAATTGGTGGTAAATTAAATCTTATTCACATTCAGGCAGTATTTTTTCCACCTGTCAGCAAAAACTGGCGAAAACCAAACCAAAAACAAAATTGGAAAGTCGGAGATGAGGTTTAGTGATTTACTGTCTGCTTTGCCTGTGCTCACGGCTTGAGGGAGAGCTACACAGCCTTGGGGTTTTCCAGATAGTTCCATATCTTATTTGTCCATTTTGCATAAAAGGTTACAATCCCACCATTTATCTAAGCAGTTTCTTAGTCACCTGCTCCAATTATAACCCGTTATGGAAAATGAGGGCTATCATTTATATAGCAGTGTTCTTTTATTATAGGAATGCAGCCTAAAGCAGCATGCAGAAGGAGGGGTCTTTCCAGTGTCTTAACTTCCAAAAACAAAACAAAAAGAAAAAAAAAACAACAAACAAACAAACAAACAAAAAAACACCTTTTCCTGTACTTAAAAACTGCTCACCAGTGAAAAGTCACCTCTGATAGTACCATGACCTTATTCACATCAGACTTGACTCTTACTGTACTGCACATATTTCACATGGTAAAGTCACGGTTTTGGTCAAGGTGCTACAACAGCTCCAAAACACATCGAGTTCTGGCTACAGTGGGGTAATGGAGGGGTCGCACTGCCTTGCCCTCTCTCCTGTGGCTGCCGGGCCTGCAATAATGGAAATATTTCATTTTCAGAATAAAAATGTCATTAGCTGAAGTACATAATGGCTCTCTTTTGTGTGAACAGTCCTCTGATTCTTCTTGAACTCAGGCTTTCTATGTTAAAGAAGGGGGTTGGATACAGATTCTGCTTTGCTTTGCTTGAAGTTGGCTTCATCTTGCATGACTGCACGTGATTCAGTACTCTTGAGCACGTAAGTAATATGCAGATTGGTCTAGGAGAGAATGTTGAAGCAGGTGGGCATTTTATGTCAGTCAGCGATTAGATCAATTACCAGGGCACCTTTCAGTGCTCTTGGAAGTGACAATTGTACCAGCTCTTTGATCACAAGACAGCTGGGAAGCCTGGTGCAAGCTTCTCTGAAGGACACTGACAAAGTACCATCTCCTGCACTTTTCTCCTAGGAGCATCATCTAGTATCTTATCCTTTATACTGGGTTTTACTATAAGTTTCTACATTTCTTTGGTAAGAGAGCTCTTCAATTTGTAGTAGCTGATACCTGAAACACTTCATACTATGATGACAGCCTCTCACAAAACACAGCCATCTTCCATCACCTGCTGTCAGTGGTTCATAGATCAGATCAGGCACTGAGTGATACCTGTGCATGCTATTTTTTTCCCATTTGCTGATATTTTTGATAACCCTGACACGTTAGTCGTCTTTCATGTAATAGTTTGGAAATTTTTCATAATGATCTTTGCCTTCTCAAATGTCTTTCCTTTTGTAATATCCCCCTTTGTTCCTATGCCAGTGCAGTCCTTTAACTTTTCTACCTCTTGATCCACCTGAAGCATTTGTAAAGCACAGTCATATCATATTTGCATCTTTTCTGTTGCTATTGTAAATACACCAGATTCCTTTTAGGGCACTCCTGCACACTTTTTAGATTCCACTGATCAATAACACTTTTCTATCCCTTTTCCACTTGCAGTCTACCTTTTTTGGATGTGGTTGAGTGGAGCTGTACACCGTTTTTCAGAGGAAGTCTTTGCAGTATCATGCTGCCATTTTTCAGCTGGGAAGTACCTACCTTTCCTAATGTGGTTTTTACTCCCATTTTAGTCAACTGATAGGCGCCCTTTTCACAGCACCAACTCTTACTTTTAGCAAGTGGATAAACGGCATTGTTTTGCTTGTTGAATAGTCACTTTTTACTTGCTCTCTTAAAGTTAAATCTCAGAATGTTTTACCAGGTTTTGAATGAGGTATAGATGTTACATTTAAAAAATGCAAGGTTTTAAGGTGATCCTCCTAGTGTTTGCAAATGATTATTGCTAAAATTCTGTTCTTCAGCTTGCCTTTAGTGATTATATCAATTCTCTAGCTGTTGCTTAACATCATAAATGTGATGGCTTGGTATCTTGAGTTGAGCCAGAAAAGTCTTTCCCGGTGTCCTAGTGTTTATTTTCTATCTGTGTATAATTCCAAAGACATCACAAGCTTAACAGTAGATTTAGAACATCAGCTAAAGGTTCGTGTTTCTGAACTTCAAATGCTTTCTATAATGCAGCATTTCACTAAGAAAAGTGGAAATGAGAACATGCCAGCAGATGGTAGATGTCTCTGGCATGTTAATTATTAATATTTTTGTTCTAAAGAACATTTATTTCAATCATGATAAAATCTCATCTACTTTGAGAAATGTGGATTGGCTTCAATGGCATTGACGGGTTTTAGGTTATTACCTTTAAGAGTAATAAAAAAAAAGGGGAAAAAAAAGAAAAACAAAAACCACCAAGACTTTATATTATCTAGGCAGATATTTCACTGCTAAAAAGTTTTAATGTGAAGATAAAATAGTGAGGAAATACAGACATGAGTTATAGATATCTTCTTTAAGAAGTGAATGGGTATTTTATTATTTTTATTTTCACTTTTTTTGTTGTTAGAATTACTGTTCATGTAAAAAAAAAATGTGGGGGAAAAAAACACGAACTTGAGACGTGCAAAACATATTTACTAAGAGTTATCTACCCTGTTCAAATTGGCACTCTCGAGAGATGCACTCTTGAGATATGTTTGTGTCTAATATTTCTTGCAGACAGCTATGAAAGATTGCTGTCCGAATATAAATATCCAGATGACAGATGCACGTAGAAGTATTTTTTCAGGGAATCAATTTCAGTTGTTTTAAGACCAAACTATTTAAAGAACTTGATTTTTGTGAGCAGAAGCTAAAATCTGGAAGTTTGATTTAAGATGACCCTCAGCCTCGTTTGTACAACCACTTCTAATCATGTTTACTACTACTGTTGCTCAGAGTTGCACAGCCATGATTTGTGATTCTGAAGCTTTCAGTTTTAGATTACAGACCTATATTTTTGACCCAAAATTAATAGATACATTCAGCATGCAACACTGGAATACAAAGTTCTGTTAGGAAGGTGTGCTGGATTGTCTCAAGATGGTGGCGTCCTGCTTTCCAAGATGATGTGCTACCTGTGTAAAATATATTGCTGTATCATCTCAGCTTGTCGTCTTTTGCAGCAGGAAATATATGGGGTTTTGTTGATTAGAAAATGATCTTTGTTGATGTTTTCACTTTAAATTCATTAGTGCTTGTTCTTAATTTTTATTTTATTTATTTATTTATTTTTTAATGGAGGCAGTATGTATTTGGCCAAAATACAAACTACATAGAATCTTTGATATTGTTCTGCTTGGTCATCAGTAATGTAACCACCTCCACCTAACAAATTGGTCAAAAACCAACAATCACAACATTTTATTTAAAAACAATGCAACCCCAAAAAAAACTTAGATTTTGTGTGGACCTTTTGTATTTTTAACCCTTAGAGAGTGACCACATTTTAAACAAAGCCAAGTAGTGCAAGATTTTATTCTGGAAGGATTTACGTTAGAGGTTATGTTCACCTGTAAAACTCCAGTCCTGTCTAGAGGGAAATATTCTTCAGTCATTCTGCAAAACTCTTGTTTCTGATGGTCATGTTCCTGCATGCCCATGGTGGACAGGTCAAAGCCCAAAGGCAAAGATGAAATAGGAAATGTGCCCAGAGTGCAACCCAGCCCATCAGGCTGCAACCTCACCAAAATGGAAGAACCGGCCATCTGGAAAGGTTGTTCATTGTCAGCCCCAGTCAATGATGTGTGCTTTAGCCCACTCAATCCATGAAATGTCACATCTATCAAAATTCGGAGAGTTTGAAAGGAGGCGCTACTGAGGCCTGTTAGCACCTAACTCCTGTGTATGGTTCCAGCAGTTTCTTCAGGAACCCCTTTTGAAAGAGGATCATATCCAATCCGTATAAGCAATGTATATTAAACAAATACTTCAGCTGTTTTAAGACAGCTTGGAGTTCCCCCAAACAGTTTTAATGAAGTAGAACCCCCTCAATTAATCTGTTTGCTGTAAATTAGAAGCAGAATTTAAAAACCAGGCCTTGCTTACTGAGGCTGGCCAGCCAGCACCTTGTCAGCCTATTCCTGGTTGCTACCTCCTTCCTTGCTCAAGCTGAAACCGTCTTTCCGAGAGTGCTGTTAACCTGTAGCTCTCGGTTTAAATGCAAAGGTTTTATTCCTAGATGGTGACTGACAAATCAGATAAGGGAGCAACTGTGAAGAAATGTACAGGTTTTGACACGTGAATAATTTATTTCGAAGTAATAAATTGGTGGTTTGGCCTTCCTTCACTGAAGGATGACCTACCACAGGTTGCTGCAAAATTTGTCAGTGAAAAACATGGAAAATAGATGGTTTCTGAAAAGTGTCTGACATGAAATAATCTCGGTCAAAGTCCTGCAGTGTACCCAGGTTTGATGTCAGGGCTCTGTGATGAGCAGGCCACTGTGATTTGCAGGTGGCCAAATGCTGTGAAATAGTAAAGAAATAGGTGCGTTTTGAAAGGGAGTGTGATTTATATCAAAATATATTTCATTTAACAGGTGTATTTTCTGTTCTCCTTTGTTACTTGAGCACCAACTCTGCGGAGCTCTGTGTATGCTACAAACTAAAATCCAGCGATTATCGTGAATAAAATACATTCTGTAGGAGAAAATACTGGGATGACTTGGCCAGAAGTTGGTTTCAGGCATTATATGTTGTTTCTGCTTGTGTGCATGTGCGTGCCTGCCTGCCTCACATAAGGTCATTTGGGAAGAGAGAACTGCAAAGGTCATAAGTGTGTTTTGGATGTGATCTTTTTTCATCTCACTGTGCTGATGAAGTTTTTTTTGATTGAATGTAAATACACCTTCTCTCTTCCCCAGCATGTACATCAAAGACTCCATTATAGAGAAGAGGGGCATTCGTTGGTGCAGTAGAAGCTGGGTGTGCAGCACTATTTAGAGGTGGTGCATGGTAGCGTCTGGATATATTTGCATCTAAATGAGCTGAGTGCCTCTTCATACAGCTTTGATTTCTCTCGATTGCTATAGGTTTTTGTTCCTCCTAGGATTTGGGGAACTGTATTTCCATTAGGTCCTCATCTTCCCTTCACATATTGCCTGCCACCGTCAGCCAGTGCCAGCAGCTAAGGGTCTGTAATAAAGATTTTCTACATCAGAGCTGGTTGCTGTGCTGTCAAGGTAGTTACTGTCTTCTGGGCCTCAGGAGGAGCCATGAGTGATGAGTACAGCATTTATTTGAGTACTAGGTCTTCCTTATGTTAAGTATTGACTGTATCCAAACCTACTTCAACATTATTTATGTTTGAGTACAGCTGGATGATAATGCATAATTCTTTCTCTCTTTTTTTTTTTTTTTTAATAATTGTTTTGAGAGCATTGATCTTCATTTTACCTTTTTGCCTCCAAAGAGCCTCAGTAGTCCATTAACCAGCTCCTTAAAGACCTGTGTCAGACCCCCTCACTCATTGTGTCTGTAGACTGCTGTTGGATGTGTCAAGATGCTCCCTGTGTTGCTCAGTGTGGCTGATCTTAGCAAAAACATTTCTCAGCTCAGCGCTGGGTTGTACCAGTTGAAGTCACAGTAAATCAGTTTAAATCTCAGTGTAATGCTGATATGTCTTAAAGGGTAACAAGAGCTCTGGCAGTCTAGGAAAATCACAGTGTAGGGAAAAAAAAAACACCTGTAAAATTTATAAATCATGATATAAATGTGTATTGTGCTACATGTTAGAAATCCTTGCTTTGAATTAATGTAGGATCATTTTCAAATCCTCCTTTGCATCATATAATCATTCATGGAAATCCCCTTTCTAGTATTCTGCAAACTACATAAAACTTTCTGAACTATTTCAGCATTAGAAAAGAAGAAGACATCATTTGTCGGTCATTGCTATTTAGACTACACTGCCTTCCAAGGTGCATTAGACACTTATCAAAGACAGAGGAAGGGTCATTCCATACCCCAAGGACTGTATGATCTAAAAATGACAAAGGCAAGTATGTGTTAAGATGTTAACAGAAGTGTGTGTATGCTCTTTTAATGAGAAACAGCATTATCATCCCCCCTCTGTCCTGTTCCTTCACTTTTCTTACTTCAGTGAGGGATTTCCTATTTGCATTCTTAGATATTTACCTAGATTCACGTGTTTAAGTCTTACAAAGTTAAGCACATTTCCCTTCAGTGGAGCATCTACAATATTGCCCTTGTCCTTCTCTCAGCCAATTCATTGGGACAGTCTTGTCCTTCTGCCACACCTAATGGGATTTGTCAAGTCCTTGATGTAGCTGTGGTTTATTTCCATGAGTAATGAGATACTGAGGTAGGGCATCTTGTTCTGCCCTAAACGAGACATGCCAAGCCAAACATGAAATGGAATGCCAAGCATTATGTCCTATATGTTTGTCAAGTGTGTGATCTATTTTATAGAGACCCAATTCAGTACACTGAAATATTTTACTACATGTGAACTTTAGCTTCTGTTAATATGATTGAAGCAAGTGGAAATGGAAATTGTCAGGGCAATTTAACAAAGAGAGCCTGTAAAACTCATTACATCCCAGGTAGTAAAATCACTTTAGAAGGCACATTCTTCAAACTTGAGCTTTATTCAGTAAACTGCATTGGTGCCTGACCTTTTAAGAGCTTTCTGTTCCATGGGAGGGAGGAGGGGGAAAGGCCCTGTTGTTCAGAGCCACCTATCTTAAATTATACACAGCAGCCAGACTCAAGTCTGTGCTTTAGATCGCGCGGTGTGACAGACGATGCGACTGTTCCAAGCAGACAGTTAAATGGCCAGCTATTTAGATGAATTTGATGCGTATTTTATGTAATTGTATACTCCATAAAGCAGTAAAAAGCCAATGTTGTGTGTTGGCTGTACTTTAGCACAAAGTAAATCAAAGCACCCATCCCACATTTGTAATTTGACTTAATCTTTTCAAGACCTAATGCTTTTAAGAAGCTTTATATTGATGCTACGCAGTAGATGTGTGAGGGTTAAAGTTGCTTTTTGTAAAACAGTTCTTGTTAGGTCCATACCTAATGTTCTTAGCAAGTTAAATTAGCTTGTCAAGAGCTCTCCTGTGACACGGTGGGGTTTCTCCTGTACTACGGTGTAACGTGCTCCCTCTGCACTGTCTTCACACTAGTGTGAGAGGCTGTGTTTTCCTGTTAAACTTGTGAATGAGCTGTCTGTCCACTCTCGATAACAAACGTAAGCACATTTTTTTCCTACTTCTAAATCTTTTTCCAGTCATATGTAACAAATTGTGATTAGTGGTGTACATGAAAAGCAAGTGTCTTGTGGACTGTGGCTCAACCAGCTCATTTTTACTGTGGTTTTCCATTCTCCAGTATCTAAACAGCTATGATATGCAGAGATTGCATTTTCTGGTAGCTATCCTCTGCCCAGCTCATGGGCACAAGATAGTTTCTCATTAGTGAGCCCAAACACTCCGGGTTTAGTCCTGCAACCTTTGAAGTAAATGGAAACCTCCCACATATTTTATTGGGTGTCAGATCAGATGATTAGTGCAAGTTGTGGCACTACAAGATTTTGTCTAATTACACAGTAAGGTTTTTGCCTTATCTATGCAGCTTGTGAGATGGTATTACTTATGGGAAGTATGTTAGAGTTGATTGTGGGAAACTTTGAAGAGAGAGAGAGAGCATTTGCTTGCTCTGCAATTTTCATGTTGTTTCATGTTTTGTTTTGTGTTTTTTTTTGCCTTTGGTGCTATGCATTTTTTATTTCCTCTGGATCTGTCACCCTCTTATCTACAGGTTTCCTGAGCATGTTTACTGGAAAGTCGATAAAAGACATAAGTGAAAATAAAAGAATGTTCAGAAAGGATTGAGACTAAGGAATAGAAACATAATAAAATGAAATTATGGAAAAGAAGAACTAAGGAAATAAATACTTTTTCCTTTTGGTTTACTATAGGCAGAGGAACTTTTGAATGTGCAAATGTTACTGAGAGCTTCATGCAGAGCGAGCAGTCAAGTCGTTAGGTGACAGATAAAAAGTTATGTAAATTCACAGCACTCCCAGGAAGATTCCTTCTCGTGTATGTAATCTACAAAAAAAGAGAATAATAATAATAATAAAAAAAAATCTATCGTTAAAAAATGGTGGGAGACGGTTATACATATGGGTAATTGAACTCTGCAGTGTTGTTTTTTTTCCACAGAGAAATACAGATCTTTGTGTATAAATTGTTTCACATCAAGTGGAAGCTGGTAATAACCTAGATGTAGATTCAAAGATGACTCCTCTTTGAAAATTTGGCCTTTTCACATCCAGAAAAGAAATGTTCCATGCTTTCCAACAGGTGAAATTTATTCCATTATTCCTGCCCTTCTGCTGCATTTGCTCTTTCCTGTTTAAATTCACATTTGCAGTGTGTGGCAGTGTCTTAGGACTGTAGAATAGAAAAGAGAGTAATTACAGAGGAAATATTAATCTTTTTGAAGATGTTAGTGTGTAAATGATCCACTGTCCTGTGAAAAAGGAATGCACACGAACCTTTGATTTTTGGATATACATGGTGTGTGTTATGATTTTCTTTCATACATATTCTCTTTTGCAGAGGAACATTAATGGGGGCAGCTAGGAGGATGTTCTGTTTCACAAACCAACTTGGAAGCTGTCTGCTAGAACAATGCTGCCTTCTTACCTTTCTTTAGTGCCTGGGTCCAGCATTTGAAAAATCCTTTAAATGTATCAGTCTCTTTATTATTCATAGCCAGGTAACCTGTACCTATTACTGAGATAGGAAATAGTTTTGATTGTTTACGTTTCTATAAGAAAGATTGATGTTCAGTCAAGGGATTTTATTGGATGATGAAGGACAGTATTTATTTACAGAGACTGCTTGCCTTCACTTATTAGAGTTGTTTATTTCACGTAAATCAGAGTTTTTCAAAAGTTTTCTAGAATCAGTTGAATACTGCATTTGGTTTCTACAAACTCCACTTTGGGACTCATAAAAATAATTGTGAATTGCTTTATCGTAGTGAAATATTTTAAAACATATTTTTCCTGTCGTTTCTGAAATGTCAGATTTTAAGTCTAGTTATTTCATCTTTAAAAATAACAGTTAATGCTGTGTAAATGCTCATTTCAGGGGTAACTCCCTCTCTGCGTGCTTTCCTACTTGAATTGCAGATCAAATGTTGAAGGGAAGAAGCGGGGGGAGAAGAAAAGATTGCAATTTGGCAAAGTAGCACTGTGTTTGAATACTAAATCTTTCTTTTTGTTTATACTTTGTCACTATTTTCTCAGCTTTTGCAATGCTGTAATTTATTATATTTTTGTTCGGGAGAGAGTTGAGCTTAACTGTATGTTTAAAATGAAGTGTATGGGCTGCTCAGCAAGCTCCTCTTTCTCTAGCTCTTCTTTCTCTAGCAGTTAGTCTTCTAACTGCAGCTGAGTTGCAGCTCACTTGGAGCATGGACAGGGAGAGTTCCTTGGGAAATTCCTACAAAATTACCCTATAAACACAGACGCCTACCTAATGAATGGGACTGAGTCTGCCCTTGGAGCACAGAGACATACAATGAAATTAGTCAATGCATGGTATATGAGGTTTCCCGTAAATTGGGTTAGTTTGAACAGCAGTTTTGGACGGTGACTTCTTAGTCATTAGGTGTAACTGAAAGCTGGCCACAGCCTTGACTAAGTGTTTAGACTGACTGTTGCTCCTCCAAAACCCGAAGGAGAAAAAAAATGTATTAGATTGTGCTCAGTTTAACCACCTGGAGTAGCAGGAAAAGATTTATTTCAGAAAGAGTGTGAGGAAATCACTGTTACTTAAGCCATCTAGTACCCAGCATAAAGTAAAATGCAACAAATCACAGTTTATTGAAAAAAATATTCCCACGTAAATGGTAGGGGTATTCTGAGGTGTAAGACTCGGATGGGTTTGCCTTGAGACAGCATGACTGTATATTAGAAAGCAACTGCAGAGGTTTGTTATATAGATCCTTTTGCTGGTAAACTAAAACTATCAGTAGCAAACTGAAAATACGCCTAGATTTGTTGTGGAAATTCTAAGTAGTCACAAAGAGAATGCCTACAGTGGATCCCTGACGTGATTTCCCTTCATAGACTTCACCAAAAAAGATGTGGGCAGGAAGTATGATCCACTGTTAAGCTGTTTGGTTTTATTAACAAATCACTCATATTTTTACATTAGTGACTGGGTGTATTTCTTTTGTCTTTGCGCTGGTTCTTTCAAGTCACAGAATAATTCCAGGATATGATTAATTGCCAGTAACTCTGCCTGATTTTAGTGGCATTTGAAAGCTATCAGTTTTTTGCAAGACGGTATGTAGAGTTGAAAATATGTCCTCTTCGTATGTATGCATATATGGGAGGCTAAAGCTGTATTTAATAGAAGCAAACATTATTAAGTATATTAAGTACAAACCTGAGCAGCAAGAAAGATGTGTTTAGCAAACACAGTAACGAGGTGTTTTTTTGTAGTGGTTTGGCTTATTTTCAAGCAGTGGTATGTAAACGTGTCTTCACAGAATCACAGAATTTTCTAGGTTGGAAGAGACCTCAAGGTCATCGAGTCCAACCTAATGCTAACAGTCCCCACTAAACCATATCCCTAAGCTCTACATCTAAATGTCTTTTGAAGACTTCCAGGGATGGTGACTCCACCACTTCCCTGGGCAGCCTGTTCCAGTGCCTCACAACCCTTTCAGTGAAGAAGTTCTTCCTAACATCTAACCTAAAACTCCCCTGGCTCAACTTTAGCCCATTCCCCCTCGTCCTGTCACCAGGCACGTGGGAGAACAGGCCAACCCCCACCTCGCTACAGCCTCCCTTGAGGTACCTAAAAAGAGCGATAAGGTCACCCCTGAGCCTCCTCTTCTCCAGGCTGAACAAGCCCAGCTCCCTCAGCCGCTCCTCGTAGGACTTGTTCTCCAGGCCCCTCACCAGCTTCGTCGCCCTTCTCTGCACCCGCTCAAGCACCTCGATGTCCTTCTTGTAGCGAGGGGCCCAAAACTGAACACAGTACTCGAGGTGCGGCCTTTTTGCTTGTTTGTTTGTTTTTTAATATTAAGATACATAAATGAAAAAATCAACACAAAGAAAGAACATTCAGAAAGCCTCAACAGAACCTAGAACCTACTGACACGTAGAAAGCATAATAGTTCCTTAGAGGGACTTTGAGAAAATTAATACATTTTTCCTTATTAAAGAACTAAGCGGGGACACTGTTCTGTTCTGTCCCTTTTCATACAAAAATGGCTAAATTTCCAGAAATTTTCCATGACAGAGGATAATCTTAGCTTCGTTATACAATTATTTGATCCAATAGCTTAGTGTTACCTCGATACGTTTCTGGAACAAGCAAAATGCACGTGACCACTAAGGCTGTTTATAACCGACTACGTGGTATATCTGCATCACTCTTGCTTTTTTGTGATGGAGGTTTCCCTCTCTAAAACACTGTGGCATTAGTGTTTGAGTAAGCTAGAATAGTTTGTGCCTGGTACAGCATGCTTGATACAGACACTGTGCAAAGTGGGGCTTACCCTGTGTGGTTTTAAAATATTCAGCCTGTAACTTTCTGGGGAAAATTTCCAAGCTGGTAACTGTGTCATATTTTCTCTCAAAACACCGTTTCCTGTAAACAAAGAACAGCTTTTGTATAAGTATTTGAAAGTACAAAGGGGTCCCTTGGCAAATCATTAATCTTGCTTATAATTACTAGTCAGCATTGTAGTTCTTTTCCATAAATTAAAAGAGGAGCAGAGTTACCCAAACATCTCATGTTTCTTGCAGCAGGGTGCAAGAGGAGCACTGATTGTCAGGGGCAAGGACGCCAAGTGATACTTGTATTAATGTATAAGATATAATACATTATGCATTACTTAGTGGAGACAGGAAGGGCAGAGACAGGTGGGGATGAGAAGAAGAAGAATTAACTCAGTGTGTTTACTTCATTAGAAAGGAAGAAGGCAGGTTGAACTCCTCCCTAGCCTCCATAGGGTGGATGGTTTAATTCTGCTGCCAAGATGTAAGGAAACCCAGCAATGATACAAATGGCCATATTTCCCTTGTGCTGTGTTTCTGTATGCACACACCAGGGCAGAGTGAGCTGTTTTGGCAGCCTCCACCGTGTCAGTCAGAAAATGGATGGCTGTGGTCTGATGCCGCAGGCTGGATGCTCCCATTGGGGGCTGACAGGAGACGACCGAGGCCCTGACCTGATCTGTGGGGGATCTTCTATGAATGTCACCTTTCAGAAAGGTGGTTGATCCCTCTCCTTCTCCTTGAGGAAGTTCATCTAATTTAGATTTTGTCAGGGGCACATTCATGTCACTGAGGGCCAGCTCACGATATGGGGTGGAAGCTGAGGGGATTCTTTTTTCTTTTTTCTCTGTGTCTGGGGGGCAGAGCTGTTATTTTATCCATTCAGACAGGGTGTTTGAGCTTTCCCAGTGTAATAGCACAGACAGGGAAGGAGGAGACCACCACTGGTGGGCTTGGAGCGCAGGTACAGAGCCACCAAGGCTCCCCATGGCCTGGTGCCTTGCTGGAGCTGTGCAGGAGAAGGGATGGGCTGGCGTGTCCCTCCATCCCCCCTTGTACCTCTGGAATTTGTTCCCAACTTTTCACAGCAGAAAGCTGTTCATTAGCCTTCTTAGAAAGGCCACGAGTCTGACTCTGCTATTTGTGAAGAGCTCTTTGGTAAGTCAAGTGTGTGGTGTTCTTCTGTTCTGCTTTATAACCCAGCTTGTCAGCTTTGGGATCCACGTGCTGGTACGGCAAATACTTTTCTTCGTATGTACCCCAGGACTATTACTCTTACAAAGTGCTTTAAATGTATTGTAAGAAACACGAAGCAAAATGCTTGTCCAGAAGAGCTTGCACAGTGCTGGTGCTTGTTGATTAAATATGTACAGCATGCGGCTATACTGTGCTAATTGCTTTTAAAACTGAAATGTTCAGCATGCTCCTGTGATAAAGACTGCCATAGTGCTGGCTTCCTTATATGTTTCTGGGTAGGGTTATAGTGATACTGAGGATCTGAAGAAAGAGTATGGTTCCATGCAATCACACTGTTTGCTTTGTATGCGAGGCAATAAGGTGTTCTTGACAGTAGGTTTTTCCCTTTCCCATCCTTTCATCTGGGTTGTGTAGACTGAAACCTGTTAAGGGAGGTTCCTTATGTTCCTTAGTTTATTTTTAAACTATCCATTAAAATCAAATGTTCAGCTACTACAATATAAAAAATAAACTGCTGTAATTACCTTAAAAAATAAATTAATTAATGGGCTTCATACAGAAAGGTGCGTGTCCAAATTTCCTGCATTACTCAGACCTTTTAATACCCTGTGCAAAATTCCTCTTTGGCATAAAAGCAAAAAGTGTTTTTCATACCACCTGCCTTCTGGGCAGCAGTACTATTGCGTTCCTCTCCAGTAAAATTTCCCAAATTATTCTCTGGTTGAATGCCTATGCAAAGATGCACGCGTCATGGGTACTGCAGAACAGTACCCAAAATTCCTGAAAGTGTGGGAGACCATCTTTTATTTCTGAACAGAAATGCTAGTTTACTTGTCCTCTTCATAACCCTTTCAGGGGCCATGGAAGTGGCAATCCTACAACCCCAGTTTGAAAACTGCTACTCTCAAGGCTAAGAATTACTTCTAGCTTCCTGGTATGCAAAATAAAGGTACTTTTCATCTTTAGTTCCTGTTTAGTATAGAGACACAATTGCTGAAGACAAGTATAAAGACAGTGTTGGCAGAGGAATTAATAATCTAATGGTGTTAGAAACATAGAAGGCAGAAATGCATGAACATGGGAAGAAAGGGAATTTAGAGCTTGGAAAAAGCTATTTGCATACAGCAGATCTTTCTGTTCCTGTATGTTCTTGAATGGCCTTTCCTATTTTATTTTCCTTATCTCTTTGCTTGGTTTTGCTGGTTAGTTTTCAGTATGAAGTATGTGAAGAAGGGCCAGATGGATATAGAATCAGGATTGGTGGCAGAGAGCGAGTGAATGATTTTATAAAGTGAACGATTTTATAACGTGAACAAACTTCAGGTTCTAGCTGTTTGATCTCGGTAATTTTTTTCCTAGATTGGAGAGTCCCCTATTAAATTTCTGTTTCCCATATGGGTAGTCATAGGCTGTGATCAAGTCACCTCTAAAACATCTCTTTGATGAGTTAAATAAATTGATCATCTTGCATCTCACACTGTGAAGCATACGCTTTGATCCTTTCATCATTCTTCTTGCTTTGCCCTGTGAGCGCTCCAGTTTTTCAAAGACCTGAGTGTGGAAGCAAGAGCTGGGACCCCACAGTTCCAGCAGTATGAACACCAGAGGCACTGTCAGGGACTGTGTTATGCTCACCCATCCCCTATCTCCCTAGGAGATAGGGCTAGGAATTCACGTTCCTCTTGTTATTTAGCTTGACCTTGAGACTTTGTCAGAGGCACTGTTCAGGGTAGAGCTCACCACCTAGAAAAATGTTCTTTATTTCTTATTCCTAGATGAAAGCCTGTATGCTTTTTAAATAACATGTTGTTAGGTTATATTGATGCATGAGAGAGTGCACTGATGTAAACTTTTAAGTCAGTTTGATCTGGAGCGCTAGTGAGAATAAAGAGGTTTTCTCTATCTACTGAAACCGAGGAGTGAGGTTATATCTGGAAAAAAAGAAAAACACTTTGAGATGCAGGTGAAATGGGAAAAGGATCGTGCATAGGACTGTTAATTTACTCAGCCAATTTGTTAACTCTAATAGGCTAATTTTGAATACTAGTTTCAAAAGTTGGAGTTTTGGCATTATTTAAGATGGTTGTTTTGTGTCCCCATGTTTATATAACAGACCTCATGCAACTGAGCATGGAGGGGGGGAAGAAAATCCTTTGATCCTTCAGCAAAATGTTTTTATGTAAGTAGCCTTCTCATGGTGAGCTCTGGAAGTCTGGACAGATCATTGTCCATCTGTTTTTACAACTTTGTGTGATCACCATCCAGCAAATGCTGTTTAATCTACAGAGAATAAACACTTCCAGAGTTGACAATGTGCTTCCCAGGTGCCGAGGGGGAGGGTCACACAGCCAGGCCGCCAGCTAAAGCGTAGGCAAACAGTCATCCAGAGAAAACAAACATCCATGGGGATTTTAGGGAAGAATCCCATCTTGGTCACTTTCCTTTCTTTTTAGAAGCCAGAGACTCATTTGGAAGGAAAATAAAGGTGTTGCTAGCTCGTCTGACACTGGATTGGCCAGTGCAGGAGAAGGGAGAGATGCCAGTGACCTTTAGAATCAGTAGCTCCTTTTTTAAGATTCAAGGAGTGTGAAGGAAGTGTATAAATGTTTGTGCAGAAGGCTAATGAAACAAATTCCCATAACTGCATTTCCATTTGGAGCGCTGCTGATGGCTGGAAGTGTGGTGGGAGGCCTGGGGCTGCAGCATGGAAGCCAGCTGCCATGTCTGGGCCGTGTCACCGCTGCGTGGCTCTGGGCCTGCCATGGTTGGACTCTGGCTCTGTGTCCCCTCCAAAATGCTGTGCATCTAGAAGCTAGCTAGCCCTCATGGCAGCTCAGCCCTGGCATGCTCAGATGAGCAACTCTGTACCAGCTTCCTTGCCCTCAGAGAAGCCTGCAGTACTTCGGCTCTCTGGCCCAGGATAAGTGTTTCATGTGTGTTTTCCTCTTATGGTAGCAAAAAAGGCAGATGGCAATGGTGCTGGCATAACTCCAGCATTACGAGCTTCTTTGTGTCTTGCTATCTTGTATGTTTTGTGCGAGTGTGTTTAAATTTCTGTTGACAGGATTTTCCTTTGTGGAAATCCAAATGGGCATTACAGAACTTAAGCACCAAGCCTCCCGCAGTGTTACCCTGCTTCAAATCTTCAGTGCTTCTGAAGTAGCAAAGTTAGTTTAAATATCTGAGATGCTTACCGTATCTTTCTTAACATTTGTTCTCTCTGAAGTGGAAAGGACCCTCTCTATTCCTAGAGAGTTTATTCCCAGAAATGTTCCAGAGACCTCAATCCTGGGCCTTGTTCATGGTGTCTTTCATGAAGCCGATGGTTAGTAAGATAGATGGTATGTGTGTGTCCCCCTTTGGGGCCAAATGAGCTTCTCTGTCTGATATCAATCAGAACCACCTCCTTTGTCCTCAGCTGAAGGACCCAGCTATGCAATTTGGTCATTCAGAGCTTGGCTCAGCCTCCATTTCCTGCTTGGTCCCCTTTCTTCAGTGCAACCATTCCCTCATGCCCTGCCATGAAATGCATCACCTGTGTGCAGCTGGGTTTCCAAAGCAGAAGCAGAAGAGGGAATGAAGCAATTTGGCTTCTTGACTGATTCTTCATGAGTTTTTTTTGGAACGGGTATGATAGGGTTCTACTTTTGAGTGGTCCCCGAGTACAGAAGAATAAATCTTGCCCAAAGGCATGCCTTTCCCTGGCTGCAGCAGTTTCAAAAGCAAGTTGCCCACTGAGCCAGGATTCCTTCTGTGTTTTCTCATCCCATATTTAAGGCTCGGTGGTTTTAAAATATAAGTAAATGTTTCCCATCTTTGCCTCTAATCCATAAATATCACATATCATCTAAGCTGCTGAAATTAATCAGTGCAGTGAAGAAACCACACACACACCCCCCAACTGGCCTTCTTTTATGGCAGGACTGGGCCAAGTGCTCTGCCTGCCAGCAGTGGCCATCACTGCCAAGTCCGAGCCTACTGGATGAGCAGCAGTAGGTTCATGGAGTGTTTTGCCACCATAGCTCAAGCCACTGAATATGAATATTGGCAGGATCACATTGCAAGGGTGTTATACGATCAGAGCTGCTCCTTCTTAGAAAATAGCTTTGAAAATGTGGGCTGTGTAGCTAGCACAGGACTGAAAGTTCTTGTGTATCTGACTGAAGGCTGTATAAACGAAAGAAAGCCCACACAAGATGTAAAAGCTGGGAAAACTCCATCCCCTGAATATGGCTGAGGACAGGTTTAGGGTTGGCACACGTCTATTTTGGACAAGAAAAGTCAAACCTGTTTCTTGCCGCCTAGGAACAACAAACAATTGAGATTACTGGGTTTTGTTTTGCTAATCAAAGTGGGAGATATAACTACTTTTTTTGTTTATCGTGCCTTAGGCTACTTAGAACTGCATCAACTATTTCCATGTAGCTAATTACCTGTAGCGAGGAAGGAAAATGAAAATGTAGAAGTAATCCCCAGTGTCATTTTGTTACCCGTATGTATTTTTCTAACTTGTCATGATTTTCTGTTAATTGAGAGGGTATTCTTTATTTGCCACTATGAAGTCTAAACGCAGTAAAGAACAAAGATAATTTGTGAATTACATCACTTCAGAACAGATCTTTGAGATTTCACTGCGAGGCCAAAGTCACAAAGCACTGTTTTTTGACACAAGGTGCTTTATCAACTGCAGAGCTTAAGTTCTGTTTCATCTTTGAAAGCTGGGAGATGCCTGCTGAGAACTGGTTTATGTCAGGTCGACCTTACCAGCAAGAGACAATGTGAGCAAAGGTCTTTAAAAGGGGTGCTGATGAAACACTTATTTATTTACCAGTCTGTTACTGATAGTTGTCCTTTGAGACATAACCTCAGCAAATTCATATAATGACAAAGGAAAGAGCAGGGGAAAACTACTTTCTCTGGTCGATACATTATTTAGATTTAGTATCTAAATATGTACATATACCTATATATATTATATATATATGTACAGAGATCTAGGGAGAGGACTTTTTTTTTTTTTTTTTTTTTTTAAGTAAGTGGTAAAATGCTTGGCAGGATTCAGAGCTGTGGCATAAGACATGTTGCATCAAAAATACTCTCAAGTATGTAATGTAATGTAGAGTACAGGAGCAGTATCTTAGCCTGATAGTTCAGATCTCAGTCCTTCTCTCCACGTTGCTGGGGCATGGATGATGCACTGGATAGCACTTATCCTCTTGGTTAGGAGGCAATATAACCTACTGGGCTCAAGTTTGGGTTCATATGGATGCTACTCTGTGTTCTGCTGCTGGTCTGCTGTGTGATACCGGCCAACTCATTTCTTCTTGCCATCTTTCTGTTCCTCCCTCTAGCTGTTATTCTGTCTGATAATTTTCTCTTTAGGGCACTTCCTTGCTTTCTGTCTGTGCAGAACATAGTGCAGAGCAGCTCTGTTCTTGGCTTCAGTTACTGCAGTGTAAATATTAGCGAAGAGAAAGAGAGCAGCACTTCTCTCCAGTTGTTCCTTGGTGCTTTTCCATTGCACGTTAGGGGGATACCGTGGCCAGGCTGACATGAAATTTGGAAATGGATAGAAGGGAAGAGGAAAAGGGCTTTTCTCAAAGTGATCCTGCTCCCATAGCATGTTGTAGATCCTGCTGTTGTTAAGCTGGACGCTATCTTCCCATGTGTGGTGGAGCTGGTGATACACCTGCTTAAGTGCTTTTTGCTGGATCACAGCCCGAACAAATTGTGAATTCCTTATCCTCTCGTATCTACATTACTGCGTGCTTCAGAGCCGTAGCAAGGCATTTTAGTGTCCAGGATAACACCTTGTACTTGGCAGCTCTCCTGCTCCCCCCGCGTGGTCTCCAGAGTATCGGCACCTGGGATGGGGGAGGCTCAGGAAGCACGTACCAGCCGCAAGGCAAGCTGCTCCAGCCCACCTGCGCGGCTGCCTGGCTTCCAGCCCCGCTGCTGGCCCTGCCGCGCTCTACTCCCCTCCGTCTTCATCTAAAGATGAAGGCAGGGAGGGCACTGCTTGTGCCATTTAAAAGGGACTGCTCTTGCTCCCTGTTTGCAAAGGTTTGGGCAGTGGCCAGAGGCAAGTGGCTGGGGTGCCCCCACTGCCAGGTTTGGACGCTCCTTCTTTTCCTGGCTCTGTTTTTCCCCGGAAGATTTCCCTGCCCTGCCCCTCGCTGTGCTTCTGTCAGGTTCAAAAACTAGCAATCTGCCTGTGAGCAACCACTGCTTCTGAGAAGGAAGTTTTACATGGCTTGATCTTATTTATTTAGATTGGTCCCAAATTCACCATTACAGTCGATCCATTTATAGAGCAGCCCTGTACTTTTTGACAGTAAGCCCTTGTAGGTATGTCTACCTCCAGGAAAACCTTTCAGATGATTGAAATGTAATTAAAAAGTGAAGGCCAGATGTTTCTTCCCAGATTATGTTTTCAAGATCACAACAGTCCTTTCAAAAGGGAGGAGAGGGGAAGAGAAACAAGAGAGAGTCTCCACTGGTCTGCTTTAACAAGGGAATTTCCTGAAGAATATGCAAGCAAAGTCTGGATTATTTTTTTTCCTCTCATACTGAAGTTTTTAAATGTCTTGAAATGGTAATAAAACAAAGTGGACTTTCCGTTCGATTCTGCAAAGCCAGCAGATATGTTTTTCCCCAGTGCACCTGCTTTGTTGCTCAACCTTTCAAAAAAAAAAAAAAAAAAAAAAAAAACTTTTTTTTCCTGAAACAGTGCTTTACTAGTATATTTTTTCTTCCATAATTTACCACAATGAAAATGTTTTCTTGGATATAGTTTCAAAAAATCCTTCATTCCATTCTGTGAAGGCAAATAGAGATGTGGAGGAGTTGGAGGGAGAGAACCCACATAGATCAAAAGCAGAAAGAATGCTTGAATATTTGCAAATCCTTTATAGTAAAACTGCCAGAAAACACACAATGTTAATGTAATTATGGCATGGAATTGGCTAATTAGGCAAGATATGCTCCTAACAGCATTAAAAAAAAACACTTCCTATATAGAAAGAAGGATGACTTGGTAGGTTGAGGTTTCTTGAGGTTACTTCCAAGTATTTAATTATATTCTGTGGTCTTTGTTTCATGTTGTCCTTGTACAGTATTTGACATGGAAAAGCCTTGTCAAAAAGAGCTGCTCCCCATTCCCCCCACCCTCCCCACCCCAAAGGTGCTGAGATGCTGCTTTTTTGACTTGTGGATAGCAAATATTTTTGCTTGCTATCTTTATCAAGGATTAGGTTCAGCTGTGTTGGTTTTCACTAATTTAAGCTGACTTTGATCATTCAAATGCTACTAAATGTCCTACAACTTGTGTCCAGTGAGTCTGTTTTTCATTATTCTGGGCAGCACACACATTTGCCATGACTGTGAAGGAAGGAGCTCTTGGTTAATGGTGACAAAGATGGCATTTCTGTAAGCTCTGGTTCAAAGTGAAAAGAAAGATTGGATGTGATATTTGGGGACATGGTTTAGTGGGTAATTTTGGTGGTAGGGGGACAGTTGGACCAGATGAACTTGGAGGGAGGTCTTTTCCAACCTTAACAATTCTATGATTCTATATTTTTGGTACTTTTCAGGTCATATTCATTGTGAAAACTATTTTTTCCTCAGTAATAAAAAATAAAAATAAAAATTCCAAATATTTTTATTTTTATTTTTTTTTTAAATAAAATGAAATTATTAGTCAATCCTGTTTCACGCTACCAGAAGAGTATAAATACTTAAGTGAGTCTCTTGAAATAGCTCCTAGGATTCCCACAGAAAACATTAAGAGGTTTTTAGCAACAGGATCCATGTAATCTTTTTTTTTTTTTTTTTTTTTTTTTTTTTTTTTTAACTGATGCTCTGAAGCATTCAACGTTTCCATCCAGACCTGAGCAGTACTGAGATGTCAACCTCTCTAGATTTGGTGAGGACTGAACAATATTGTGTTTAACCTTCATGTACGTTGCTGCTAAGCCTGATGGCAGAGTGAGGCAAGGGGACCAAAGTGATTCTTATCCTGACTTCCTCATTCACTTGCTTCACCTTTAGATCAGCATAATCATGTTAAACTGATTAACAGTGAAAAATGTTTGTTTTTTTTTTTTTTTTTTTAGCTGTGCATTGTGTACTGGGCTGAGAACTGTAGAGCTTTGCCAAAGTCTGGTGTTGGGGTTACATCTGTGGTAAGAAGCAGTATGGACTAATGGGAGCAGACCTGTGGAGAGGAAAAAGTGCTGCAAAACTGATTTTCACCATATGCATTTCAGCAGGGCTTTATTTTGGGCTAGTTCTAGTCTGTTCCTGTGGACTGCATGCCTGTTAGTGGTGGGAATACATCAGGTGTAGTCCTGGATTCATCTTCTGGGTAAATTTAATCTGAAAAGAGCTGAATCTGTGTGCTCCGCAACTATTCTGTAATGTGAACCAGCACGTGGCAAATGGGAACAATTAGGACATTTGCATCAAAGACACATTCCTGATTTACACTAAAATGTGAACGTAGACACAACATCAGTGAGTTTCATGTGTATTTAGACTCAAGCTGCTTTGTACATCTTGAAAAATGTAAAACAGACCAGTGAGAGTAGATTAGGCTATAGGAATAATAGCACATTGGAATCGAGAATCCAGACCCAATACGTTGCTTTAATTTATGTTGTAAATAATGCAGCCATTGTAGGAAAAAAAAGAGATAATAGAGCAAGTAGATTATTTTATAAGGTTAAATGGAAATACTGGATTGTCTTTTGCCTCTATTGTTATGAGTAGATTAGAGTGCAGACTCTGTTTTGTATTTACATCAGCTCTGGATGCGTGATGGCCTTTTGGCATGAAACCCCTTCCCAATATATTCTTAAAAAGTCCTACACATACTGTCTAGAGTAGCAGTTAAAAGCATGGAGAAGAAAAAAATGTTGCCTATGTTTTGGATTCTTTGCAGAGTATCACTTCAATGATTTGTGTGTGACTAATGTTATCATGGAGTTATTTTTTCTCATTCTAGTTTCTGCTGTTGTCTCTCTTAGGATAGGGTCTGGGCTGAGGACCCACTAAGTATGGCATGGTATAGTACATACCATGGTATATAAGATGCCTTGTTCCTCTGGCCTCCTTTCTTAACTAGACTATTCTTTTTTTTCCCAAATTGTAGCTATTTATAAGAGATTCTCATCTGGGCTGTCTCTCCTTAGATGTGCTATCACAACAGTCCCCTGGCTCCCAAAAACTGTGCTCTAATCAACCTCATTGACACCTATGTAATTAAATGGAGAGACGGGAGGCTGAAGAAGGGGGAAGTAGAAAAAATGATAAAGTAACAAGAACTTCAAAAATGAGCTCAGAAGTCTCTGGAGCCACTTGTCACAGTAGAAGGTTGGCAGTTTCTGAGTTCTCAGGATTTTTGTTTTTTAATTGAACAAGAAAAACAAAAAAAACAATTGGATATCTGCTTGTTGTATAATGGTTGGCTGCAACATGTCTTCTTCCCTCAGTGTTTTTATATCAGTGCTGTAGATTACCCTGGTGGAGAGTATCACTGTAGACCTCTGTGCCATCTGGAGCTTTGGAGCCCTATCTTAGAATGTAAAATATTTTGAAATGTGCAAAACCAGCTCGAACCTCCTCCTCCCTCTTAAATCCTGTTGTTTCTGCTTTCCCTCCTTATCTTTACCGGCTTGTTCCTTCCTCCCCAGTCTCTTCTAGTTCCAGACACTAAAATACCTGCTGAACAAATTTTGATTACGGTTTGGAAAAGTCAAATTTTTTTATTTTTTTTGTGAGTTGAGGGAGAGGGGAAGGGGTGCCTCAGCTTCATTTCTGGCTGATTTGAGACATAACCACTCCCAGACGCTTGATAGAAAAAACCCTGAGAGCTCCCAAACTTCCCCAGCACCACCAATCTCACCCTCTACATGACGGTGTCTGTGCACGCCTGCGTTTTCAGCCTGCTAGACGTGTTAACCCTGCAGCAAGAAACCTAAAATAAATCAGAATTGAGAGAAGATCACTATCTGCTGCAGCATCGATACCGCATTTGCTTGTAGTAGGTGGCTCAGAGGGAGGCTCCGTGTTCCTCTGCGCAAAACAAGTTGGCTGCCAAAGGACCAAGGGAGTCGCAGGGGGATTGCTGGGTGCTGGCCCCCACCCGTGGCACTGATGGAGCTGGTGGCAGGCACTTCTGGCTGTGGTTTCTGCCCTGGTGCTGCAGTGCCCACTGGAGCTGGCAGCACAGTACCTCCCTTCCCACCACGGCCATAGGGACCGGAGGGACACACTCCCACTGGGGCTTCCCGCAGGACAGCCGTGCTGCGGCGTGGTGGTGCATCGTGGCTTCAAAACCCTTTGCTGGAACCGTATGGAAAAACAGAGTTGTGCCAGACTGTCTGGCCTATTCTGTTTTCTTTTTTTCTTTTTTTTTTTTTTTTCCCCTACCAGTGTTGGAGGAGGATTCCTCCTCGGCAGCTTTCCTACAAGCATGCTACAGGGGAAGGGCGTGTGGAGCTGTGCTGCTGGGGCTGCCTGGCTTCCCAGCTCTGCTCATGAGTTTTTTTTTTTTAAGGTGTGACTCCTTCTATCCCTTCCAACATAATCCTGCAGCCCAGCCTCCCAAGCCAGGGATGCTGGCTAGCTTCAGCAACCCAGGCTGGGCCACGTTTGTCCCTCTCACCCAGTCTGCTGCAATATATGCTTAAATCTTCTAGATAGATATTTAGGACAAGAGAATTTGTTCTCTAACTTGTGATTTTAAAATCAGGATTTTTAATAGTCTGTGCCACAGGCTGACATCTGTTGCTTCCCAGTTTTCTGGTGTCCTTTTAATCCTTCAGACTCCTGGTTGGTGTCTGTCTTGGGACGAGGTTATGCAGTGTTTCTGTATTTGGTTTTTAAAACCCCAAGCAGGACACATGCTGGTGATTATCTTAGCAGGTCTGGCTTGGACTCAGCACCTGCAGCTCTCAGCCCTTTGGGAGCGTCGTGAATGGTGGCTGTCATAAATGACCAAAAGCTTGCTTAAACCAAAGTGTTATTCTCTGTGTACAGTAACACTGAAAAAAAAAAAAAAAAAAAAAAACAAACCACAGATCTGAATGAGAGGTGTGTGGATATGCCTTCTCCTTTACCCTTTGGAGAAGGCCGAATTCCTTCAGGTTTTCTGTGGTTTGTCATGTGCCATCTTGAACAGCACCTGATTTTTTTTTTCCTTCTTCCTCTCCCTTTCCTACCAAAAGTTAACTGTTATCCTCTCTCTCAATTTCTATGCTTTCAGCACTTACTCATGCAATCTTGCTCTTGAGATTAGATCCAGGCCCCGCAAAGCTGGTTGCTTTCCATGTTGAAGCTCAAGATGGCTGCCTTGAACCCTGGCTTGTGTTCAGCTTCGTCAAGGCAGGCACGAGGTATTTTTGAACCACTTACTGTAATTTTAGGGCTGTTGTATGCTGTTCACTGCATTATCCTCCAACATCTTTATGGCCACCGTGGACCCAAGACTGCCTCCCAGTGCTGTGTGCTAATTAGCAGGTCTTCCAGATGGGATCCACATAGCATAGGTCCAGCTTTGGCTGGTGATGGCATTACTGGTTTCCAGCCTGACAGTGTCCAGAGGAAGACTCCAAAATGAGTGAAGCCTGATGAGTCTAAAGCTCTCCTGCAGCTCATGGTAGGATTTTCAGTGTGCTGAAACACAGAGGATATATTTTTTATCTTCGTGTGCTGTATTCATTACCTGAGTAAGATTGCTCACAAAGCACTTGTAAGAGCTTGGAGAGGTAAATTCTGCCAGAGCAATGACTCAAAGCTTTAGTCTACTAAGAAACTTTAATGAGTGTATATTTGTTTACTGCGTTAAATTATTATTCAGTAATGGAAGAAAATAGGAAATGACTCAGACTGCAATAAAAAGTATTTTTTTCCGATTGTAGCGAATGCATTACATAGCAGTTTGTGGTTTATACGCTAATAAATAATGAAAGATACCTATTGCAAATAAACCCGCTTTGTTTTGCGTTGTTTTTGAAATGTCAGTGCAGGACACGTGTCAATGGGTAGAAGTAAATGGAGAGACCTTACAGCGGTGAAACACAGGCAAGATCTGACGATTTCAAGATCTTCTTCTGTTTTGTATTTTCTTGCCGTGCTTTGCGGTTTGCCCGTTTCAGAGTTGTTATCCATTTTCTTTGTTTATAAGGGGATTTTTTTGTTGTTTGATTCCCATGCGTTTGCCTGCAAAACATTATCAGTAGGCAGAAACTAATTGTCTGCATTGCACAGGTCTCTTGGGACTTTGAGCTCCTCAAGGTTCACTTGGTTATATCACTGCTATTCTTTCCATTTTCAGAAAAAATTGACTGTGATTGCAAAGGATTTGTGTAGTAGCCATAATGCATTTTCTATGATAACCAGAATATTAAGATCCCGAAGCAATGGAAATGACTAAATGCTTGTAAAGGACAATGAGTGGCTACTTTCAGAAATGAAATATATGAGTGTTATGATAAATAACATATGCTGATATATTAGCAGTTATCTCTGACTTCAACATGGCAGAGGATACTCAGCCTGCTTGATTTATCTTGCACTGTGTTGTGTGAACAAATTATCTTTATCCTGATCATGTATATTAATCTATCACCTGAGTGTTATATTCTTTGTTGAAGTATGTTAGTTGAATTTATTTTTCACGAAGAAATTATATTTATCAAGACCTGAAACATTTTAATACTTCATTTCTCCACTGAAGTCATTCCAAGTGCAATTTTCTGAGTGCTGAATCAATGAGACTTCAATTTATGTAGGCTCTGTATCAGTTTTCAATATTTCTACCTTCTTGCTGGACTTCAAAAACTTGTTTTACATCTCTTATGACAGTGTAGGACCCTTCATCATGGATCTCAATGGATCACTTAACCTCACCTTGCTTTGCCACTTATAATGGTAGATAATACGGTGGTGAAAATGTGTTTTTGTTTTTGTTGTGGTTGTTCTTGTTGTTTAAAAAAAAAAAAAGTTTTTGAAATGTGCTGAGACTAAAAAAAAATACAGCTTCCAAAATGAATTTTATTAGTGAAAGAATCCCTTTCCTTCAGAACTGTTAATAATTCAGAGCTCAAAGAACTCATTTAGGATTTGGTGACTTGGGTTCAATCCTGTGTCAGTCTATAATTTGAAGCAAGGGCTTTAAGGAGGGTCTCTTACATGCCAGGTGATTGCCCCCCTTCAAATTATTGGCTCTCTTGAAAGAAGCCTTTTGCATTCTCTTTCACCCAGACCTTTTCCAGCTTGTATGAATAATTGAATAGTCATTGGGGCAGTGCAAGACACTAAAGCTCTAGCCTGCTAAGTATCGGGGATGTAGGGCTGTGAACCCAGATCTCCTGTGTCCTGCTGGAGATGCCCTGAGTCTCTGTGGGACCTTGTGCAGTCAGATTGTGCCCCACGCTTTAATGGCCTTTTCTGGTTTGGGTGAAGACGGGGTAATCCACAAAATATTCTTACAGACCTGCATTTTCATCACTCATTCAGAATGCAATGGGCTGTGTGACTGTATTTGTTTTCTTACTAATAGCTTGTGTGCTGTAGTGCTTGCTGTTTAATCTTTAATCTGTGGAGGAACCTTGCTCTCTCTCAGGCTTCCTTCTTTTGTACAAAGAAAAAAAAAAAAAGTTGATTCCTATTGTAAATGGTTGCTTATCAATAGCTTTGATTTTCTGGAACTGTGCAAAAACCTACTATCAAACACATTTTGTTTTAAATTAATCCTGAGCTAATTTGTTGGTCAGGGATTCTGGTCTTTGTTGGTTTTTGTTTGTTTTATTTCGTTCTTCTTTTGTATACTAAGTCAGTAATAATAATTGCTAATGATGAGAATTAATTTGTGCCTTCTTCACTGAAATTCACTTAACCGGTGTAGAGCACAGATATTGGGGAATTCAGGAGATAAAAGCAGAAATGCAAGAGGGGAAATATTTGTTCCCATAATGAGAGGCAGGTGTCAGACACCCAGCACAGACTTGCTATTAAGCTTGCAATATGAGCTGTGGTCCTGGGTTAAATGGTGGCTTTGCTGAAGTTAATGCTGAAATTCCCAGACATTTTGCTCCTGTTTCCAGAAAAAACTGGCTCTGCATCATCATGTGTCATCTGATTCTGAACATAACATGGACACCACAGAGACTTTAATATTTGTGTTGGAGTGGGAATGGATTGGGACCATGACTCTACTGGGTCCTGTACAAGTCAAGAGAAAAGAGCAACCCTTGCTGCAGATAGATGAAAAGATCCAGGTGGGAGACTGCAGGTGCTGACAGATATGGGGTACCTGGCATGCAGGAGACCGGCCCTATATGTGGATTTTGGGGTGTCCTCACTGCCATCTCTATGCAGAGAAAGAGGGTTGCACAAGCTTTATGCAGTGCCAGATTTGGGCAGGATTTTGCCTGCAGCTTGGGGAAATACTTTACCATTAAGTCACTGCATTCGAAGAAACGAAGCCACTAGAATAGTTTAGTAAGAAAGGAAAATCCTGTGTTTTTAGGCTCTTTGTTAACTAATGTTTTCACAAGACTGTGGCAAATTACTCAGCAAAGAAATGAAAATGTCAGCAGCTAAATGCTTGTTTGCATGGTGTATTCCCGCCAGCTCCATTTCTTTCTGAATTCCTATTAATAACGAAATGCCCCTCAAAGGTGAGGACATGGTAGGGATCAAGCTTGTAAGAGCAAACCTGCTGACCTTGGGCTGCTTTGATTGCAGTCTGCTGGCTCTGTCCCACAGCTGGCAGGTGACTTGTTTCGATACGTGTGACAAAACGTAAAACGAAAAAGCAAACAGGGCTGGAGAAGAGGTGCAGTCAGATCGTGCCTTTCTGTGGCACGCTGGCTTGCACATGTGTCAAAATTCATGGTACATCAAGATGCAGATTCAGGTTTTAGGTGGGGTGTCAGTGAAGGCTGCTCGGGCAGGCTGCCGTATGCCATTACTCTGAGCCCAGCCCAGTCCTCATTTTTTCACATCAGGACAGCCTCTCTATACTCATTTGTTCTTACATTATGGAAAGGGCTATTTATTACCATCAGCTCAGGAAATGACCTAATGTGGCCTTGAAAGGCACAATTAATTTGCAATGACTCCAGCTGAAAGTTGGCCGTCTTTTAACTTAATAACTGGAGAACCGTCAGCTTCCTTTGAAGTTAATAGCAGTTGTGATGTCGAAATAGAAATCTTCATAGAGGAAAGCAAACTTGACTTGATTTGGGTTTACAGTACATAGTGTTTTTCTCAGTAGAGTAAAGAGAGGGAGAAGGGTGTTGTAAACCAAAAAAACATTCCTTTTGTGTTTCAAGAGAACTTTTACTATGCCATGCCTTTTGAATACAAGCTTAGCAGTGACGTTTTGCAGTCAGCGTTCAAGCTGGAAATATTTAAAAAGTGAGCGACTCTTGTAAGCTGTATGCTTTTTCACAGCAGTGACCACACACTGCAAATAAATGTGAGCCTACTTCGGCTCTCCCATGTCTCACCCTGACGTGCAATTTTCTCCAAAGGTATATGAAGCGCTGGTTTAATTACTTCTGCCTTAATGATCAGGGCAATGACTCAACTGCATGCCAAATAAAGGATTTATTGCTCCAGATACAGAAGTTGTTTATTATTTTTTTTTCCTCTTTAAGTTATGTAAACTTTAACAAATTGGTCATTTTGGGTTATCAGCAAACAGATCATGTGTATGCAGGTGAACGTGCAAAATGTAGCTGTTTCTAATTTAAACTGGAGTTTATTACTGCCACTGGATCTGCTTCATTGCCACTAATGAGGTTTTAGGGATCCTCGTAACATAACAGCATGAATAACCTTTTGTTCAAATAAGGCCACCCAAAGTATGTGAAGTGGTGGATACTATTCACATCATTGTTTTAGTGCATTTAGTCCTTGTGAAGGGACTGGATGATAGCCCTTCAGCTTGAAGAGCTCTCACTCCCCAGCACATGTACAAACGGGATTAAAATCCTCCTACTCCTTCAATGCTGGCTTCAATCAGCAGCCCACTCGATATTAGCCGAACGATATTAACATCTGAGAGTTGTTAGGCGCTGTGAGAGGTGTCGGTGGTTTTTGTTCAGCTCATGTTGGACAGGTGTCCTCATCAGAGAAGGCCTCTGTCGCAGCGAGCACTGGAGTGCTGCCTCCTGAACAAGCCCAAGGATGAAAGCCAGGAAATGGAGAAGAAATGGAGAAGGCTGCTGCAACAGCCTTCCTTCAGAGGCAGCCTCAAAAGGGGAAGAGTTAGAGTGCAATTATGGAAAAGCAGAGTGTTTCAAATTTTAGGCAATGCTTTAGGAGTACTGTATTGCGTACTCATGTATCTATCCGTTTGATAAGCAGCACAGGCAGGTGAATAATGTATTTATACTTATGTCCGCGTTAACTTCATGCTAATCCATCTCTCGTGGGTCACTTTCTGACATTCCAATTCCCTCAGCGACCTTAAACAAATGCTATTTTCTTTCTGTCAAGTAGTCAAAAATACTTTTTCCTCCTCTTTCTAGATGAAGAATCAGTTATTAAAAGACCACTGAGTAGTGATCAGGTCGTATTTATATCCAGTAGCCCAGAACTATCCAACCATTTTCTGGCCCACCAGCAATTCTCTTGTGCATATTTTCACAAGAAATGTCGTAGCTCTGGGATCAGAATGGGTGAAGGTGTGTGATAAATCATGGCGTCGATGAATATATACCAGCCTGGCTCTGTTGAAGTGAATAGTTTTTTGAGGTTTTACACCTCTCTGGTAAGGACACATGGGCCCTAATTGTTGGGGACTTCTCTATAGCATCCAAAAGACACATTGGACTGGCGAGGTCTCCTTTGTGTGCCCTTGTTGGCATTCATGCTTCGGATTGACTTCTATCATAAAGATAAGAAGTTAGCATGTATGCACAAACATTTTCCCTTTTGTTGCACCTTATAGAAAGACTCCCAAAATGTGTACCATCTATCACAGTCTGTGAGACTGGAAAGAGTTAATTTGAGAGTTTTGGTTAAATTTTAGTACTAACAACCTGCTATAATCCCTGTGTTGTTGTCCTTAGGTAATGTCACTAACTCCACATCCCAGCTTGCTGGTTGATGTTGATGGGTGCTGTAAATCAGCCAGTTCAATTTCACTCAAAGGTGTTTCTGTTTCAGCTATAAGCGAGAAGACAAACGATTCGTTTCTAGTCTAAATAAATAAATAAAATAAAAGATTCTGTTAGATAATCAAGTTAGTGAAATGGAGATGTCTAAGCTTGTTATTCCAACTATTGTTGCAAGTCCTTGGAACTATTATGCATATCAGATATGAAAAATACACATTACTGTTGTAAATGCAGACTATATAACAGTTTTATTTCTTAACGTTAGCTTTTGCTCTCTATATTTATAGTTTTAGCTGCTTATATGCTCTCAGCTTCATTGCTATTGCTGTTTATATCTCTGTTCCTTTGCTATTTCATAGGGAAATACTCTCATGCAAGTTTAAACTACTCTTCCAGTTTAAAATAAATTTTGAAAAGTCTAAAGTCATAAGAAAGCAGAAAAAAAGGGAATAGGAAGAAATGTGCATACATTTTTGTAGCTTCAAATGTTCTCGATATCCTGACATGCGTTATCAGAGATGTTCCACCTTTCCTTCAGCTTCGATCTCTTCTTTCTTGTGCAAACTTCAAAAGACCCATTTTTCATCATGTTGCATAAGTTTGCCAGTGAGAGCAGATGTACAGAAAACTTTCTCTTTATTAACTAGCTGTGGAAAGAATCCAACCATGGCAGTATTGTAAGGGATAAAAATAATGGTTTGTCTAAAATAATCTTTTGTGCTTCACTCCAAACTAGCATCTTTCTTGAAATCCACGGGAAAGAAATAGCACTGCAGCAGTAAAATGTCTTGGATGAGAGAGGGTTGTTTATGCATTTATGGTTTGGAAATACACACTACAACAGAATCCCTTCTTTGCCATCTCTCAAATTCATTGTAAGCTGTTAGTGTTTGGTGGAGAGTAGCATTGCTGTCTTCTCATTAGCATGCCCCTCTCTGCTATCAGGAACTGCTCTGAACCTGGTCAGTACACACATGCGTGGGTGCTTCACTTATGTTGTGAAACCATAAAATAAACCCTGTACATTAAGGCTTAGTATTTTAGTAGTCTTGTCAATAGAGATAGCATGAATCCTTTTGAGCTATTGGGGCTGGAAGAATGTGTGTGGGGGGGTGCTTTTGGGAGAGGGCTGCTCAGGACAGTGGGAGACTAACCACTATTTTCAGCTGAATCAAGATTTTGGTTTGGGTTTCATCTGTGCCCATTGCTGTCTTTCAGAAGACTTTTCCCATCTAGTGATCACTTTGGCAAGAGAAGCTAAACATATTGATCCTGTTAAGCAGATGACTGGTGTTTTACTCATTTTATCTGAGGTTGAAGAACTTACTCAGGAAAAGCTGTTGCTGAAGTCAGTGGATTTGCCAAATGAAGACAGGGTTTTGACCTCTGGTTGAGTTGGTGTTCTTTGGTTTAGAATTAGAAGTGCTGCAATATATTTAGATTTTCATTTACACTAAAGAAAAATTAATAAACCAATTCCTACCAGGACTTGTAATTTTAGCACAAATCTTGTGATAACAGATATCTTCCAGAAAGCCTCAGTGGGAAAATCTCAGCTTTTACATAAGCAGAAAAAGGGGCAGCAAAAATTGAAAGCATTAAGGCCTCGCAGTATCAGTGAAGACCAGGTTTTGTTTTATACTGACTGACACAATTGAATCCTAGAAGATTCAGCTCTTCTCCTGGTTTTGTTTGTTTGTTTTTTAGTCAAACTTGTGATATTCAGATATGACAGTAACTGACAATAGGAACATTATTTGTGCATTTTGGGAACTGGTAATTCAACTTGCCTATCTGGTCAGATAACAAAAGTTAATGTATATTAAAGGAGAGACTAGAGGAACCCAATACCATAAATCTACCCGTTAATTGTTTTTACAACATGTAGTGCAGTACCACTCTTGGGAATTCAGGAATATGACAAGTTTTCCCTTCCCACACCAAGCAAATGTGGAAGATTGTAGCATACCTACCAGGTCCTTTCTTGAACTGAGCAGACACAAAGAAGAGCGTGCAAAAGAGAGACTTGTTTCTGTGTGGGCAGAACTTTGAAATGTTCCTTCTTTCCCCCTTTAAAGTATAATTCAATTGTGCCCTTCCATTAAGTAATCGGCCAGATGAGTATTCAAAGCCTTGTGATTTCCATTTATCAAGTGAAATTAAATGTTTCTGACCAGATTTATCAAGTAGGTATGTTTTAATCAAATTTAATGACATTTTCAATGAAATAGAAAGTGCACTGGGCATTTTTTTCTCTTGGTCCACCAGAGGTAGAAAAGGCATTTACATCCTTTGAACATGAAAAGCACTTGGTGTCAGTCCCTGTTTGTTATTGTGGAACATGACAGTTATCTGAAGAAAAACAGCAGGATTTAATCTGACAGCCCAGTAAGGGAAGAGTGCCACCAATCTAATTATCCAGTAATCTAGTCAGAATGAGAGTAATTCTAGGCCTTTCTCAGTCAGTTAATCACATTTCCCATGCATTAGCAACTGCACATGCAGAGCTTTTAGGGATGAGCTCTTAGCCCAATGTAGCCCGTGGTAGACACAAGGGGACCATCATGTCATTGGTTTCATTTGTTGTTGGATTGTTGTTGTTTTCTTTCTTAATTATGATGAAGAGTTTCTGTTCAGATTTGTTCTCTTTGAGATAACCCTCTGTTGATAATTTCACAGTTCACCATCTGTAGTCCATCATTAACTACAAAAGAAGTTTTCAAATGTTGGGTGTCCCAGGAAGGAGGAAGAGGGGTATTGCCTGTACATGGTCAAAAATTGCCTTTCCTCCATCCTTTATTTCTTCTCCCTAACTCCCACAACATGACAAACTAACTGTCATAAGGAATTAAAACAAACAACACCCCGGCCCCCCAAACAAACAAAAAAAACCCACACCCTAATATTCAGCTAAAGATTGTCAAGTTAACATCAGACTAGATGTCAAACAACGTGACATATCTGCGGGATAGAAGGCGGGTTGCAGGGAATTACTCAGAGAGAGAAATTCATTTAGTCTGTGACAAAAGTTCAGAGGTTTGGGGGTTTTGTTTTTATTTATTTATTTATTTTATTTAACAGTGCTTAAGGCTTGATTCTACAATTTGCTAGTTGTGTGACAGGCACATTTATCCTGCCTGTCATTTCTCCCACACACACTTTATTGTCAAGCCGGGGGAGAAATTATTTCATAACTCTGTCCTCAGAGGTATAACTTGCCAGCTTGAAATATCTAGTTTGGATTGTAAGTAGTTGGGGGGGGGAAATGCTGATCCCTGAATGTTTCATCATTTTATTTTATTTTATTTTTTTGCTAGGGCAGCAGACCTTGTGCTGTCATATATTTATATATTTCTGCAGTCCAACCCACTGTTCTCAGAAGTGTGCAAGATACGTCTTACTCTTACTTCTGTGGAAGAAAAAAGACCCATTCTAACTGTATGCATTTTGTACAGTTGGTATTTGAAAGACGATTCTTACGGACTGTCAGGCATTTTCGTACTTGATTCTCAGCTTTCCCTGTGACAGGAGAGGGTCTGAACTTCCTGAAAGTTTAGATGTTACTGAGCACCTTGTGGCTCAGTTAACTCCTCGAGGAACTGCAATGGTTTGCTTCTAGGCTGATGCACAGTGCATAAAGCAGACATAAATTTCAGTAAATAAATAAATAAATAAATCCTTCTCAAGGCAGGCCAGAACATCAACTCTGCTCGGAAAGCCGGGAATAAGATTTCCTCCAATCTCTAGAAAAGACTCAATTAGTAAAATATTTGCAGTTTGGTGGTCTTTCCATTCAGCAGGCTTTAAAGTGAGTCTCAGCTCAGTCCTGAAGCTCCCCATATCTCCCTCCAACAGTGACATAAAAAAAATACTTTAGATCCAGATGTTGCAGTTCAGTTTGATTTCTGCTTTTTCTGAATGTCTTTTATCTTTCTCACCTTGTTCGGATTAGAGAGGCTGAACTGAGCGAAGACTGTTCAATGCAGCAGTGGTCCATGCAGATTGGTCTTGCATTTTTTCAGCTTTCGTGTTCCTTGTGCAACTCTGGGGGTTGTCACTGACAGCAGGAGCTGATTTAAATGGAGGAGTGAGTTGTTTTCCATTCCAGTTTGACAGGGAGGTGGTGGAGGTCAGAAACGGAGGAGCTTGCATCAGGGATGTGGATTTTTCACAAGGGCAAATGGCTCCAATTAACAATCACGATAATTCCTTTAAAAGAGATACCGATGTCTCCTTTGAAATACTAGCAACCGAATAGAAGTCAACAAGGAGGCATTACAGGCTGAAAGGGAGAATAGGAAGAAATGACCCAGCAAGATGAATCGAGCTAAAATCATGCCAAGTTCGGCATTTCCCTTGCAAATGAGTACCCGGTCGGAACTGATCTTCAAAAATGCATCTGCTAAGATTGAAAGCAAAGTATGTAAAAGCCTGATTTGCAAAGGCATTGATCTTTTTTTAGTTTTAGCTTAGTGGAAACAACAGTTACACAGCACCTCTAAGAACTGAAGGTGCTAGCATTATATGATAGGATCTAATAGTATCTGGGAAATAATTGTTAACGCGCACAAAGTATTTACATTTTTATAGTGAACATTGGTGTATTTAATATGAAAATGTGGTCTTGTAAGCATTATTTCATAGTCAGGACCCTCAGATAATTCTTTCCAAGTTTATTTCTTCCTCGTCCAAACTCATCTGTAACCTTTAGAAATATTAGGGAGATTCCCATTCTGAAGTTCTTCAGGAGCCCTCTTTAATTGTTATGCTTTAACAAAGTATAAATATATTGAGTTCCTACTCTTTGACATGGTACCTGTATGTACAATTTACTTATGTAATAGGCTTTTCAAGAGTGTAAAACCAGTCTATTGAAAGAAGCAGGATTTATTACATTTAGAGATTTGTGCTTTGTTTTGTATATCCCCTACATGGATAAATAAGATGCTTGGCTTTTTTCTTAAAATGCTTTTATAAGTAAAATTACCTCAATCTATAGATACAGACCTGTAGAACCAACCTTGATAAGTAGGAAAAAGGCATATTCAAATTTGAGATATAAGAGAAGTGAAAGGCTTCCTTGTCTTTCGAGGTACGTTTTTAATAGGTTATTTAAATTGTGATTAACAAAACTCAGAACATTGGTTCCAGAATTCCTGCATCACAATGCAGCAACCATGCATAGGTATGTACAAATGTGAAAGTCCTTTCACTGTATATCTCGGGTCTTACATTTCTCCAATGATGTTGACCTGTTTGTCAGCACTTTGATTTCAGTGTTCAAATTAATATCTGCTGAATGAGCAGTGCTTTGCAGAAGTTGAGCTTTGTGTCTTGTTCATTCTGAATAAGAGGGCCTGGTGCTGTCTAAGGAATTTCCCAGTGACAAGAAGGGCTTTGTGGAAAGAGTAAAGAGAAAAAAAGACCTTAACTGACGTAAGTGAATTATCAGTCTGCCTTTCTGTACAAGGAAATAACTGTGGACTTTGAACTCTGGAAAATGATTATGGGGTTATCATTTCAAATCTCGATGTAATATATAGGACCTTCCATTTTTATCTAATTTTTACCTTGTTTACTTGCTTTGCTTTTTCATATTAATAATCTGTGGTCACATTCCTGACTGATTTAATCCATGTACTGGCTATAGTCTTTCAATCTGTTTTCCCCCATCAAGTAGAAATACTTCAGGTTGGAAGTACAACATTTCTCTTTAACCAGACAGCAAACTCCAGCCTCGTTCATTCATTTAGTTTTTGTCAAACTTGCTAAATGCTACTGCCAGACCATAAATACCAACACTACAAATAGCGTTGCTCTGTGGGAAAAAGTTCACCTCTTCCTTTTAAAGATCAGCACTGGGCTGCTGTTTGGTCCCACGTGCACCCTGTGGGACTCTGCATATCCCCAAACGGGCGCAGTGTTGTCAGGCGGTGCTGAGAGACAGCTTCTACCCCAAAGGGTTTATGGTTTTTATAAGACCACAAGAGGAGAAATGGGCCCCAAAGAGCTTAAATTATTCGGTTGAGGCCATGATGTTAGGGCTTGGCATTACAAAGTCTTTTGGCTCCCACCACTTAGGTGCCACACTGGTCACAGGCTTACATCTTCCCGACATCAACCCTTAAGCTTTCAGTGTTCTAAGATATGCTGCACATATAAAGGTTTTTTTTTGTGTGTGTGTGTGTGTGTTTTTTTTTTGTTTGTTTGTTTGTTTGTTTGTTTGTTTTTCTTCTAACCAATTGTTCAAGCCAACGAGAAGTTATCCCAGTAATCCCCAGGAGGCTGGCTCTGAGGAGGTGGTCTTCTGTCCATATCCAGAGTGAAAGTTGGAAATGTTTAGAAAGGTTATTTTTCTTGATTTTTCTTTTTATTCTGTGCGGGGGTTTATTTTTACTAGAGCTCTACCTAACAAGACATTAAATCATCAGTTCAAAATGTTTAAAGAAAAATACTGAAGTAAAACAAAATACTACAGCGGACAAACTTAAAAGGTCAGCACATACCACAGAAAACGCTGTGAGTATGGGAAATATGTGGCAAAGTCAAACTTACGCAATAGATAGAAACACTGACCTTTTAAGGGTGCTCTTCCTCTACTGTACACGTTCTCCATTTTGACATCTGCAGCCTCTTCTTCAGGCTGTTCCTTGCATATCTGATATTTATGTATTTTTCATTCTTCTGAAATGACTTAAATTTCTTTCCTTGCTGTTCCACAATATACTTTTAACCATAACTCCATTTATTTTTGACTTTCCTCTGATCTCATTTTCCAGTTTTTAAGAAATCATTTTCTCACAGATGTGATAGACTTGGAAACACCTGTGATCAACTTCTTTTTTTTTTTCTTCCACTCATTTCACTCTACTTCTACCACGTATAAGCATACTTTGTTTCTTCTGTTACTGACGTATCTTAACCCATTCTGAATTGAGAATGAATGTCAGGCTTATATTAAAATGTAAATAATGAAGATTTGTGAAGTTGAGAGATTGAGAAAAGGAATTAGCACTTTACAAAGGTGAATGATGAAGAGCTATGACTTTAGATATTCAATACTTGTAGGCTGGTAGAAAATGTAACCATCTATATAGTTCTTTTTTCTAAACCTATATATTTAATTGTCACGTTTTCCATTGGTTATCTACTATAGCATTATTTTAAATGCATAATATATATGGAGTGCAAAGCTGTCATGTTGTCTTCGTGAGGCCAAGTAACTTATCCTGGTCAAAAACTCTGTAAAAGAAATTGTGAAGTCAGTTTAAGGAACCTGAATCTCTCTGAGATGTGAAACCATTGACTTCAAAATATAACAAATGAACAGGCCTCAGTAAAAATGCAATGAAGTAAAAATGTACATCTGTTGGTCTTTGGTGAATGAGAACAAGTGGAAAGATTTGGAGGGGAGAAATAAATATTATTTTCCTGAAATACAATGTATTCTTTATTCTGCTAATATGAATAGTTCAAATATGCTAAACATTTAAATAATAAGAGCTGAATTATTAATACCAATGATTATCACCTCAGGTGAGCTACGTTATGTAAATACTGGGTGTTATACTATTCAAGGTAGAGTAACAATATCTGTCTGAATTTTGGACAAAATGCTGTTCAGATTAGCCAAGCCTTTCTGTCAGCTCCCTGCGAGCTGGCACCAAAGCTCATGCCATACCTTTTGAGCAGACATGCTTAAGATGGGGAAATGTTTAGGCTGGGAAGTGCCCCAGTTCCCCCTGCTGCTTGCTTTCCTCTCGAGAACTCCCTCATCGGTCTGCAAGAAGCTGATGCACTGAGCTGAAGCGTGATTTTCCTATGGAAGAGGAATAATAACGTGTCTTGGGAGAAAGAAGGATGGAAACCATGTTGACCCTGGAGGCCATTTGGAATACTTTGATGGTCAAAATAAATGGAGCATTTCCTATTAAGAATTAAGTGTTGTAAATGTGATGGAAAATTAGACGTGGATCATAAAGGCAGACAATGACTCTGATCTGACTCGATCATCCTTATTTCACAAGACACTCAGTCACCTGTGCCGCTCTTTTAGCTCCCAGGGTGTATGAAACTCCTGGCATCACTTGAAGAGTCCAGAGGGGTTTTAGGTTTTTACTGTGGCTCTTCTGCCATCTACTTACCTTGCCGGTCTCCAGCAAGTTGCTAAAATGTCAGGGAAAAAAAAATAGGTTTGGGGTTCACTGGGGCCTCCTGCATGTGGTGGCCACCGAGCTTTGCTTTGCTCCTTTATTGCTCAACACAAGATTGCTGGTACATTGCAAGTCTACGTAGATTCATGGGAGTAAGTGGTTCCCCTTGCCTCTTTTCAAATGGCCTGCCAAATGGGTTTGTCAAATCCAGTTCGTGTAACAATGCTCACTGAAACCATCTCCTTACCTTATTTCCTCCTCTTAACATCTGCATTGCGGATCCAGCACTTGAAATCTGCTTCTGCCCTGTAAAGGACCGCCAATGACTGTGCTTCAGCTTTGTGCCACTTGAAAGGTGGGAGAGCTCCTGAAGACATCTCTGGATCTCTCCCAGCCTTCCTGCCACCATTTTCACATGCAGGCTTGTTGCTGTGCATCTGTATGCCAGTTACTGGGCATTTAGATAAAAAGGTGTGCTTCCACAGCATTCTTTAATCTACAGTATTGGATGAAAAATGCAAATATTTATTACCGAGATGGTTTTAATTGAATATATATCTGGAATATTGAATTGAATATGCTGGATCTTCCAGGATCTTTGTGTAAAACAGAAAGGAGGTATCTTGATTTCTGTTTGAAATTTTTTATTACTGCATCAAAGAACATGTTATCAATCTGTCAAACTCATTCAGTAACAACACACTTGGATCAGGTACAAATGTTTTCTTTGCCACAGATTTATTTCCAAAGTCAGACTAGGCGAAGAGTAAGACTTCTCTTTCGCTGCCGTCATTAGCACAGCCTCCTTCAGGACATGTTGATTTAATATAGGGAGTGCTAGCACAGAACTCGTTTTTGGAGATATTTAACTGCCTTCAGAGAGCCGGGTGCTATTCGAAAACAGGCTCAGTAGAGCAGTACGCGCAAACACTTCGTCTGTTCCCGTGGCACTGCGAGGCATGCCTTCCACAGGCAAGTTTTGTCATTGCTTGCACGGATGCTGGATCTTCCGAGGGAGCTGTCTCTTGGAACACATTAGGGGAATGTGTTAAACTGCACCACAAATAGAGTTAGCACTCAGTCACATCCAAATGATAGTTTTCTTAAAGCTGAAGAGAGAGAGAGCTGTATTTGCAGGCACAGCACATGCAAATATTTTTCTTCCAAGCTTTGTCAGCTCTCCCATCTAATTAAAAAGCGTACCTCTCAAGGTGTAGAAATTTAAATGGTTTTAGTATTTTTTTTTTCTTCCAAATGCCGTCAGCATTCAAACAGTAATTTACAGCCCAGTTCTTTCAGCAGATGTCTTTTTCCTGCAGATCTCATTTAAGAAGGTATTCTGGTGGAGGAGATCTAATGGGACACAGTTTTAATACAAGGATTTAATTGCTCTTGCTTTCAAAGTGATGAGTTGGCTGATTAAGTTATGGAGGGTAGATGGGAGAAAATGGGACGCTATTGGCCAGAATTTAAAACTTTCTTAGATATCTAAAGATGCAAATAGGCTTGCAGGGAGGTTTTAAAAACCTGATAGGTACCTAATTCCTAGGCATGGAAATTGCATAAAAACCTGACCCCAGAATGCGTTTTTTGGAAAGTCAGTGGGCTAATGGTATATTTTGGATGTATCTCTCATATTTCAGCCTGTCGCGTGAGGAAAAGGTATCCAAAATTGCAAGTTTTAGTTGTCTTTCTTGGCTCTGTTCACTACAGCTGTGGGAGTCTTGTTGGGTTCTTACACCCTAAAGAACTATATCTTATCTCGTGCAAGATTTATAAGGTGCATATGTATGCTTTCAGGGCCCGTCCAGGCTATCCGTACCATTGTGGCTTTATAGAGGAATTACTAGCCCTTAATCCAGCACTGAATCATTGAAAAACAGTTTTATATCTAGGCCTACTGTTATCTGCACCTGTGTTTAAAACAATTTTCCCAAGAGGAGTCTAAAGACAAAATTGAAATCCACAGGAGGTATTCTTATGCTAAGAGTTTAATGTTTATTTTACTTGTTTCTAACATTTTTGTCTCAAGATAGTTCTTTAGTTAAGAGGTAAATGGGTTAATTTCCAAAATAGTTTTAATTCATTTAAATTTGGTTTTAATTAAAAAATTTAAAAGAGTGTGTTAATTTTATTTTTAAGCTTAATCTGCAGAAAGGCTGCATTGGAGCTTTTAAGTTGCTCTCAGAAACGTGGTGGCAGAGCTGTGTTTCTGAGTCGTGTTCTGTTTGTGTTTTGGGAGTGGGTTGTTTTCATCAGTAGTACTCTAGCAGCACTCTAGCTGTATTTTGGAAGAGGAATATCAGGCTAACAGTTTGCAAAGCCTTCTGAACAGCTGTGGGGGCATCCCAGAATGTAACTGTTGGCAAAGATGAGCCTCTGGCTGTAAGATCCTTGGGCCAAAACCCTGTCTGGTAGATTTTGTAGCAATACCTAGTGATTCAGAGGAAGAAAGTTGACCTATGATTTACTGGTGTGGTTCTCTCCTTTTGTTATTTATTATTATTATTATTATTATTCCTGTAGCCCGCATCAATGGAAGGCAGAGCTACTTCAGCCCTGCAGAAGGAAGACTGCTTGGCTCTGAAGCCAGCCCTTGGAATGGGTCGGGGGCATTCAGCCTCGGAGTAGAGCTGTGCAGTGGGAAACTAAAGGCTTATTGTTTGCTTTTCCTCCCTTTCGGCCCCAACGGGCTGCCACACTCTTGGCAAAATCTAAGCGTTGCATTATTTTTCCTGACATGAAGGCGCATTGCTCAGCCTCTTTTCTTTTGGTCAGATATCAGCAACATAAAATGATGTCTTTGTGTAGCAGTTTTGTGAGGAGGAGTAGCTCTGGTCAGTATTTCATAGATTCATTTTATTAGCAAAGATCTAAAACCTCCCCTTTTTTTCTTCCAGCGTGAAGGAGGGATGCTGGTCCTACAAAAGCTTGGTTCTCACAAGACATTTATTTAAACCACAAATTTGAATCTTTGAGAACTTTCCTTCCTTCCTTGTTTTGTCTGGGGCTGGAAACAAAAGGAGCAAAATTCCCCCAGAGAAACAATCACAGAGGCTTTGTAGTGCTGACTGTACCTCTCTTGAGAGATTCTCCTTTCAAACTGCATCTCAGATTTTCCTGATGTTCATGGAAACTTTGGTGTCTTCCAACTGCAGAGAATTGCATGGTTCAGAAAGAGAGGACTGTGCTGATGTTACAGAGCCCTGTGCACTATCCAAATGAGTTTTTCAGCATTTTCACTTTTCTATGTGATTGTTTTGTGTGCTGTTTATGATCTTCATATCTGCAGTGTTTCAGAATTGCTTCTTGGCAGGCCGCTGACCCGCTGTCTTAAAACTAGAGCATCAGAAATCTTTTGTGGTCTCCTCTCATTATTTCTTCAACCCTCTTCCAAAGAGATCTGGAGAAGTTTTACAAAGATTCTGAAAAGCATTAAGTTTTTGAATGCTTACCTACCTTACACTCTGCTTTTACAATAACCAGCAGTAAGGTTATTTATACAACAGAGCACCCAGAAGCCCTTCTGAGACCTTGACTGAAACATTGCCCGAGGTTGACTCATGCACCCACTTGACGCTATAGTTATTCTGGCTTTTAAACAATGAACCTCCTTTTATTATCAGTTCTGCTACCTGTGCTTTACTAACTCTGAAGTTAAACACCTGTAGATATATTCTATATCAGGGAGCCAAGTGGCTTTAAACTTTCTATTCTGTAAGATACAGTCCCTGTTGTGTTGTCTGATGCAGGAAGGCAGAGGGAATGATAGTGCTTAGTGAAGATAAGGGTACTGTAGAGGTGTGCATAGAATAAATGGGAAGGAGAGTTTGAACAGGAAGTAAAGAGAAAGAAGGAAATGAATGAGGACCAGATACGCTCAAAATGACCAGGTGAGGAGGTTGTGGGGGGATCTGGAGCCTGGAAAAGCACTGTTTGGTATGGGCTACTTCTTGATACTGATTGCTCTGAGTCCACACAAAGGGAATAGTCAGAATGCAGAGGAAGAAAATCAGGTCTCTGGCAAGGAATTGGGGCATCTGCTCTTCTGAACAGCATTGAAGTTACCAAGAGGTATGTACTATGTGGTTGTGAAAATAAGTGTGTAATTGGCAGTGGGCTTTAACTTCTCTTTCGAGATCTGTGTAACTAAATCAAGTCCCACACAGGCAGAATGTGTTGAAAATATTCAACTAAACCAGGTGTGACAGCAGTGGGCAATGTTACAACAGTTACTTCTAGCTAAAAGAAGATGCCCCTAATGCTGCATAAACATTTTTTGGTCTCTCTTATAATTTGTAGAGGTTAGCAGTTGGTCTGCAACAGGCCTTTCTCTGCAGTTTTCATATTCCAAGTTAAAATCAATGTATTTTCTATGGTGGTCACGATGCATAGTAGAGTTGTAGGCATTCTGCCAGTTTTGGCCCAGATCAGTTTATGAGCTCTCAGAGGAACAGCAATGGGTAAGCCTGTGGCTTTTTGAACAAAACCTACAGGATGAATTTTTGCCTTCGCTGAAGTGAAGCCAATGGAAGTTTTGCCACTGGCCTTAAAGGCACTTGACTTTACTTCAAAATAGGCAAATTTATTTCCTATCAGGGAGTTAAGTGGCTTCAGATTTTCTGCCCTGTAAGACACCAGATTGCTGTTGCTGATGCTTGCAAAGGTGCCTGAGTATAAAAGAAATTTCTTGCTATTAAGCGTTCTCTGTAAGAATTGATTTCTTCCTCCTGTCTCCCACTCTGCTTCTCATTCATCTAAAACAGATCTGCTGACCTTTTAAGCATGTTGCTAACCCTTTAGGATTACAGGGAAGAGAAAAATATTTAGGAGTATTGTGGAAGAAACACCTGTTATGTATATTTGAAATGTGCACGAGCAACACAGAGACTTAAACTTTTTTTTACTCATTTACTTCTTTTTTGAGCTCATGAAACTATATGCAAAGAAAGGCTGCAGCATATTTGGAGATGCCTGTCCTCCTATCATTATACTAAGTTTGGCTGAAAGGTGTTACGCCACTGCTGGTGGTTGGACTCGATGATCTTGAGGTCTCTTCCAACCTAGAAATTCTGTGATTCTGTGATTCTGTGCTCTGGACACCCTTGGGCTGCCAGGCAGGTCACCAGGTAGCAAGCTTTCTCTGGAAGTTGTCTTGTCCTGGTGAAATCACAGTCCTGCTGAGGTCGCCACAAGCTTAGCCACTGATTTCAAGTCCTTCATGCCTTTCTGGTATTGCCAATATTGTACCCTTTAGAACCTGACAGACCAGCATGACCTGGCTTCATGTTAATTTTTAAGGGGAGCTGAGGACTCCCAAGGAAGATGCGGATCAGCTTGTGGATTAGGTGAAGGAAAGTTTGTTAAGAAACCGAAATGGTAAAGGGTGATTCAGTGTGGAAAAGGATCAATAAATACAGTAAAGCCTTAGAATTGTAATGCATGCAGCACCTTGGAGTGCTCCACATGCAGCTTTACGTGAATCTCTTTGTTGGTGACATTCATCTCTTTGTACAGGTGCACCACTATGTGCTCAAGGCACAGCAGTACCACCCGGTGCTTCAGGCAGGTGGCAAAAAGTTCTCAAACGCAAGGTGTGCAGGTATCCACACTATGACAACTGGAATTAGACGTTGAGATCAGCTTAGACAAATACCTGCTTCTCTGAAAATTATATTTAGAGAATCAGTGGCACAATGTGAACTTGGCTCTCAACATTGCGCTTGCGTCTTCCAGCTCTGCTTAGATGGAAAGCTCTGACAAGATCACAACCCAGGGTGTTCAAATTATGATTTTTATTTATTTATTGTCAAGACAAACAAGGAAATCAACAACCCAGGTAATGACAGGGCATTGATTATAGAAAAAAAAAAAAAAAGAGAGAGGAAGGCACAATAACGTGCAAACAGAAAACAGGAGCAACGTTGAGAGCTGAGCAGCACATCTGCAGCGTTGTGCTGGCAGCAGCTTTCTGTACTCAGGGAGCAGTTAAATGTGAGTTGCATTCCTGGTGGGGAAGGCGCACAGGTACAGTGGGAGCTGTAGTTAAGTATAAGAAGATGAAAATGAGGAGGAAATTCCTTTTAGCACATTTAGTATGCTCAGCCACCTTACAAGGTAGAGCTGCCGGAGACAGTGGCTGGGTATTAATAGGTGACATTAAATAATTGCCAAATGTAAATGCAATTGAATGCCTCTCTCTGCAGCTATCTAAGTGTTCATTAGGCCACAAGAAGAAGTTGTTTTCCCCCCTGTGTGGGTAGAAAGTGCTCACAGTAGCAAAATTCAATTTACATGAAAGATAAGAAAAGATGAACTAATCTTTAAGTCATTTTTATTCTGCGTAATTTTATTGTGAACAGATAAACTGTGTAGATCATATTGGTTTTGTCCAAGTTTACACTGGATGTTAGATTATTTCAGAAGATGAAAGAGTCAAGGGTAATAATGCAAGTCCGTATTTATAAATCTGTTTTGTTGAAGTCTCTGACATAAATAAATGAAAGTGAAAAATCAGAAAATGAAGAAAGCAGCACAGACATTCTCATAATGATTGTGGTTCACATAAAAATTAATCACTGAAGCATCTAGCTTGGTCACTGACTGCATTCAAAGTTAAATACAGCCTGTAGCTCGCCTGGAAAAAATCAAATGCTCTTTTTCATAGTGCTAATGGAAATCTGCTACTCATGGCTGAGGGTGCACAAGTGGTGGTTGTAAATAGGCTTCAGCTTTTCTTAGAGTTGTTTGGGATTTGGAGAAAGCAAAGCACTCGTTCTTGTTTGATAATATCCTAGCTCTGTGAGAGGCATCCTTAGGGCCTTGGCAGAAAATTTATTCTGAAAAGCAAAGTTAGTGCATAAATTAGTCTGTTTAAATATCTAGAAAGGGGGTTGATTTTCTGAAATCTGAATGAGGTGTAATTTCTGACTTTACCCAATTCTCTCTTCACAGCAGAGCTTTTTTTTTTTTTTTTTTTTTTTTTTTTCCCCTCTCCGCAGCCTGTGTCATTAGCTCATCAAAAAAACCTAGGGGAAGGTTAGAGGTATTAACAAAGAATAATGGGTAGCCTTTGAGGTAACTTTTACTCTGACATAGTTCAGTGTGTCCGTTCTTAGAGTAATGTTGGCTGCTTCTGGGTTTCCAGCAGAATAATTAATCTGGGTCACTGCTCTAGCAGCAGTTTGCTTTTCCTGTGTCTTAATGCCTGGAAATTTCTGGAGTCTTTGACATGCATTGTTTAATGTATAGCGTGGTATTTCTTAGAACAATCTCATTTGTACTTGAAATCAGATTTCAAGGTTTTAATCCATCCCAAGCTCAAATATTCAGTGAATTTAATTTGTCTTATCTGAAACAGGAGAAGCTGTTTCAGATGTTTTTGCTGAGAGACTGACATTTGGAATAAGATTCAGGGTGAATGGCTTGTTTTGCTTATTTCCCAACAATGGGATACCTCAGTTTTGACCACTTTTATTTGGTATGAATTGTATTAGGACTCCATCCATTCTGGCTTCTTTTTACATTTATTTAAACCAAGTCATATACAAATTCACTTTGTTTGGGGTGCAATAGGGAAAACCAGGAGAAAGCTGGGCACATTGGAAGGATGTAATCAGAATTAATCCTTTCTGATCAGCAGTTTAAAGCCAGTGGTTGCATTTGGAAGTAGAATGGGCTGAGAATGAGCCCAGTATCTTCTCCTCTTGGTACATTTGATGTATGCACCCTCCATTTACCAGCTTAATGTGCTATTCTGTCTGCTAGTGTGGAGTTGAAGATGGTTAGTGGAAAACCTGCAGTAGATGCAGCGGTGTGGGGTCGGTGTGCTTGGCATTGCAGTGGAGGTGCCTGCTGAGAGCAGGAGGCGAACCATGCCTCCCATGGGGCCTCAGCAGCCCTGTGCCGAGAGCTCCCACGTAATGTATGTTCAGTTTGTTGGATCGGATGATCATCATGAAATCTTCCATGAATTTATTAAACTATTTAATATCTTATTTCTGAATTAAAGTTCCTCAGAAGTTGCGTGATTTTTCAGGCACCGACGTCTTACTGCTCTGCTACCATTTTGGCATAGTTTTAGAGAGCCACTGCATGGCCCACATGTTTCCATTGTGTTTGTGTTTTCTCCATTCTTCTTGGCAAGTGGAGTCCAAAAATAAGAGACTAGGGTAAGCCTGATCCTTTCCAGAGGGGCATTGCTGCAAGAGGCAGCACAGCAGGCCCGTTCTGTAAACCAGGATGTTGGGCCCAGTGTGTCTTCCTTCACAGGGAGACATCGTATGTCAAGTGCCCATACAGTGCAGTAAAATAATAGGCAGGGAATCCCCACTTCATCCTCTCCAGCAGCCTCACGCCATGCTTCTGGGCCAAATATACAGACTTTTGGCTTCACATGCTCCCATCTGGAGCGTCGTGCAGTTAGTTACTTCTGCAAGATCCTGGGAGGAGCTCCTTGCCCTTCACTTGGGCTCTGATGTAGGTGAGGAGGAGGAGAAAGGCTGCTGCACCAGCACAAGTTGCCAACACAGCCTTGCATTGCTAACAGGGACCCCTTTGGTGGGTCGTGGCATCCCCTCTGCTTGGCACAGGTGGGAAACCCTGCTGAAGAGAGGCTCCTCTGCTGCCCCACACCTCCTCCTCCTCGCCTACGTGCTGCAGCCAGGCTTTCCTTCACCTGCCTTTTCTCCAGCCTTGCATTTCATTATCCAGCTTCCTCTTATTTATGTCCCTTGTTAAAAGCCGATTTATTCATTTCAGAGTCACTGTCTGTTCTTTGTCCCAGCTTTCATTTATTAGCGAACCTCTTCTATCTTCTTTCTGCCTGACATTAAGTATTTGTAAAAGGCTTTCTTACTCCCCTTAATCCCTTTGGCTAGCATGAGCTCTGCTTGCTGTTCCGTTCCTCGTACTTTCCCTAAAAGTTTTAACTTATTCTCTGTAGTCCTGCAGTTTTACATGGATGCTCTCTATTTCCAGTATACCCTTTTTTCCTTTTTTTTTTTTTTTTTCTTTTTTCCCCAAACCTTTAGAGTAGCCCCCTGCCACTTTTCTTTGATTTTTTCTTTATGAAAAGGACTGCAACAGACTGCATTTTCATTGGAGTGCCTGTCAGGATTTTTCTGCAGCCTTCTGCACTTGTGGCTGCTTGGGAAGAGGGCTGGATTTCAAGCACCCCTTTAGAAAGAACAAGTTAAATCCCTCCTGCCCAGAGCTCCCCCTTACAATTTGCAAATGGCAACTAGAAATAAGGGACAGATTAAGCAGCCTCATGCCTGGGCACACTGGTGCAAGAGTCGGTGTGCTTGTCTTTCTTCTGAGGCATGTAAGGATACAATATGTAAGTATAGACATTATATATAATGAGGTCTCTGAGTTGGATTGTTCCATGTAGATTTGGTCTTTTTTGAGTATTTAGCACTTTGTTGTGAAAGCACACATCTGAAATATTTTACGGCAGTGACTTCCCCAGTTTAATTATTTTTGTGCAGTTATTCTAAATCTGTTGTGTGATGGGTTTCATGTGATGTTCCCTCCTTCTGCAGACAGAAACAGTCCCTTGCTCTGTGGCCACCTTCTCTATGCTGTTAAAGATCAAATGGGATATTACAAGCTAAGTGGTTCAATCTGGCTATTTTAAAGAAATGCTTGGTATCTTAGAGAAACCGGTGTGGAAGAGTTTGATGTACCCACATTCTACCTTTAAACATTTTGTGAGGCAAGTTAGCAACATCCTTTTTTTTCAACTGATTGATTTAAAATGTCAACAGTGTGCAGCCTATACAGAAAGATGCATTGAGATACGTTTTCCTTCTGATAGTAATGGATATTTTAGAAAAAAAGCAACGGCATCTTTCGTCTAATGCTGCAAGTGAAAAACATATTCAAGATTAACTTGGCTGGCATCCACAGGAACATCTACTGCAAATGAAGTAATAGGTGAATATTTCAGTGACCCATGGTGATGAGTAATTCAGTATCCACCCAGTCATGTAGCAATATGAAGGTATGCGAACGAGGCGTGAGGCTATGTCCAGTGCTGGAGTGCCTGTAAGCCCTAGAGCAATCCAGAAGGACAGTTGGGAAACCAGAAACACCTTCCAAAAAGAACATGTGTCAGGCCCAGGGTCCAGGCCCCAGAGAAGGATTCCAGATGACTTTCAGAAATGAGGTTATTGCATAAGTGCATAAAATGAAAACGTGGAAGCCTGCAAATGCATGTGGTCACCAGAGCCGTGCTACCAGGCATTCTGTATCTGTCCCCTGGCGAGGCAGAGCGCCGCCTCTAAAGCTGTAATTTTAAGTGGCCCAGGGTCAAGTCACACTATGGATTCCAGTCCCAAGGAAGTGAAGTGTTGTGCCCTGTGTTCCCTTTTCATTCTCTCTACTTCTGATAACCCCGCGGGTTAATTAGTGTAATTATTCTGAAGGAAAAGTGGACGCCAGTATCCAAACAGCATTGTGTCCTTGTGCGGGATGGGAGCAGAGCTCTGCCAAGGGCTTGGCAGCGAGAGCTGCCCAGCTGAGGTGGTGCCTCCCTGCCTGCACGTTGAGGTATTGGTAGCAGCAAGTGGCTTATTGAAATTCATTCTTTCCTCCGTGTGAGGAACTGGCTTTGCACATGAGGGAATAATTCATACGCAAGACTTTTTTGGCATAGATATAGCTGTCATGGTATTAAGTAAGAGAGGATATGTAGGTGGAGGCACTGGGAAAATAAAAAGAGTTTTACAAAAAGGGGGAGGAACAGGAATCATTGCAGGGATGTAATTTGTTAAAAGCCCAGAAATGCTGCATGCAAGATAGGGGTATGAGTGGCATGCAGGGGAGCTGGCTTAAGTGCAAGCAGTGCAGCTACAGTCCTGGTACTCTCTGGAAAGGAAAGAAACCACTTTTGGCTGCAAACAGAGTTGAAAATGCTTAGCGGGTAAAAATTCTAAGCATAAATAAAAATAGGCTTACGTTCAGACTTTTAGTAATAATTATATTAAAATGACACAATTCATTAAATAATGCAATACTTTCACATCTCTAAATACACAGCAGCTGTTCAGTTCTGTCAAACACGATTCCTTTAGGGACTGAATAGAAAAGAGTAACATGCTGGCTTGCATGGTAATGTCCTGATGAGCGCCGGGCTGCAGCCTGCCCCGACGTTTATTAACAGAGGGTGTCTCTCTGCCAGCCGCCGCATCCTGAAGGTGCCCCTCTGGGTGCTCAGGAGGTGCCAGCTGGGCAGGATAGTGGGTACGACACAGGGGTATGAGCTGCCCTCTATAGAAACAGAGTTTCAAAAGATGTTCCGGCCTAAGGCTATGAGCAGATGAATTTGGCAGGCTGTGATGTGTTGGAATTGAAGCTCGTAGGAAGATTTTACTTAAAAATAACAAGAAAGAATATAATAGAGCTGTTAAAAAAAATAAAAAAATAAAATAAAATAAAAATTTTTAAAAAAGCTTTCCAGGTAATGGCTAGTTGAGAGGAGGAATTGTCTGAATGCAGTGTCATCTTTCTCCAGCCTTCAGTTATGGAAGTTATACATCTCTCCTGCAGCAAAGCCTGTAATACATACTGATTCATGTCAGAAATTTATTGATGCACCAGTTAAGCAGCCAGTAGTTACATTTCTCATTGCTCTCTAAACAGAGGAGCTTTTCCTTCACATCCAAACTGAGGTAACGTTCAGATTGTGTAGAAAATAGAAATATCTTACCAAAGCAGAAGATAGGCACCTGTGAAGAGCCCAGCTGCGAGAAAAATTTGAGTTGTTGGGGTTGTTGTTGTCATCATCTGGTTAGTGATGGAAGATGTTGAGCTGCATGTCTCCCGTGCACTGCCACGTTTCATGTAGAGACATTCCTGTGCATCAAGAAGTGTAATTCAGGCTGTAGTTTCTCAGCATGGTAAGAAAGTCTTTGCAACTTCTACCTGGATTTATTACATTAAAGTGATTCTACCAAAATGACATCTATTGCAATAGAATGCTGATCCTGAAGGTGTTATCTTCAAGTCTTCCCCTTTCCATCATCTGAACATACATATGAGGACCAACATTTGGCACACCACCATTTATATGTGACATTTTGTTTTTAATTATGCTTAACTCAAATTTCAGATTATATGGAATCAAATATTGGGAGGCTCATTGTCCCTCGCTTATGCAAGAAGAGAATTCAGAGTTACAGTTGGCTTTTGAAGCCTCTCTGTGTAGAGAAAATGTCAATAATCTGAAAATTAGAAGCACAGAGCTTGTCATTTCCTCATGAATTCTTCCCTCATTCCTTTTCTATCACCATGCTTAGATAAATAGATCATGGTAGCTTATTTCTCTGTACTGGTGATGGATCTGGAGTGTTTGTCATCTGTGCTGTGTATGATTTGTTGTGATGTGCTGAACGTTTTTACATTGGTAAGGATTTTCCTCTGTTGTTCTTTGTTTGAGACTTTTTCCCCTCTTCATTGTGGTATTATTCAGGCAGTAGCTTTTCATTCAGGATCATAACACAGGTTTGATAAGAACACTCTAGAGAATGAGATTCTGACATGAGAAGAGGCTTCAAAAAGGAAACCACAATTTTATTAACTTGTAGGCTGAATTATATGGCTCAACATCTGAAGTTTAAAATGGCTCTATGTATTGGAGAAATGGAGCTCAAGCACAGGTACATGGCATTGGCAGACCTCTCATTTGGGTAATACATCACTACCTGCTGCTGCTGTATGCCAAACAGGTGAGCTTACCACTATTTATATCCCCTGAATGCTCACTAAGTAGTACTCGGAAGCAGTGCCTTTCAGGCTACATCCCCAAGACTCAGTTGTCTCACTTTTGTGAAAGTGAGGCAGATACAAACGTTATGACAGCTTACCAAGAGTTAGTGTCTCCCCTTTTCTAATTCTCGATATAATCTGGGGACTCTTTCCCAGGTCTTTCATTTGTCTGGCTGCTTCGTGCCTTCACCTTACTCTGAGTTCACAATGTCAGATGTAAGGGAAATTGCACTTAAGTGCACATCAACAAATGTGTATCTAATTTAACTCTTCTCCTTTCTCAGCTACATAAGCCGGGTCTCTGGAATGCAGTGGGGAAAAGGAGCAAATCTGTCTACAGGTGTCTTTTGGCTGAAGGGAAGGGGAAACAAACAGGGCATCTGCAATCCCTCTGTTTAGCCTCTCAGGATCACAGAGGTGGTCTTTTCTCTTTCGGTTCACATTAAGCCTTTCCAGAGGTTGCAGTAGTAGGGATGCTGCAGGTTACCCGTTAGCATGTTTAATGTCTGACAGAACAGGCCTTGCAGTTAGATTTTAACCCTTTCCTTCCTAGAGGCACCGATAAACACCCTGTGAAGTTTTGAGTCTCTGTCAATATTTTCCTCATTTATACCAGCAGTAGACTGGTAGCACAATGATAAAGAGAAATGCTTAACATTTGTTTAGTTCCACTTGGTTCTGTTTGCCCCAACAGGTTTATTTTTATTTCTGTTCTTTCCGGCCTCTTTCTCCTCATCCAGTTGACCCTGCTTTTCCCCACATCTTTTTTGCATGAAGTGGTGCGGTGCCGCTCAGAGGGCTCCGTACCTTCCTCTCTAGCTGAGGAGGTATTTTACCACCTGCTATCTCCTGTCTGTCTTCATAGATTGGAAAAAAAAAAAAAAAATGGCTGGAAAATAGCTCAAGCTGGGGGGTAATTTTTCACCGGGTAATATAATTCTGTGCAGTAAAGGCTGAGAAGTTAAATTCAAGCACCTTTTCTGAAAATGTCCATCTAGCATCTTTCCTGTTAGAAGAGTGACAGCCCTTCACATTTCCCTCTTAATTTGTACCCTTTGGTTGACTGTAGTATTGATTTGTGCATTAAGGATGATTTAATCTTTCTTTCACCCTCTTATTAAGAGGGTTTGAAACCCTACCTGGAATCTTTATTAGCTTTTGACATCACAAAGGAAAATGTCAACACATAATGAGATAAATTGCAACATCAGAGAAGCCTGGAATACAACTTTCATGAAAGATGGATATAAGCTACACTTACCAAAATAAAAAAGACAGAACCCTTCCTTTTTAGCATCCATCTATCTTCCTGTTTGTTGCTGCATTACAGTATTTATTAGAGTTTGTCTTGCTATACAATGGATTGCCAGAATCATGATTAAGAAGCTTATTCAAATGAATTAAAAATGTTTAAATGAAAAAGACCCGGAGAAGTAATTGCCAAAATTTAATCAAGGATTTAATTTGTAGCACAGACCAGCCAAATGGATTTTGCCGTTTTCACTGCACTGTTTGTACAAGGAAATTAAAAAGTATAAAGAGTCAAAGACTCAGCAGTGTAACCCTTTAAGAATATTGCAGTGCGCTCACTTATTCTCATTAGCCATATTATATCAAACTTGCTCCTCAGGGCTTGCAGTTTGCAAAGCCAGACCACAGACAGTGGAAAAAAAAGATGATAGCATTTTTTCCGATGTCATAAATTACTGCCAGCACACATTAGATGATTTCTCCACGCATTGCTGTAAGCATTTCAATGGTAGGTTAAATATCCCCCTTCTTAATGCCACTTAGTAATAAATGCCCTCATTTTAGCATGTCATCTTTAGCTGAACTGAAATAACTGAGACTAAGGAGCTGTCGGGGTTTGAAACAGAAACATTTCGCTTGCATTTACTGCCGTGAAATACATACATGGCACCATTATGCTGTCTCTGTTTCATTGATGATAATAAGGTATCATCAAGCCTGGCATATCTGTTTGAACATGTTTTGCAGAAGTCTAATCATTAAGTAATACGTATCCCATTTCATCCATCATTCCCACACAAAGAGCCTTACACTGCAATTGACAGAACAATAGTTTATGGGCCATGAATAGCTGGAGCAGTGCTAGTCCAATCCAAGTGGTGTACAACAGACACAGGATTGTGCTTCAAATTGCCGTGCCGAGGGGAAGGAGGAGAAACGAGAAGACCCTGCTTGTGAGGAGGAGGCTGAGATCTAGCGCACGTTTCTTCCCTGTTAGTTGTAATTGAATTAAGCATTCAGAAGAGTGCCAAATCCTTGGCCTCTTTTACAGGCATAAAGCAAAGAAGCTGTTATGGTGGCGAGCTGCTCTGCAGAGCCTGGGGCAGAAGTCAGGATGCCCGTAGCTAGAGATGGAGGTGCACCAGGTCCTTCACTACCTATGACTTCTGGTTCCTGGCCTTTTGCCTGAATTTGCTGGCCAGGACGTCAGAAGAGTCAGGATTAAGAAAGCATATGAACAACAAATTGCCAAATTGAGAAAGGCTTCCAGCTAGCTCAGAGGAGTTACAGGTTCTCCCCTAAGCTGAAAATGACATTAGTGATCTAAAAAATGGGAAGAAAGAAAAAAGCTTCACATTTATGACTAAACTAAGCTGAATCATACCAACTTTAATAACACACAATGGCAGATAAGTGTGTAACACCAAGGGCAGGGTGCAGTGCTGCAAGACTATTCCTTTATTGCAGGGGAAAGGATTTGGAGTCTATTTACAAGTCAAGTTTAAAGGAGATTGTGAGAAATCAGTGATACTCGTATGTCCTTCAGAAAGACAAAGGTTTTGTTTGCTACATATTTTTCTAAAAAGCTCTTATAGCACCCAGGGAATATTAGTTTTAATGCAGAGGAGTGGATACAGTCTCTTCCCACAGCAGGGCTAGTATCTAACACCATAAGACATTTTCTAAAAGCAAGGAGCATTTCTGAGAGCAGAAGTAAGAACCATCTGTGGCTTCATCTGTCTCTCTGTGCCTGAAGTTCCTAGGAAGTTCTATACCCTTTATTTCTCATGTCCTCCACGTCACAAAGAGGTAGGGTAGAGCCTTTGAAGAGAGAAAACTTTGTTCTCTTGAGATGCTTGAGCTCGTGAACTAACGTAGCTTGCTTCTGCTCCCAGTTGTATTGATTTGCACGGTGCTTTTTACACAGTTGTTCTCTTCATAAAGCATTTTGATTAAAAGGTCTCTCTTGCTTGCTCAGTTAACATGGTTATAATTTTATTTGCACAACAGAAGACTTACTGATAAACAAAGTTAAGACTTTAGAAGAGGAAGGAGTCCAAAATCCAGTGGTTGAGTTCCAAATATTTGAATTAGGTTTCTTATCCAACCTTCTGAACCTTTTAAAGATTGTGACAGTATAAATTATGCAGCTGCTTTTCTTTTCTTTTAAGGGGAACTTATAAAGGTCATTTTGTGACATGTAACTTGAGTTAATTTCATACACGTTTTTACTTCTTGTCTCCCTTTTAGGGACTTAAGCAGCTTTATAAACTGTGTTGACTATTCAGTCTAAAGTTTTGCATTTAAAAGAATAAATACATAGCAAAGTGTTTTTTTAAATTGGGTTTAGGGAAAAAATAAAATAAATAAAAGAAATATATAACATCAGTTATTTACAGATATTTATTCCACATGTGCAACACTATTTTCATCTCATGTTTTAAAACCAGTTTTAATTGCCATTTTATTTCACCTGCATGCATCTTAAAGTTTATATTGTAAAATTGACCCTGAGCTGATGCTGTTTCCAGGTGATGGAGCCCAGCTGAGTTGAGCTGCTGCTTCCATTGGTCTTGAAGAAAGACAGCTAGGTCACTTTTAGATTGCACCTAAACCTGAAGAACAGCCACATTTTCCTTTAACCTTTTTACTGCTTCTTTGATTTGTAAAACTAGCAGATGATACGACAGTTTCTTTTATTCCTGGTGGCCTTTTGGAAATCTCTGCTTTACTAGGATATTTCAGGAATGTACTTAGTTATCCAGGATTATTCTGAAAGCCTGGTTTTGAAAATGAGAATGAATGAATTTGTCCCGCACTTTATGGGATTTTCTGAACAGAGATATCTGTGCGTGAGCCATTCAGCCCACTTATTATGGGTTTGAGACGTAAAGGAAAATCTCGGGCTAATGGCTTTTCCCTCCCTCTTTCTAGACAAAATATCTACCAGAAAAAAGATCAAGTCCAGGGAAACAAGAGCCCATGGTAGTCCTAGTCATTAGCACAAGAGTCATGCACGAGGAGATTGCAATGACTTCTGTGTAAATAGTGTTTTCCCCAAATACCTTTATTTTCTTGTATTATTATAGAGGTATAATAAAAAGATGTAGGCAATGGAAAAAGGGGTTACTTTGAGATGACATTAGAGCAGAACACCATTGCGCAAAACTTTCTCATCCATAGCATGGTTTTAGCTTATAAAGGGGCCCTGGTGAGGATGCTGCTGATTTCCCGTCCCTGCTCGCTCTCCAGCAGGAAATAAAGCAGGGAGTTGCGCCTTGATCCAAATAGACTCTCACAGCATTTTGTCAGGGAAACAGAGCTGAAGAGGAATGTTTAGACTGATAAGCTTTTAGAAAATATTTCTGGGAGTGCACTTTGTGAACTTGCGAGCAGAGACGGTCTGTCTGTATCGGCCACTTCTCCTCCTCCTTATCATGGAATTTACTTCTAAAAAAAATGAAAAAGAACCCACCACCTCCTTGAGTGCAGAGTGAACATTTCACAATGCAGTTTCTCAGCACTGACACTCTGGAGTCATGCTGGAGGTAGTAAATGAATAAAGCCGTTTTTTAAAAAAGTGAATAAAGCTATAGCATCTCAACTATGTTAGAGAATCAATCATAGGCTTGAGCTCATTTGTTCCACTAGACTGTAGTCTTATAAGAAGAGAACTGCTTGTTCCAGAAAAAAGTGTGAATAATGTGATAAAACAAAATGAACTGCAGAATATATTCTAGCCAGCAGCCAAGAAATTATTCACACTGACAGATATTACAGGTACAGTACATTTTCTGTCTAGAATACCACCTTCTAGTTTCCCTTAGCATATGCATTATATTTGCTGTTTTCCTACTTTCAGAATAGAAATACACACAGTTGTATATATGTGTTGGTGCTTCTTTCTTTTTTTGTATATCATATGTTGTAGTTAAAACAATCTTTCTTTAGTTACTGCAACTGCCCTTGTTCATACAGTTACTCAAAAATATTTGGCTGTTTTGAAACTTAAAATGTGTAGGATTAAAATGGGAGCATTACTCCTCTTCTGTTTTTATTTTGAGTTGAAGCATATATATGCACATTTATATCTGCAGAAAAGCAAAATGTAAACAATTGAGGCCAAAAGAGTAGACTTGCTATACTCTGCAGTGATAATTGTACAGGTTGCAATTTTGCTGTAGCCCTGTTAAGGAATTAATTCATGCTTTTCTGCACCATTACTTGGGGCAGTTTTTACTGTAGCCCTGTGTATAGCATACAGAGTAATACAGATCTAGATAAGCCTCTGTATTTCTTTAATCCTCATCTTGTTTTTTTTTTTTTTTTTTTTTTTTTTTTTTTTTTTTTAATTTGTCATCATAGTACTATATGGAATAGTTGTGCTGATGTAAATTTAGCTGTGTTAGGTATGGCAGCCTTCTACTACTAACTCACAGTTAGTAGTGTGTGCAATAATTGCCTAATTTGAGTAGATTTCATCAAATATCAGCAATACAGCCCATGACGGTAGGCCAGAAAAATGACCTGGAAGAAGGGAGGACAAGGACAAATTTAGAAGGAAGACAAAAATTGCCTGAAAATGGATAGACCTAGGGGAAGAAGTTAAAGACAGTGGGAAGAAGATAATAAGCGATTTACATAACTGTACTCTTCTGCTTATGAGTGCTACGTATTATTCAATATTGTATTTCTTCTACTTCCTTTATTATTGTATTTACAACCTGAAACCTCATTCATCTGATTATTTGATATGTGGTAAGAGTTTTGTTCTTCAAAAAAGGGCCTTTTCTTTCTGCTGAGATTTTTTGTGCATCCTGAGGGATATGTTTTACATATAAAAAAACTGTTAATTGTTTATGAAAATACATTTGAGTCCATACATGAAAAATGAGGGAGTTTGTCTAAACCTATAAAAGATTTGAACTGATTATATGAGTCTGTATGAGAAATGAAGCACTGCAAATCACGTATTTGTTAAGTCATGGACATGACTACTAACAGCAACCCCAACCAGTGATCAAGTTAGAATGAATATGTGTTTATAAGTCAATTATTTGCTTTTACTTCAAGTGTACTGTGATGGCAAAATCTTTCAGGATGCTGGGAAAATGGATTTATTCTTTTACTAAGTGGACAGGAACATTGTTACATCGATTACACATTTGCAATTTGCTTTTCACTCTTGGAAGGGAAATAGCAGACACCAGTTTCATGTTTCACTCTGCAAAATGTTTTGTTTGGGTCTGTTTCTCTTTCAGAGCCTTACTGGGGAAGAATGAGGTCATGCATTTTGAAAGTACATCACTGTGTGTGGATTTTCTTTATGCATAGCTTCTTTCTGAGTCAGAGGCTTATTCTGGCTTGCGTAGCTGCTTATGCCATGTCATAAACTGTGTCAACTGAGGACATCCCTATGAGTGACGGAAAGCAAAGAGAGGGTAGTAACAAAAGACCGTAGAGGGTTTAACTTAGTGTATGGGTAAGACTCAGTTTTTATTTTGGAAGCCTACAAAAAAAAGAAACCGGTGCCTTAACTCATGGATATTTGCTGTATCGGCTGCTGAAAATCAGTACGTTCCAAGTTACCAATATGCAGGCAGTACATGCCATGCCGTTGACTTTACCCTGGTGGAGAAGGATGAAGGCGTGAAACAGCGCGATCCTCAGGGCTCTCGCTTCAGCCCAGTCGGTCTGATCAGCCCAGTGCTGCATGAGAGTTCTTGTCTAAATGGCAAGGTAGCTGACATATTGTGTCTCAATTTAAGCCCCATTACCATTCATTAGACATGCTCCCAGTTAATTATTTTAAAAAATAAATGTAAATAACAAGTGTTAATTATACCCTCGAGGCCATTGATGTGTGCCATGTTGGCATTTCATGTTAGAAAGGCTGCCTGAAATTAGAATAAAGAACAGTATAATGCAAGGAGGAGGTTTCAGGAAATATTATCGCTAACATAATATTTTATAATAGCAATTTCATCAATTATAAGTCTTAATATTTAAATAATACTCTATTGAGAATCTGTTATGAAAAGCATTTAGGTGATTTGTTGGCTGTTATATTCACCCTCGCATTTGAAAGGCTTTTTTTTTTTTGATAAAAATGGTTTTCAACCAGCTACAACATCATACAGTGTTTCTGAGGCACTCTCTGTACATGGTCGCTTGTGGATTTGAGTCCTGTCACTTTCAAACATTGACAACTTTCTAGAGAAAGGTTATCCTATTCTGCATTTCCCCAGCGCTGTTCCTTCTTCCTGTCTGCTGTGTGACTTAATTGGATTCCTTAAGAAGTTTTTTTCATAGATTCTTAGCTAAAAAATACATCTTACCTCTCTGCATAGTAAGATAAAGTGGGTTTTGTGTAGTCAGTCAGTTTGGTTTCTTATCCTAGTATCATTTTCTGGCATGTGAAGCTTGAACCAAAAAAAAAGAAACCAAAGCAAAGTTTCATAAGCCATGTGCTTCGTGTCTGTTTGTCTGTCTTAAGGCTGTGTACTCTGTGATACACATTGCATTTCACTCCTTTTGTTTAGAAATACTATCTTCTCTGCTTCAGGCCTGTAGGGATAATCAGATGTATGCTTTAAGATTCTCCTCAAAAACAGTTTTCTGTGAAATTGCATTTAGGACCTGTTGTGAGGGAAAGCCAAAGCTTTTCTTGGATACAAAATTTTGTAATGCAGAAGGATAAAACTCAGTACCTAGATCTCCAGACTTGTGATGATAAGAGGCTGGATCCAAGACCACAACCTGTTGCTCCTTCCCAGGCCTGCTCGTCCTTGCTGCCAGTCTGGCTGTCGACTGGCATTATTCATGGGTAATATAAGAGCCTTTCCCATCACTGAGAAGGACTCCAGCCAGGCATTCAGCTGTAGGGGGCTCTCCAGCCAATTTGCACTGTGGTAATATCTTTTAAGAAGCCAAGAGATGGGGTATTAAAAAACAACTTTGTCACACAGGGAATCCCTCACCATACTGGGTGGTTGCAGTGCCTGTACCCAGGAGGCACAGGCATCAGATCTCACTGTGTGTGGAAGCTTCTGCTCCTGCCTGTGAGCAAAGGGCTCAAGAAAATGGAAATTATTGTCTTTTTTCTAAAAGGGACAGTAATGAAAGAGAAGGAGAGAGGAAGAATGAAAGAGGGAGGGAGGAAGCAAGGAAAGAGAAAAAGGCTCTGTGGTGTGGTTGAGCGGGCTGTGCAGAGAGGCCCTCCTGCAGCTTCTCTGTCCTCTCCTGATGGCACAAACAAGCCAATACATTGCTGCCTTTTCATGATGTCTCTTCTATGCCAGCAGGTTCCAGTACCTATCTGTTTTCCTTCTAGCTCATGCTAACATGAAAGCTGGGCAGAGTGCAGCTCAGTTCAAAGCCTGCGTTGTGGAGCCATGTAGCTTACACTCAGTATCCCCCTGGTACTTCCAAGCCCTTGCAGATAAATACGAGGTCTCCTGTCCACTGCAGATCACGTTAACAGCAGCTTCTCTCCCTCCAGTGTCTGGCAGGCCGCACAACCTGCCACTACCCTCTGCTGCTTCTTCATCCTTGCTTTTATATTCAGATGAAGGGAAAAAAAAAAAAAAAAAAAAAAGTGTCAAGGCTGTCCTCTGCAACTTGGCATTCTTTGATTCCTGAGGTGAACATGAGGTCACTCCTCTCCCAGTGGCTGCAGATAATGCATCCCTTATCTCCTGAAGATATCCATGTCGTATCGCAGGCTGTCTTGGTTTGCTTGAGAAAAAAAATCTCCCCTTCAAATCACATTGTGGCTTTCGCTTGCTTACTCTCTGCGATCTGCTGCAGAGATGCCAATCGATAGCTCTGTGAGGTATGTGGAGTACAAGACTGTGGGGCCAAGTCTGTGCCCCATATGGTGCCCATAGTACTTGGCTGACCCTGGGCGCACTGAGAGCGAGCTGGCATGCCAGAGCACAGCATCATGCCATAGCTGCTGCAAGAAAGTAAAGATGTGAACTTTTCCTCTGGGGTTTTGTACTAGGGTAATGACATGTTAAATTGTATGCCAAGGGGGATGTGTGCAAGCTAGGTAAAAACCCAGTTTTCTAACCAGCTGGTCAGATTTTATATTGTCTTGTGATCTTTCCATGAAAAATAATCATGGGTCACCTTGTCTGACTTTTGACAGTGTTATTGTTTGTCCTGTATTAAGTAATAATATAAGGAAATTCCAAGTAATTTTATCTTGTGTTTGTAAGGAAGGGAATGTGGAGGCTGCTCTAGAAATTTGAAGCGTTGTATAAACTGCTTCAGGCATTTAAATGCATTCCTTTTACTGCCCGGGGCATTCTTTAGCCCTAAAATACCCTAAAATTAATAATTTGTGGAGGGGGGTATTAAGATCTGCCTCCACTGCTACTTCTGCTGTTTGTCTCTGCATTAAGGTTGCGATTGAAGTTACTTAGTTTTTAAATCTATTTTAAAACATGCACAAATGAACTTATGAGAAAATGTTGCCCTAAGCATAATTTTATGACCCATACATTTTGAATATTTAAAACAGTACTAATAAAAATAAAGCAGTGAATATTCTCAGGGGTTTAATTTTGCTGGTGTGTGTTGATCTGATGGTTTGTGAGTTTTACTACATTTCATTAGGGAAATTTTACCAGAGAAATGGAGTCGAATATACAAAATAGTTTATCTTAAATTGGCAGCATGAATCCTCAGTAGAGCTTGTTTACAAGTACTGATTCACTTGAACACTTACTTTATGAAGAAACATTGTGGAAATAATTCTATTGCCTGTAGTACTTAAGCAAGAAAGATAGAAAAAGACTTAACGAAACAATCTTCTTTTGGATGAGAGTCTTTCAGATCCTTACAAATGTTCTGTACATTTATTTATGTGTTGGACATTATTTTCCTATTCATCAGTATAGCTTGAGATAAGTTCAATAAGCCTCTTCTCAGATATCTCCGCTGAATTTTTATTGATGTTGAAGTCTGAAATCAAATAAACTCATGTTGAAGTCAACAATACTGAAATTTTACTGGATCTCTACCTCAAAAGGGAAAATTCTCCCAAAATTAAAAACCTCAAAGGAAGCATGCTCTTTGCTGCAAAACTTGCAAGTTTGACTAGACACACCTCTCTGAAACTAAACCCACTTAATATCAGCTTTCTGCCAATAATGCTGCAAGCTACTAATTGAGCTGGTGAAGTGTGTCCACAAATACACTTTCAAAATGCTCAGAGATGAATAATCAATATGGTGTTTTTAAGAGAAAATTGCTGAAAACAGTAATCAGAAAAGTGTCCTTTCTTTCCAAAACAATTTGCCTTATCACTGAAATCGTAATTTATGCTTTTTTTTTTTTTTTTTTAATTTTGTTTTCATTTTATTTGGGACTGGTTTGGGCATTTACTGAATGCTGTTCCTCCCTGCACACACCCTACAAATCAGCAGAACATTAGATTACTGTTTACTCTCCCTGGGAGAATAGATGCATCATATTTCCTTCTTAAGATAGCATAAGAACTCTTTGAAGTGAAACATTTCATTAGAATTAAGTATTCTGTGGGGTGACAGTGATTTCAACCAGTGAGAGGTGAAAAGGGAAAAAGAATGGTTCTTTTTATCCAAACTTTTTTTTTTTTTTTTTTTTGATATCTTGGTCTTTTTTTCTTGGTACTTGAAGCCTGACTGCAAACAGGTACTAGAGAAAAATATTACTATGTTCACACAAGACTTCTCTTCTTGCTTCTAAGTCCAAAGAGATTTGGATAGACATTTAAACAACTCCAGACATTTCAGGGCTGACTTAGCTTTAATACTTCTGTCACGTTTCTCTACCTCTTCTATTGTGTTGACTGGTGTTTAAACTGTGTTATTAGAGTGGGTTATGCACTGCACTCCACCAGTCATGTTTTACAAGTTTAATGAAGACCAGGCAGGATAAATTTCTACCATGGCCTATTGAGTTGAATGGAAGCTTCAATTTCTCCCCAAGTCTCAATGTGAGAAAGCTTTGCAGTATGCTGAAAGGGAGCATTGCTTGTCGAGGTTAGCTCTGCTCCTCACAACACCCAAGTGAGCTACAAAGCCAAGCCAGTTTGTCGTCTTTTACAGTTTGTCCCTTTTCTTTTATTAGCGTTTAGTCTTATTGCATTTATAATGTTATGGGACTAGGAAGGAGAGACATTCCCAGTTTCTTATTTCATAAAGGGATTTGCTAAGTAAGAATAAAGTGGCATTTAGATAAAAATTTGGGTTAATACAAACAGGGGAAAAAAGCAACAACCAGAGTTATTTAAAGAAGTATAATTTACAGGAGTATACTCTAGAGTATATTACCAGTTACCAGTGAAAGGAATATTGTGTCTATACATGTCACTGTATACACGTCTGACTGCAAAATATGACAGGTACTTCTGAAACTGTGTTTATATATAACAAAAAGTGAATGTACAAAAATAAAATCTCAGGATACCGGCATGTGTATTAGATCCGTTTTGAATGTTAGACCTGCACGTTCCTTTAGTTCGTCTTTCCTGTGATTTGTTTTTCATATTTGAAACTTGTGAATAGCATTAAGCACACATCACTTTGGTGACCTGAAAAGGAGAAGACGCATTCCCTGTTGTGATCTCATTTTCACTTTAAAAAAAAAAAAAAAAAAAAAAGATGGAAACTGCAATTTTGAGTCTTGCAGCAAGGTCTGGACTGATGGCCACTACAAGGTAAGAACAGCTGCACTGAACCTGGTGAAATGCAGTAGCTCATCAAGACTGCCTGTTAGATGCTTAGGGAAGAGAAGTAAGTACTGTGGAAGTAAACTATGATATTTCTCTATAAAGTATAATAAATAATACACCTTTGAGTAGCTAGGAGGGGAACTTTATTTCTATAAAACTAGAAGAGAAACACCCAACACCTCAGTAATCTAAGATCTGTTTTTATCCTTGAATGACTTTAGATTTAAAAATCCTGATGTTATTGCTAGGGAAAAACAGCTTTCAGTAAAAGTTTGAAAACACATTCAATGGTGCTTGTTTTCTGCTGTCCTTCTGGTGGACACTTTAATATGGAAAGATTATACACAGGAAACCAGTGAGTAATAAAAAAACAGATAATATGATTGTTGGAAACACTAACACATTCCTAACAGAGTCAGCCCATATTTGTGATACTGAAGTCCGTATCTTCACATATGTTCTGGATATGAGGGGAACAGTAAATGAGAAGGAGCGTCTTCATGAATAAAAAGTCTATGTGGAAAAATGTCTGTTTGTGAGCCTCTCTTAATATGGGGTCTTCCTAAAAGTAGTAGGTATACTAAGCATTCTTAGATATTGGTACAGCAGAAGGACTTTTTTACATAAAACAGGCCCTAGGGTCTCACCTATTTGATCTATATCAACTCCTAAACATCTGCCTGAGCATGGAATTTAACTTAACATGTGGCAAGGAATGGAGTAAGGGGAGAATATATCGCTAGCACACGAAGGAGGGCTGCTACAAATACAGTCTATGCCACAGCACTCTTTTCAAAATGTGCATCAAGTAAAACCATTTGTTTTGAATTTGAGTGTAATTATCTTGAGGACACATTTGTTTTTCTCAAAGTTTTCATATTGAACTCAAAATTATGATTATTAATGGTAGTGCACCAGGCATTTTCAGATACAGTGCCCTGAAGTCATTGTGCGTGCAATACTGTTATGAAGTGTAACGTTATCAATATTGTTGTTTGAAACAGTGCTTCTTCATAACCAATAGCTGTGGGAATTAAGTGAAGCGATAATGTTTCATTAGGCTTTGAGCCATGGAAACAGTGACTATCAATATTCTTTGTAGTGTTTTTCCTCTTGCTAACAACAGTAGAAGATGGGTAAATACAGTATGTTGGGCTCTATGGGTCTCAGCACTCTTAAAATCATACCTCCCTCAGCTGTAATGTTACTCATTTTTCAACTTTGTATTTGCATATGGAGCACTGTTATAAATAAATTGCTCAGTTAATCTGTCTCTAGTAGGACGGCCAGTTTGTGCCCACTTACAAATGGGCAAATTTAAGATGAGAGCATTTTTTGGAAGTACATTAAAAGCAATGATGTTGCTTAAGCTCTGAAAGCAAGATGTCTGTGGCTTCTCAGGATGCTGGGGACAACTTGGTGCCATTCTTATTCAGCTGCTGGTTTTGTGAGAAGCTTAGGGATTTATTGTTCTGTAAGGAGGTGGTGCTCTTTTCTGTAAAAACAAACAAAAACATGCATTTGCATTATTCCATCTTTAATCTTGGACAGAAAAGTTATTCTATAAAACATTATTACAGGGAAGACGACTAAATAGCACCTCTGGCTTGCTTAATGCTGTAGTGAAGGACTGGAAAAGTATACAACATTGGTGAATGGTTAGTCACCTATTCCTCCCCCCAAAATAGATAAAGATGACCATAATACTCGTGACAAAAGAAATATGGCCAAAAGAATGAAGACTAATTTTTGTATGGCTGGTTTTATTTCTTATTTTTCTGACTTTTTGGTTTGTTCTTGCTATAACCGGATAAAACAAGAGACTCTTTAAAGTAAGAACTGCTCTTTTTTTTTTTTTTTGTTTTGTTTTCATCAGCTAAAATAATATTGCTTCATTATATCCTTTTTATGTGAAGTAGGGCTGCATTGCCTGTTTCAGACAATATTAGAAATGTTCTGAGCCCTCATTAATTCTTTTGGAACCCAACCAGCCACAGACATGCTCAAAATTTGGCTAGTGAACATTCAAACTGCAACTCCAATTTTGTGCTTTGGTGTATTTTCTTGGGCAACAGCAGGGCCTTCGCTTCCTTTTCTGAGCAATTTTTTTTTTCATTTTTTATTTTTTTGTCTGCTCTCCCATCAGGGATTTGGAAGATGCAGCTGTAAGCTCCAATAGTAACACACTGTAGTCAGGAACAGTTGTGATGGTGGTCAATAACGTCATCTGTCTTGAAAAGATTTTTGGAGAGAGGGAGCTGCTAGATCAAAACACATCAGAGCTGAGGGATGGGTCAGACCATCACAAACAGACCTCAGCTGTGGTGGCCCATATTTTTGAGGAGAGAATTAAATAAATATTACTTTAATAGGCAATGTAGATATAACTCGTATATCTTCATCACCTTATTGCTGATGTGTGCCTGTCATACTTTCCAAGCACTAAGTGCCGTGACCAGAATTGGTGTGAGGAGGTGGAGTGGTATGGGCTTTTATTGGAAGATCATGAATAAGAGTAAACAACATCTAAGGCAAGTGGTAGACCTTAATGATCAGTAGGAGACAGAGGAGGAAACAGCGCATACTCTGTTTGTTTCTTGAAAGCAATCAAGTAGAATAGTTTAACTTGTAATGAAATTGATTTACTTGAATGTCATCCTCCATCTGAGAATCAGGAGTATTTGACTGTGTCAAAAAAGGGAGTGTAAGTTTAGTGAACAACAGCTGCAGGACTGTGAATCAAATGAGACAGATCTATTCTAAAATATTCAGAGGTTTATGTAAACATTTTATGTATTCTACATGTACAGCATATTTTATGGCCTAAAGCACCCAGCAGGATGGATCTTTTTTTTTTTTTTTTTTTTTTTTCTTCTGAAGTCAAAATGGAGCACCAGGTCAATTTAGAGAACAAAAACATTGCACACTGCAGCAAATACGGTGATGTTCTCTGTGATGTTATTTCTTAAATGCATCGTTCGGGCTAGTATGTATGAATCATTTATATTTTTGTGTTTAGATGAATGCTCTCATTTCTAATTTTACTAGTCCATCTTTTTTTTGCACTTCCAATTATTGCAGCCGTTGTGATCAAAAATACCCCCAAAAAAGTATTTATTTTTCTGCTTTCTAATGAGTTTACAGGTTTGCAGAATATGCATGAGCGTAGCCTTCCTGTGATCCTAACCCTGTTTCTCTCCATTAAAACATAAAGTATGGCCAAGTTAGTTTTAAACATGTCAGAGTAGAGGGACCTGAGAGAGGCTTTGGTGGAGCACTTAGCAGTCCAGGGGTATCCAAAGAAATTGTTCTTGTTGATCACCATGTTGCTATGAAATTTAATAGAAATTCCTTGTCGTTATAACTAGCTGGCCTCCTGAATGCTCAGCATTAAATGGGGAAGCTTAAGTGCCACCAATTCCACATGCACAGTTTGGTTCCTCACCCACTGCCTTTTATTAGTGTTCATTGAGTTCTGCTTTTTTAAGACTGCCTTTCTTGCTGGGAGGGGATTGAGGTCTGTTAGCCTGCAGGAGAGGCTCCCTTTCCCTTTTCCCCCTTCCCCTTTCCTGTTCCTCACTAGCACACACAATAGGGGAACCTCTCCAAGACGTTCTTGCTGTCATGTAGCTTCCAGAAGTGAACAGAGGTGGTGGGAGCCTGGGGTTGTTCCATGTGTGATGGAGGTGCGAGGAGGCAGAGCCAGGGCTCAGCAGCAGCGGCTGTGTTCTCCCCACAGAACAGGTACAACCTGTGATGCTGGAGCAAGGACTCTCTCCTACCCATTATTTTAAACCCAAGCCTCACAAAACCACCCCCACATAAGTGCATGAGGAGGTGTATTGTTTTTTTGTTTTGTTTTGTGTTTTTTTTTTTTCTTCTTTTTCTTTTCTTTCCCTTTCCTTCTTTAGCCTGTCTTTTACAGCTGCCCTAAAAAGAAGCTGACTGCAATGGCGACCTTCCTGATGAAGTCACCCCTTCATCAGGGAATGGGCTGAGGCCATCCATCATTTCATGGGAATAACTGAAATGGTGTCTGGCAGCAACAGCTCTGGCTCTCTGGAGCTGGACTGAAACTACAGCCCCAGGGAAAAATGTACTTTCATCCTTTCTGCCCAAGAGCTCCCCCAGCCCCTTATTTCCACATAGCTCCATCAGGCAGCTGATTCGCACAGTGCAGGGAGTGGATGTTTTATGTATGGATCAACGGCAACTCTCCCAGGGCTCTTAAGCATTTAACTCTTTTTTTCTTTGGGAAGAAAGAAGAAAAAAAAAAGGCTCCAGATGTTTTGAATTTACTTTTCTGGAATTGGTACATTGCAAACAGCTTCTGTGCCTCCCTGGGAAACAGGTAACCACCCAGGCAGTCCTGCTCCTTGTCCAAAGGTCAGCCGTTGATAACTGGGTTACAGCAGGGAATTTAATAACAGGAGCGTTGCCCACCTCTTCCCATTAGTGCATCTGCCTTTCCCAAACAGAATTTTCTAGGGTGATTTCCAAGGCTTTTGATTTGGGCAGTCTTTGGGACCTTTGGTAAACTCAACTCCACTTTCTCTGCCAACTGTCTTAGGGATCCCTGGGGCAACTCCGTGCTCTGGAGCCATGTCCACAGAGTGCAGATGTTGTGCAGCGTGGCTGGAGTCGCTGCTGATGCATACTACGCTGTGTCGCAATGCACAGTAAATCCAAAGCATTGAGCCATGAACGTGTCATCCAGATGATTTGTGCAAAACAATAAATCCGGCATTTATTGTGCTGGGATTTACATGTGGACATGTCAACTATTTTAAAGAACATATAGGGTCTGATGTTCCTAAATTGAATTTACCAAGTACATACAATAGTTATGGACATAGATCTCTCTCCAGAAAAAAATCCTGGAAAAAATTGCTGGAGTCCACACAGGAGGATAAGTTTATAAAGTCTGGGTAGAAAAAGTAGCATTGGTGTCATACATCGGGTCTCTGATTTTTTGCTTTTCATTTTCTTTAGGTTTAACTTGTATTACTTTTTTTTTTTTTTTTTCATCAACAACTTGAAAGATAGTTTTCTTTTAAGAGTAAATACTGGCTCCAGTCCTAAACATTTTCTTTAAGTAAGTAAGTACTGCTTCACAGGGAGCATGTACATTTTTCTGTGAAAGAGGTGACTTGCTGTAGTACATTTTTATAGATTATCTTTAATTGTTTTCAGTTGCAGATGGCACATTTTCCGCAGCATAACATATTTGATGATATTTGAGGAAACATTTGAGGTGTTTGACTCAAAAATAATAGCTAATAAAAATGACAAAAGAAAAATCCCCTGCCATTAGAGTTTATGTAGCCTTCACAAAGGTAAGCTGCATTATAGCTTTCTCTGAATTCCTGTGAAATTAAAGCTATTTTATTGGACACGGCAATTATTCTAATTATAGCACTGGGGGGTTGGACGGAAGCTGGTCTGCAGGGCTCAGGCTCACACCCAGCACTGTCTGTATGTGCTAACTCCAACTCCAGCTTAGGACACTCATGGCCAGAGGCAAACCCTGGATCTCTAAAAGGACCTTCATGATGATAAATGTTCTTTTTGTACCTAGTGGTCTAGGATATCTGCCCTTTTCCGTGCTTGGGGCTGGGCAGCCATCCTTTGCTTCTCCTGCAGCTTGCTGGGCTGGGGAGGCTGCAAGGGGAGCTGCTGTTACAGGGATGAGAGTCCCAGCACAGAATGGCAGTGGTGCTGCTGGCATTGTGTTCAGAAGCCTCAGTCTTGCTGTGGTAGAGGAAGAAAGGAAACAAACTCTTCAATTTTCTGACTGGCTTCGACATTGCATGGACCCTGTCTGTGTCCATCTCTCATCCCTACCTGCTCAGGCATGGAAATAGTGAGGGTGTCTGTACTGGTAAACCAGGAGTCCAAAGAATGCAAAACAGATAGCACAAAGTCATGAGGAATGTATATGACCAATCTTCAAGATGAAATTTAAAACTAACTTCACTTTCCCTTTCATTTTTTTTGACTATGGGGAAGGAAAAAATAAAAAGACAGGTCTAAAAGCCATGTTTTTCCTTGGGCTCAAACCTAGAAAGGGGATGTCTTTTTTTTGTTACTATTTCCTGGTGATAAAGTATGCACGTTCACTCTGAGTATATGCATTTCTGAGCCACACATCAGAACCATCCTCTGGAATAGAGAGCAGATTTGACTGCACAGCTGCTTGGTCACCTCGTGAATTGTCACCTGGCACTGCCATGCTGAGCCTTTCTTTGGGGTGCAGGAAAGGCACAAAAGAGCACCTGCCCCTTCAGCAAAATCAGACTGAGCGACACCAGCAGCAGGAAATGAGGTTTGCAGTCAGGCAGAGGGACAGGATGGGCTTGAAATCACTGGGATACATTATGCTGATGTTCAGGAGTACAGCAATAGCCATGCTCTGACAGAAATGATGCACTCGTGAGCTTCCCCATCTTGCCTTTCCTTTGTAATCTCACAAAAAGTTCCTTTTCCTGTGTTATAAGGAATCCAGAAAATGGGCCTTTTGAAGGGTGAATTGCTGCTGTTAGTGCTGCCGGCTTCTTGAAGCAGCAGCAAGTGTGTTAGTGAGGGCTCTGCCTTCTGCTTCACCCAGTCCAGCCTTCATCTGGCTGGACAGTAGCGCTGCGCTGCGGGTGTGCTCAGGACATGGTGGCATGGGCACCAGGCTGCCAGGTTGTTGTCACAGCAAGATTACGAGTGTGCGCAACTGTGGCAAGTGGCATCAATTCTGCAGCTTCTGGCAAGGGATGTCAGGAACAGAAAATTGCACAAAAACTGTAGTATGATTGAAGTTGCCAGGAACATTTAAATTACAGAATTGCTGTACTCCCAGGCTGTAAAATTAAATGTTACTGCTCACTGGAGTAATTGAGTTGAAATGGTTTGCAAGAAGGCACTCAAGTAATTGTCATTTGGAGGAAGTATTGTCAGTGTTCAAGTTTCCATATTCGCTTTCTGGATGGGGAAGCCAGTGCAGCGCTTCTGGGACATCCATCAGGAGCAAGACACGAGCCAGTCTGGGAGTGCTGAGCCCAGCCTCACCTAACATGCCACAGTTGGTGGGGAGGGGGACGCAAGAATGAGCAATTTCACAGGCAGAAGCCCTCTGTGCAAAGAAAGTTCATCATTTTGCAGCCTTGATTTAGGTCAGTGGGGATGCAAATACAGGGGGTAACTCTGGCAACCTGTCGCCCAGCCACCCGTGGGGCAGGCGTACAAGCGAGCGGAGCCAAGAAAGGATGCTGCATGCACGGTTAGCTGCAGTGGCATTGTTAGCACATCGTTCCCTGAGCACCAGAACTAACAAAGCTCAGCTTTCTGCAGATTTATGTTGGGGAGTTGATTGATGAGGGTGTTTCAGGAGCTCACAAGATCTGAGTGAAACTTTTTCATGATGGAGGCATTTGTAAGCTACTTCTCCTACATGGAAACTCTACTGTCAAACACAGTGTAAACACACACTACTTTTTTATTTTTATTTATTTATTTATTTCTTACAGCTGGGAGAACTTGCTTGGTCTCTCTTCTCTCTTCTTTTTACTGCAGAAAACATGCAGAGCTGTTGCTGATCTTTGAAAACCTTAGCTTTCTGTCAGGTTTGGCAGTAAGATGCCATTATCTCCAGAAATTATAAACCAGATGCATACAGCCAGCCAGCATGTTTGCCTCATTTCCCTAAGGACTAGGCTGAAACAGCCATTGTTTACTGATAGGAGATGGGTATCAAGCCTACTTTTGTTTTTCTAGTCATCTTCCAGCCATGGCAGGGGACAAGAGGATGGCTGAGAGCGAGTGAGAGAGCGTGTGCGCACACTCGTGCATACGCTGATGTCAGTGAGGAATAGCTTCAGCCTCACGGCACTGTTCCCCCCTCCTCTCAACTCCAAGTAAAAGGAAATGCTCACACTGAGCTGAAGATTGTCTTCTGCTAGCAAAACTTCGGGGAAATTAGCAGTTGCGGTTCCTAAGCGCTTAGGCGAATAGGAGCAATTGCTCCATGCAGTTGAGAAATGAAGCAATAATTAGGTGAAAAAGGAACAACGTAGGGCATAGTTAATTGCTCAGCTAATCATGATGTAGTGCAGCGCATGAACAGAGGGGAGCCCTTGAAGGGCCGTGAGACTGAAAGCCAGGGAGAGAAGCAGCGCAGTCACCTTGGGGAAGATACCACGTTTCCACTGCATTGCATTAGCTAAGCAGAAGCGTTTTGAGAGCGGTATTTTTCTTCCTATTTCATATCTGCCCAAAGTGTTTATCTGTCTTTATCTCTGTGTATTGATTTCTCTGTGCTCCAAGCCCTAAGTAACAGCGGATCTGCCCTTCTAACTTGTGCTGAAGCATTGTATCAGGAGCTGTCTAAAATCAGGCTTGAGAATGAGGCATATTAGTTTAAACAGTTTTCTCCCATCACTGACAGCCTGATGAGATTGAAATGTTCTTGCTAGCCAAAGAAGAGCAAAAGGCACAAATTCTACCTCCAAATTGTTTGCAGAATTTTTTTTTCTGATATGTTTTATTCCTCTTAACTAGATGGCTCTGCTCTCTCGGTTAAGCGGCAGTCACTGATGAAGAAGAAAAGCTTTTTCTTTTTTTGGTAAAGTGCCTTGAAAGAGTACGGATTAGGTTCAAATGCTTGCTGCTTTATGCTGCTCCAGTGATGTAAAGCAGCTGCTAACCCACTTTAACCAATCGACTGAACTGGATTTACAGTGCTTTGCACGGCTGTGATGATGCAAGGCAGCTGGAGAAGACCAGTGAATCCATTCCTTTAAATGAAATAAAATACTTTGATAATTAAAAGTACAATGCTACTTTTATCTCTGCTTGACATTTGTTTTTTTTCTTCAACTCCCTGTTTATAAAGACCAGATTGTGCCAGTGATTGCCATAATCTGAAATTAAAGGGACTGTTTATGCAGAAGGGTGCTCCTCAAACTGAGGAAGGGCAACAGAATTCAGCCCTGCAAGACACATGAAGAATAGCAGCCTCAACCTGACAGACCTGTTTGAATTGGGATGAAAAACTCATTAACTCTTGCCACAGGCCAAGTACACCCCTACTCACAGGTTTTCTGTTCACGCCGTCTCGTGGCCAGCTCCCTCTTGTTATCATTGCAGCTCATTTCTTCCAGAGCGACTCTATCAGTCAGCAGCGCTGCAACCAGGGGCCTAATCCTGCCAGATTAGCTCCATCTCCTCCTGTGCAGTTACAGAGCATCACGGTGGCTTTTGTCTGGAGCCTTCGTGCAGGATCCATCCCTGCAGGAAGGCAGGGCCTTGCTGGGCTGGAATTTGGCTTTCTAAGTCAGCACACACGTATAACTGTTACACTTTTCTGTGGGAAAGTTCATCTCTTTTTTTGAGTCTTTTTTTTTTTTTTTCCTTGCAGTTTCTTGGCAAGACAGTTGTGCCGTATTCTTTTTCCTTTTCCCTTTTCTTTTTTTTTTTTCTCTTTTTTTTTTTTCTTCTCCTTTTTCTTTTTTCTTTGTAGTTGAGGAAGAAGTAAATAAACTTCTGACCCTTTACTTAAGCAATCTGCTTAGTTACTACTACAAAAAAAAAAAAAGCAGCAAAGAAGTTAAGGCAGACCAATGTAATATTTAATATAGTTACGGATGAGTGAAAAAAAAAAAGCATTTTTATCATTTGTCTACAAAATAAAATCCAGTTTGTGGGTGAAGAATAGCACTGGTGAGATGCCCAGTGAGGACATACCTGGTAAGACAGTCCAAAGCAACTTGTCTTTATACAGAGAATCCTGAAAAATGCTAAAAGGGGAAGCTGTTCTGTCGTGTAGTTGCACCAAGGGTTTTGTTTATTTTGTGTTCTGGCTTGCATATTTTCACTTGATTTGCCCAAAACACGGGCTGCAACATGCCTCCATCGGCAGCCCTCTGTGCTGGCGTCACCATGCGAGAGGGGCAGCCAACCCCTGCGACGTGCACTGATTGATCCCTCCATTTAGAGAGCATAATGCCTTCTGAAGGAAAGAGCAGATCAAAGACTTGGATGATTGACAGCGATTTATGCCGCTTTTGTTTTTAATTCCTTGACTTCTGACACTCTAAGATGGGACTTTATAAAGGAAAGATGCCGTATCCTAGGGTTACGCCTCCTTTCATAACATGGAAAGCTGAAGGAGCTGCAGATACTGATAGCCAGATTTCAGATATATTAGTTTTTATTTAAATCTGAGGTTCAGAGGTTTGTGGGCATGCTGTTTCTGTTATTAAATCATTATGCACCTACCTGGGGGGAAAAAACGCCAACAATCTTACCAGGAGTGCCTCTATAAACATTTCTTACTCTCCGTAGTGTAAGGCTGGTATATTAAAAATTCTTCGAATAGCTGACCTTGACAGGTGTTTTATTTGAGCAAACAAAACAATAAATAGTAATATAATCCCTGTGGAGCTGGCATTAGGCTTTGTGGGAAATGCATAATTTCCTTTACTAAATGTAGGAAGCGGCGCAAATTTAATTTCTTCATTTTTACCTTTAATCCCTAACCATTCTCAATGCTCTTTGCTCCCAGGGGCTGAGGTCTGCAGCCTGTTGCATAGAGGGTTTTCCCATGGGCTGGTGGATGCAGGAACTTTATGTTTTTCTTTTCTCCATCAGTGCAGATGCTCTTGGTGGTGTCTGTGGGCTGGGGCGGAGTGTGGAGGTGAGCAGCCTGAGAGCCCTTTTGCCTTGGTAGTGGGTGTTGTGCCGTTGTGCCCATGGGTAAACTAGAACCGATCTCTTTTCTGAATGGTTCTGGGGATGCTGCAGGGCTGAGGCCGTGAGCAGTTCTGCTGTCAGTCCCTAAAGTGCAGTATACAATGATTGTTGTTCTTTTGGCTCTTTGCTTCTGGAAGGCCTCATAATTTAGGGGCTGGCTTGTTTGTTTGTTAGTTTTAATGTAGACCATATGTCGGCTGCACTTTTAGTGGCTGTATTTGACGTGTTCTGGAAGGATGATGTCAACTTAAAAGACACGCTTTGCTGAAAGCTTTTAGCCATTCCTCCATGTGGCAGAAGCCATGGCATTGTCCTGGGGTTTCCAAAGAGTGGGAAGGTAGATTTCCAAAATCACTGCTATGCCAGGTGAGACGGGCTGCTGGGACCCAGTATCACAATGTGTGTAGGGCCTTGGAAATCACCAAGCCTGGAAATAGCCTTCGATTTTAATAGCAAAAACAAAACAAAACAAAAAACTCCTAAAGAAATTTTGAAGCACAAGTTAGTTTGGGATTTATTTTGGGATTGGTTAGTTTTGTAGGTACTACATGAAGCAGCGATGACTCCCTTTTCAGTTTCCTTTATAGATGAGTAAACTCCACCGTTATATTAGTAATAGCTGCTGTTGCTCTTGTACTGCAATGACAGAACTGATCCTAAAGTGATGTGACCTCCAGGTTAGATGGACCAGCAGCCTCGCCCAGGATGGCGAATGCTGCCTTTTTATGCTTGACTATAAAGCCTGAGGTCCTATCCATTAAGAAATGATGGCTGAATGGTGGAAGCCATTAGAAAGCCCTATCACTAGATTTTATTATTGTCATAAAGTTCATGAATTAAGATCCACATTTTTAAGCGTCATTTACTGTTAACTCCCCTATTAACTATTTATGTATCTTCAGAAAGTGTCTTGGACCCAGGAAGGGTCTTGTAGTGCTGTTCTCGTGAGGTTTAAGGTACACTTAAATACTAACTTGTGAATTCTGTCCTGCTTCCTAGGAACAGAAATTTTTCCTAGCTTTGAACGTGTTTTCATGATCAGATTTCAACTAAGTTTGGTCCTCTTTGTGTTGACAAACTAAAGAATTTGATTAAAACCATGTGAAAGTAGGACTCCAGTAGCCCAAATATAGCTGGAAGTCTGACACTGTTAAAAATGAAAAGACTAATGTTTCTTTTTAATGGAGTGGGCAGGAACATAGAGAACAGGGGAAAAAAATGCAGAGGGCTAAATTTTCAAAAGTATTTCAAAAGAACATTTGGTACATGCTTCCTTACGTTGGTTAAAAATGTTTCTTGCTTTCAGTTAGTCTTTAGGAGCTTATGAGATTAGTGATGTTCACTGTTTCATTGTTTCTATAGCCTTTATCCTGTGATTTACAAACAAATATTGTGCTTTAGCTTGTATAGAATTTGTCCCATTCAGCCTAATTTGGTGTTAAACCTGCTCAGCCTAGTTAATATTTACGTAGTGTTTGGTTTTCACTGTCAGTTCAACCTTGGGTAATTGACAAACAGCTTCAGTGAAGTTGGACCAAAGCTTAGCCGCTTTGTATCAAAAATGTAAGAAGTCTTTCATTTCCAGATTTAGTTATGCATACAGTATTTAGAGGAAAAGATTAGGAAAGGTATTCTTTGCTGCTTAGTTTTAGTTATCTTGGTGGTAGAGGTTTTCAAACCTCGTGTAAGTTATCCTAGCAACATGGTCAGCTGAGTAAGACATAAGTGATTTCTGTACTTGAAACAACTGACACTGAATTCCATGTATGTATTCACATTTTCAATTCTTTCCAAACTCTGCGGGGTTCTTTTGTTTTAAATTTAAAGGTTCTGCTCGCTGTCTGGTTTACAAGTGGCATGGAATTTCAACAAGGGGGAATGCAGCTGGGAGAATGTAATGCCTGACACAGGCATGGACTGGGAGACGAGTGGCTGGAGCAGCTCAGCAGAAAGAGATCTGTGGGTACAGGTCAAGAATGGGCTCAACATGAGTCAGCAGTGTGCCCCGGCAGCCAGGAGGGCAAACTGCCTTTTGGGGTGCATGAAACACAGCACAGCCAGCTGGTCAGGAGAGGTGATTCTCCTACTGTATTTAGCATTGCCGTGGCCTCACCTTGAATATTGTATGCAGTTCTGGGCTCCACGATATAAAAAGAATGCCAAGGTGCTTGAGAGTATCCAGAGGAGGGCAACAAAGCTGGTAAAAGGGCTGGCAGGCACGTCCTGTGAGAAGAGGCTGAGGGCACTTGGGCTGTCCAGTCTGGAGAAGAGAAGGCCAAGAGGCGACCTCATGGCTCTCTGCAGCTTCCTGAGGAGATGAAGTGGAGGCAGGTGCCTCTGCTCCCTGGTCATTGAGGACAGGACATGAGAGAATGGCTCGAAGCTGTGCCAGGGGAAGTTCAGACTAGGCATGAGGCAAAATCCTCAATCCTTTAACAGGCTGCCCAGGGAAGTGGTGGAGTCACCATCCCTGGAAGTCTTTAAAAGACGTTTAGATGTAGAGTTTAGGGATATGGTTTAGTGGGGACTGCTAGCGTTAGGTCAGAGGTTGGACTCGATGATCTTGAGGTCTCTTCCAACCTAGAAATTCTGTGATTCTATGAAAATATACCATGAGGGTGGTCAAGTGCTTGAACAGGCTGCCTAGTGAGGTGGTTGATGCCCTGTGCCTGTCAGTGTTCAAGAGGCATCTGGATAATGCCCTTAATAACACGTTTATTACTGGTTGGCCTTGAAGTGTTCAGGCAGTTGGACTTGATGTTTCTAGGTTTCTTTCAACTCAACCATTCTAATTCTAGAAATACGGGATCGGGTGTTGCATGTACTTTCCATGTCTTCACATCATGGGTTGCTCATAAAAATGAAATGTTTTTCTACCCCACTATGAGCCTTGCAACTGTTTCTTTAGCATCATCTGGCAAGAAAAGGCCAGGTGCACAAAAGCATGGGGGATTGCAGGATATACTACTGAAACCAGCATGAGGACGAGGCCTGAAGAGATAGTACCACTTTCAGCTGCTGCAAGTGGCTTCTAGGATCAACCTGGAAACTTACTCAGTGAACGCAAACGTAACCCAAACTCTCAGCCAAAAATTCCTGAGCTCGCTATAGATAGCAAAGTTAAATTCAGACTATCCCTCAAGAATAACTTTTTTCACCCATTTCTGTCTCTAAAAGCTTATGCATAGTCAGTGCAAGGAAAAAGCTTTCAAAATCAGCCACAGTCCTCAGGCTGGGGTCTGCAGACCGCTCCGTCCTCTTTGTCTGTTCACATGAACTTTTGCACGTGGTGCAGGTGCTAAAGCCAAGCAGGTTTGGATTAAGAGAATTGAGATATGTTACTATAATAGTTTAAGTTAAAATGGCTCCTAAATGTCTTTTGCATATATTGGACCAAAACTGTATGTGATGAGGAGCCTAATCTCAGCTCTCCTTTCTTTCTGCCACTGTGTCCCAGTGCAAGCACAGGAGGTGAATGGGCTGTCATCTCCTGCGTGGCCAGGTGTGCCTGCCCTCCTGCACCAGTATTCAGTTTAGCCACATAACCGAAAGTACCATGAAGAACTATGCATATCTCTGTTGTGAGCCTTAAACTCTAGGAAACACTTTTCTTTCTAGTGTGCTGTGTGGATGCCTGGAAATATTCAGATTTTCTTTTTTTTCTTTTTGGAAGCCACACTCCCCATTAACGGCCAAAGCATAATTAATGAATAAAGTGAATAATTCAAACTGTTCTTAAAAGTCAGTTTGAAAAATAGAAAGTATTTTATGCTTCAAGGCCCTGTGTTTAAAATCAAAGAAGTCTCATTTTACCGTTTTCTTGAAGAGCCAGGCTGAGCTATACAAAGTCATGTGCATGCTGCACATCAGAACCTCCACCACAGGCACACGCAGACGTCTGTGCACATATCTACGTGTTTGTGTGCAGGTCAGCCATTAGCAATTAGCTGTAAGTGCAGCCACGTACCTTCAGCTCCAAATGCCCTGTATTATTCAACTGCAGTTATACGAGGATATTTATAATGTAATGATTCGTGGTGCAAAACCGAGAATTATAACTGGTATTTTTAAATGAATCCTAAGAAAATCTCTTCAAGCTAAATCTTTTTTCCAGAAGGGTCTTTTTTTTTTTTTTTTTTTTTTTTTCTTTTCTGTAAAAATACTGAACCATTCTCTCAGATGAATACGATTACCATACTTGAAGATGTACATGATCATACAGCAGAAGTAGAGCTTCTTAGGTGTACTGCTTACACATAAGCCTGGCTGTTTTATTTTCCAAGAGAACAAAAGCCTGGCTTAAATAAATACAGGCTGTTTTTAAGATTGCACTAGAAAACTATCATCCTGTTTTGAAGTGTTCACAAAATACAAGATGGCAAAAGTTCAAGTACTTTAAATTATAGGAGGAGGAAAGCCCTGAAATGATATGATAGAAGGAGTAAGATGGTTTCAAGAAGGAAACCCAAAACACTTAAAGGAAGAAATGCTGTTGAAAATGAATTTTTTTTTTAAATTTTTTTCCTGGGGACTGTTTTTTCTAAACAGATGGCAAAATCTTCTAACAACATTACATGCTGAAAAACTTGGAGGGCTCCCTTCCTTCTTCTTCTTCTTCTTGTCTCCATGCAAGTGATGGTGATTTCCAAACCTCAGCCAACTGGCCGGCTGAAACTGGTGCAGCCCTTTCCGTACCGGGCAGTTTTATCTGGGAAAAAGTTGGAATTTTCTGCGCTGTATTGCTTGCAGTGCTTGACAGGAAGGTGGACACCTCCTTCTGCCTTGCTGCTGTTGGCCATGCACCAGTGGTAGATGCTCCCAAGCCTGTGCCTGTGGGCGGGAGGTGGCTGAGGAACACTGGGTTTTGTGTGCCTGTGTTGGTCAGCCAGTAGCTCTTCTGATCTTCTCACTTTGAATGAGTTGGGCATTATAAACTGAAAATATGAAGTCAGAAACAGGGTTGTGTGTCAAAAGATTTGGGTTTCAAAAGCAATCATTCTGTTTAGTCCAGATCCATAGGGCTTCAGCAGAACTCACTGAAAGCTATGCTTTTGGTTTGCGGTTAAAACCGCCTCAGTTTGTGCGCTATCAAAGCATCTTTTGCTTTAACCACATGCCTTGTTTTTGTCATACTCCAGACTTCCCTCATAATGTTGCTTTCTTGCAGTTTATTTGATGTAGATGGGAACACCCACCCAGAACCCCACCCCCTGTTTCCATCATTAATTCTGTAACCTTGAACATTAGTATCTCCCACTGAATCTTTCAAATTCACTTCTGAAAGCCATAATCATCTTCACCAGTTTGGCATTGCACTCTCCTACATTCCTTTTAGAAATCCTCTTTAAAACTTTCAGAGCAGGAAAAAGGAACAATCCCCCCCCCCCCCCCCCCCTTGGGGAGACAATCCACTCATTGCTTCGGGGAATAGTTTGGAATAAACAGATACAGTTGGCACATAGACTTCACAAGCTAAATAATAGTCCCAAGACTGTTTCTTTCAGGTTTGTCCAGCATCAAGCTTACGATGAATCTTGTGAAACCTCTAGAGGAGTCAGTATTCCCATAGTACTTACTCATACTTAATTTTTGGTCAGTTACTGGATTTTTTTCCCCTGTTTTTCAAATACCAAAGGAAGCATAGTAGGTGGCCCAGTGGAAATTTACTTCGAAACAAGTCCTTCAGATGGAGAAACCAGACTGAGGCACTCAGTTGCAGATAAAGCTTGGGTTTTTGTGCCCTGGGCTCAGTGAGACCTGTAGGCACTGCAGGCACAGTTGTGACCCTCTTGGCAGGAGGGGACAGATCATGCTGCTGCCAGATCAAACAGAAGAGTTGTTTTTACGTGCTCTTTGCAATCGCTGAGTATGCAAAGTGGCTGCCTCCTAGCTGAGTGATGTTGGGGACTGATAATCCTGATGCAGGTGGAGAAAGACGCAGTTTTGCTGAAGATTGGAAAGTCTTCTGACCACCAGGACCAGCTCCCACACCTGCCGGAGAACATGTAGGAAGCATCTATGGGGCATCCACAGTTTTGCTAGGACCTCAGGCTGTTTGCTGTGGTGATGTTTTGCAGATGCAAAATCCAGCCCCTCACTGAGCAGGGCAGGAGCACGTTTGCAGCACACAGAGTGACAAAATACAGCCAGAATTATCTCAGTTTAGCATCTGCTAAACTGCTGAGTCCTGTGCTTTGGTCACAGAAAATTGATACCCAAGGAAGCAAAGGCTACTTGGGTATGATTTGATGAGTGTTTTGGAAGAAAACATGGCTATTCTTTTTGCCTCTGAAGGTGTTTTGGTTGTTATTGATGGGGAAAATTAAATTATATTCCAAGAAAGTATCAGCCATTGCTAAGGTTTTTGTGTTGGGGGAGGGTTTGTACAGTACGCTCGTGCATTTTTCTTTTCTGCTCAGCATATTAGCATTGTTGTGGCTTTTTGTTTCTCCCTTTCAATGGAGGAGGTTGACGGAGAGGTTAGATACCAGTTCTGCCTCAGTGATTCATTAAAGCAGAGCTGGAGGAACGGAAGTTGCCCTGTTCAAAGGTGTGGGGAGTGTTTTATTGTTCTGAGCGGTGCTGTGAATGCCAACGATTTTGCAGCTGTGAAAAGGGCTCTTAATGAGTTTCAGCATTTTAATGTACTTCAAGTTCCCAATTGTACAAATTTAAGAAGCTTAGCAATTCAGTATCTCCTGAATAATAGCATTTATTTTATACACTAAATACACTCGGGGAAGTCTCAACAATATTGCAGAAAGTCTTGGTAATATTGCAGCTCCTTCCCAATGTAATAGCTTTAGAGGACCTAATTGACTTGAACAGTGGAATTGGTCCTTTAAAAAAACATGCACACACAATTTTTGATTAATGAGCCCCATAATAAATCATTAATCTTTTTTGGCTCACAAAAATGATCTGAATAGTTTTCAAAGTAGAAGAAGTTGTGTTATGTTTTCCTGAACTGTCTCAGTGATACAGTGCTTGCATTTCAAATCTATCATCTTAAATTTACAGACAAAATAACCCAACTTCATATACTTTTTAGAAAAACAAGTCCAAATTCTGAACGACTTTGTTTCTAAGATGCATGTGAAGAAACATCTAGATAGGAGTACTTCCTCTTATAATAATAAAAGCACTGTAAAATGACCATGTAGTAAGTGTCCTTCTTCCTCAAGGATCCCAAAGTGCTTTTACACATTTTCTATAGTCAATGTGGGTCATTCACCCATCGTTTGAATGAAACTAGTCTTTACTGGCTGTGCTAAACAACACTTTTTATAGGAAGGAAATCACAAATAATTCTTGCATTTGAAACTCCAGGGAGATTTTTAGGTAGGCAGATTGTAATTGCCCAACCTGGAATTGGGCCAGAAGACTGTGATTAATATACCCAGGCTGCGCTTTAATTGTCCCAGAGTAGTCAGGGCCTTAGTTTCAAGTGTGCTTCGTCTCTGAATAGTATTTCTTTTTTCTTAATGGTAATTTTAGAACTTACAGAATGGGTGGCAGGATTAGCAGAACTGAAAAGTAGTGAAAATTTTTACTAACAGGGAGCTCAACAATGCTGGGACAGTGCAAAAATGATTTTGTATGTATATCTGAAGTGGCAGAAGCTGGTTGTAGATTTTGCTTTTTCTTCCTTTTTCACTGCATGACCTTCTGATTGAGTCAAATCACTCAAAATATTTTCTCCACACTTTACCATTTTAAACTCTTTAATATTATTATTTTAGATCTTAAAATATATAAAGTAAATGCAAATGGCTCTATACCCCTTAACTTTTTTTTTTTTTTTTTTTTTTTTTTGGGGGGGGGGGGGAATTACTTGATCTTTGGAAACAGTGCAATACAGCAAAACAAAAACAAACAAACAAAAAACTGTTAAAGGCAATGTAGTAGGTTGATTGATCCATAAAAATAAGGTCACAGAACTTGAAACTATTTTCCTTAAAAGCAAACAATATATAGGGGCTCTTGATGCTTTTCTCAGCAAGCCAGCATCATCCCCTCCCTCTATGGTGGGGTAAGGCTGGGAAGCCTCTGAATGTCAGATATGATTCTGGGGCTGCTGGATGTGCATCTGTCTGAAACAGTCATTGAGCTGCAGATCCACAACTGAGTCAACATCAGACCGAGACGTTACTCAGTGGGATCTAGTGGGTATTTATTTTTCTCTTCAGGGAGCCTAGGATTTCACAAGGGATTTTGTGGAGATATGACCAACTTGCATACTTAGAACACAAAGGTTTTGTTTTGTTTTGATTTGATTTTTTTTGCAAGTGACCTGCAGAATACATGTAAGCGAACTTGAGCTGAGCCGAAATTTCTCAGGATAACAACCTAGGTTTAAAGTGTTTACATGGCTTGTGAAAAATGTGCACACATCAACAGATATATGTGCTTTACCACCAGGAATTGCTGCAGTCGTGACGAGAACTTGACAAGCAAACTCTGGAATGTCATAGGCATCCATTTAAAGGTGTTGTAAACAGATCTTTATGGTCCTGTCCCCTTTAGAAACAATACAGTTTTAAAAAATGGTTGAAGCTGTTTCCCGAGTATCAAGTGAATTTCTGGTTGTCATCAACTGCTGGTATTAGTATCAACAAGGAAAGGATAAGCACTGGAAGGAGTCTCTCTCTGATAAAACAACACTCTTAATTTACATGAGAAAGGGTCTCTCTCTCATTCCAGTTCATTGCCATGTTGGTGCAGTATTAAATAGATGGTAGTTTAAAATGTTCATCTGTAAGCCTTCAGCTTCGCTTTTCACTAAAATTGGTTTGAAAACAGCTTGTGAATACAGCACCTGGGAAAGGTAATCCAGAACCTTAAAGTGCACAGAAGCTCAAGTTCCTTTCTTTAACTCAGTCTCTTTTATTATGAAAATATCCTAAAGACAGAGTAAAACAACTCAGGTCATTTAAGGACTAGTGCAAGAGCCAGGTCCAGCTTTCAGCATCCTAGGAAAAGGTGGACCCTAGAACAGCACCACTATGGCCTTCAGCAGATACCCCTTTGGCCTTTAGTTGCCAGCCATCCACTACACCCAGAAATATTCATAGACTTCTTTGTAATTCCTTTCTGGCCTGGGACTCAAGAAATGCCTACGTATCTTGTCTCACAGTTTTATTACTGCAATAAGTTGCTAGAGCTGCTTATGATTTATAAGTGAGAAAGAAGATAATAACAACCTTCATTTGTTGGATTGATGTAGCCATCATTTTTTTATATAAATGGTTTATACAAATACACAAATATATATAAAATATGATTACATGCAGATATATTTAATCCCACACAAACATACCACCAGCAAAGCACATTAAGTGGATATGTATGGGGATTCCTCCTTTGTATACACAGTCACTCACACATATGTATGCATAATTGAAAATGTGCCTCCTTTTTTGGAAGTCTGGTATAGGCTTGTATGTCTTTACACATAGACATCTGTTTACCCAGATTTTCAAAATTGAAAGCATGCTTAAACTGGAATGCACTTTTACATGCATAATATAATTTGTTGTTGCATATGTAATATAGAGCTGTACTTACGTACTTAAACACATCACTCCCGTATACATACACACGGGCATGCACATACACATATATGTATTAGCCACAGCTGATATACCGTATAGACGTAAGAACAGATAAGCACAAGCCACAAAGAGCTCAGTATTGGAACACTAGGGCAATTTCTTGTAGATGGTTTTGCACAACACAGCAATTGGTGATACACAGCCAGTTTTGTGCTAGGCAGGGTGGATAAGCCCAGGATCCTTGAAGCAGAAGAACAAATGGAGTTGCAGGGCTTGGGACATTTACTTTTCCCTTTCCCCATTCCCACAAGGACTAGTTACAAGTACTCGGTTCAAGCATTGTGCTCTGTCTTGAATTTCAACTCGTAGTATCTTTCAGTCTCAGCTATACTGGTCTCTTATATCATCTTGTATCATTCCCATACAGTTTGTCTCCTAGTCTCTTGGTTACAAAGGAACTAAAGTGCATGAACTTTAGCAGGAAGGCTTTGCTTTGTGCAGCAATGCATCTGAGCTTGTCACTGCTGCCTGGGGAACTGCTCTGTCTTGCAAGCCTCCTGTCCAGGGAGCTCAGTTCTGCTGCGTTTCACCGACTGCAGGCAATTGCATTACTTTATTTCAGATGCCAGACATCTTTGCTTGTCAGCTTTCCTGATGTTCTTCACGTCTGCCACAAGAACATAAGTGCCCTTTCACATCAGTTTCCTGATCATAAGGGAATTAGTTTTATCTTTTTGTGGTGGGACCATGTTCCAGCTCCTCATGGCTCTACAAAGTTTTGTTTATATCTGTCTTGATCCTTACTAGACGGACAGAAGTGGCCATGCTGTCCACCTTGCCATTCCTTTTCTGATTTCTTCTTTCTGCAGAAAATTGTTGACTTTGTCTTTTGTATGTTGATGAGCACCTTGAAACGTTCCTTGGCTTGGAAAACTTGAGTCAGCATTCAGTGCTCAGAAAACCATGCTCTTCTGGCTGATAGGAGAGGTGGAAGGAACTGATGACCAGATTGTAGGAAAACTCACTTGAAAAACTCATACTTCCCCTGGTGTCAGAAGTGAGTTCACAGACTCAGGTTAGCTGCCTTGCACCTTGTATTCCTTGTAGATGACAAAGCACAGTAATATTCCCTCTCCTCTCTCTCTCTTTTTTTTTTTTTTTTTTTCATCAACTGGCAAGAGAAAAAACATGTTTTTTTTTTTTACTGGTCTCTCTATCCTTGTCTTTTTCCCAATATGGTAGGAAATATAGGAGCATCTGCTACTCTCCTCCAGCTGTCTGCAAACCTCTAGCTGATGCTTTGTGTCTTTCAGATCCTGATTTTCTGTCTACATAAAGCATAATATATTCCCAAATGGTGCTTTCTTCCTCAGTGGTGCTGTTTTTTGTGTGTCAGGGAAGGGAAACCTTGATACTTTAGTCATCTCCATCTCCCAAGAGATTAATGAGAAACAACAGTTGCCTGGTGGCTATTTTGCAGTCCATCTGGAGACTGATTCAGTGTCCACTATTCTGCTGCTCATCTGGTGGCCACCCTGGGTGGTGTCCCACCTAATGTCCTTGCTTTGCCTTTCTCCTTCATTAGTTATGGCCTCTGTGGGGGCAGTGGACATTGGTGGTGCTGGCACTGTCCCACCACCAGAGAGACCATGGCTTGGAGAGCATGGGACCATGTCTGTTTGATTTGGCAAAAATGCAGGGCTTTAGCCCCACTGTTAACCCCTTTTCCTTCATTTCCTGCTGCTGATTCCTCCTCTTAACCTCATTTACCAGGGCAGTCTGATCCCATGGAGCAGGGATTGCTCTGATGGGAGCTGAGGAGAACACAGACAGCTCAGCTGCTTCTCTGCAAGGTAGCTCAGCAGCGACAATTCAACACTGCCTTTTTGTTCCATTTTAATATTTTCTTAATTTTTTAATAAAATGAAGTTTCACTTTCTTCGCTCGCTAATAGTATTTCCTCATTGTCAGCTGTGAGGGTGGAAAATGAACGTTTTGAGGCCTTTTTTACTCCCCCTCCGCTGGGACGTGCTGACTCAGCGCCAGGAATTCCACACGCAGGGAAAATGCGACACTGCTGTGTCTGTCGTGCTTTGGAGCCTTGTCACATTTGAAGCATGACATGGATTTGCCTTTTATATCCAATTCACTTATGAAAAGTGTAAGTATTTTTGCAGTATGCGTTTTGTGAGTTGTGCCCGCTCTTAAAAGGGAACGGTATTTTTGTCTGTGTTAAATACAGATTTCTCAAAATAAAACTGTCAAGGCTGTGCTTTATGGTGGATTTTGTTCTTCTTAAGCAATGTCTATGTAGATCTTTTCCTTAGTTCCTGTAGTAGTTAAAAGAGTCCAGACTCCCTGAAAATTGATGTATCCTCAAGGACTAGTAGGTTTCCATTTCTGGCATGTGCATCAAGATGAATAACTGTTCTCTAGCAGTCTGTATGGACTCAGGCTAAGTAGACCTCAACCTTTATCCCAACAGGAATTCCCAGACAAGAAAATTCTGACTTCATTTATGGTTTATAGGAAGTAACGTAAAACATGACAAAAGAAAGCGTTCGGTTTTCTTCACAAGCAATCACATGGGATCTGTGTGCTGCTTGAATTCGCCTTTGGGTCAATAGGTCAAATATTAAAAAGCATTATACTGTCCCAAAAAGTCCTCTTAAAGCTTCTAATGCTTTCCCAGTGCTGATAATTTACTACCATTAATAGTAGCTAGTCTTTTTTCTAGTGCAAGTGTAGACAGTTAAATGCTAAGCCTTTGAATTTTACATGAAGAAATCTGAGTTTCCTGAGTTAGTCCCAGCCTAGAGAAGCTTCTGAAGAGAAACATGTAAATTCCCATTGATTTACAAATAGATGCAATACGAACCGTAATTTAACTCTGTGTGGGACTGTAACCAGGCATGAAAAACATCAGAAGAGGAGGGATGTCTGCTTTTTTATTTATTTATTTATTTTATTTTTATTAAATCTTTATTAATCTTTCTGAATATTCTGAATATAGTTTTAGAAATATTTTTCAAGCACGGATCCTGATACTGTCACGTAAGATCAATGTAAATTTAGATTTCAATTAGGAATGGATCAAGCCGTGACAGAACAAATACTTCTGTCCTTAGGGAGAACAGCTGCTAGAAACTGTGGACAGAGAGTCCTGAAGCCACCCTGGCCAAGTACTAGATACACGTGCATGAAAACATCTGGAATTTGTGCCTCTGCTGCTTCATTATGACATCCTATGGCCACTGGAAGATCAGACAGCAAAGCCCTGCCTTTCTCCACACTCCTGTGATTTAAAAAGTCTCTCTGCTCCCTTTTCTGAGCTTGATGAGCAGTAGGTAGCATCAGCTTCAACACACCACAATCTCCTCAAATTGCACAGGCAGGAATTATCCATAGGTTTATCTGACTACTTTAAATCTTCAATTTGAGGAGCCCAAAGTTGTCTTCTGTATTGTCGGATGTCTGCACGGAGGAAGTGATACTACTGTGTCTTGAGAGAGATTAGGGAGAAAAACATTTATTTCCACTACCATTTGTAATCCTTTTGATCCAGTGTTAGTGTCTTGAGAACAAAGACATTCTGCTTGAAACTTTGTGCTAAGAAAATAGCTCAGCCCCGCCAGCTCCAGAAGTTACCAGACCATGGCTTGGAAGTTGCCACAGTGACAAATATATACTAAAATAGTGAGGTCTCCGAGAAATTCTGTAATAATTTCAGTTATTTGCTGAAGAATCCCCATTGCTTTTTATATAAATCCTCCTTTTCAGGATCTGCTATCATAACTTTACTGACTTCAGCTTATGCAAAGGAGGACTGTAGAGTTCATGCAAGAGATTTATATTGTCTGATTTCTGTGTTTATTTCAGTGTTTGGAAATGTTATGATTTTAAGTAGATCAAAAATCATTGCGATTTTTCTTTTTAAATATAACTACGATTTGACTTTTTTGCACTGAATATTTCTATATAAAGAAAATGCACTTCAACTAATTAGTGTCACTGGCACATTGCAGATCTTTCTTAAGCAAGAGAAGTGAGTAGAGCTACTAAGCAGTTAGCATTTGTGTGGATACTATCCTTCAAAATACCAAATCATTGAAATTATCCATGGTAGTGGATGTGTTTTGTACATACATCTAAGATCTTTTTAAAAGGACTTTACGTTAATCTCTAAGTTTAATTTTACTGATTTAGTGCATATGGCATTTTAGCTAAGATTAGCTTTCTTTCCTTGTTTGTTGATAATGGAAGGTTTAAACTGTTGCTTGATTGTGTGCTATGTCCTCTGTAAACCAAATAATCTCTCTTGTGACCTCGTCTTTCTCTGTGTAAGTATACACACATATATACAAATGCACCCTTGCTGTTGGATAGTATTATGTAAAATACATTTCTGAGTAGTAGGAGTTAAATTGCAAGATTCATCGTCTGTGCAGGGGCAAAGGACTTGACTCCTGTCTAACTATCGGTAAGAGAATCCTGGAAAATATACATCAATCAGAGTGTCATTTACCCAGCATAGTATAAGGTAAATAAACATACTTAATGCAATATTGTCTAACTTTGCAATAGGACACCATGTCTTAAGTTCACTAGGACCAAGTCATTGACAAATCAAAATAAATAGGTGAGGTGTTAAACTTAGATTGCAGCTCATCAGGCAAATCAGCTTTTTTTTTTTTTTTTTTTTTTTTTTTTTTTTTTTTCTTCCAGAGGTCATAAGTGAGTTTCTAATTTGGGGTTCATGGGTAGGAGATTATGTATTTTTTTCCAAAATTATTATAGACAGGCTTCAGGTAATATGAGATAATGAACTGAATCCTACTTAAGAGCAATATAAATAGCAAAGTCGTCATTAAAGTAGTATGAAAGACAATGGGGAGGCAACTGAACACCTTCAGAGCATGAGTGACACAATGGTTTTAGCAGAGGCTGAGCTGCCTTTTTGGCTGCAGTGCACTGTGTGAGTTGGAAAGTATGGAAATTTGTTTCTAGGAAAACTAAAAGGTAGGGAGCTATAAAAATCTCACCTCATAATGGCAGAAGTGTGAGAAATGGGTTTTTATATCAGCCTGTGATAGTTCTGGTTAGGATCGTATTTTGTGCAAATAAAAGTAGGTACTATGTATCTCATGCAATGCTCTGAAGGCAGAGACCGTAGTGACTAGAGTCTGTATTTGCGACCCAAGATGAAGGGCAAATCAAATCACCATTGGCAGATAAAATGCATGATGGAAAGTTCTGCAGCAGCTCTATGGTGGACAGACCAATAACAATTCGGTTCCAGCAATATTTAGCTTTAGCAAATGCTGTGCTGTCCATGAGCAAACTTAATTAAGAGAAAGCTGAGGCCAGCTTACACAGCACCGTGCAGCACTCTGATAGTTTGCACAGTGAGAAGAAATCCTGAGCATATATAAACTGTGAACTTCTTTTAAAGTTCATGTTTTTAATTAAAACTGTACTTCTAAGTAATACTTTGCTGTGGAGCTGATACAGGTACTTATGACAAACAGTTTCCTCCGATACTTTTCTTTTTCTCTTCATAGGTCATAGTTTTTAGAAACTTGCTTGTTTGTAATTTTTTTTTGAAAAAAAATTGGTAGAACAAATGTTAACCTGTGCCTTGTTTGAGAAGTAACTGCACAAAGCACTTCAGTGATGGTACAGCAAGCCTGGGTGCCTGAGTCACATCTCTCTTTTCTGATTAAATGATCCCATGTAATGGGCCTTGTGGAGGAAATTCTTTTCTTTGGGTCATTGTAAAGCTCAGATGTGCTCAAATTTGCTTATGCAAATAAGAATGAAATGCTTTTGAAAATCATTGTGAAATTGCTTTTCTTCAGAATAGCACTTAGAAATGCTTCATGTGCACAACCAGTGTCTTTTCAGAAAGCATCCTTGTCATTGGCGACAGGGTGTTGACCTGACCTGTTGACAATCAAGCTTATGCAGAAAATGCATGCTGCAGTTTTAGTTTTAGATATAATGCTTCATGGATTGGGCTTAATTATTGTTGTACAATAGTTGCCTAATTATGCAAAGGCCTAATATCCTGCAGCGCTGTAGAAAAGCCAAGTGACTAATAAATTTTGAACCGTTGTAGTGTAAGAGTTGGTTAGGGTTGGGTATAGAAGAAAGCCAATTTATGAAATGTAGTCAGCACTCTGTCTAAAAAGGCACAGTGACTACCATGAAGTAGATGTAGCAGGGTTGAAGAGAAATTTAATATCTCAGGATGTTAAATCTTGACATATTGAAGCCTTGGAAAGGCCATCAGACAACACCCATGTTCTTTTGAAGGTCCCTAAGACAAAAGAGAGCCCAGAATACCCCAGTGTCTTCTGCTCTGCAGTACTTTCCCTGTGAAGTCTTGGTGTTCAGACATGGTCTCGGTTGAAGCTGGTGCTTCAGGCAGGGCCTGCTGCAAAGAGCATTGGAAGGACTCAAGACAAGACAGCTGGCATCGTTTTTACCAGTTTACTTCTGTTGGATTATCAGTACTTTGGGCACTAATAAAATCCATGTAAATTTTAGGCTCTCTGAACAGTCTTGTAAGCCTTTTGGTGTGCTGCTCGACAAGAAAGTGAAACTAGCCAGAGATCAATAGTTAACTGGCCATTGATTTAGCTGTCTGCACTGTTAAAAATGTGCCCACACAAAGGGAAGTAAATAAGCCAGTAAAAAGTCAAAGGGAACCCTGGCAGCTGCACTTGATTCATTCTGTTCACCTCGTGTTACTGCAATAATGGCTCAAAAGATGTTGTTAGCAGTTTGGAAGGACTCTATGGTCTGGACCATTGCTGTATGTTCTTTTGTGTTTCCTGTGGGTTTGTTAGCTTGTTTGCTTCTTCTTTTTATAAAAGAAATTATAATATGACAATCCTTGAAAACAGAGCTACTATCACTTAATTTAAATCAGCATACCTTCATTGATTCACAGGCACTATATGGATGTACACTGGAAGGATCCCAGTCCCCATGCCTCCCTCCCAAGCCCACTGGGCTTCCTGCCATTGCTTTCTGGTGCTGGGAGGTGGTGGAATTAGGGTGACTTTCTTCTAACTCTCACACCACTAGCCCATATTCTATCACACCACTAGCCCATATTCCATCCTATCTAACTGTGGTAACTAAACTAGGAGCCTTCTGTCATGCTTGGATAGGTCAGTGAAGAGAGAACTTCTCCAAGAGTTGATTGCAGATTTTAGGTGTTAGATCTGTAGTTAGACACTTGAATTATAAATTCAGTAGTAAATTCTCTGTTTGAAAGTCAGACATCTTTCACATATATGCAAAAGTATGCTACAAAAACTCTAAGGAATAAATGGGAGAAAAATAAAAAACTGGAAAAAATATTATCTTTAAATTCTTTTATTTTGGTGTATAAATCCAGGCAAATGCATATCAAATCAACTTTCAAGAGAATGTCTATTTCAGACGTTCTGGAAAGTTCTCATGAGCTGCAGTACTAAAAAAAGTAAATGTTATATAATAAAACAATATGAGGGGAGATTGAATGTGAATCTATTGAGAGAGAATGTTTCATTTAAGCCCAGTGGCTTGCACAGAATCCAGTCTAGAAATAATGTAATAAATAGAAGATGAGACTGATGCTACAATACAACTAGTTTTCAAAGTACTGAGCAAACACTGGAAAATTTTTGGAATGGCATATAAATGTTTCCATATAAATGATCTAGTTTCATATAAATGGTTCCACATAAATGACTTTTTTCCATAAAGAGTGTAACTATTTTTATGTTAAGTTCAATCCAGATCTTTAAAGGAGAGAAGTGACACATATCACCTGAAGATCTGGGCACTGGCCATTATGCAGAGATGAACTAGTGTAGGGGAAATACTAATTGGGTGTGATTTGAACTTGGGTCTAAAATGTTCGGAAAGACGTGACCATGCTTCTAAAATGAGCTGTAATATTGATCTGCATCAATATTAATATGATGAAGTCTCAATTTATTAAAGACCAGAAAAAGCATATGATCTGTTAATATAAATATTGAGTGCCTCTTTAAAAAGAGCCCTTCAGAATCTCTCACAGATCCACATACAAAGTTATATTCATATGCGTTCCCGGAATAATTTTGGAAGATAGGAAAGGAACGGTTTGAACTAATAATCTGTGCTTAAATTCCTAGAGCAAGCTGCTCCAAGTAACTTAGGTTGAATAAAAAGTATTGGTATACGGGGTTCCTGAATAACCCAAACAGACTTAGTTTCCAGTCCTACTGAGATTACAGAAGGTTTCAGTTCCTTCTGGGGAGAAATAACACAGCCAAAACCTGCCAGCCCCTCCCTATGTGTCTTTAAAGAATGCATTACTAAATGTCCTACGTAAAGAAGGCTCAGCCTCTTCTTGCACCAGCAGAAACTGTTCTTTCAGCTTTTCATGCAGTGCTTCCAAAGATTATCTCAAGATGGGAGGGAAAATCCCATCTGAGCATTGTCCTTTCTTTCAGGAGTGGCTGGGAGGGTCCAGCAAAGCAAACGGCAACTTTGAGTTGCAGCACGCCCTCCGCTGGGTTTTATACATTTCAAATGATGTTCGTGTAGTGTGTTTCAAAGCCTCTGCATTATAAACTTCTTCTGCCTCCTTGGCACGGACCTTGGGAGCTGAGTGACTGACTCAGTTCTTGCTAAAAGGCAGTGACAAAGTTTCTGGCTGTTTCCCCAGTACAACAGCTCCTGACTGCTGAATTCCAGAGCCTTACAGCAAGACGCCTGCTGCTGAATGCTGGAAATGCTCTGATGCTGGGACTGAGTCAAAACCTTGGTTTTAACCTTCTGTTGGTTTGCAGTATTCACACTTTTAAACCTTTCTAGATGTGTTTTTGGCCAATGTTAGTGTCCATCATGCACACCCCCAGCCAGAATGGCTTAACGACATGGGCTTGCAGTTAGTGTCCCTGAAGCTAACATGACAGAGCAGCTACGGTATTTGGGCTATGAAGATGGGGAAACAGGCTGGGGTGGGAGCAAAAGGATCTGCAAAGAGCCCTGCGGCTGTCTGGAGAGGAGCTTTAATTGGGTTCATTTCCTTTTTTTCTTCCTTGGCAACCCATTTTGTGGCACTCTGTACGCATGCAGACTGGCACACGCCAGGACCCAGAAAGAACTCAGTCTGCAGTGTGAGTCTAAGTCTGGCTTTCAGAGTGTTGGGGCCACTGGGATGAATTCACCTCCATTTCTGTGGGGCTGTAGTGCACGTGCAAGCTGTGCTTTGGAGGTATCACCCTTCCTGGACTGTCAAGCACAAGATCTGGGGAAAAATGAAACTCAGTGAGGACAGCTGAGAGGAGGCTTTTGACTGTACCGTGAGACTGCGCTTGCACATTTACATGCCTTGAGAATGATGCTCTTGGAGCTGGCACATGCAGCAGTCTCCAGAGCCCCCTTCCCTACCCCCACCTTCAAAAAGCAGCAGCTGGGCTTGGCTTTGCACCCATTAATTAGTGGTGGTTAGTGCATGGGGTCTGGGAAAAGGAGAGGAGCTGTGCTGCTGCCTCCTCCAAGCCCCCTTCTCACCTGGGGGTTATTGTGTGCCTTGGCAGGACATGGCGGGATCGTCTGGTGTGTCATTCCCCTCTGGTGTCCCCAGTGTGGTAGGACAGGGACTATAAAGCCCATGTGGCACAGGGGGCTTTGCAGTGCTTTGCTGATTGCCTTACTGCAGTGAATGTGGGGTGTCCAAACCTGCTGGACGTGTGTGGGGGTGGTGTGTGGCTTTCTGCTGCTTGACCCCTTCTACTCCTATCTGGAATATGGGAGGCATAAGAGGAAAATGTAGTTCTGAAGGGATGGTGAGCTTCACATGAATGACTTTAAGCTCTTTCTCTTGAAAGTATGGGCTGATATTGATGGCTGGCCAGCTTGGGGTTGAACATGAGAATAAATGGGATTTTAGCATCTCAAGGTGGAAAAGCAGTGTTTTTTGATGTTTGGTGACAAGCCCCAGGAAGAATTAAATGAAAGAGGGAGAGTTTTGGCACACTGTGTGGGTCCAGACACCACAGTCCCCACCAGTCCTGCAGCTTTGGGATGTGAACCTTTCCTGAAGACAGAAACTTGACTGTAAACTAGCTTGGATGATGAAAGGTGAGCAATTTGCAGGATGCTTACATTTATTTTTCTGGTTAGGCTCATCTGGTCTGCAAACAGGCACATTTGAACAGTAAAACACCTTTCCCCTTTTAAAGTGAGAAGCTTCACAGCCAAACTGGGGATGGGAAGTGTGTATGGCACATCAGAGCTTGGGAAGCTGGGATGTAAAGGTTCAGGTGAAATGAGCACCTCTGAGCTGCAGAGGAAAAAGTAGTGAGGAGCCCTTGTGCTAGAAAACATGGCCCCATGTGGGGAGTGGGGCCAAGGCTAAGAAATGTGCCTTGTGAGGAGGGTACGTGGCTGTGGGGTCTTGTGTGAGGCACTGCTGGTTTCCCATGTGTTGGCAGGGGCACGCTGCTCTGTACAGCTCCTATAATACGTGCTCACCTCCAAGCATAACACGCTTCACAAAGCTTCATCGCTTGGGGAAGGCTTTTTATCTTGTTTTACTTTGTGGTGTGAGATATGGCTTCTTTGGGGTTATATTTCTCTTTAAAGGAAAGGGGTATTTCTCTAAATGTTATATTTGTATAGTAAGGAAAAATAACATGGATTTTTTTTTCCCTTTCTTTGAAAACACTGCTGCATTGTGGAGGTAGCATGAGTGGCCTCATCTGTCTCTCTCTCTGCTTGCAGCCCTTGTTTATCACATTGATAAAAGATAGGATTGGTAAATCCTTGTGAGAGAGTGATGTGGCCTGCTAGTCTTTCATTCTTCCTCAGAGTGTAGCTAAACTTTCCATGGATATTTAAAACAACGGCATTTAATCTCTAACACAGTTAAAAGGCTTATGTGTTCTTACTCCAGAAGTGAGACACATTGGCGGCAGCTCTTATTTATTTTATTTGTTTGCCACAGCTTGAAAACTGAGTAGTCAAAAGTTCTCATTTTAATATTCTGCTGGAATGAATTGCTTCAGTGAAAGCAAAGGATGTTGTGCAGTTACTGAGGCATAACGCGGCTCTTTCCATCTTAGTCTGTCCTTTTGGCTGTGGGGATCTCATCTGCATAATACTGCTAGATTTTTTTTTTCCTTAATATTGACAAGAGATGTCAGTCCCTGAGCACCAATTGGTTGATTCATCAAAGTCTTTAACCAGTCAACGGGTAGAGGTTTGCATAATATTAATTGCCTCTATTGCTCAAATTGCCTGAGCCCCTCCTGCTGGCTGCAGGCCTGGCAGGGCCCCACCAAGTCTATGGGGAGTGCGCTTGGCTGTGCTGGTGCGAGCCTACAGGAGGCAGGAGAGACAGAGGGACAACAGGCTGGGGCTACTCTTTGTTCTAATTCGAATTAATTGCAGCTAATGCTTTGTAGGCTTTGGCATGGTGGAAAGAAAAATTAAAAGTCAGCCCACGCTTGTGCTGCATCCCCAGTGCTCCTGTGAGGGAACCCATTTGGGAGTTTCTGATGCTCAGCCATCCTCCGGCTCGAGGTGCAGGCAGACTGGTGTAAATCAAATGTACAGTGATCATTATTTACTAAAAATTCCCTGTTTCTCAGTAACTAATCAGTGAATTGCTCAATCGCCGTAGCATAATTCCTTCCTGTGCAACGCGTTGCTGGAGCTGCCAACTTTGGGGCCCTCTTCCCCCAGACCTGCTCCAGTTGCATCAGCTTGTTGATTTCAAGTTACCAAGCGTATAGGAAATTCAGGTTCATATTTCTGGGAGCAAGTGGGAAAGAAGGGATGAGCTGAGCCCAAATCTGGAACAGAGGAGGGAGCACTCCCTCAAAAGCTGCCTGGACGTGATCCTGGGCAAGCTGCTCTAGGTGTCCCTGCTTGAGTGGGTCTTGGACCAGATGGCCTCCAGAGGATCCTTCCAACCCCGACCATTCAGTGATTTTGTGATTCTGTGATTTTCAAAGTACTTAGGAACAATGAAGACATTTCCTCATCTCCTATATCTTTCCATGTTTCCCTCTTGTGGCCTGTGCAGGGAAAAAAAAAAAAAAAAAAAAAAAAGTTACAGGCAATAAATCTTAAAACAGTTTGCACACAAAAAAGGGGAAAGATGAAGAAAAAAAAACAAAGGAAAATGTTTAGTCTTTTTCCTCCCTTCTCTCACTTCCCTCCTTTCCTTCCTTTCTTTCCCTTCCCTTCTTTCCTTTCCTCCTTCCTCCTTTCCTTCCTTTCCTTCCAATTTTTTCCCCCCTCCTAAAGCTAAAAAATGTAATCAAAATCTCGTATTCCTCTTTTCTTGCCTGCTTTCCCCCCAGTACCGTTTACATGATTTCCCTTACATTGTCAATACTGTACCCATTCCAACCCCTCACTAATATCTTTTGGTTATTGGAGAGGAACTAGCTTTCTGATCTGCATGAATGTAAATTAAAGTAAAAAAGAAAGGAGGATGACTGCAGGGAGAGAGGATTGGAAAGGGAAAGAACGTTTTTCTTTGGGGATTTTGGGGTTGTAACTCCTCAATTAGCAGTAACTTTGCTGTTTGTGTGTGTGGTTTTCCTGTCCTCTGCACCTTACTATAAGGCATGGTAATAATTGGGTATATTTTTACGGACAGCAGCTTGACAATGTGCCTACATTGCCTACATTTATTTCTGTTTTGTGAAGTAGCAGTGAATTCAACCTGCATGGTAATGGGTAGTTTCTAGGGGTAATGGGTCTGGAGATGCAAAGGTAGGATGCAATGGGCATTAAGCAGTATGTCCAAAGGCAAATAGTTGCAGCTCTTAGGTCAGAATCCAAATTATGCAGTAGAAAAGCATTACATGCCTCCTGATTTTGGAGCTTTTCTTCTCATCCAAAAGGGCTAAAATATCCCTTGAGCCTGGCATAGGTGAAGCTGAAAACTTTATTTGGCTTCTGATCCTAGTATTTTGCTAAGCTGGACTTTGTTTAGTCATCCATGTCCCTGTAAAGGATGGGGTTGTGAATCACAGCTTGAAACTCGGATTTCTGCTTTGCTTTTCAAAGCTTTGAATGTGTAAGGCAGAGACAGAGCAGACATCTTGGTTCTGTGCTGTCTTCATACATCTTCCAAAAATGGGACCTGCGATTCGTTGTGTTTGACAAGACACGTCTGCGCTGATTTTAATGGGATGTAATTTGAAACCAGTTTAGTTAAACTGGGGCAGATGGCTGCAGGACTGTGTGTGATTTGCTCAGCGTAAGGTTGTGGTGCTGCTGCAAGGTTGTTTGTCTGGTTTTAGGACACCCCCTAGCAAAAAAAAAGATAATGCTATCGTCATATGCATCTCAGTGTTGAACTAGTACAAATTCATTTTGCCCATTAAAACGTGTAAGAAACAAAATCCAAAAATCTGTCTCAGAAGACTTTGTTAGGTAATGTATTATCTGGCTTACTGCATAGCATAGAAATTGCATATCATATTTTTGGTTATTAAGCATTAGAGAAAATTAAGTCATCATGTCTGATCTAAATGAGGCTTGTACTGACAGGTGATCAGATAGTAAGTAAAGCTGCTACCAGTGAATATGGCGCTGGAGCCATGAAAATTTGCAAGGTCTTAGCTAAATTGATTTAGCGTAATCAGGACCTGTTTGTCTGTAGACAAGGTTTTCATTTACTGTTTTAATACACTTATTTTGCATACTGCACCAATGCCTCATTTCTCTTCAGTTGTTCGGTTGGCAAGAACAGAATTGGAGTGTTCTGAAACTGAACCTGAAAGCACAGCCTGAACAACCTGAAAGCACATTCAAAAATAGAATGCAAAAGCTGTCTTCAAATTTATTTTCTCAATTAGTCATATTGAAAACTTTACTTTATAACAATTTAAATTTGATCTGAGAATGAAGATGTGACCTGTGTTACCAGTACTTTTAGCTTGAACTGCAGAACTTCCTGCTCCCAATTAGGTCTTCTTGCATATTACCTACCGAGACATTTTTGATGGGGGAAAAAAGAAGGAAAAAAATACTGGGGAAAATGTTCTGTGTTTTCAACCAACCTTACTCATAATGAACAGGTTGAATGGGAAGTCTGCAGGCTGGGAAGCACATCTGCTGAAAACATGTGTTGAATTTTATTTCTTTATTTATGTTAACAGTGAGCACATTTGTGGAAATCATGTTTTCTTCACAATCTGTTTGTTAAATTAGGACACAAACCCAAGAACACTTGTGCATGAGAGTAATTTTCTATAAATGAGTAGTGTCACTGAGTTCACTAAGAGCAGTCACGCAAAATGTTAAGCACATGCATGAGAGTTTGTAGAAATGTTGCAAATATGTTGTCATCATGAACAAATTTCCTATCTTCAATTGTGATGCAGCTATAATTTTTTGGCTTGGTCTCCTTTTGAGAAGCCCTCATTTTATAAGCCATGAACTGTTCCACTTTGCTAAGCCTAACTGAGGATATTTCTCTTATTTTGTCACAGCAACAAGAGCAAGATCCCACAAATCTATACATCTCAAATTTACCCGTTTCCATGGATGAACAGGAACTGGAGAATATGCTGAAACCTTTTGGACATGTCATTTCCACCAGAATATTAAGAGATGCTAATGGAGTCAGCAGAGGAGTTGGCTTTGCCAGGTAAAACCCTTACTCTTACTTGATTTATGCATATTTTTTTGACTTTGGTCCTTTGCAAACGCTGTCTACTCTGTAACACTGAAGCCTCATAGCTATCGAAAATGCAGAGCAGCACCTTTATCAGATTGTACGTCTGTTCTTTCTACTGAGCTGAGGAATACTGGTGCAGAAGGATGTTCATTTCATTGCTCCAGAAATTAGTTCACTGAATGTATGTATATAGAAATAAAAATAGCTACGAATAGTGAGCTATCCATGCAGTATCAAGCTTGGATAATAATAAATGTCCTACAGCAAAAAGAACACACTTGGTGAAGAAACTGTTTAAATGTCTCGCAAATATTTTGCAACAAGAAAAAGTAAATTTAGCAGTTGGAAGAGCAAGGGGGAGGAACTATAACTGAAAAAACACAGCTTCTTTGAAAGCTGCAAGGAACTCAAACCTATGAGAAGAGGTTAAGAAGAAATATTTGCATATAACAAGCCCTGTCAGAGTAGTTTAGACAAAATGGGCAACATATTATTACCATGTAGCTCGTTGTCAGTACAGAAAGACAAGTTTCCATGTTTACTCTCAGGGAATATTTACATAGATTCTCCACAGCTTGAAACATTCTTAAATCAAACAGTTTTCTTTTGAAAAGCCAAGGAATGGAGAGCTATATATAGAAAGGTATTGAAAAAGCAAATAAGGAGAAGAGAAATCTGTAACTGTGCTGTAAATCAGTCTTCTGCTTCAAAAGAAAGCTCAAAAATAATAATGATTAAAAAAAAAAATCCCAAATAGTTGTTTCTACAGAATATTCATACATTGTGCTTTGTAGTGGAGGCAAAATGAGTTAGTCATCATTTGAGTTTCTTTGAAATACACCATATCTTGGCATATCATGGCACTCATGCTAGTGTCATAACACCACTGAGTGAAATAGGGTACTGGATGATAAAAAGGCAGCTTGCAAGATAAGTGACATTGTAGTGTTACCTTTGTCCTTGATGTGAAAGATCATCATGCACAAACAATGTTAAGATAATACTGTCTGAATTCAAATAGAAAAAGGCAAAACATTTATGCTGAAAGATGACACGCTGTTCTTTATGCATTCTTGCAGATAATAACATGAATTTTTCTAGCTCACTAAATATAGATTGGTATAACTCATGGGTAAACTTGCATTTTAAAAATTGACTTTGTTTGTGAAAATGTATTGAATTATGTCGCATATTCCAAAAAGCTTTTGTGATCTAACGTAAAGGTTGTGTAAATCACCATGCAAACAACAGAGGGGTAAAAACTTGGCTGCATTGAACTATACCACTGATTTCGCATTGACCTGAGGGAGGCCAGAATTAATACAGAAATTCATAACCACAGTTGAACACTGACTCTTGTCTTTGCAGAATTACCAGTACAAGCTGTAATTACATGACCACCTGATCTTCTTTTTGTAATAGGGTGCTATTCAGTATCATTGTATTGCATGTCACTCAAAAGAGATGAATTTGTTTAGCTTTGCTTGGAGTCATGAGGATTTTTTTCTAGTGTACCTACATTGTGAGCAAACGCTGATTGGGTATAAGCAGGGTACATCTAGGGGGTGGCAGCTGCATTTCAGACCAGTTAAGATTTCAGAAGACTTCTTTTTAAGATTTTCAGGATCAGCAACCCATGTGGTGATCCTGGCTATTATATTTTCTGACTGGGACCCTTTTATCAGTGTAGCTGCGTCCTTGTGGAAATGCCTCATGCTGCTTACTTAGCACAGCTCTTAACTGAGCTACAGAAGTGCAGGACAAGAAGTTAACTTTGCAGACATTAAAACCCAGCAATTTTGGAATTTAATGTTTCACAATTATTAATTAACTACTGTGAAGATTAAAAATCACTTTTTGATTCTGTCTAATTATGTGAATGGTCAATCTCAAAATAAGTATATTCAAAAAGCAATCGGAAGTAAAGGCTTACTGTAGACAACTATTGTCACATTTTTTTCCTAAACGAATATGATTAGGAGTTTCATAATGCTGCAGGTGGCTACTTAATCATTTATAACCTGGGTAACTTCAAATGTTCTTGGATCACACTCTTAGATCTTGGATCCGAGAAATGTCTGGTCACATTAAAGTTCATCCTCTTTAAAAGTATGCACATACAAAACTAGCTCTCTTTTTGAAGCTGTTAAATTATTTCCTCTTTTGCACCCCTCAAAAGCAGCTGAACAGATTTTCCTGAAATTTTCCAGAATGTTTCATTGTGGCTTGAACCCAACTTTGCCTAGGTACACCCTGGGGGAGATTTTGGGGAGGAGAGTTACGAGCAAGGGGCCAGAGAAGGGTAGCTTTGGACTCCAGCTGTGGCTCCACAGAAATCCATTCAGTTGAAAGGGAATTGCTGTAACCTCTGGACACCCACCTCTGCCTCGCAGCTCGCCCCTGCTTTGTATTTCAGAGCCTGTGCTACCTGGCTCCAGACTGCCAGTGGGAGCTGGCTTTCAGCAGGGTTTGTCTTGCTGCTGGCAGCTGACAGCATGGGTTTCTGCCGACACCGGCAAGCAGAAGCTGGGACTGACACAGCCGGTCACACAGTAGAGAGACAAATGAGGAGGAGGGGCAAGAAATACTAATGAGCAGGGAATATGGAAAAAGGAGGAGGTGCAGATGAGAAGCTTTGTGTTCAGTCTGTCATAAGATTGCTTGTAGAAAGAGGGAATGATGCGGTGTTACTCTCACACAGGGATTTCATCACAAGACTTAAAACTGTAGGTGTTTCTCTTAAATCCCTGTTGCTGAGAGTCATTCAATGACTTCAGCATCTGATCTTTCATTTAGAAAGTGTAAGTGGATTCCTCAGAGCTTAAAATGAAAGCATAGTCCTTAATCCTCAAAAGAAGCAAAGGAAAAAAAATTCCAAAGCAACTGGATTTGAAGGCTTTTTTTTCTGAGATACAATTTTAAAGCGGCTCTGTCATCTTTTATGATTTTGGTTTTGCAAACTGACCATTAGCAAAGTTGTTGGTGAGAGTAAAAAGGAGATCCGAGGCTGTAAGTAAGAGAGAAGGTCTTGGAGGAAAGCTGGAGTTACTGGGTTTGAGAATGCACCAAAAGTGTGGAGAAAAATACTTAAATTCATCCTGAAGATGTGCTGTCACTACAAAGGTGACTCTGTGTGCCAAAAGACCTGACTTAACAAAGGCCTGTAAAGGGTGAGTGCCAGGTTTTGAGTGGGAGAAAATCTAACACAAAGTGGAGCCAAAGCAGTGGTGATTTTTGCTAAATGAAAGGGGAAATATTTAAAGGGAGATTTCTGCAGATCAGTGGTGACGCTGCTTTGGAGGCAGAGAAGTGTCAGCAGCACCAGGGGATAGGGAACATCCAGGTAGTTTAAGGATGCATTTGTGAAGAAGGGAAATGCTTTGTTCTTTCTTATTCAAGGGTTTAATTGAAGGCAGTTGAAAAGGTGTTATAAAAGGTGCTATAAATTTAACTTGAACAAATCCATCATCTGGGACAGTAGTGCAGGCTCAGATATGATGAGGATCATTCCTACTTTCAGTCAGAAGAATGATCTGTCAAATCCTACATCTTCCCCAGGAAATTGCTTTATAATTGGATATCTCAGATGAAACTGGAAATCCCAAACATGCCCCAAAGACTGTGTGTGATATCTGTATAATATTCCAATGCCTGCAGTGATAAATTTTCATTGAAAAGCCTCCCTGGAAGGGGTTCACAGCAGCACTACAGAGTGCTGGAAACTTCTGTAGAATGAGAATGTGTCTCCAAAATCTTCAGATTTCCATCTGGTATTGCAACCCAGATCAATTTTTGGTAAACCTAGTGCATCCCTGAGATTATTGCCAGGCTTGAGGCTGCACTTCCAGGGAGATGCAAATTCCAGAGTGGGACAGGTGAGGCAGGATCCCAGAACAAATATCAGTGGGTAGCCATAACATGAAAACACGCATGAAGCCCTTAAAGGTGAAGGAGGAGGAACAAAGAAGGTTAGGAGCCATAAGGTAATATGGTTTAGCAATTTTCATTACCTAAGCCCTAGGTACTGTGAAGAGAACTCTTTGGGACACAGAGAAGGGGACAGGGAAACAATGGGATATACCTTGGGGAGGGACTTACTGGTACCACTAAATCAATGAAATAAAAATTAGGGTTTAGAGCCGCCCAGTAAAATGCCATTCAAGTATTATTTAAGTATCCCCCCTACAGAGATAGCGATATTAATAATACCATACTTACATGTACCACAGTCAACTGAACAGTGGAGCGAGCATTTTATAGGTCCTTTTAAAGCTGAAGTGCAAAGAAAGAATTAGAAACCACTAACTTTTTTATTTTGTTTACTGTCTTGTAACTTAAAACGACCTTGCAAGATTCACCCCCCAAGCGACGTTTTACAACAAAGTCATAGGCCTCTGAAAACAGAAATTTATGATGGAAATGCTGACAGTCAGACAGTCAAGTATTGCACTGCTGGCGGGCACCAGTATAATGCTTAACCTGAGACTACAAAGACAGTAGCATAAATCAGCCGGGGTCTAGGTGGAAATGGCTGTGTGTTCATACTATTCTTTTTCCAGTAATGTGAGAAAATTTGTCCAACATAAACGGTCATAAAAGCTGGTTACGATGCCATTCCCACGGAAAGACCCAAGTCAAGAGATTCGCAATTACTTGTCCCTATCATCTCAGAGCAAAAGGAAATGTTGAGGAAATACTTGTGTCCCTTTGAGAAAGTGCAGGGGATCTATAATGGGGCATTTATCCATCTTGCGGTGTTTGGAGTTTAGGCTCTATCCTTGTCTTTTTCCCTACCTTATGCTCTTGGTGGAGCTTCCAGTGGGATGCATTTCTCTGCCTGGACATGTTTTTTATTAAACTTATCTCCTGCTTATCTGCACTTTATATGTCTTAAATGTTGTTTCCAAAGACTAAATTTGACTCAGCAACTGAAAGAGAGTGACAGAAAATGGGAAACAAGGATTTGAGCCCTCATGGGGTCATTAATTCTATATATAGCATTTTCACGTGGATTTCAGTAGAAATGGATTGGTTCCAGTTTCCACTCAAGCAAAATGAAAGAGCCAAGCCTTTAATTTGTGTATTCTTTTCCTCAAAGGAAGCTGCGCGTCTTCCAGGATTTTTTTTCCAGGATAAAATAGGTGTCATTTAGTTACATCAGATTCCTTCTGAAATAAGCAGGTTTTTCTGTGTAGTGGAAGCGCCGTAGCTCTGTCCGGGGAAACTGGTTCAGGCAGCTCAGAAAGGTCCCCTGGGTACAACAAATGCTACAGGATGGCCCAAACCCTCGGAGATTGTAACCTGTCCTCGCTGAGGTGCTTTCTGCAGATCTCGTATATCCATCCGTGATAGCAGACAACCTCCCGTTGTTCATGCAAACAGGAATGAACGTGAAAAATACACAAGCAAGACACGCTTAGAAAAGACATTATTTTTGAGCAATGAGGACATCTTGTCAAAATGATTATCTTTTCCTACACTGTAACTGACAAGGGGAACATTATTTTTCATCACAAAACAGTTTTAAACCCCAAAGTGCAAGCATCTAGAAGCAATCGCTTACCGGTAAGCGATAAGCTGGGGACATAAGACACCTGAATCAGTTACAGGGGAAAAGAAAATCTCAGGTTGTGGCCATATCAGACTTTTAGGATGCCTGGAATTAAATCAGCAAAATAAATTCAAGAAGTTATTGAACATAGCACCGTAGAAGAATGACAAGTGTGCTATTAGGAGGACTGGGTGCTAAGAAGCCTCATACTAATCAAAGCTATTTTGTAACTTTAGACTGTTAAGACCATATAATTTTCTCTGAGCTCTTTTATATAACGGACAGTTGATGTAGTCCTGGTTACCTAATGTTGAGATAATACTTGTCTTTTACTAAAATACAACTTTCAGAAGCGATTTGAAGATAAAGATGAAAAAATAAGAAAAAGCCACCTCTTTTTTAAGTATGTATGCCAGTGGGTCATCTTCCCTGTAGTTAAATATTTCTGCCTGATTTCTCTTCTACATTTATCTGATTCTTGTCGCAACTTTCTCAACCAGATTAAAGAACTACTTAGTACCCACAAAGATACTTACGCACCTTTGTCAGGCTGCCCCTCTAGTCATTTATTTTTTTTTAATAGTCTAAAGAAATTGAGTTCTCCACTGTGTATTCTAGCTGTGGCCTCAGTTCTTCAGACTTCACTGCAAAATACTGGAACTACCTTCCTACTATAATCTTTGCAAAATGCCTTAAATAGTGAAGAAGCATTATTCCTGATTTTATTAATAAAATAATAATATTTGTATGTTGATCATAACCTAAGTGTGGTAATAATAATCTTTAATCTTTAAATGTTTGCTTGCAATATAAAAAATACAGGCCTGTTTCTCGTTTACATTATTATTATTAAGCAAAGAGACTATAGGGTATATGTAAACCAAACCCACATTTTACTACTAACTGGTAATTACATGGTACTGAATGTTTCACATATAATAATTATGTAATCATCATGTTATTCTTTGTGTATAAATTTTATTATGTTGTTTCTTGACACTGCCTCAGTCTTTATAACATTTAGAAATTTTTAGAAATTTTCTTTTCTTTTTTTTTTTTTTTTTCCCATGGTGAAGGTTACCTAGTACTTATAACAACACATAATAACTACTTTGGAACCACTAGAGTCTTTGGAGAGAATAATACACATTTTAAAAATTATCTTTAAAAGTATTTAACAACAAGAGGTGAACCTCAGATGTTTTTGTTTCTATTTGCCTAACATTAATCATATTTTTTTTTTGTCATTGTTGTCTTACTAGTCTTACTGAATCATCATAAATTTTGTAAGCTACATCTTGAAAAATGATAATAACAGTCTTCAGATTTTTTAAATGAACTCCGTTTCCAGTGGGATGAAATATAGTCAGTCTAGTTACTTTTAGTTTCGTGCATAGACACAACTGGAAATAAATTTTCACATTTATCTTATTTTGGGGGGGGGGGTGGTAGTTATCATTACATTTAAAAATATCAGAAAAATCTTGTCTATGGCTTTATTTTTTTTTCTGCAATGCATTTCTAGACTCAAAATAGTGCTCAGATATATTGTATCTCCAAGGTGTATCTGAACATGAATTATTATCTGAGATTCTCTTTGGATCAACACCAAAAGCATACTGTTGAAGAGTTTGAAAATAATGCATTGTGAATGATCTGATCAGAAGCAGATTTTTATTACCATGTAAAGCTGACGTCCTCACCTTTCCAGCAGGAGCTGAATAGTTGTACCTTTCAACAGAAATTTTGGAAGCATCTAATATTTTTACCTATCTCCCAGAATGTAATTTGCCACTTTTTGTTCCATCAATTGTGAAATAATAAAAAAAAAAATCACTGAAAAATGGATTGAAGAGTGCTCTTCCCCCGAGTTTACCTGTGTTCTGCTGACATTAGAAAACCCGTCCCCTGGAGCCCAGCTTTTAACATGTTGTATTGCTGTTAGCGTTCTTAAATAGCAGGCTCAGCCATTTAACATTTTAAAACGCTTCTGTCCCAGACAACGGGAATAAACTCATGAGAAAAACATATTTTGTCCGGGTGCAGCCGGAGGGGAGGTCTACCCCCAGCGGACCCACTGCAGAAGGAAGGCACACGGGGACTCAGGTGGCAGAGACAGGGGACGGATGCAGTTGTTACTCAGCAACGCATCTGAAGGGAGCACGTATCGGCGGCTTTGTGTGCTGTGCTGCCTTTTCAAACTGAGTCGGTAATGCTAGTGTCGGTTTCAAGTGAAGCGTGTGCCAGATTACAGATAGCTAGCAATGGTATTTGAGAGCCGTTAATTGTGAAACTTGAGAAGAAAATGTGCGCCTTCTTTTTCAGGCTGCTTTTCGAGTGATGGCCTTTTTATCCCAGAACACTGTGGGTTTCACTTTTATTCTCTTCCCACATAAAATGCACAAAGTGCACTGAGTCTCTTTCACTTGGCAGCTTATATATTGCATTCTTCGCAGGGACTGCTTTGGCTTGTTAAAATGTGCCCCATGTATTAAAATGAAATTGTCACTGCTGTGTGGTGCAACATAACATGGTTTGACACTAAGCGCCTGCAGCTACAGAAAACAGACTTTTATTGCATGTATTCTTCCCGAGACAAGAGTCTCTAAAGGCAGACATTCGCTTAGTTAAATCTGAATGAAGCCAAAGTGAACAATCTAAGTTGCTGTCTGCGCGCCTGTAGAAACAGCCCAGCCCACACGATATGCAGGGAAAACAGAGATAGATCCCAGAAGCGACAATTTTTAATGATTTCAGCTGAAATAAACTGACAGAAGACTTTGGTTGGAGTGTTGATCAGGGTTTTTCAGAGAGGGTGTTGGGGGTAGTGGTCATTTTGGTCCCTCTTACCCTGGCAGACAAACCACTGCTCTAAACTCTCTGTTGAGACCGTAACCTGTGAGTTAGGCATATTACTTTTCCCCAAAAGCATGTGATAGGAAGAATGGCAGATAAATTTATTTTTTTAAAAATCTCGATCAGGGAGAAGTAAGGAATATTTGTCAGTGGTGTTACTTTGCAGGGAGTACCTGGAGGTAAGAAGTAATGCATTGGAGGAATATCGAACCTAGCTTTTAAACATCTTTTTAGTAAGAAAAAAAATAAATAAAAAGAGTATTTTTTTTCTAGCTTATAATTTTCTATTTCTCTCTTTCCTCTCTTCAGACTTTTTTATACCCAGTCTGTAGCAGAGCCAGTGAACCACTGTGGCATGCAGTCAGTTTTTAAGACCTGAACAAACTGCGAATTCCCTGATGTGAGATATAGCCATGGTTAGGATTTGACCAGTAACTTTGTGCTCTTTGACTGTTTGCTCAATAATGTATGTACTAGTTCACTGTTAGTGCTCTAATGACTCAATGCTGAAAGTTATCTTCAGGTCATAAAAGATGAACCAGCCAAGATTACATGCGAATTACCATCTTCAAACAGAATTTGGCTTTTTGTAATAGACATACATACTGCTTATGTTTAGTTTTGCCCTACTGTCCATCTTTGCACGTTTGTTTTTTTTTTTTCCAACATTGATATCTCTAATAATTAAATAATAATAATTAATGTTACTTAATCCTCTGGGTTCTTCTCCAAATCCTGTATTTTTTTCATGCCATTTGAAGTTGTTATGGGTGCATGAGGAATCTAGAAACAATTCTAGATTATTATGCTATTCCAGGCAGCAGATGAGAGCATAAAGAACGTCCTTGTTCGGGGAGAAACCCTGGAGCCAGGAGGGAGCTGCTCACTGACACTGCAACAGCTCGCACACAGCCGGGAACACAGCTGCATGCTTTGAGGGTGGCAGGTCCTCCTTGCAAGCCACGCTGTACTGTAACGAGCTCAACCAGTTTCTCTGCAGAAGTCAGCAAGAACAGCTTTGAAGATTTCTCTCAGCATCTGTGCTTGTCCTTTTTTTTTTTTTCTTCCTTCTCTATTCCTTTTTGTTTTTGCTGACTGAGCACTTTCGTAACAGTTTAGTAACACATATTGCCTCTACCCTCATCCCACCCTCTTCTCTTTTCCAGAATGGAGTCTACAGAAAAATGTGAAGTAGTAATTCAACATTTTAATGGCAAATATCTGAAAACCCCACCTGGTCTACCAGGTAAGTGTAGCCATCGTTATGATATTTAAAATTTACCGAAGAGTTTAGAATGAAGAAATGCTGGAGTGTGTGTTGAGAGGGACTCACATCACTGGTTGCTGAGAGGGCATACGGTTTGCCTGGTTGAAGCCAATCATTTTTGACCCGTAACAATTTCTTCTCTGCCCAAGTTTGTATTATTCAAACATTTATGTTTGACGGTTGTAAATTTAAGTACACATAAAAATCATATTGTCTTGCTGTTTCTCCCTTTTTTAATGTGCATATTGTGTGTGACTTTTTCCAATTTGAGCAAAGAACACACAGGTAAATGCCAGTGCTTTTCTAACAGCCTAGGAATATAACTAGACCAGCAACTGGTCTATATAATAGGTTATAAAATGGCCAGAATTTCACGTTGTTGTAGCTTTCTGTTCTTTACAGTTATTAGTATCAACAGCAGCAGCTTTTAATACTAACTGAGGATATTTCAAATATGAAGTGATTTTATACCATTTGTACTTGCAATGGCTTAATGAAACCCTGACATTTTCTGATGATATCCATCAAATATGTGTGGTATGTCCCTGCCATGTCAAAAACACAGTCCTAGCCTGTATCTTGTTTTTGAAATCTTCAGCTGTCATGTTTATGGTCATCAGCTGTGCAAGGTTTAGTGATCAGGTGCCTGAATCTTACGGCGTGACAGGACCTCCCTGAGGCCACAGATCTGTGAAGACTTCTCCCTCAAATTGTTTAAAGAGCTACTTGGAGTTCCTAGCATTAAATGAGCATAAAATCGTTGCACGAACTATGTCCTAAGTAATTCTCTACTTTTTTTTTTTTTTAATTTTCATTATACTATTTCCTTTTTTGGTTACTTTCATTAAATTCCTTCTTATTCCTCGTCTGGTTCTTTATGCAGAAGATACACTAAATTCTCTAATTAAAAGAGAGCCATCTGCACAACTACTGTGTACAGTAATTGTATGCTGCAATGTACATATAAATTTTAGTCAAATCACCTTCATGAAAGAGTATAAAACTTTTAGTGCAAGCTGGAAGACTCAATTTTATGGCCCTCTTTTTCAAAAGAAGTCACTGACAGATTTTCTTAATACCAGCTAATGTATGTTATTTGTGTGAAGTGCAACAGACTCAGGCTGCATAGAACAAAGAGTAAAGCAGCACAGGTGGAGGAGACCTTAAACCGTTGGCATGCTTTTTCTGTGTGCATACATTAGGTCACAATAGTAATCTGTTTAATATCATAGCAACACCCAATGGAAAGAGTGTGAATAGCAAGGATTTGGGAAGAGCAGCTTCATCATTAGAATCCTGCATGCTCCATGGTCACATTCCCAGTTGTGTTAGAGAGGACAGATACTGTGAGCCAGAAATAAAGCAGAATATTTTTACAGTGCCAGAAACAAAAAGAACTACATGATAAAGAATGAAAGCTAGAAGTTGAAAGCAATTATTTTATTTTATTTTACTTTATTATGTTTTAGTTTTACTTTTTTTTAAAATGATCTTTCAGTCAGGAATATGCTGGGTGTTCAACAAAAGTGATGTAGGACATCAAAATAGGAGTCAAGACAGAGTACTTATTCACATTCCAAAAGATACAGTGAAATTTGATTTTAATGGTTATAAGTTTCTCTGATATGTTTTTCTCTTGATTGCTGTGCTCACACGGTATTTAGTTGCAAGGATGACCTGGGAAGTGACTATTTTAAGTGTTCATTTACCTGAGTGCCATTTAGATGCAGGTAAAGTATAATGCAGCATGGGGCAAACCAGTAACTGAGCTCACTCAACTGTGCACTAGATATCTATCCCATTTCGTCCTCAGTTTTTGGAGGACAGATTTTGTAGCTCCAAACACAGAAAATTACAAATTGTCATAGTGTATTTGATCCACATAAAAGATAATATTTGCACCTCGTTATTAGATTAAGGCACTCTTCAGATCTATATTTAAAAGATTTCTCATATTAATTTACCTTCTTCTTCAGAAGCCAGAGAATGAACATGATCACTTGAGTAGCTGGGTCGATTGAAGTGATACTGGCCACTCATATTATTTACCTTTGACCACTGCAAAAAGCAGTCAGTTCTATTTTCTTCTTCTTAATGTAGTTTCCCATAGAGCTTCTGTTTAGTTTATACTTCTGTGTTATGCACCTGTATTCAAACATTTCAGCAAAGGATAGAAGCATCTTGCTTTATCCCCCTCCTGGCAGTTGCTTATCTTCCAGCATGGAGAAGGAAAGAGAATCGAGTCTCCTGGAAAACCACACTCAGAGTCTGAAAATTATCCTCCCAGCATCTCAATAATTGGCATAGAAAGAAAATCATCTTTAGTTATTGCCGTGACCTCTTTATGGATTTCGGTTAAAAAATGAGGAACCAGAGAACATTAGTAGAAGTATGCAATGCAATCTGTTATTAACCTCTACTGCTCAAGACATGATCTTACGGTGAGAGAAAACTAATCAATCCTTTTAGGGTTAAATTGAATTGATTGTGGATATTCAGATGGATTTCTTTCAGGCCTACCACTGAAATGCAAGGGTCTTAATTTTTTGTCCACGTACCTCACCTAAGCTCTCACATTTTGGTTAAGGCTTGCTATCTCGTAACAGGTTGGATGAGGCCCATAAGAAAAGAAATCGACCTGGCTGCAGGCCGTTTGTTTTACCCTCCTCCCTGAGGCAGTGAGGTTATGGAGCAGACAAACTGTTTTGGCAGCTAGCTTCCATCCCCACTGCCTTTCCCAGTTGTGTTCCCTGAGATGTGATGCTGGTGAGACAGTGGGATATATATGTGTGTGTGCATTTACTGTAGGGTAAAATGTTCGTATGTCATGGGGTGGTTGTGCCTGGTTGTCAAGTCACAATCAAAAAAGGACTGGAGTAATCTTCATGTGATGCTGAGCAGCCTGTCAGAAAGACTGGGCTCCACAGCAGCTCTGCCTTTCACAATGAAAAACCTATGGACCTGTATTATATCCTCTTACAGGTCTATGTTAGACGTTTGTTTTGAATACCAAGTACTTTCTCAACTACTGTTTCCTTCCAATTAAATGTAAATTTATTGGTTGGTTTGTTTGTTTGCTTGCTTTTTCACTCTCCAGAGGAGAGTAACTGTTACGTACGTGAGCGTTTGAGCAGAGCCAGGAGTCACACATCTGTGCTGGCCTTGACTAACAATATATCAGGAAAGAGTAAAACTGTGTTGCTTCTGCAAGAAAAGGAGGACACACAGGGCACTCTGAGGGCTCTGTATTCTGTCCCTGCACAAGACAAAATGGTATCATTCCTTGTTGACTTTCTAACTTCAGCTACCGTCTGTTGTCTGTTTTGTATGGCAAAAACTGTAGAGCTGAGCAGTTGCAGATCCAGGCTGCTCTGCTTCAAGACAGTGACAGTGCAAGGGTTATTTTCTGGCACTCTAAACGGTTTGCTAATCAGATGTGCAATGTCTAGGTAAACTGAGCAGTATTACATCCGTATTAGTGAATTATTCTCACTAAGGGTGCTTCTCTGTTCAACTGCTTGGCTTCACTCCATTCCGAAGGGAATTGCTCCACTGTCCTGCTTGCTCAACTAATAGGCATTTCATGATGTTCAGTCTTAGATATACAGCGCAAGCTAATTGGTTGTCCCATAAATAATTAGTTAATATCTTTCCATTACTCCCAGACAGAGAAAGAGCATTTGTCTTGAGAAATCTGCAAAACATCAGTACTCAGCAGATTCCATGTGAAATTCATAAATAGTCTGAGTAGCTTTGGTTGATTATATATCTTTTTTTCTGTTTGTTTTTTCTTTTTTTCTTTATTAGCAGAGCTTCTCTGAGGTAAATTGACCAGGGCCTACTAGGCCTCTTTTTTTTTTTTTTTTTTTTTTTAATAGAGAGTAGAGCCCCACTTGAAACTAATTGTTTAGGCCCTTTATTGCCCCTCTGAAAGAGAAGTCAGCAGATGAATACATCAGACTATAGCACTCTACATCTTAATCAAGATGCGAAGAACACTATTAATGATGAAGGTAGCTTGCCCTTGGCCTTCCAATGCTGCATCTCTTTTTGTTGGTGAATAGGGGGACTTTGATATGAAATCTTGCTAATCTATCATATTTTTCAATGACTGAATTGAAGTAAAAATGCCTATTTTTTCATCAGTAACAACCTAATTTCTCTTTGTATGGGCAAGCATTGAGTACAGATTTCTCATAGTTTTTGAACTGTTCAGCTCCCACTATACCTGGATGTCTTAAAAAAAAACAAACAAACAAACAAAAAAAAACCCTCTTTTTGAATAAATTCAACAGCTTAACAAGTTCTTACTTTCCTCTCTGGAATTTCACAGGAACATGCATCAGTTGTGGTAATTATCCTCTGCTGATACATCCATTATGCTCCCTCACTGCATTTTCTAGTAATTATAGTACTTCCTAAATTTCATTTGCTTTGTAAATACTTTTGATTGTCAGAGGCCATTTGGCCAATTCCTATCTCAGCAAAAATTTCAAGGAAGTGAGACACATGAATACAGTGTATACTCAAGAATATTCCTCTTTCAGAGTGGCTCTGTGTGGCTTTTACTACTACTTTTTCTGCTAGGTTATAAATACGTGATAAACAGAAAGAGGTGGGAAGTGTTATGTATTTTTGTGTAGGTTATATATTTTCGTGGAGGTTAAGTACCCTACTAGTAACAAGTGACTGTGGCATTATGGGACTATTACTAGAGCAGCAACTCTTAAATAGAAATTATTTTCAACAATACAGATGTATTTGCAAATACCTCAGGTAGCAAGATCCTTCTGTAAATAAATATCATTATTGGTCATGCATTTTTTTCTTCAGTAGGGCCAAAGCACTACATTGCTGTGGACTTGTTTCACCAGAAGGAACAGGTATTTTCTACCTCTCTCATTAGTTTCAGTATTTCTCTAGGGTCATCTCCTGGATTCTCTAAGGTCAAAGAGTAAATTCAAATGTTTAATCTTTGCCTCAGAGAGGCAGACTTAGAACATGGAGTTACATATTTAAGAGCAATGTGTTTTCTAGGAGATCATGACCAAGAGTAAATACTAGAACTAAAAAATAATCCAGTTGAGGGTTAATTGTGCAATGGATAAAAGCAAAATTTTAAGCTATTTGTCTTCTTATTGGGTGAACAACTGATATATTGTTTGTCATTATTGACGCTGTAATATTTTTTTTTTGAATGAATGAACTTAAAAAGTGTTATTTGATAACTTCTTAGCCCTTTTGTCTTAATTTGCTTCTTTAACTTTTTGGTCATTTACGTCTCTTGATTTATATGAATAACCACTGAAAAACTATTCTAAAACTGTTTTACTGGGGACTTTTCATCACTTTATCAAGGTAAGTAATGCATTACCATAAATATCCGTGTCTTTCTATCTCTCTCTCTGTGCATATATGGATATGTATTTGACATTTTAGACGTGACAGAACAAGAGACAAAGGTAGAAACTAGATACTGGTTTATAGTTAGCTTAAAACAACTGTGTGCTACAGAGAACTTTGAATAAACTGCATTCTGCTGAGTTTCATACTGGTAATACTCTGTGGAGCTGGTTTAAAAAGAGGATTATCTACATTGTTATCCTCAGAAAAGATCTATGTTCAGAAAAATAAAATTGATTTCCCTCATTTGTATCTTCATTTCCTTTAACATATATGATATTAATGTTATCTGGATCCGTTACATTATCTACCTTCTAAGAATTCAGTTTTGTAAATATTTTCATTGTTATCTGCTGAGTTCAGTAAATAAATCCTTCCCTACTGTATCAGAAATATGATCCTTGTAAAGACTTCTGTAAAATAACTGTTAAACAAATTTTCTGTTTCTTTATCCTGTCTCCAATTCCTGGCTGTCATTTTTTATGGAATTGCTGTTATCTTTCACTTTCTCTGCTCTGTAAGTGCACGTGCTCAGCTCATTGTTAGCTGAAATCTCTTTTACATCTCAAACCCTATAAACATCCTTTTGATTTCTGTCAGTTGATAATAAATAAACAGTCTTCATCTGTGACTGTTTAAGTCTTTAATAACTTCTGTTATTGTCCTCTCCGAGTCCTGGTGATGACCACAAGATCACTGTAACTCATTCTGCTTTTCAACCCAGGTGCTCCCCATGTCCTCAGCGGTGTGCAGGCAGCAGTCCCCAGCTCAGGTTTCTATGGGAAACTGCTCGGTGCAGAATGGGCTCTGTGGACCCCTTGCCCAAGTTGTGTTGGATGTTAGGAGGTGCCCGGTGGCATATGGAGAACAGTGTGATTCTGGGGAAATACAGTTTGATTGCTCAGACGTTGTATAAGAGTTAAAATCACATAGACTTTGTAGGAGATGGTCGTAAAGATGGACTTTCTCCCAGGAAACTATAGGATGGGTGCAGAATTAGTAGAAAACAGAAAACCATCTGTTTAGACAGCGCTTCCCTAGTAAGGTCTCTGTGGCTTTGTCCTGTGGCTTGTGCAGGTATGTGTGGTATGGCCAGCCTCACCAGTGCTTCATTTTTTGTTCTCCCATTTAGAGCTGTGACTGTCATGCAATGCCAGCAGAGGCTCTTGGCCTTGCCCTCTCTCTAGAGCTCAGCCAAGTAGGGCTTGTCCTTAATCCCATTTGAATTGACTCTTCAGCCATAGATGTGCAATATTTTATGACTTCAACCGAAATTGAGTGTTTCTTGAACCATCTCCTTCGTTTCAAAGACAGAATTTAAAAGTCAGTCAATAGTTGTGTTGCTTCATGCCACATTCTTGAGAATTTCAAATGTGAAGTATGCCATTTCTGATCACTGAACAACAGAGGTTTCTCCATCTTTAGCTCCTTTCTTTTTTTTTTTCATTTTCCCAGAGTTATGTTTAAATAACCAGTTGTTTTTTGCTGAGCTGACATTCAGGTAAATGGTTCTGGTTTAATATCACTTATTTCCATGTCTTGCTGCAAAGATCCATTCAAATCTCTTAAATTTCTTATAATTTGAAGATTTTGTATTCTTTAAAGACAAAGGGATACTGTTAAGGAAAAAAAAAAAAAAAAAAAGAAAAAAATCACCTATCTGCTCAGTACTACATCTTAGTTCAATTTAGCTCAAGCATGACTCCCTTTGGTTAGCATGATACAGAATTAGATGTCTACCCAACAATCACCTGAATAGCAGGTAAGCACTTATTTCTTGGATGAACATGAGTCGGTTTAATTTGTATTTTGGACATTAGGAGGTGTGCATCAGTGCCAAATCACATAGTTTGTATTCTTCAGGGAATTTGTGTGAGAAAAGACTTAGTGCCAACTTTGTCTAGGGCTTGATTTTCCAGAAATATGTAAAGATGTTGATGATGGGGAAGGTCTCAGAAAATCTGACATGGTACATTTTTGTTGTTGTTTGTGTGTTTTATTTATGCTGGTACTTGTCTGTAAGTTCTGAGGAAAAGAACCATATGGTTTAGTATTTTAAATAACCTTAGTATGAAATGTTGACTTTTGTAATCTGGCTGTATAATTAATGAGAAATCCTTTCTTTTTTATTTTTATAATAATAGCAATAACAATAACAACAATAATAATAATAATAATTTATAAAATCATTACTATTATTTTGTAACTGGACATGGCAAAAAATGTGTAAGATCAGTTTGTCTGTGGTATTGCAGAAATTCAGGTTGTGATGTACAAAACAGCATTACTGCAGTTTGGATTAAGATCTTTGAGTTGTTTTGTAAGACTGAAGTTAGAGAACAATATGGTATATAAATGAGAAAAAATCATTCCTTTTTTTTTTCTGTCACAGTATCACTTGTCATATCTTTCCTAATATTTCCAGAAGTCTGCAACATAAATGGAGAGTTGCATTCTCTTGTTATTTGTAATATCTAGTGGTAATGAACTGTGTCACAGTTTATCTGAAGTCATTTTAATATACACATTTTTCTTTTTACCTCAAAGTGAGTTTTTGCTTTGAAGAGTGACTATGTAAATCTTCTAATTCAGCAAATCTGTTCCATTTATATGCAAAGACAGATGTATCTGCTGATGAACAAAGCAGACCCTTCTATATGTTACTGCTGTGGAACCAACGCAGCTGAGAGCAGGTGCACTGAGTTCTGTCATGCTCATACGTCAGCAGCAGAAATGCCGACAAGTTTCTGGTCCAGAGACAGTGCTGTTCCTTGGATGTTCTTGTGAAATCCAAGACCAGACAGACGAGTTGCGCAGGTGTTAGAGCAGGCAAAATTTATGAGCCAGAAAGATTCACAGCTTGAATTTCAGATTGTTTAGGTCTAAAGGGCTGGCAATTTAAAACAAGGCAAAACAAACAAATAAAAACATGCAAATCAGAGCATGAAACAATGTGGAACATTGTAAAGTCATTTGTACATGATTCAGATTTCAGGGAGGAATTCTGCATTTGCATCAACTCTGGCCAGCAGCAGCACAACTCCTCCTGTTTCTTCCCGTTGGCATAACTCCTCCTGCTTTTTCCCCTCCTGCATTACTTTATTAGTCCCTTCAGGATACTTTAAATGATGGAATACATCTGCTTTGCAGGCCCTCCTGCTGCAGTATAGCATTGTCACACCTGAGCCAACTAGTTTAAAACTCGTTTAAAAAGCTAACTTGAGCAGGGCATCAATCTAGCTGAGCACAGACTAACCTCTTGAGCTAATGGTGTGTTATGCTCAATAATATCTAGCAAGTGGTTTAAATGTTCTTTTTATTTATTTATTTATTACCAAGGGGAATGATTTCCCTTTATAGAAAAATTTCTTTCTTTCCTCCTCCCTTCACTCACACTTTTCCAATAGATTTCACTTCACATTAAACGTTTTGAAATTTAAAGTATGGAGAAGTTTCAGTCAAGGTTTCAGCCTGAGCCTTTGCCGTGTAAATTCCAGCTAAACTGAAGCTCAACAATATACAAGTAGAAACACTCTGCATCCTGCATCCTTCAAAACATAAGCCTTTCCTTTGCTGCCAGAGGAGCATTGATAACTGGCTTCTACCCTGAGAGCATGAAGGGGCATGACATCTGTGAAGTAGTGTGTAAAAAGCTTTCCCTTTTTGGTTCATTTAGACAAAATAAGATGAGCAGTATCACAACAGTAGTTTCCATATGTTTTGAATACCAGGAGCCTCTTGCATAGTTGAAGACCATCTCTCCCTTTTTCCCTCCTAAAATAGTACTGCACAACAGAGAAAACCAATTCATCATAAAAGCACTGGGAAAGCAGGAGTCTAACATTTTATTGGATTTTTTTTTTGTCCCAACAACAATGTCATTATGATGGTCAGCAGTCTTTAGCAGCTGAACAAGCCCCATTTCTTGTCTATTTCTGTTAGTCTTTCTTGTTTGAATGGCAGTGTTTGATCACAACATCATAGAAAGGCCTTTCCCAGGTTCAATCAGAGGAACTTGAAAGAGGGGCGAAAGAGCCTTCATTTTACTATGACTGCTTTAGTGTCTATGATGTGCCTGCAATTTACCTTCTACAACGTAGGAAACTTCAAGAGGGAGGGGAAAGGTGCTGGTTGACTGATTCTACATTTATCCTTTTTCTTAAAGCTCATTAAAACAGCATTTTGTATGTACCATTTCCACCACCACTCCATATATAATCCCTTGATTATGTATAGTATTTCCAGAATTGCTGCTATTCAGCAAATTAAAAAGAAACCAAAAAATGAGAGAGGAGGGAGGAAAAGAGTAATTTAATTTTACTATTGCATTGATACTGTATGAGAAAATACTTTCCAAGCCAAATTTTGCCAGCTTTATTCCTTGTAAGACTTTTCTCTTAAAAATAACAGGTATTCCCCCGCGCCCCAACTATTAGCAGAAAATATTGCAGTTTTTGTGCGTGGCTCTTTACTTACGCTATTACCTTACTGAATACAGTCAGCCTCTTCTGCAATTAATTTACTGATTACACTGAATTGACTGATTCTGAGTCTTAATTTTTCACTGGCTTTTTTCTTTTTTCTTTCTCTCTTTCTGTAAATATCTAAACTTTGTAATTGAACATAAAGTTTTATAGTTCATAACAGTTATTCGTAAAGTTTTAAAGAATGTTTTGTATCTATTCAAGTTAAGAAAATGTGACCCAGCAGCCTACTGTCTGTCCTTGTCCAAATTACCACCTCCAAGCTCACCCAGTATAGAAGCACCATGAGTGTCTGCTTTCCAGTGTGCTCTCCCTCAGGCAATTCTCCATCAACTGAGTTTTACATTACAGTGTAATGAAAGCCCCAGCATTTGGGATTTTCAAAAGAACCCTGCTAGCATAGGAGTAAATATATTGTGAGAGTCTGTCTTTCACTGATGCAGGAGTTGATGTCATTGGTTATTCTCACCTCCAATTTATCTTATTTCAGACTAGCCCTGAGGGCTGGTGGCTCTGATATAAACCAGGGAAAATTGGGTTGGATTCTGTAACAGCAGAGATTATTCTCCCTACATGTGAGAGGCAGCACCAAGAAACTTCCCAATTCCTTAGGTTCCAACAGGTGTTGTGTGATGGATGCAGGTTTAGTCTAGGCAGCTTTTTCTTTTCCATATAAGTGCTATCTATGTTTCAGCATACCACATATAATAAACATAAAGAATAGTCATTAGGTATCCTAAATGCACTTTTTGTGAGATATTGGTGGAGATATTTATATAAGGACATATTTTGCCTGCCCATAATTTCAACCAAATATTGACCTTTCGTATATCTTGTGACCTAGGTGACTGGTTTCAGTATAGTGTTACAGCCATTTCACCCAAACGGGGATTTAGTTTCAGTGCTACAAAAATAGAAAATGTAGATGGGACAGTAACAGTTCAAGATGGAAATTTTTGAAGATGCTGGAGCGTGTCTGAAGTTCAATTTCAAAGGTTTATTTTGTTTTATTTTCCTCAAGATGTTGCTCATTTACCAATTCGCTTGCTGGTTTTGGCAAAACAAAAAAATAAATAAATAATGTTCAGCACCCTTAAAAATGAGTACAACAGGAGGACTGACTCTGAATTCTCCTGTCCTTAGTATTTTGCATGGTCTTTGGTTCCAGAAAAGTCCTTCTGAATGTCAGAGCAGTGATGGACAGGAGGCACGTTTAGTAAGTGGGCTCCATGCTACTCCTCCCGTATCTGTTCCTAATCTAACACCATGGACATTGTTAAAGTTATTTGAGTGAGAGGTACCTCAGTCCCATTAAACTGCACGGGTACTTAGGTTTTGAATTTTTTTAGGCATAGTTGAAACTATCGACTATTAAAGTTAACATTACCAACTGTATGAAAATGAATACATTGAGCCAGACTGTCAGACCTGGGAAATAAAACTCTTTCTTTATCCCATAAAAACAATTTGGAAGCTGAAAGCTTCTATTTGTCACACAAGAAAGATCAGCTCTCAGGATGAGGAAAAAGATCCACCCTTCCTTTAAATTGAGCATTTGAAAAAGATGCTAAATATATTGATTTTGATAGTGGGTTTTGTTCAGCAGATGTTTGTCTCCTAGGAAGTACATGAGGACCACCAACGTACTTCAAACAGACCCCCAAAACAGAGCAGTCACCACATAATGGTTTTCAGCCACCGCTGGCAGAGCTGAATCAATGGCTAATTTGGTGTCTCATTACCGTTTCTCATGCATCGGGTCCTGTACCTAGCAGCGAACATGAAAACCTTTTCTGCCTGGTTGCTGCACATCTCCTAATAAAACCCACAAACTTAATTATCTTTATTGTCATGTTTTTAACGTTCTGCAGAAGAGGTGATACAGGTAAAGACAAGCAGCAACTGCTGTGCAAAATGTCGTCATCTAGCCCTTTTTCTAGGGACACAATGAATCCTCAGCAGTTCAGTCTCAATCTGAAGACTCTAAGGGAGCCCTGAGGAGGCACTGTGAAAGGCTTTAGCCAGTATGAGCACATTTACTAAAATTAAAAGTGGCTGTCAGAACTTACACACTGCAGTCAAGAAATCAGAATAACTCAGTTATCCCACACTGCTGACAGATTTCAGCTATGGGTCCATCAACGTTTTATGTACACCATCCAAGGCAGATGTGACAGAGAAAGACTAACATCAGGTTTAACCTGCACAAGCAGCTACTGGAAGAACAGCTGACTGCATCTCGCTTTCCTTGTTGCTGAGCATCTTAGAGAGAGTATCTTGGTTACAAAAATGGTTGTTTCTCGCTCTTCCCAGCTCCCGGCAGGTTTGGTGCAGTGTGTCTTCCCCGCAGCTAGCGTTGCCTTGCTGTCACCACCTCTTTTATGCCAACATTTCAAGAATTTCCTCCACGGGTTTTGAGCAGCCTCAGCTGCACTGAACGTCTTGTAAATACAGTCCTGCATCTGCATGTCCTGTGCCTGCAGCACTAGATCAGACACCGTCTGCAGCTTGTCATTTACCCACTCCCAAAGGAAGGGTTTGCCTGCTGATGGCACGGACTCCTCCACACTGGGCTCGACTGGGTGCTGGTGGCTTGGACCTAGAGAGGATCCTTTGCTGTCTCTTTCCCAGCGCAGTCAGAATTGCTTAATGTTTTATGCTGTGACAGATTAGACAGGAGAAGCCTTCTGTTGTCTGATAACCTCTTTTGATAACAAGTTAGTATCATTGGAGCTAAATCTGTATGACAGCTACTCATCTTGCGTTGTCTGTTTTGCTTGGGCTTTTTGAGCTCTGATACATGTGAAAGATGTTGACTGGATGTTCCTTGATATGCCTTGCATTGTTGATTTCTGTAGATTTAGATACAGGCTACCTGGGAAGATTTAAGTTCTGGTCCCACCTGTCATGCCAGGATTGTTGACAGTCCTATTTTTCATCCACGCTGATTTTCATATGATTATGTGTATTATATGTATAACTCTTTTTTTTCCTGAAAAGTCATCAATGACCTTGGTTCAGAAAGATTTTTCAGCACATTCTTAAATTCCCCTTCCTAAATTTTTAAGAACATGCTTGATTTTTGTCCTGGACAACAGTGTGAGCCTTGCTTTCAAAGAGCAGCTATGTGAAAGAGCAGAACATCTGCTGAGGTTTTAAAGAATGGCTTTGAATCTTTCTCTTAAAGACAAATAAAAGTTCATCATTCTGGATAGATCAAAATCAATTTATCTCACTTGTCTGAACAAGCTAAAAACTCCTCTGAATCACCAAATTTATAGTGGTATATCAATGTCCAGTTGCATTAAAAGCAGTTCTGTTCTTTTTATACTTTGATTACTTTGGACTTTTTGTTGTTGCTGCTGGTGATGGCGGTGGGGGTTTTGTTCAATATTCTTATCTATTTCCATTTCCTTTAGTGTCTCTAGTACTTGAGCATCTCACAAATGAATTAACTCACACGGCAATATAATAAGTAGTCTTTGGCCATTCTTTACAATAGGGACAGTGAGGCCAAAGATGGGAACATTTGCTTGGTATCAAATGGCAAGTTTGGAGTACTAAAAATAATAAAAATAATTAGTGCGTAGCTCCTCTGTATATTTTTACACTAGCAGATCTCAAAGAAGTCTGATTTTTAATCCTATATCTTAGTTCAAGCTCATTAACTCCTGAAGTCAGATTGTGTTTGTTTTGGTGGGTTTTATTTTTGTTGTAGAGATTATGAATCTGTTTTTCTAGGTAATCGTTTTTAAGGAATTAACTTTCCTGATATTTTCCTATTGTGTGCTGATTTTTGAGAGAATCGCTGCCTGCATCTTCCATCTGGATACTGCTTTTAATTTGTTGACATGTGCTTTTGTGCTGAAATACCTGTCTCTTGGAATTAGATCTCAGCTGAGCTGGATAGAGAATTGAGCCATGAATGTTAACATTCACACACATCAATCCTTTTTTACGGGCTTCAGCAATTGAGCTTAGCTCTTAGAAAAGTACTCATGTTCCCTTCAAAGAGGATATCCTTTTGCTCTTGTGGCACTTTAAAGGTCTGTCCCTAATATCTGCCAAAACCAAAATAACAATTCCTTAGGTATTTCCTGTTTTCTCTTGTTCAGAACTCCAAAGCATCTATCAACTTAAAACAGTTCCTCCTCTTCCGTGCTAGCTTTTAAAAGTTGCATCAGTCTTGAAAACAGCCAATTCTCAGCACATTCCTTTGCATTTGACATCCTGATATGTTTTTCTTTTGCTATTTTCTCTTCAATTTCATTCTTTTTTTCTGTGTGTTTAAATTTTTTTACTAGTTGTTGCCTGTTTGGAAATCTCAAAGCACTACTCCAGACAAAAAGACAGCCTTTAAGATGCTGAGTCTCCTCCTTTGCCAAAATTAGAAACATGCTTAAGGCTTTTGTTAGATCCTGGTTTTAATTTCCTGGTTAAAGACTTCCCCTCTTTTATTTTTTTTTTCCTAATGCCTTTTTTTTTTTTTTTTTCTATTTGCCTTTAAATTGTTTGCTCATTTCCATGTGCAGTGAGATGACAGTGTGCTGAGAATATCTTTGGGCTGGTGAGCTAACAGACAGATGATGCCGGGGAGCAGACATTGTACAGCATCATAGCTGCTTTCCCATGGCTATTGCTGCTCAGTTGAGAGAAGGTTCTGATCTGCTCTGTGGTCTTTGTTACGATTATTAGTTTTGTCATTGCATGAAAATAAAACAGGGGCAAGTCTATAGTTTCTGTGTTCTAGACTAGAAGAGCTATAGTTTTAACAGCCCACAGAAAACAGTTTTTCCTTCCTTCTGAGACATTGTCAGAGTCCAATACTCCCTGACCAGGCTCCTTCAGATACTCCATGTGAGAAGGGTTCAATTTTTTAATACCTGATTTACCTGTTTAATGATATCTGACATTACATGGGATTGTGCTTTAGAAGAGTGATACAGCAAAATCTCAACACAAGCGATTTATAACAACTTTAATAGACAATTTTAATAGTGAACCACAATAGAAGCCTTCTATATATATACACACTGGTGTAATATACAAACCAAGCATAACATCGGTCTCTGCATGCTTAAGATGGAGCTTTTGTCCTAATTAGAGAGGTCCCACACCATGGATTGAATAAAAAATGATCTGGAAATCTTCTGATTGCCTGCATTGCGAGGCATTATTACTCTTTGTTCCCAATAGTCTTCATTCTGCTGCTTAATTTGTAAAAAGTAATTTTTTTATATTTTTTTTTCTGTGTTAAGTCATGGCTCTCATTTTAGTGAGTGCTTCTGAAAGACAAACCTTGTCGTTTCCTCAGATCAAGCCTTGAAAGTTGTCAGGGGGAAAAAGAGAGCCTGCATAATGCTGGGAGCTGGAGATTCAGAGTCAAGGACTTTAGGGTAATTGTGCATGACATTTCAGATCTGAGATCAGCCTGCATCAAGAAGGGGGTCAGCTCACTTGAAACATCTCCCAGGATCAAGGCTTTTTCTGGCTCCATCGGGAGTTTCACATTTAAATGGGAATTAAATCAGATGTACTGCGTGCCATCAGCATGTGGATGCCAGCTTGGCCATGCAGGGACAGGCTGGCTTTGTGCACACTGGTGGGAAGTTACACCAGAATGTAAGGCTACGTGTGGTTAATATAGTATAAAATACCATCACTGTTGATTTTTAGGCATAATGACTCAAGTGAGATGGGGAGCAGCCTAGATAAGACACGGCTAATATAAACCATACATATATGAGGCTAAGCTAACCTTTGAAATACTTGTAAACCATTTCCGTGGAGAGCAGGGGCGGCTTTTAAGCAACAGCAGCCAAACTATGGAGAATGGCAGGCATTGTGCATCCCATTTTCTGTGCTGTGGTGCTGGAGCCAGGGGTGTCTGATGAAATCTCGTAATGAAACAGTTGAATGCTTTGAGCAGTTGAACACAGTTCAGCAAAGCAGAGCTGAACTAATGTGGACTGCCTGTTTGCCAGTAAACAGATAATTGCACTCTGTTGTTTAATTGAATTTTCATGAAACTAAAATATACTTTGGTAAAGTCCACCATGAAAATGTGTTCTGCTTGTGGATCCTGTGTATAGGGAATCAAGATACTGGGAGGGGAGCGGTGTCTATCAGATACACGTATAATTCTTGAAGTTAAATTGTTATAAAAATAATGCAACTTCCACGTATTATGCAATTTAGATTTATTTATTTTTTTTTAGCCGGAAGGGTTTTCTTTGCTGTTGCTGTTTTGGGTAGTGATCTGTTCTTAGATGGATTAGAGTTGGGGAACATTTCTAGGCCACAAAAAGTTCTTTTGTTTTTGCAAAACAACCTTGCAGCTGCATCACTCATACATGGTTAGTTTGCATTTCTTGGCTACCAGCCATTCTAAATGGTAAAGAGCAAAGTACTGGACAATGGGAGGGGTTTTTTGTTTTGTTTTGTTTTAAGAAGAAGAAAAAAAAAAAAGGCAAAAATCAAAGCATCCTTCTGATTCATGTTCTTTCTCACGAGGCTATCATTTCAAAGGCTCGGCATGCAAGTTATGTCACTGTAACCTCCTCTGTTCTTCTTTACTTGCTTCATGAACAATTTTCACATGGAGGAGATGTTGGATACTCTCAGGAACATTCTTACTCTTTGAAAATAATAAGAATTTTCTGATTCCCTGAGGTGCTGAGGGCAAGGTTAATAATTCCTGTTTGTTGCTTCATTCACAGTCACTTTCCGTTGGGCATTACAACCTCACTCTTATTTATAATTCTGAGATTTGACCCCAGGCTGAGCAATCAGAGGGTTAATACTTACTTTTTCTCTATATGCAGTACAGGCTGCAGAGGGGAATCGAGCATTTGACTCCCTTACAGCTCTTGGTGATGAAAGCTGCAGAGCCTAGGCTGAGAACCTGTTGCCTGGTTTTCAGATCTCCTTTTGGTTTGGATGCCCAAATTTTAAATACCTGGAAGGTAGTTTTCAAAGACATAGGGTTTTCTACACCCTGATCAAAAAAAAAACAGAAGATCAGGGTGTAGAAAAGAAAACAGATGCTTTAGAGAACAGAAGTACAATTTGAAGGGATTCTCATCATTTTCTACCTCCTTTCTTTGGCAAAGTACCCGAAAGAAAGATAATTAAATGTCAGTGCTGTTTCTGGAATTATTACTGTCACTATTAGGTAAAAGCCATGATCCTGAATTTTGTGGGCCGTAGGGCAACTGTCAGCCTTCAGAAGCTTTTGAAAATTATCTCATCACCACCTTTTTGCTTAGAAACACTGCCCTATAATTTTGCTGTGAAGACTTTGTTCTTTGGCTTCATGGTCCACAAGAGGTGTTATACTGTGGTTTGGAAACACACTGTCTGTAAGACATCCCTAATTGAAACTACTTTCAGGAGTAACATAATGGTTGTTCATAGAGTCCTGATTCAAATGCTGGCAGCATATTTTCTGTAATAAAACCCTGTCCTTGTAAGGAAGTAATCCATCCCCCAAGTCAATTTTAAAGTTTCTTGTTCACTTTAAATATTTCATTACATTAATTTTTCAAAACAACAAAACAAACATTCATCAAGTGAAACTAAGCATGTCACCCTTGAATCTGTACATCTGTTGCTCTCCTGCTGCTTTCCTGCATAATTTATTTTAATACGTTTAAAGTGTACCTCTCATTAAAATTCCTTACACACATTTACATATAAAGTTGGCATTATAAAGGAGAAAAGGTGGTCTTCTTCCCTTCATCATCTTTTACTCACTTAGCGTAATATATGCACACAGTGTATTCTGTGCTTCAGTTGGCCAAGAGAATATCTATCGTTTGCTCAGATGCCGTAAAGGAGTTCTCACAGGTTGGCTACAGTGCTGGGAAGGGTTCAAGTCAGGCTGGCTTGAGTTGGCTTTGAAAGTTGGTGACACCTTATTTCAGTGACTCAACTGAAATTTGTTCTCTGAAGGCCATCATTGGTGTTCAGGGTTACATGTGATTTCTGGTTAAAGTAGTGATAAAGCGTTGTTAAAAGCACGCATATACTGTTATGATAACTCTTGGTGAATTGTAAGAAAAAAGTTGTAACTACAGAAAAAACTTCAAAATGCTTTGAGAGGAAAGGGGAAGTCAATATTTGAAAGGAAAAGCGTAACATGTTACAATTTAAAGAATTAGTTTCAAGGATTATTCTTGAGGAATGCATGGCACTTTATTTACAGGGGTATATATGGTTGTGTTTACCTAGTTTCCTTGGAGTTTCACATACAGTTTTTGACAAGTATCTCTTAGCAACTTCATGGGAAGTAGACTATATACAAAGTTAAAACACAAAATACGTAGAGATTGTCTTCCCGACTAACCCTTTTCCTTGGTAGAAATGGGAGTTGAAATACACTTTCTGGAAAAGTTTATTCAGAATTTACATGGGAAATTCCTCTTTGCTTCCTAGATATGATACAGCATCAGTCCCCAAGGAAGAAATTGAAGGCCGTATATGAGCCCTTTAAATGATTAGGTCAGGTGTGCTCAGTCACTTTGGCTTCCTTGAAATTGAGTAACAGAAAATGCAGCTGTGAGGGGAAAAATGAGAGAGTTCCCTTCTGAGCAAAAGTTATTTCATTTTATTCAGATTACCTACTTCCAAATAGGCAAAGTAGGCTTGAATTCAGCATTATGCTGCACTATCAAATGTAGGTTATGAACTGTGGGAAACGAGCTCAGCCATGAGAGGTTGTGAGTCTGGATGCAGCTGGGCTTGCTTGCAATGAAAGTTGCTCTCTTGAACTTTGGTGAGAGGTTGGTCTCTTCTGCAGTGGATGAGCACACTTTTCAGGTGCAGACTGTCCTGGAATGAATTTATGCATGTTCAGCATTCAAAGAAAAAATGTTTGCATGGATGCTAATTCTGTTGCCTGTGTTATCCTTGTTACAAGTGCAGGTTGCTGGGCTTTTTAGTAATGCACTTGTATTATCTGGGTATTTTATGCGGTGTAATATTTACTCCAAGCTTTCTTATAAATATCAGAAATGCTACATATCACAACACCAGAAAGGACAGAGATTTGAAGCTCACTGCAACGATTTGCCTTTGAGAGGTACTAGCAGTAGGAATGCCTTTGATATGGAATTCCTCGTTTGTGCTTTTCCTTTGTAGACCCTGCATGAGCAGCAGGGTTTTGCGTGAGAAGTGGGAACCACACCACTTACTTCAGCTACTGGAAGAATGTGAAATTTAAAAGAGCAAAGTTGTGTTCATAGGTTGATTTTTTCTCAAGCAATGCCAGGTAATTTAATATGTATTCCAATAAGATTAATGAATGAGAATCCTGCAGTATATCTTAAGAGACTCAGAATGACAAGGCAAATAATATTTTCTTACAGGCCGTTTATTTCACAGATGTCTACAATTTGCTTTCTTGAACTTTCTTTTTATGTATTGGATGCAGAGCATCACCTAGGTGAGACTGGGCACTGGCCTGGTGGGGTGGTTCCTGGTTTGATGCAATAAGCGCTAACTTCTCTCTGGCTGCCGTGATCCCCTTTCCTGTCCCTTATGGGACATGCCTAAAATGAAACTGGGACAAAAGCTACCAAAGCTCTTTCTTACTATTTCTGTAGGTTAGAAAAATAAAACAAAAATGGTTCTTATTCAGTAGTACTAATTGAAAACCTAGTCAGTCTATGAACGGAGTGTTTTCATGGTTTTTCCTTTCTCACTGCTTATACTTCCATTTGTTCTGTTGCACCACCTTTATTTAATTTCATCTTAGATTATCTAATACTTTAATCTCTTGATGTCAGAGACTGGATTTGTCAATGATTTGGAAAGCTCCCAGAAAAATGAGGCTGGGAACCATCAAGTGCTACTGCAGTGCAAGAAATGGTTGATTAGGCTAAGGTCAAGTCAGTGGCTTAGTCCTGATCAAGAGAGAATTTTATGTCCCCTCATATTAAACTTCAGTGATGTGTAGCATACTTTAGTCAATAAATAACATTTTGCTGTTCATGCTCATTGGAAATACACACGATGCTGCAAGTATTGATCAAAGAACTCTACTCTGTTAATCCCTTTGCTTGTAGCAATGTTAAATATTTACAGATTCTCCCCTAGTATCCTGAAGAGTGTTTTAGCCCTGCAGAGGATGCTGATCCTTTCTGCTTTATACACGTTTTACAAGTATTATATTCTTTTTTCATGCACAAATATCTCACATATGTGCATGAAAAGAATAAAGAATTATACTGTGCTTGTACTGACCACTTGTAATGTTTTACTGCATTAGCATGTTGAGAACGTATACATTGATTGGAATGAGTAGTAATTCTGAATTAAACAGGAGAATGCCTCAGAGATAAAATCCATCAGTGCCTCATCTACAAGTGACTGGCTTACAGTGAGGACAGAGAGGCTAACAATGTGCAGCATGTTGCTGTATTGTGAGAAGGCAGATAACAAAGAGGACATATTCATATCAGGCTTATTTACCCAAATATTCATGAAATTATCTGAAAATTAGCACTAAGAATGAATTATTTCCCCCTTAACTGCTTATTTTGTTCATCTGTATTCACATGAAGAAGTCCCTGAGAGGTTTGTAGCAGAAGATACAATGAATCCTGTAGGCTCTCTGTCTCCTGTGCTTGTTCATTGACCTCATGTAAATGTAATCATTTATCCTCAATTTTTTATACTAATGTATTGAAGGCAGGCTAGATATTGTCAGACATGCAATGGAATACGCTCCAGGAAACCTTCCTTCCAGTGGTGAGGTGACAAATGAAAAAGAAAATAAAAATGGATTTTGCAATTTAAAACATAGCATGCTCAGGGAAGAATGCATAGCCAGCTATAATGTGATATGATTCATTTCTATATATGCAGGGAAGGATTTTACACAAAAGCTTTATGGGAGATGCACAGGATATTTAAAGTAACATGAGGACTTTTCTACATAATGTTGCTTGCTTAATCTATCATGAGCTAGAAGAAAGGTTTAAATACTTGTGTTTGCCCTCCTATCTTTCAGTAAGATGTCATATTATGCCTCATTCCATTACCTATTTAATCATCCTTTAGACCTGGTTATATGTTTAAAGGAGAAGGTTGGCAAAGAGAGTAAAAAATGTAAACGTGCTTCTTTCACTAAATCCCTGAAGATCTTGTTCATACTATGTAAAGAAATTACATTTTAGATATATACAAAGCTGGAGCAAAGGAAGTCAGTGCTTCAAGTTGAAAATTTGACATGACTTTGAATGATTTCCTCTTCCTTTAGGTATTTTGTAGTCAATGGCAGAGGACTTTTAATAGATTGGACTGCTGCTGATGCTCAGTGAAAATGTGAGGCCATGTTTTTTTTAAGAGTTCAGGTTTCATCTGGGCATAAACACAAGTATGGAATATTTCAGATCCTTAAAATGTACAGTCCTAAATATCAGCAAGGGTGATGGAAAAGGCAGAGAACCTTTAAAAAACTGATATCCTAGGTGATTTCGTAGGATGGAAGCTGTATGAAAATCTGACTACTGCTTGGGATTGGGCTTGGGGGAGTTCAGAGGCTGATGGTGTTGTGTCAGTGGTAAACAGGGACTGCATTTGCCCCTTTCTTGCCCTGTAACTGACAATTTGAAGTTGCTCATGTGCAGGACAGGCACAGGGATGCTCTCTTTTATCTGCTGGACTTCCTCAAAGAATAAGATGTCTGGTTTCAGTCAGCATTATACTGGGGAATGTTTCCTAAATATCAGTTATTTTAGCTTCCCTGAGTTCTTTTATATGAGGAAATTACCCTGTTTCCTCAGTAAGCATAGAAGCATAGATACAGTGAGGTGGTGAGTAGGGTACTTGGTGCCTTTGCACTGAGCATCCTGCTCAGATGAGTTGACTTGGCCTTCCAAAAGCTCCTGCTCTCTGTGTGAAATGCATGGGAACCTGAAGCCCCTACATTTTTGCAGACTGAATTGCAAAGATGGTTTCCACATAGAATGAAAATTTCCCAGTGTGATTGCCTGAGGCCCAGACAGAAACAGAACCCAGACTTCCAGGTTCCTAAACCTGGAGTTTTAGGCCTTAAGTTTGAGACCAGAAGAAATATCTGTAACGTTCCTAATCTCTACAAATGGAGATTATGTCTCCCAAAATAGAGTATATGTCTCAATACTAGTGAGGACTGACTTTAGTTGAAGTGGTTGGATCCTATGCTTTTTGGAGCATTTCTGTTAAAAATGTGTTTCACTGTTTTTTTATTGAGGTATTTTCATTTGTGGAAGACAGCTGTACCTGGTTATATGATTAATTGTTTTGTATTAAAATATTGAGCTGATTTTTCATCATCTATATGTTAATGAATAGCACTGCCAAAGTTGGGAAGTGAACTCCCAAGCTTCGCCCAGCGGTCATGACCAGATGTATCCTCAGGTGGGTTGCCTGAATCATTAAGACTAATGACTCTGCACTCCATGTAGGGTGGGAGTTTCACACTTAGAGAAGATACAACCACCTTTTGTATCCTCCATAAACATTCCCAGGTATAAGTCAGCCAAGGTGGTCATCAATGAGTGAGAAAAGTCTTCTCTCCTCTGTACGTAGTAATGCATTTTGCTATGTAAATGATTGACAAAGGATTTAAAACTTGAAAAAAATCCTGAAAGGTTTCCTAACATTCCAGGTTGTAACACAAGGAAATGGCCTCTGCCATGCTCTTTTGTGGGTTCCAGATTTCCATGTTTCATGCATTATATGCTCCAATGACAAAGTGCTGGTTGCTGTACTGGTAACCTGGAACAGACAGAATTATAACACAAGTCTTATGTTCAACTAAACATGTTTTTGAAAGTACGTGTATAAATGTACTCATTCGGACTGTTTTGTTGATACATTTTCTATGTTTCAGCAGTTTTCCAGTAACGTGATTATTCTTAGGATTCAGTGGACTGCTGAAACAGTTGGTGCCCTGTGCCAAAACTGCACTAGCAGCAGAGAAGTCCCTGGAGTGGATGGCAGTTGGCATACTTCATCGTGAACAGAACAGGCAGAGGTTCTTCATTCTGGAGGGACTATATTACTTTAAAACATTTTTGCAATAACTTCAAAGTGTAAGGCATGAGCTAAATCACAAAATTAATAAAAATATAGAGTGGAATTCGAGTGGAATTAACTAACAGTATGTGGAAGCATGCTCCAGAGCATGAAGTACAAGGATATATTATTTTTAGTTTTGGAATACTTGCATTATCAGAGCTGTGTGATGAAGAGCTCTGTCTTTTGTAGGTGGATGCTTAGCAGAGTGTATTTGCTGCGGTTCCTGTCATTCACAGCAAAAAGCTCTTTTGTACCTAGTAAGCCCATGTGGCCTGACAGAGGTAGTTTTGTGTCAGTGCTGAGTGATTGCGTGCTTTCTGGGTCATTCATGTTAACATTTTGATTACAGTGGTGAGTTACGGAGGATGAGCTGCAGAGACTGATGCTGTGCTGGAATATACTCACTTAGATGAAGAAAAACATTTATCTAACTACTAAGTTTTGAGTCAAAGTGAATTGCTTGAAGAGATAGTCTTTAAAGCAATCTCTGTGTTCTGGTGTTGCTTTCGGCTGATGTCCTTCGGAGTTTGCTGGTTTTTTGTGGCAGTTACAATCCAGGAAAGTCTTCATAAAATACTAGGATGGGCTCAGTGATAATAAAATAGGAGCCCTTATGGGTGCTTCATTTCTCCAGTAATTCTATCAAGTATTGGGAAAATATTCTTGATCCTGGAGAGCATGCAAATGAAAACTTGTGGAAGAGAGGGGGACGTAATCCTGCCTAGATGAAAGCATTGTATGCACATTGTGTTTGCATTATGACCAGCTCTGTTCTGCTGCTTCACCACCACCAGGAGTCAAAAGCAAGTACTCTGGTGTTAAGCCTAAATGTTATGTCTTCATTCTTTTCTGCCAAGAGCACTTCAGACTAAGTGCACAGCTATACATTAGGCTTGAGATTCCCACTCAATTTGTTGTTTTTGGTGTTGTGTTTTTTGTTTGTTTGTTTTGTTTTGTTTTTACACCTAAGTACATCTATATGCTGACTGTGTATCTGTGCTGGATGACAACAGCTGCTGCTCTTTGCTGGGCAGCATAAGAGCTGCATGATATGGCTCTAAATGCAATTAATTCAGTGTTCCTTTAAAAAGCAACAAGAAGAAGTAAAACTGCAGGCTTTCAGTGAATGCTATCAAGCCCAAAATAAATCTCCTACCAGTCACACAGGGCAAACTCACCTTCCTTGAACTTGATTTTTAAGACTCTTATCTACCTTAGGGATCTTCATTGCTCATTCTCTGCCCCTTCTATGCATAGAAATTTCATTGATCTCAACAGGATTTCTGTGTGCTAGGCACCATCAGTATATACAGCAGAGACCTGTAGTGCAGATAAGGGATGCGCAGCACCTATTGGAGAGAAAATGTGTCAGAAGATTGCCCACCAAGAACATGTAGTTAGCGTTTTACATGGAGAGTGGCTCTGAGCTGAATTTATGTAAAGGATAATTTATGTTTCGTACCGCTTTCAAGCTTCGTTCATCTATACCTCTGTGAATAGTCCAGGTCTCCCTCTGCTTCCTTCAGGTGTAGGCTCCCTGTTTAATATTTGCTGAGATAGGTATCTGTGGCTATGAAGCATACATGTTTGTAGCATGGTGCATTGAAACGGATGAGGAAAGGGGCATTCTGCATGGGCTTGAATATTTATGGAAAGCATTTCTTTTCTGGGGGGACTATATTCTGAAGGTAGTACCAGGTGCTGGATTGACTCGCAGCTACTGCATGCTCCTGCATTGTCCCAATACTGCCACATGGGAGCTTTTAGGATTAGCTTTTCACAGTGCAAGTAGGGAGTCATTATTATAAGCACAAAGAAATAAGAATAGGACTGTTTGGACTGTAAATGGGAGAAGAATAAATGGCTCTCTGCTATTATTCCAGCCAAATAGACCCTCTCATATTCTGCAATGAGTGAAGTGTTTTGATCTGATTATTTTACCTTCGGGGTGGGGAGTGGGGGGCAAGTTTAGGGGAGAAGGCTTTCTCTTTCCATTGTCCTTGTCCTTGTCCATGTACACAAAACTTTTAATAAAGCAAGGTCAGAGGAGCTGTTAAAGATCTCTTCCTTGTTTTGGTGTTAGTCTCCCACTCTTTTCTCATACAGACTTTAGCTCTCATTAGGCTCTTTTTTTTTTTTAATTTAAATTGTTTTTATCTCATGTTGCCAACAAATCAATCAGAGGAGCCATCCCTATGAATACAGAACATCCATGGAGGCCAACATTGATTTCTCCACAGCTGCTTCTTATTATAAAGTTCCCTGGTGTGAGGAAGACGCTAAATAGAAGCTAATAGACATTACATCTCACATGCATTTTCACATTCTGACAAATACAGTTTTGGGATTTCTTTTTTTTCTATTAAGAATTTAGCCGGTCTTGCTTGAAAAAGGTTAAAAATACATTTCTCCTATTCTCTTTTCCAGTAGAAACTTGCACAGGTACTGGGAGTCATTATTCACACTGATCAAGGCAAAGTGTTGTTGCCTTGCAATGATTGCTTGCATGGTAGAAATATTTATATTTCCTGCTGTGTTAATTGGTGTTACTAGTAAAGTTTGGAAGACAGGTATTTCTCAGCTACCAAGAAGTCACTTGCTAGCCAGTCTGATTAGTGAGGAGAGTGAAAGCCAGCCAAATTATTTTAATAGGATTTTTAGCTTTTCCAGAGGGGGAAAAATATTGCAGACATAAAAATAGACCACTTAGAAACCTGCCAATTTTCCCTCTTAACACTTTGCTGTCTGTTGTGCATGAATGTCTAAACTATCATGAGATAAGGGTCACCGTGGTCAAAGGTAACTGCATGAAAATGAGGAAACCCAGCATAAAATAAGTAGAGTTAAGGTTCCCGTGTTGACAAAAGGAGGTGGACTAATCTTATAAAAAGGAGTCCCAAATTAAACCTCCAAAAAGCCAGTCCTGCTCCCTTATATCGCTTACTGCTTTTCCCGAGGAGCACACCTTGGTTGAGTGTTTGTTATCAGTGATTCTTATGGCTGAGCATCTCTTTTCACCCCTATGGCTACACTTTCCTCTCTCCTCTTCTGCTAACTGGATGCCAGCATCCCAACGGGCACTGCTGTCTCTGCTAGGTCCAACTTTTTGGAAATAGGGGAAAAAACAGCAGTCCTCCATGGGGGAGAGATGTTGGCCTAAAATCTTTGCTGCAACTTCATCACCAGCTTCAATTCAAAGAAGGGTCAGAGCAGGTTTGTGAATGCATCCAGGAGCATGTAAAAATGGCTTTCAAGCATTTTCACTTTTGTACCTCTCTCAACTCTTGTGCTGAACATAAGTGGTTACATTGGTTAGACACAAGGGTCAAGCCTGCTGGGTCTAAAAATCTGTCTGGAAGTTTTGAAAGCTTGTTTTGTTTGTTTGTTTTTATCCCACCTTAACATTGCCAAGTGGCTACTTCTCTAAATGGACTGGGTATAAGCTGTTGCCTTCTGTTTTTAATTGTTGTGTATGTTGGTTTGCCAATGATTAAATCAACGTAAGCATTCTTCAGACCTCTACAGCTTTGGAATTTAAACATAAATTGCTTCTAGGAGAAACAAATCAAATTTGTATTGCAGACATACTGAAAGTACATAAATATATATTATTCTGAAAATTCTTGGTGGAAAAAAATGAAAGCTCCAGAAGCTGCAGCAGTGCCAGATCGAGACATTTAAATTAATTTTGATTTTATATTGAGATTCTTTCCAAATTCCAAGCCAGACCAGCAGTTTCTATTTCTCAGCATTTTCACTGAAAGCAACTGCTGTGCTGGGCTGTTGTGAAAATATAAATGAATTGCCAAGAGAAGTAAGGGACTGACTATTGTGAAGAAGATAGGAACAGGGCCTGGGACGTGCATCAGATATGAATGACTTCTGCAGGCTGAGAAAGCTAGACAGTGGCGATTTCTATTATTATTTTTGTTTTTCACCTACTCATCTGGTGAAGATTGTTTCCACAGTACAAAAGAGACTAGTCAAAAAGAAAGAGATACCAAAGTCTTAAACTTTTTTTTTTTTTTTTTCCTCCTAATTATGTTCCCTTCTATGTTTTGCACAGGAAAAGGGCTGAAAGGAATCCTTCACCCAGAGCTCTCATTCACGTTCATTCATGACTGTGTTGGAAATAAGACCCGTTAAGCTAAGGGATAAATTAATCTAAAAGTAGCATAACCCAAACAAAGAAGAGAATGTCATTGTGTGTAAGCAGCTTCAGATATTACAGAGAGTTGATACTCATACATACACAGACTCTTACCAACACTGAGATGCGTGTTTACACACATGTTTAATATGTGCATATGTTTAATGTATAAGATGAAGGTTCGTTTTCCATTCAGTTTTGGAAAGACAAATTCTGTTTACAGTAGGCCACTTGACGCAATACTAGCAGTATAATGTGCCTTTAGCATCCATGATATTAACTCCTGCCGTGTCATCAGCAAGCAGCCAACACACTCGGTTTTTAATAATCAGAATCACTAACTCCATATGTAAAGTGCTGTTTCCTACTTTCGTAACTGATTCTATGATTTAATAGTCTTATTTTCTTTTCTACCTGTTTTTAATGTGATCGTTATATGAAGTATATTTTTTACTTATCTTTGTTGATAGCCAGAAAGATTAGAAGAGATCAAATCCCACTCCATTTTGGTGAGCACCTCTATAAGTAACAATTCAGATCTTCAAGAGACTGAATTTAATCACCAGGATGAATGTAAAAGCCTACAGCCCACTACATCACTTGGTCTCCTCATGCAGTTAACAGAAAGGAATAGGCCTGTCTAAGTAGTGTTTCATCTTGTCCTGGAACAGACATCTGAAATTGTTGTATGTCTCAAGTCATAAGTCTGCTCTTATTTCTCGGTTGAGAATAGAGGAATCTCAGCAGGACCAGCACACATGTAGAGGTCTATATTGCACATAGCTGTCTTAATGTGAAACAAATCCTCCACAAAAGTAACACAAAGGGACCTTGTTTTGTAGACATGGAGCTCATGTTAAAGGGCATCTTCATTCTTGGTGTGACTCTACCATTTTCTCCTTGTGCATTTAGTTCCTTCTGCTTCATTTCTTGCTGCCTCTAGAGAAAGGGCACCCACCTTAAGCAAGATTTTCACCCAGCAAGCATGATACTACTCAGTGCAAAATATAACAAGATAGTAACTTTTCAGAGATTGGAAGCTCGGTTACCATTTAACTTCAGCAGTTGTCCCTAATTAAACCTGCTTAGTGTCTTTTATTTAGGCAGATTCATGCAGAGACAGGTAGCTATCATCTCCATAGCATTAGGTATTGCTTAGAGAAATAAGACTGTGAAGCCTCCCTTAGGCACTCTACACAAAAGGAACTCATTGATTTAACCTGCAGTAAATATTGGGCTGATGTTCAAAGAATGTTTCTCTTCGACACAAAATGGTTCTGGCTGCACAGAGCAAGGGGAACAGCAGCATTATTTTTTGCCAAGACTCTTAAAAAAAATGGTTTGGAAAGGTGCAAACCTGCCATTGAGAGAGAAAAGTAACTAGTTCGGTGTTGAGGTTAAATACTGTGTGCAGTGAGATACAAGAAATTACTTGAACTGGGGGTGGCAGAGCACAGTGCTTTATTATGGACTTAGCTGTAATGACTATCTTGTACAGTTCATTTTGGCAGAGAGATGAGACTCCCCCATGTCCTCCCTCAGAAAGCCAGTGTGCAGATGAGCATGCTGAGCATAGTCTGGTATCACAAGTTATAATAAAATATGCGATAACGCAGCATGCTTGGCTTGAGGTTGGTAGTTTTTCAGCAATAAACATTATTTACTTTGTGCAGTGAACACAAAAACCTTGGACCGAGTTATAATGTAACACTATGGTAATAGTGATTGATTCACCAGATGTCATATTGTAGGTAGTGCCTGTTACCATTATCAAATCGATAAATACCGGGACAGAAGACTTCGAGAAAGTAGAATAAGGAATTTCCAGGGTTGTTATTACAAATGCAAATTTCTTTACTTAAGTAGAAAACCAAAAATGAATTTAGCAGTGTGGCTTAAAATGCAGAAGATGAGAGCAAGTAGCTATCACCCACATTTTTAAAGAACCTAGCTTTTGAACTATTTACAGATAAAACAAATGGGCTTCAGAGAAATCTATATCTAGTCTAGCCTCATTGTTCTCTCACAGCTCCCAAATGCAAGCTATGAGCAGAAATAAACACCTAGGTAGAATTTCTTGGCGTTAATATCTTCACAAATTTAGCAATCTTGCTGCAATGCGCAGTCTTGCTGCAGACTTAACAACAACAAGAAGCAAGAAATGTGTATATGGAATATGTGTAATTTTCAATTCATCTATTTACTAATATGCTGTACATATTTCTCATGAAATTATCTCCCCAATTCAGATCATCATATTGTGGCATAGGTATTATATTGAAGTTACCTTCTAAGGCAGAATTCATGCATGGCTATTATCCCTTCTATTTCTGGTAACAATTAAATAATCACTGAGTCTTTTGGTATTTCTGTGATTTGTACCATACTGATGTGACACAATTAACAGTTGACTTTTGAATCATTCTGAATGATGGTGTTAGCGTTTAGGTGGACATGGGATTTAAGTCCTTGAATGTGTGTGCGTTACTTTGCTGTTGTTGTTTTCCAGAGAAACACAGGGAATGACAGATATTTCTTTGTTCAGGTTTAATGTTAAAGTTCCAAAATTCCAAAAAAATGGGAACACCATTCTATGAAATGTTTCATAACTCAAGATATTTTTTTTCAAAGATGCGTTAAAACACAGTTTCAGTATTTTCATATCCAAGAAACTCTAAAGCACAATATATGTCAGATGCATAACAGTGAAATCTTTTAATGAGAACATTAAGAATAACTAGAAGAAATATTTTAAGTGAAAATGGTGAGAAAAGGGACTCACAAGGAAAGTGTCAACAGCAGCAATACTGAACTTCAACTTGTTTGATCTAATTTTCATTTTGTCACTCAAAGCAGAAGTTAGAGACAGTTAGATATCTCCAGACAAGGACATAACGCTCCAGAACTCAGGAAAAGTTGACAACCTGTAAAAGAAGTGCTGATTTTTTCCCAATTAAAATTGAGAAGAAAACTCTTGAGTTGAAATAACGTAAGCTGAGAACAAGGACAGAAAATTTTAGAACAAACAAAACTTGGAAGAAGACAAAAGCACAGTGTTTTATTTTGTTCCTAAGTATTTATTTTTTTCTGTCCAAAGTGATTTTCATAGCATTTCTGTCCTCAGAGAAAGTCACAAAAAGTTCCTGCATTTTGACCAAACACCTCAGATATTTCAGTGTTCCTAAACATGAGTTTGATCTAACTTTCGCTTGGGGCTGTAACACCTTTTCTTGATCCATTTCTACTGTAAAATATACAATCTATTTATTTTTCTGTGTTGTTTATACCTGGAATACATACAATTATCCCTAAGTCACAATCACAGTTCTCCTAGTTCATCTTTGAAACTCTACAATAACACTACCAGAAAATGAACATAGGACATTATTTGTGTGTGAAGAATGGTGCCAAATACTGTCTAATGTTTCTGTTGTCTCTTCTTCTGTATTTCAGTGGTAAAAGTTTTGTTCTTTGATTGTAGCGAACCTGACACAATAGACTCCCTCATGTTGCTGTAACTCAAAGCCATACTAATGGAGAGAGTGATGATAGGATGTTTGTCCCTTAGTGTCATGGTATTATAGGAATAAAATGATCCATTTACGCCTTTAATTATTTTTTGTTTGGTTTTGCTTTGCATTATTCTGTAAGTGAAATCATAAGGTTATTGAAACTTGAAGCTATTTTTAGTCAAGATTTTTACTTTTGATTTATTGAGCGCTGTTAGACTCAAGTCAACCAATTAAGAAGTGAAGAAATAAGTATAATGAAAAACAAGATGTCACCAAATATGCAATCATTTAGTGCAACAGGGAAAACCGGATTGGTAGGAAATTGTATCAGAAGTAGGTTACAAAGGGAGAGCTGGTGTGAGATGTGCTAGCTTGTAAAGATGAAGGACCGTTCTGTTCACTTGTCACGCGATAAAGTACTGTAGGGCCCAGAATCTTCAAATATCCCTCTCAGGAGAACTGGAGGAATGAACCTGCAGGGAGTGTCGAGCTGAATATTTTAATCTTTGTTTTTATGCTTTGAATTTTGTAAAACATACATATTTTCACGGTGCTCCAAAAATGGGAAATTTTACTCTATCCAGTTCTGCACATACTTTCCAGCTGTATGAAAATGAAGTATGCACATTTCAGAGATTGTATGCTTTGGAAATGAGACCAGTACTGGCAAATATCCTAATCTGTATTCTTGATTCCTTGCTCATTCTCAGTCCTGCATTTACATTCGTACTAAACAATGAGGAAGAAATTGAAATGGCAACTACTTAACATCAGGAATAGTGAATCTGTTGTACATGTTACCTTACACACACTTTATTTTTAAAATACAACTTGTAACAGGAATAGCAGATGCCATTATGTAAATTCATTCTTCTAACAATGATTTCAACCAAGTAAAGAAAATATAGTCAGAACTGAGCTTGGTGGATTTGCATAATTGCACGTCTGAAAGACTTAAGTGGTAATAACCATTGTTAAATTACTTTGTAATTTGATTTTTTTTAATTCAGACTAAAGTTTCTACAGTTACTAATTGAAGGAAATTAACTAGGCATGACTATTAAAAACAAACACAACCCATTGTCAATCTGATTTTAAAACTGAAATCATATGATTTTCCTTGTTTAGCTTTGCTGGCTTCTCACCTGGCAGACTTGCCTCATTTGATTCCTGTGGCCAAAGTTTTCCTGTTCATATTGATGTTCAGAAAAGCCACACAAAAATAGGAAGATCTGATGAGATTCGGAAAATAATTTTTGTCCATGTGTTATGATGGGATATGAAATGAAGATTGTATTGTAGTGATTTTACAGCATGCTTGCTCTTAAAAAAAATTAATAAAGCCATGGGATTCCGTTGTATTGTCTGAGTACTTTGCATCATGTACTGATAAGTACTGACACTTTGCATCATGTGATAATCCCGTTGATCCAAATGTGTAGTTTATTCGGTATGCCTCCTTAATTTTGAAGTGAATGGGATGAGCAGTGGAAAACAAAAGGCAGGTGCAGAAGAGGGAGCCATGCATGGTATCATCATGCCTGAATCATCGGGCAGAGGCTTGGCACAGTGAGGTAGAACACTCTCCCCTGGGGTGGACCCTATGTCATTTTCCTCTTCTTGTTGTTTTCACAAACTTTTTGTTTGTAAGAGGGCCAATACCAAGAATGTTCCTGCTGGTAGGTCATGGAGATCCTTGTCACGAGAGCCCATTCTTACAAATGAATGCAGTCCACTGCCAGTGACAGCCTTCAGATAAGTCAGAAACCATACCAGTTTTGTTACGTGCGGAAAGGCCTTATGGACATATAAATCTGCTGCACATCTTATGCTAACAAAAGTAGCAGATATTGGATTTGTAAAAGAGAGGGCCAAAAGGCAGAAAATTAATAATGGGAAAAAATAATAAAACAGCTGGATAAATGTTTAAACAATTTGAAAAGCATATTTGCAGCAGGATTTTTTTTCCTTTCTCAAAGAATTTGCTTTCATGCAATATCTTTTGTTTTGTTTCTAACAGTTTTCTTTTTCCGAGTGTATCTTACATCAGTCTAGAATGGTCCACAGGTCTGCACTGAAATTATAGTAGAACTGTATTTTCAGCCAGTTTGCTACTGGCAGTTACTGTACTGTTCCTTACTCCCCAACCCCATCCCTAGCTTGTGTCAAAAATTGCTTTCTGAGAGCTGTATTCCTTCAGACCTCACGTTGCAAAGGCAGGAGCTGCATGAGCATGGATGAGTGAGTGCAAAGCAGGGGGAAATGATTGCATATCCTCCTACCAGCATTTATTATTTTTAGAAGATAAGTTAGTAGCTAAAGGTAAAGCTGAAGGTGGCGAAAGCTTTAGAACAGAAAGTACTATGTTGAGATGGGTGCTCTGCATGGTTCTAAGCAATTATTCCAATCACGTAGTGGAGGTTATGTATTTATGAAATATCCCAGGCAGACATGCCAATTGAGTTAAACCCATTAACGATGAATCTTGCAAGAATCCCTACAGCTTCCCATCACTCAATATCAGGCATTAAGATTGAATATAGGCATCAACATAGAAGATTACAGTCTCTGTAGAACCGACACCAGAGAACGGAGACAGGCAAGTCATCATCAGGCACAGAATTCTTCTGCTCAGAATAATTGCCTATTTGCTCTGCATTCCAGCTCTATTCCTTGGGCTTAGATCTCCTGCACATCTAGTTAGAACTCGCAGAATTAATATCAGGTTTCCTGTCACCTCACTCATTACTTTTGTCAGGGGAATTCAAGGAGGAAAGTCAAAAACATGTTTTTTAGAGGCTATTTCTGAAGGACTTTTCTTTTTTTCTTTTTTTGTTTAAATAGAAACCTGTCTGTTAGCATGTCAGGTTATTTCTTTAGGCTACACTGGAAAGGACATCTGAATAAATTGCAATTTTACAATACAGGTATTGTTGCTTGAAGATCATTATTGCCTTATCCTTTCTACCCACAACCACACCTTCAAAAAAAGAGAAGGGACTTAGGAAGAGAAAAATAGGTTGAACAGCAGATTGGAAGTATTCTCTTCAGACTTCCCTTTCAGAAAACTTACTCTTTTCTGAGTCTTAGAGCATGGGACCAGTACTTTGAATAATGTAGGGATATAAAAACATGCTTAATTTATTTAATGTAGTGCTAAAAAATCTTGGTAGGCCTTTGTATAAAGAATGATGGCATATTCAGTATCTTCACTAGAAAAAAGCATGTCTTGGTCTTACTCCTAGTCTGGTAGACTTTTGTCAAAGAAATGAAAAGGTGGGGCGGGTGGTGAATGATCCTTTAAACTTTTAAGTAGTTTTCTTTAGAAAGCTGACCTGCATTTTTATGCGTTAATGAATGGAATAGCAGCTGGACACTGAGCTCCATCAGACAGATAATCACGTGATCTCACCGACTTCAACAGATTTATGCTGGCTAAGAAAGGCTGAAAAAGAAGCAGTTTAATTCTTCATTCAGAAGGAATTTGAGGAAATTAATATAATCCCAAAGATATACTCAGAACAACTGATATTACCACTCTGAAAAGTGCAAATTCTCAGATGAAAAATTAATTAAAAAACTTTGTTAGTCACTGCCTTTGAGATTAGTGAGTGTGCTGGAATACTTACTATTTCTCTTACCTTAAAATTCAGATTTTTTTCATTGTTTTATGCAAACTCATATATGTCCTCCAAGTTCTAGTTATTATTTCCTCTCACTGTGTTACAAAAACTTGAAGGATGTAATTTGCATTTCTTGATGATTACCTCCATGATCTGCTTAATCGTTAATTAGCTAATAAATCCTTGCAATAGAGTAGCATTTATCAGTCAGTATTTGACAGAAAAATAGATGTATTCTTATGCTGAACTGTCATTTTTGTCCCCACCCAACTGTTCTTATGTAGCAGATAGGCAGCTATTTTAAAGACTCACATACACAACCCAATTATTAGTTTCAAGCATAATTTTGGAATCATCTTGGAAAAAATGTGTGTTAGTTCAACATGAAATTAAAGAGTTGAAAATGTGTGTTGATTTTGCTTCTCTGCTACCATTGATCTTGATTTGTTGTTATTTTAAAATATTCCTTACATTGTAAAAGTGAGGGAGCTTCAGATCATGCAAAAAAAAAATAAAAATCTGGAAAACAGATTTTATATCAGAATTGGAAATGAAATGAAAAGTAATGAGAAAATAAATTAGGTTAAAAGGCCGGAAAACCTATTAGAAACTGTATGTTTATGTATTATCTAGCAAATCAAATGTCAGGGGAAGACGTTTGTGAAATAATTATCAATCATTTAAAACAAAAAAGGAAGCAAACAACAGAAGCCTACATTTTTATATTTCAGGGGCTAAATCCTGGTTGCTAAATCCATCAGTACAGCAACTGCATGGCATTATTCTCATCTAAAAAGACGTTGAGTGGTCACAGGTTCCACTGTGGTCGCTTTGCTGAAGGACTTAACCCCCCAAAAACTGGTTTTCCGTCCAGCGGTAGCACATTGCTGTTGAAGTGAGGGTTTTTGTTTCACATGTGGAGGAGAGAAGGTCACTGAAATAGCACTCAGCAGAGTTGTCGGAGCCATAGCATGCAAGCTGAGCAACGTTGAGTGTAAATGTGGAGGGAGTTCTGGTGCTGGCAGTGGGCCTTGCCAACAGGAGACAGGGCTTCACAAAAAAAAGGATATTGATTGAGAAGCAGTGAGGCAATAAATGTAGGGAAGAAAATGGTCATCATATTTTCCCTTCACTTTTCTCCTACGCATGCATTCTGATTTGTATATGCTCTTCGCAAAGGCCTCGGTGTCTTGAACCATCTCTTCACTTGTGCCTAAGACTATTCAATGTAGGGATGTGATAGGAAAATCCTGGAGGTTTGCAAAGGTAGGTAAATTTTGGATAATCAGCTGTACTTAGCTGTTCTTGAAATCAGGCTGTAAAACTTCTTGAAAGTAAATAAGGACATCTATACTTAGCTAAATTAAATTTTATAAAGTACTTATACCTATCTTTGCAATAGCATCATCTTTGGCTTTGTATGAAGATGACAGGTGCATGTGTACAAACTATGAGGTGACATTGCCATTTAGAGATATAGCAGTGCCAGCTAGGAATAGCTAAATATTACAGTAAATAGCACAGGTCTGTTTGCAGATTTAGATTACTTCACTTTGATTTTTCTGATACTGCGTATTTGATAACTTGCCATACATGGCTGGTGCCATGAACTTATATAGATATGCATATGTATGTATGTGGTGTGTGCACAGACAAAAAGACACAGAGAAATGTATGTATGTATACCTGTAGTGACATCCAATCCGTATCATCGTTACAAGCTCAGTTTTCACGGACACTGTAGATGGAGCTGTCTTCCAATGAAGCGTTTTAGTGAGTTGGTTATGGCGTGTGGATCGGTAAAAGATACTCCATCAGATTGGGGCTGGAAAGGAGACTGAGAAAATAAAGCACCTAGACAGAGCTCTTTCAGGAGGGTTACTCTTGTGGATACATGAGAACTACACAAGAAACCGGGAGATCTGTACTCAGAGCCTGTATGACACTGGACAATTTGCAATATCCCTGTGTTGCAGCTCATCTCTGTGAAACAAAGAGAATACTTCACTGCCTACTGGGAGAATTAATTAATTAGTGCTTATGAGATGTTTGCAAACAAAAGCTGTGATAAGCACCATTAAAAAAGAAGGAAAAAAAGTATATTATTAAAATATATTATATTCTATTATTATTAAGTGTGCAGAATGTGGCAGCAGAAGTTACCTTGAAGGAGCATGGCATGACACAGCTTGAGAACAACATAAACATGCTTGTACATTAATCCTGCAAAGCTAGTATAGTTGCATAGTGTAAGTATGAATATTTCAGTTAGTATGATAGACTGTCCTACAAAGGAATTATAAAGCAGGAATAAGAGATGTTGGATTAAACCTGAAATAACTCTTGTGTTCATTTTTTATGTTATGTAAATGCAATAAAAACTGATAATAAAAGCAAGCGTGTTTGGTCCAAGTTGACCATTTCAAATATATTATTATTATTATTATTATTATTATTATTATACTGTAAAACAAGCCTTCTTGGAGCAAACATGCTCTATTATTCTGGCTTGGCACAAAGGCACCCTAAAAGGAAAAAAAATTGCCCAAATGTACTTTCATCTTCACTAATCTAGGGGCAAATGCAGTCTGGTGTGAGCAGACTGTGCTGAGCCCTGTCTCGGTGTGATTGCATCAGATGTCACGTGCTAGTATTTAGGAATTACATAGGAATATCAAACGTGGCTCAAAAACAGCATTTCTAATGTTTGTTTCTGCTCCTTTTAGGAGCAACAATCAGCTGGAATCCTGATGCTGAATAAAATGTAGGTTTCCATTATTCCCCTCCTCAGCCCTGCTATTAAAGCTATAAATAAATGACTTTCTACCATGTTTTAGGGTTGTAATGAAACCTCATAAGGCAGTATGGTATTTTACTGTTGTGTTGAACATGGTGGCATTAATACTAACAGCAATGCACTGTGGTTTGTTATCCAGAGATTATTTTTTTTGTGCACAGTCTCCAGCTGAAGTTTTTGGAGAATATTTTAAACTTTAGGAATGTTCATGCTTTTGTTATTTTTTTTTTGTTATATTTTGTTATTCAGTCTCTACTTTGTCCCTGATTTAAACTTCGTTGTTCCTTTTCTAATCCTCAGGACTGTGGGATTTTTCTATCAGCTCTGGATCTGTACCAGAAAACATTCTAGAAAGAAAGGTTCTCTCCTTCTCACTTGGGTCTATTTGTCTCTCACCAGGCTGCCAGGTTCAGCAGGGACTGTACCGAGCTTGCCTTCTCATGGCAGAACAAAGCCACGACGTCTCTGCTAGGCCTGCCATGTTCTTTAGAACAGAAAAGTTGTTGCTCTTTAATTCTTACTCTACTGTGTTGTTTTCAAGTTTTATTAGCAACACAGGCAGGACTTTGCTCTCTGTCTCCAGGGAAATACATTGCAAGCAATAAAGCTGGCAAAACAGGGAAGGGAAGGAAAGGGAAAGGAAAAAGAAAGGAAAGATTAGCATTCCTATTAACAGCAGAGTGAAAAATATGATCACGTTTGCATTGAGCTCTTATTAAACTGACGGAAATTGCAACCCAGAGGTCATACATTTAGTCACTGGCAGGAGAATGTTGTCACTCCCTGCTGGCTGATTCATGAAATCATTTGCTCAGAAGAAAATTGCTGCTTCACGTCAGCTGGAGATGGCTTTTGTCAGGCTCTGATGTTGCTGTTTGGCTGTAATCATGCTTGGAGCAGAGTTGCACGGAGTGCTCACATAGTGCCAGCGTGGCTGTGTCCATGTGCCTGTAAACCAAGGAAGGGTCCCACCCAAATGGGGACCAAAGCCTTAAAGAATGTTTGGATTTTAGTGTCAGAGGCTCCTGAGATTTTGTTTCTCATAACAAAATTTATCTGTAAGCGAAGACTGTGATTTTTCATCTGTCATGTTGTAATCTCTAATTTTCTCTTGTGGCACAGAAGTGTTGCTTGAATCTTCTACGGAGTTTAGAGATAAACTTTCAAACCATCTTTGATAACAGGCCTTTTTTTTTTCTTTTTTTTTCTTTTTTTTTTTTTTTTTTTTTTTTTTTTGTGAAGGAGATTCTACTGTTTTCTGTTTCATTTATGTTTTGGTGCCATACAGTTACTCCAAGACTATACAAAGTCTTAGTGAATTCTTCACAGTGCAGAGTAAGTCTTCAGTCTGTGTTTTCAGACAAAAACAAACAGCTCTTATAGACTTGTTTTTCTGTTTGCTATAGGCAGTAACATTTAGCCTATCCATTTACTTTTTCAGTTTTAGTGTTTTCTGTCTGCAGTCTTTGTACCTACGAAAGCCCACATTGTCATCACAGTTGTATTGCCATCCAGAAATTATATCAATTGCATTCATTTTTGTGTGAAGTTAGTACATTTTCAAGGGTTATTCTGAAGTATTAATTACCCATCTTTACCTGTTTTTCCCTTCATTTCCTTAATGTGTTTTTCTTTGCCTATTTCTATACCTTCCCGCCTCCCTCTCCCTTTATTCTTTATTCTTCTTTGTTGTGCTCGGTTCACTCCTGTTCTTATTATTCCTAAACTTTTAACTGAAAGAGTAGAGGATTGAATTTTAATTTACCTATCTTAGTACAAAGATCACATTCTTTTCCTAATTTTTGGACCCATGGCACAGCAAGCTGTAGCACGACCTTCACAGAACCCTGAGACATGAACTGCACAGAGTTAAAGGAGATTAGGCCATCACTCAGCCTCTGATATGTAAGCTTGCTTCCTTGTCTACCCTTAGTTGAGAGTTCCACACTTGACAATTTCAGAAGGGTTTAGAGTTATCTATTTAATATTCTCGAATGTTGTCTCAGGTGGCAATAAAGGTTTTTTAAGCTGTAAGGGTTAGAATTTGCCTTATGCTGTAGCACATTAGATTTAGCATTGGTATCATCAACACATTTTGAAAAGAGCTAAGAAGTATGAGTAAGATATTCTGTTGCCTTGGGACAATAATATATTTTCACTTTTTTGTCTTTCCTTTTGCATAAAGTATCTTTATAAATAGGTGACTTACTGGAAAATTCCCCAGTGAAACCACTGTGCAGCTTTCTGTCCTGGAAATCACAGGTACAATTGTGCCTTGAAGGCAGACATTTGCTTTAGGCAGGACAAAGCCCCCATGTCCTGGCAGGAGCTCCAGGTGATGGTATGTCTCAGGAATACCTCACATTGCCACTTTGCCATTTGAGGAAATGGAGTTGCTGAGCAATTCTTTCCAAGGCCCTTCCTTCTTCTCCCAGCACATGCACAACAGCACCGCATTCCCACTCACAGGTACCTGACAAGGGCAGTGGTGAGGTTTAGGTCAGTAGCAGAAAAGTCTGGCTTGTGGGCTTGAAAGCTGGCTTGAGGAGCAGCATGTCCCATGGCTCTGCTGACTGTGCTCAAAGCTGCTGCTTGCCCCTTCTGCCTTGGGAGAAACAGGGAAGGGGCATCAGTGTCCTTACTTATATGTTGTTTCCAATATATTCTCTCCCTTCCCTAGGGCCTATTTACAGGAGAAGATGGTAGAGCACACAGGGAGGTTTTGTAGCACGCAGTAATTATACTGTCCAAGGTGCTTAGTGTGATTTGGATATTCTCCACCACAGTAAAATGAACTCCTGCCTCTAAGAATCAGTCAGTCACCCATCTTATAAATGCTTTTGGCTGTACAGCCTATACCTTGCTACGCTTCTGACACAGTCAGGGTCAAATCCACTTTTTAAAGGTGATCCTGCATTTACGCGAGGAAGCTGGCAATGCTGTGTGTTAATTTCTAGTAAACTAGCTCATTTTAAGGCATACACATAATGTTTTTCAGTGAATGCAGAAGAATAAAATAAAGGAAGGGCAATAACAATAAAATGAATTTTCCCTTCAGCTTTTCCTTCTTTCTCACAGTAGTGGCAAAATTATATTGCTTGGCTATGTTTTAGATTAGAAGTGGTTGGAGTTTTTGCTTCTGCACCCAGTAGTCATTGTTGGAATGTGTTGTGTTAATTAGAACTGATTTAAATAAAAAGATTTTCACTAGGCAGTCTGAAAAAAAATAATAAAATCTTAATATTCCTGAGTATTTTTAAACTGTTGAACAGATTAAAAATTGGGATTAAGCTTTCATTTACATAGGAATACATCATGCGTCGACACTAACAGAGCTTTTAGTGTATACGCTGTTTCAGCTCTGATACTGGCAAGGTGTTACTACTTTGACCATGCACAGGGCGTGTTTACCCAAACCAAGCCTTTTTTCCTATCATAAAAATTTTCTATTGCTACTTTTTAGCGGGCTGTGAGTAGAGCTGCGAATAATGAAAACATTCATGGTATGTATGTGTCCGCTTCTTTATTGCAAGGACCATTCACAAAGACACAGCAGATGTTTCTTTCCCCACAGTTTGTAAACAAAATGTAGTATTAAAACATACACGTCTGAATTAAATAAGCTAATGGTCATAACTGAGGCATTTTTCCTTGTGCAGTTTAACACTGGGTTGCATATGCTGTTCTGGACATTAATGGTATACATATGTTAGAGTGTGAGCAGAGAATGCCAAGACTCAACCTTAATTAGTCAAAAATAAATGTCTGTGTACAGCAATTATCATTATGCTGGTGGAAAGAAATCATTGTATTGACATAAGACATTTGGCCAGGTTTCCTTCTTTATATTGAAAACATGTGCTTGAAATGAATTTTCTTTTCTTCATGGTGTTAGTTAGGGTTAGTTAGCAGTGTCACACAGACAAGGGATAATGTGCTGGTAATTTTCTGGTTTATAGAAATAAATACTAAATAAAAAGTAATACATAATTTAATTTAAAATTGTGAATAAATTCAATGTGAAATAATAAATAAACAGTTAAACAGGTACAAGAAGTAACCTTGTATTGCAGAGCCAGAATTAATTCTTTGTACTGCATAAATCCCAACCATTTTGTCTCTGGACTGTCAGCACAAGTAAGTTTTTCTTAGTGGGATAATAGCAAAGTCTCTGTGATCAATAACGTTAGTTTATGAGAATAGTAAAAATAGATTTTATAGCAGAAGCGCAGAGCTATTGTTTTGAGAAGCAGCATCGGATAAAAGCTTTGCATTTGCTCTTTTCTCCTGAGAGTACTAAAGAGAACACTAAAAAGTAAAGTGGGTGACCACAGAAGCAAGTAGGGTCACCCATTACCAGAGATTCATTTTATTTCCATTAGAGGGGAACCAGAAAGCATCTCACACTATTTGTACCTGATTTTCCATTATAAATTACGGTACATGAGATCATTTAAAAATTGCTGAGCCTTTCAAATGAAGCTGACTTCGTTGCTGTTCCTTAATAATTGAACAGTAAGAAACACAAGGTCTCCATTTTCATCCAAGCAAAATAACTTCTGAGATTATGGGAGAGGGCAAAAAGGTATTTAAAATATAATCTTCCTAAAAGCTCATAGGGCAATCTCAGATGGGATTTAAAGAATGATTTGGGGTTCACGTTTAGAGGGTGTTTTTTCAGTCAGCTTCTGCCTTCACATAATGGTTCTGGGACCACAGGTAGAGCTGGTGCGTGCGCGCTGGTACACGATCATTCAAGTGATACTCGGTATGAAGTCAATGTGCTAAAGTCACAGTGCTCCATGCTTAAAAAGATGAGCCAACTCAAACCTTTCCTGTGCTTCACTACTGCAGTGTATGAACTTGTAGTTTTAATGCTTATTTGGGGTAAGAGCCAACACTGAAAAGCAGCAGAACTTCTCTGTGTAGTTTTGTTTTTTTGCTGAAAACTGGTTTCCACTGACAAGCTAGCAGTTGGCTTGACTTTCTTGTTACTACCTGTTACTAATGTGAAGGGATTGCAGCTCTAAGTTTAAAGACACAATAAAACACTAGTACCTTAATTTTCGAGTGGTGGTACTGAAAGAGAAACCCTGGAGGGTAGAAGGGAAGAGAAAATAAGTTTAGTAAAGAGGAACTTCAACATAACTGCTGTAGTATATACTTCCAGTTCAGGTCATAGGCTAGCAACCTGTGCTCAATACCTTCAATGCCCCTTGAAAGCGTTGGAAGTACATTTACATCAGCTTCACTGGGTCTTGGGATAGTTGGATATTGTTCACCGCATCTCTCTTAGTTCTTCATCACACATGGCAGAACTGTCGGTGTAGCCAGTTATGGTTTAGGAATTCACAACGAAAACAGTAAATGTTTTGAAATGCTTTCAGGAATATTTTTGAAGTGTGGCATTTTTTTCATTTCACTTGGAGAAATCAACTCCTGCCCAAACGTATGTAGTCTAATAAGCCTCTGTGGTAATAATGGTGCAAGAAGGCAGCAGCATGAAAGTGGTACAAGCAAACTACAGAAATTGGGGAAAAAAAAGTCATAAAAGTCAGAATCCTAGATAGTAATCAACATTTGCAAAATATATACAAAAACTTTTTTAAAAAACTTTTTTTTTTTGAAAACTGTCACACCTTTTAGCTATTGTCAATGGAGAAAAACCTGATGTGGGACTGTTGCACTCAGTAATAATTATGTCTGTATTCTACTAATCACTTGTGTAGTTTACAGAAGGGCCATGTAGGACTGTCTTTCTGCAGCATGTTCCTTAGTTAGCCTGGCATCAGAGAAGTACAGAGGAGCTGTGGCATGTAAGTTCCACACAAAAATTCATCCAACATGGGAGGAAGGTGAGTTGGTTTCTTAAGCAGCCACTTTTTAACAATGCCATTGAACAGTATGGGACTTTTCAGATTTAACCAAGAACCCTTTTATACCTAATCGTTTCAATATTTGTTTATGATCTACTTGAAAGATAATGTGTGAAGTGCTTTGAACAGCTTGTAGCCAATACTCCTTTCCAAACTACAATACTGTTTCAATTTTTGGTGCGTGGCTCTTCTAGTCAGTCAGGAATCCAAGGGAGTCTATCATAGTGTTTTTGCAGGAGGTATTCATCTATATTCTAGGGTTTGCAATAAGAACTGGCACATTAAAACAAAGCATCCAGAATTTCAGTTGGTTGTGGATTCTGTCCTAAAGTTATGGAAAATAGAGGCCTAAGCACAGGTGCATTAAATATTTTCTGCAATCCGATGCACGAACTTGTTTGGTTTGGTTGCTTTGATAAAATGGCATCCTCTCTTGTTGTAAAGGCTCTTTGAGAAATTTTAAAACTGCAAAACAAATCACTCCTCAAAGATCCTGCTTCCCTTTCATCTAGTAGTGCAAAGTTGCAAAGAGCTGTCATAGCACTGGGTGCAAAGGATGAACTACAACTGGTGTTTTTCAGCTTCATACCAGGGGACACGCAATAGGGCAGAAGTTTTCTGTGGCATCAAGTTTGAGGAATGCACTTTCTCTGGCAGAAATCATAGTCCTGAATCTGTTCTTGCTCACGGTTACTTCAAATTTACTTTTGGCTTCAGTAGAACAGCTTTGGATTCATACTCATATTAGCTGGAGCCGAGCTTCTAGCCCCTAAAAATGGCAACTTAACCCAGTGGCTGTGAGGACAATAGGTATAAATGCACTGGATGTACTGTTAATTTGAGAATTACATCAAACACAGTAACAAAGTGACTAAAAAAAGAGCTGCCACACTCAGAAATCTCTTCGGTCAAATGGTACTTAGGCTGATGCCAAAATCTATACAAGTACTTTCAATACAAGTACTTAACAGTAAAGATTTTTTACGTTCAGCTCATTGCATCTGCACTCCAACTTCCACTGAAGTTGCTGGGAGGCTCTCCCTAAATACTTGGAGCTCTGATTCAGGCCTTCTGTTTAAAATAAAGGCAAAATGCAACATTAAAGAAGACTGTACTAATTAAATAGTTACTAGATAATAAAGTTAATTAATGAGCTTCTTAATTCTATACTGGATTTGTTCCTAATCTGTTCGTGCCCTTCTACAGAGGCCAGCACTACAGTTGGTTGAGAAATGGAGTTTGTTAAAATAAAAATATGCTGTTAGGTTACTACATTTCATTGTTGCTTTAATATTTCATTTCAGCTTAGCTATTTGGATTGATTTTGTATTTTTATTTAAGTTTCAATACTATACTGAAGCATCTGTTTCTATATGTTGTCTCCATAAAATAATGTATCTAGTTAATGGTCTCTGTTAAAACGGATTCCCCTTATCAGCAACATTAGAAAGGAACATTTTAATAGGCCTGAACCAGATGCTCTCAATCTGCTGTTCTGTTGAAAATTTAACAATGAAAATAGATTTTTAAACAGAAACAAACTGTAAAATAAATGGTGCAATTTCTCACAGAGAGCAGACTGTCATTTTTGATCAGCTCTAACAAGTCTTTGTGGGGGCTTCTGCAATTATATGATTAAGTATAGTTTTTCTGTGTGGTACATGGAGTGTTTCCATTGATTGCAACAAGACTTGGACTACGCTTCACAGTCGGCATGCTATTTCTCCAACGTATGCAAACAGTTAGCTGTTCTACCTGTTCTATGTAATTTCACAGAGTGGAAATGCTAACTCTGTGCTTGACATGCTACTTCTCCCCTGGGATTTATTTTCCTTTTCTGATATATTCTTGCTTTTTAGAAATAATTATTGTACAAAAAGATGAAAGGATTGCTTCCCATTTCTTAAGACAAAGAGGTGAACTAGAGATAATTACTTCAGCTATAATAGAGTTTATCAAAAGTAAATCACTTTTTTTTTTTTTTAATTATTTTTATTTCTAGCCAAGCAGATGTTTGCTTTTTAATTGTTGCTTTGGGGTACTTTTCTGTTACGTAAAGATGTTTCCCCAATTTCCATGTTTATATCGTGAAAGTGGTACGTGCTGGAGACCCAACACAATGTTAACTCCTTGTTTTGCTTTCATAATCAGCTGTGTAAGTGCAATTAATATCATCTAGTTAAATTTAACTGTAAGCCTACTAGAAGATAAGTATGCTTTATATTGCTGCTGTGTATTTCTATAAATCAAAAGGCATCAGCTCCCATTCTGCACTATTTATGGATGCTTGTGTATGTAAAAGCACTGGCTCATACAAAAATACTGAGTAGCAAGGAATGATTTGGACAAGTAATAGTGCACTTTCATTATACATTTCTGTATATACATGTATGTTAGGATCTGTCCTGTGACCTCGTATCCAGCTTTACGAACTTCTGGGACAAAATCTGTTACTCCATAAAATGATTAACTCTGTTCTTCAACAAATCCCCATTTGGGAAAGGACTTTTGCTTTTTTTAATTAAAGGTTTTCTTACTCAGCCAATGAGTTGTCCTTACGTGTCCTTTTGTCCTTTCTTGTCACGTACCACCTTTGATAATTTTTCATCCTAATTTTCCAAGAGCAGAATGGATATGGTTGTGTTCTACAATTTTCCTTGGATTTAGGGTTTTGTTTGTTTATTACCTGAGAATGAGTAAGTACTGTGTGACAGAACTTTCATAGCAACCAGTAGAATCACTACAGCAAAGAGTTGCTCTATTGCTTGGGTCCTGAAACACGATTTTAAAACTTAAAACTGCAAAATTCATTTTGTAAATAAACTTTGTGGGCTTTGAAGAGACTGTAGTCCTGCTGGGAACGTCCATATCGGCACCTCAGTTTGCTCTGTCCAGCCTTCCTTCTAAAGGTTTTATGTCTCTCACATCTCCCTCTCAAATAGTGTATGAGTAAACAGGTCTACTTACAAAGTGGCTTTGATGTTACTGTAGGATGAAGTTTTTCTTAACGACTAAGGATGTTTGATCTGTGGCAGACAAAGGGGTTGATTCTTACATGGATGTTTCAGTCTGATACTCAATGTGATTTGTACATGAAAGTGTTATCAAAATACTCAAAATTTGAAAGGGAGTGAAGGAAAATAGTTATCAAAACTTGATCAATTTGAATGCTTAGTGTAATTGTGAACTCAATTATTGCTCTGCTCCTTTTTTATTGTGGAGAAGGATTTGCCGAGGCTGAAAAATAAATTAATCCTATTTTCTCTTTAAAACATACTTTGAAAAAAATCATTGACTGTGCACTGACCATTCATTGATAATAGCAATGACTTTCTCATAATTTTTCATCACATTAGCAAAATGAAGGAGTTTAAAGATCCACATGAATGTTCATAACACACTTGTTGCTAACCTCTGTACTAGAAATGTTATCTGCTTCCTGACATTCTGAAAAATATTCTGTCCTCAAAAATATTCATAGTGAAACAAGTTAAAATACATAAATATGTTCCTGTTATTACTTCTCTATATATTCTAATTCTTGCCATTGCTGGAGAGACGATGCCGTATGACTATGAATTGGAAATGGTGGCGGACAATCTTTTCTAAGTAACTCTGATGATAGAAAAAGTTACCAAGCACCTGAAATAATGAAAAGGATTCACTGAATGCAAATGACAGCTTTCATCTTCCCCATTCCTTTATGAAGCACATGTTCATGAATATACACATTTTTGCATATGTAGAAGCTCAAGTGTATCAGCCTTCCGATGAATGAAAGAATAAGGAGATTATGTATTCAGAAGTAGTTGGAAGTTTGCTTTTTTTTTTTTTTTTTGTTGAATTCTCCAATTTAATTGAAGTTGCTTTCCTGACATGGAAGATTCCCTGAGAGGCTGCCAAATTTGAGAAGGGAGCACTGTTGTCCCCATTTCTTTCCATATAAAGGTTTAGTCCTATTTAAAATACCAGCGTTGCCTTTGGTGATATAACAGCCTTTTGGCAGTTTGGTGCTGTCTGTCTGCACAGTCTGTCCATCTAAAGTAGCAGAGCACAAGAAACTGAGCTCCTAAGGGAGCTCCAACAATATTGACAGCCTCAATTGACAAAAAAACAGTCTCTCACATTCACCTTCACTGAACTCTCAGAGTAAATTCAGGGCCTGATTGAAGAGAGATAGGACCTTAGCCATTGAGTTCCATGGGAACAGAATTTGAACACTAGCAACTGCTGCCCTCTCCTAAAGCAGTCCTGAATATCTTGGCAGATGCTGTTTAGAAGCACTATCAGTTTGATCCCACTTCCTTCTCAGGACTGAAAGCCAAGTTCAGGGCTATTTATGTCTTATTAACATAAGGCTGTGGATGGGAACTGCAGCAAGCATTTAAATCTTTTCCTTGAAAAATCGGTTATGGCTTAATGAACCTTTTTCAGGTTAAGCCTATTTATTCTTGATATTTGTATTTGTTACTGCCAGGTAGAAGTCAAAGAAAGAGCAGTGCCTTCTATCTTGAAGATTTTATCAGAATTGAATAGCCTGAAATTTGTCTTGAGTGAATCAATTCTCATTTTTCTGACAGGAAAATACCAACAGCAGATTTTCCAGATATACTTAAAAATATCACACATGCTCAAAACTTTGATGATGTCAGTTGCCATACAAAAAGAGATGTGCTTATCAGTTGAAAATATGAACGCTTAAAGATACACAAATTATGTTTTCTAGTATGTCAGCAGTGCAAAAGGTGAGGGAAGAGGCATTTATTTCCAGTTAGTGTATTCATACAGAGGAAAAAGTGAAAGGTAAAAACTCAGTACATAAATTCGGGAGTGTCTGTCTGGAATGAAAGAGAGCAAAAGCAGAAACAGTTTAAAAGATGTCCCTTCTTTCCTTACTTCCCTTCCGAAGTATTTGGGGGCATATAATAAAATATCCCACATCTACAGCAATCCTTTGATGTTAGTCACAGTGTGTTGATATAGTTTGTATACTTTTGAAGTACTTTCTTTTTGAATTGACAACAATACTACCTGATTATGTTTTTTTTTACTTCTTTGGCAGAAGTAAAATCTCAATTTTTAAAGCACTTTTGACATTTCATGAAACCAAAACGAATTATACTTAGAAATATTTTTCCTGATATATAGAATATGATTTTTTTTCCAGTTATTGTTATGTATTTGTTTAGTAAGAATGACTGTAGTAATGTCAAATATTCATGTGCATCTGATCTTGAAAAGGTTAGGAGAGCCTTTCTTACAAGGGATTTCAAGAGGGCTGAAGTAAACCAGAGATTTGAGTTCTTTTATGTACTTAGAGCAACATATTTGACCTCTTGAGATTCTTTTATACTCAGCCTTATCTTTTGAAATAATAAATGTTGATTTCTGTGTATTTTGAGATTAGTTGCCATAGTTGTTCCCAGGTATAAACCTTTAAGATGTAAGTCACTTCAGGGCTAATAAGACCATTTTTTGTCTTTCTGCATGTGATGTGCTATGTGCCAGTGTGTGTGTTGTTTTTTATGTTTTGTTTTGTTTTGTTTTGTTTTCAAAAATAAAATCCGTCTTCCTGCCAGAACATTTTTTTTATGTCTTTATGCATATGTTGATTGGCATGTGTCGATCTTTTCCTCAGAATTCCTCTTGGTTTGCTGTAAATAAAGCCTCCTATTGCAGAAATCTGTCTGTGCAGGGCACGGTTCCTTCATCCTTTTCCATCCTCTTCCCTAACCCAAAAACGTCAGTACAATTTATTTTTCCACATTTTTTTCTAGATATGGGGTAAAGTTGTTTGAAACATCTGTTCAATGATGTCTGCCAATCTCTGTCAACTTTAGAAAGGCCCAAGTTAGTAATAAAAGTTTGTCATATGGTAATGCTGAATATTGGGAAGTCCAGAAATGGCAAAAGCTTCCCATTTGTGGTTGGCTAATATATAGCAAGGATATGTAGCAAACCATATGATTCCCTTGCTTGCTGTACCACATCATAGTATATAGGCTAATACCACATGTGTACATTAGCAGATGATCATGGCACGTGTAAATTTGCAGCATTCAGATTGCTTTCGCATGCTTCTCCTAATGATATCATATGTTGATTGATAGTTGTTCAGTGCTTAAAACTAAAAGCTTTTGAAGCATCAGATGTGACACTTAATAGGTCTTTCTCTAATGCTGTCTTAGCACCTGCTCCTCCCTCACAATCACATCAAAGTGAATTGTAAGTAACCGCTCTGAAATTATGCTGCATTGCACTGTGGAGTAAAACTGGTAGAAGCGCAGGGCAATCAGCCCCATAACATTTCTCCATCTGCAGAAAGAATCTCCACAGCCACCTGGATGCTTTTAAACCTTCATTATTTTAAATTTCAAATGGTTGGCTGAACATTGCTTCTACCAAAATCTGATACAATAATCGAAGTCAGAGGTGGGGAAAGACCTCTGGGGTCACACAGTCTAGCTTTCTGCCAATAATGGATTGTTCCCTGCAGTTCAGTTTCTAGTGACCTTGGAAATTACTAGCCTGGTAAAATGGTAATGAAAAAACAAAGCTGTTAAAGCTTCCAAAGTAGCCAAAGTGATGCTGTCCCAATGAGAAACTGTGTTTTTGATGTGAGATTCTCTATGTGCCTTGCTTGTTGGTTGCTGTTTTCAAGTGATCACAGTTTTGCTCTAAACTTCGTGACACATTTTGAGCTGGCTGTAACTAAGAGGTTGAGGGAGGTGAGCTTCTTCTAATATTATACGAGCTTATTTAATCCTGTAACCAAATAATTGTTTTTATTACAAATAAATGCCAGCAACATGACTACCCCCTTACTGTAAAGTTTCCCTCTTATCCCTGTCTTTTTATTTTTTCAATATTTCTAGCCTCCAGAAAGGGGAAAAGAAGAGAAAAACTAGGTTTCTTGCCATTTCCCATTAAACCCCTGGTTAATTGATTACTTGTCATGCCTGGGAAACCAAAAGCTCCCCCAAACTTTTTTTTTTTTTTTCCAAAAACATCATTTTTATATTTCTTTCACCTAAACTAATGTTGAAAAACTGGGTAGGTGGGGGAAGATCCCGAGATACAAAGTTCCCTTCCTGTGGCACCCATTTGATGTATGGTAATTTCTTCACTAGCAGGCCCTATTGTGAGCTGGGGTTTTGGGTGTGCAGCTCCAGGAATATCCATCGTTTCTGTGGCTCCAGTCTCCCTGACTATTGTATTCTTACACACAGAGTTCAGCTGGAGAGGAAAGGAGTTTTCTCAGCTGCCAACTTGCTTAAAAGAGGAGTTAAGAGGAAAAGAAAGCTAATTGGACTCTGCTTGGCAAAAGTCTCTTTTTTTATTCTGTTTATTCAGATTTTAAAGGATTGGGTGCCGAGAAACACAAAAATAGTGAGAACACTTACTCCTTAAACAGATCCTTGCAAAGTTTTTACAATAAGAACAGAAAGCTGCTTTAGTAAAACACTGTTTATCCTTACACTAATGCTAGTCATGAATACGTGTCTAACTTAGCTGGAACTAATGCCTGACTCTACTATTCCACTACAGCAACTTAACATTCTGCGTAGGCTGATTATTTTTTCAACAATATTTGCTAAATTCTTTTAAGGGCTGCCAGTATATATTTTTTGAAGCTTAGTAAGAACAGCTGCCAGTGGAGTCAAGGCTAAAAGAGGCAAAAAATATCTGCAGAAGGCAAGATTTTACTTCAAAAGATCAGTATTACAAAGCACTACTGTTGCTGGTATAATCACTTTCTTTGGGGGGGATGCTAATATAGACTGGGTTTCTTGTCTTCACAGCCCCCACTGAGCCTTTGCTGTGCAAATTTGCTGATGGAGGGCAAAAGAAGCGCCAGAATCAAAGCAAATACACACAGAATGGAAGGCCGTGGCCCAGAGAAGGAGAGGTAAGTGCCACGCGGCAATTATTTTCCAGGGGGTTGGGAGAAGTCAGCTGCAGAGCTGGAGGTCTGCCTTTCAGGGCTATGAAGAAATCAGGTTGAGCACAAAATGCAATAGTATCACACAGAAAAAATGAGCAGTAGTGTATATGTGGGGGGAAGCGGGAGTTTTATAATAGTTTGTGGAATGTAAAGTTACAGGAAAAGGGAATTTCAGAGCTGGGTGTGGGACTGCGCACAGCCTTGTCCCACTGTGAGCCCTCTGTCTGCAGCCAGAATTGAACCTATTATTTTCTTACTGGTGTGCTGGCAGCACCTGCAATATACCTCTTATAAACTTAGCATTTATTTACACCTAAGCAACTCAACATTTTTTTTTTTCTGTGTAGTTCCTGGTGATAAATTATCATCAAGGTGGACTTCTACAAAAGGGAAAGATGTACTTGCAAATGCAAATATATGCATATCAAAGTTTCCTAAAATCTTGTCTGAGCTGGGATCTTCATTCTGTCCAAGACAAAACAGTTTACAGTAGCTTCAGCTCCATCATGTATACAAATTAAATAAATATCAGTTGCTTTCTGCTCTGCTGTAAATAGTCTGTTACTGGAATTTCCTTTCTGTGTACTTGTACATGAAGTGATTCCCAATGTGGGTTAAATAAGAAAGAAATTTATTTGACTCTACGAGAGTTTGTTTACTCTCCTTGAATGTTATTATAGGATAAAGACACTTGAATAAAGGAGGTGAATCTGGTCATAGTACCTTCTTATGCATAATTATAGCTGCAAAGGCAGAAGGACTTACAAGTATTTCCATCCTAAACACCTCTTGTTTGGGTTTATGATTGAGAATTCAAATAAAAAGTACCTTGCTCAAACGCGAGCTGCTAGAATCAAAGCCTTCTCCTTCCCCTTTCCCCTTCCTCTTCCCCTTCACATTCCCCTTCCCCTTCTTTCCGTCTTCCTTTCCCTCTTACTTCCACTTCCCTTTCCCCTTCCCCTTCCCCTCCCCAGATTTACTATGTTTACTTCAACATTACAGTGCAAATAAACAAGAAAACTATTTGGTATTTCTGATTTAGTTGTTTCAAGAGGGTTTCTGCTTTTTGATAACGACTTGCTTTTCCTAGCTGGTACTTTTCAGACCATTAGCGTATGACATATATATATTCCAGCACAATTGGTGAGCTCTTAAAAGAAAGAGAAGGGCCTCTTTAAAGCATGGAAATTTCTCCCTCCAGCAAGGTAGTCGTTGTATACTGCTTCAACAAAAATGCTCCACAATATTTTTAGCTTTGTGGGCTGAAAGTGGCAATGTGGCAGCCACATTTGCTACAAGAGATTGCAGAAGTCTCCAAAGGTTCATTGCAGTCTCTTATGTTGTTGGTCCAAAAAATGGAGATGTCTTCTTAGAAGCCATTATGGTTTGTCAAGTTAAGGAGCTACTGAAGAACAAGCATTCAGGAATTACTTTAAGTGGTAGACTCAGGTCATTGTGTGCAGGGCTCTAAAAAGAAAGGCATATATATATATATATATATATATATATATGTATGTATGTATGCCTATAGGTGGGAGTAACAACCCCTGATTAAGGTCAACAGCTAAATCTCTCTTTAAATAGCAAATGCCATTGCAGCTATTATTTCCACTGTTCTATACTTTTTTAGTTCAAATTCATAAACAAAATAATTTAAAGTCAAAGCCAACAAGCCACCATTATGTCTATGGCCACAGGGCATCAGCTTCTTACATCATGCGTAGTTCATTTTTTGCTAACGGAGTGGCTCATATTAAGGATAGCAATATCCCGGGGACATAGAGGCAGGGTGTGGCTGATGTATTAATGAAATGGTCTTTCTCAGATTTACTAACCTCTGATTAATACCTTTCTAAACACTGGACTTTTACTACTCAAAGGATCAAAGACGATAATGCAAGCTGTTGGATTTCCTCCACAAGGTCATATAATTTTCGTATTTCCAATGTGAAATCTTTCTATTTAATTAATCTTTTATAAGCATTAGTTTTTCTAGCTTTGTCCTTTAAGGATTTTACTCTAAGCAATATGTATCATTCAGTTGTTCTCTATGTAGCAGTGCTTAGTTAACTTTCTTACAATTATTCCTGTCAACTTTAATTTCTCTAAAAAAGAACAGGTAGTGAGAAATAATTGATATATGACAAGTGTCATACTTCTGATTCTTCTGATTACAAGTGGAACCTGAAAATATCTCCTGCACCTCTGCTCTTTCTTGGTTTCTTCTCCAAAGGGAAAAAAAAAAAAAAAAAAAAAAAAAAAAAGCATCCAAGAGGTTACTCCCTCAGTATTTCCACATAGACCAAATCCCATGAAGTCTACACCAAGATGTATTTGGCTATTGTTCAGATAAGCATTTGCATTCTTAAATACTTACGTGAAGGGCATTTCTAAAACTTCAGAGGTTTGACCAGCATTAACGCTGAATGCATGTGAGGATTATTGCTCAGAAGGGCAGACTCCAGACAAATGACACTAACAGTTTTATCACTGGCCTCAGATTTTAGTATGCAGAGTAGAGACAGACAGCTGTGCAGAATACTCTGTTTTAGGGGGGAAATGGCAGGAAATTTAGTGGAGAGGAATAGATTGCTGCAGTGGTACCTCTCTGGCTATGCTGTTCTCAGAGGTTTTGCTCTCTTTTATGGAGAGCTTCCGTGGAACTTAATAAGAGAGGATTACTTTTTGGTAAAGTTTTCAGGCCATACTGCAGAATACAATAGAAAATCTTATTCCTGCCATACATTTTTGTAGATTGCTTCATAACCATACAGAAATACTTTAGCTGGCTGTTAAATTCTAGCAGCCTTGTCCTCTTGCAGAACACAGCCTCTGAAATCCCAGCAGCAATATAATTTGGCTTGAAATTTTCACTTCATTGTGGAAACAGTCCTTTGCTTGGAGGGGGAACGATGACAAATTTCTTATCCTATGTGTGGTTTGTGCAGCTCTTAGGAAGGCAATGGTGTGGTCTGAGTACCTATAGGCAGCACATCACTCCACAAAACCTACATCTCTGGTCCCTGCATAATCATCTAATCTTACTTCAGAATTTAAGCATGTATCGATCTATACCATTTAAAGTCAAGTCTTTAGGAGAATACTGAATTTCTCCAGGGTTTTTCAGATTTGTTTCTGTTGTTTCTTTTTTTATGTGGGGTTTTTATCCAGAAACTAGTTGCAATCAGTAAAGCATACCTCACCTTGAACAGCACATTTTTGTCCTTATCCTTCCACTCTTGGTTGAAGCCTCAGGAAGCATTCAGCAGATTAAGTACGACATTTGACTGAGGATTTGTGCATGCTGACCAATTTCAGACTAAGGATCCAAGAGTTTAGATTACTGACGGCTTTTTGAAAGGGTGTTAAATAATGCATCTAACGTACAGGTGCCATAAAAGTACAGCGAAGCCTACAGATGTTGGAAATATTTGCAGAGAAATTCTAACCTAATAACTGACACAATTTCTGCCCAAAGTTTAAATTCTTTGATTTCAGGATATACTTTTCTGAGTTGCACTATTTTCATTTAGTCGCACTGTTTTAGTTTCTGTTTTGAAACTTTCCCTGACAAGATCATGTTGAGGAAATGGTGATGGGGAGTAATCATATTTAAATTCTGTCTGTAAAAGATTTGATTTAATTTACCTCTGAATTGCAATTGACATGTCTAGAGGTAGATGACATTTCTCCAAAAAAGTTCATTAGCTGAAAATGCATCCAGGGAATCGAGGGTAGTTGTAAATTGAGATCAGACTGAATTAAGAACTGCAACTTAAATTTTACAGCTGAATCTTTTGTTGCAGATTTTTTGAGACTTTGATTATTTTGATTTTTTTTTTTAATATGCATTTAAGTGAGAGTTTGTAATTTATCTGGTAGAAAAGAGGAAATCTCACATAATTTGAAAATAAATGAAATGCTTTGTATCAGTCCACAGTGATTTTTTTATTTTTTTTTACAGTCACAGTATTTTGAAACCTTTTGACACTTCATTTGCAATTTTCTATAAAATTCAGACTATTTACATATTTCCATTGTCTTTCTTGCAATCACCTTTAAAGTATGAGTGTATATATCACAACAGTGACACACACCATTGAATGTGACTCCCTGGTCATTGAACTTAGTCTGCTGTCTATAATGATATTTAGTGACATAATAATTCTCGTATTGATGGTTTTCTTTCTTCTGTGATTTGGGTTGCATTTTTGTTTCTCACTATGCAAGAGATTAACCTCCCATTTCCTCCCCTTCCCTCTCTTCCTCTTTTCCCTCAGTCTTTTTTTGTTTTCTTTCAAGATCACCTGGTGAAGCTTCTAAACAATTAAACATGCTTTTAATTGCACCTTAAAAAATAAGAAGACCTACTAGTTTTGGAAAGTTGCTTTTGTTAACAGTTTCTCTTTTTGTCTGCTGCTTGTTACAAATTTATCTAATGCAAACAGTAATTTAGAGAGAAAAAAAAAACATACAGTAGGTAATTTGAGAGATAAGTCGGGCATAGATTTCTTTTATGCTTCCAAGGAGATAGGTACTATTTAGTTGTTCTCGATAATCCTCAGTGTCTGGGGCTGATCTGTTTTATACCTGGACAAATTAGTTTCTCTTTCTGGTTGGAGACAATTGGCAGGTCTGCATAGGAATTTGTAAACTGCAGCACTCCTCATTTAATTCATCAGATAAATTGAAGTGAGGACAAAGTAACTCAACACCAGGAACAGAAGCTGTGTGGACTTCCAGTCGAGTTCTCTAGTACAAACTGTTTTAGTCATTCATTTGGGTTTCTGAACATGTGATTGTGTCTGTCAGCTCAACCTCCAACCTACCGAGGTTCATGAATCACTTGACCAGTTTGACCTCAATATAATATATTTTGCTCTCCACAACTCCTTTCTTCTCAGAAGTTGCAGTTGCTTAAGGAGCCCATGCATGTAAAAACAAATGTTTCCCTCTGGGGAACATCACTGGGAAATGCCCCATTTCTTTCATATGTGTCTATATATTAAAGTGTCACAGTGACTATTGAGAATTCGCCTTCTCTGAAAGGGAAAGGTGTTTTTTATTCAGGATTCAGTTCAGAAATCTGTCTAATAACGTGGAGTATTTCTGACAGACCTGTTTTAAATAATCAAAGGAAGGAACCGTGCCAAGTTAACTTTGCTGCTGACTGAGTTTATTTATTTAATCAGTATTTTAAACAGATCTCATTTGGCTTGTTGGTTCCTTCCCCCTCCTCTCCCTTCCTTCTTCAAAGTGTTTTAGTTGGAGTATCTGCTGGCAGGGCACAAGAGATCCTTGTGCTATTGATGCCTGGTAGATCTTAGTGGCGGTAACAAAACAAGTACAAGAATGTCAGTGTTGAAATTTCAGTTGATTCCACTGGAGTATCCAAGAGCACACCCATCCCCCTGGGATGGCAGCTTGCAGTCTTCTGGCATGATAGGATGAAGGGATGAGTCAGAGGAGATGGAGCAGAGAGGCTTATCCTCTGGTCCGACTCCCACCTCAGTTTGCCACAGAAACCTCGTGAGTCCTACAGAACAATATTGTTTTTCCTAATCTCTCCCTAAAGAGGAAAAATCCAGGGAGTCTAGTGGAAATCCACATTAGTGGGTTTCACCCCTTTTCAATTTGTTGGTCTCTCAGTGTTTCCACTGAGAGTGGCCTCCTGCACAGTAAGCAGCCCTACAGTGGCAAGCAGCCTTGCTTTGCCTTTCACAGGCTTCTCAGAGCTAGTCCCCAGCCCTCCCTGCAGCTCCTGGAGCTCTGGCATGGGCAATGGGCTAGCCAGAGCAGGGTCAGGAAGATATGTGGAAGATTGGTTTCCGAGCAAGAGACGTAGGACATCTCTGCAGCAGGCAGATACTATAGTGAGCTTTCACACACGGTAAGGGCTGTACACTGAAAGCATGTGATGGCGTGTTGGTAAAGTTGTTCAGGAAAGCTGCCTCCCAGCAACACAGAAGGTATCCTGCAACCCAAAGGTTGGTCACTTATAGGTACTGGTGTTTGTTCAAAGATGGAGAGTGGGCTGATGAAGGTTGTTCTTGTGAAGCGGTCAGAGAAATCTGGAAGAGAAATAACAAACTGATCTTATTTCACATGATGATCTTCACATGAAGATGTGATTGTTTTTTTTTAATAATCACTCCACACCTTAATCATTTATTTGAGAGCTATACAAATCCAATTTACATAAGCGATGCAAATGTGATGGTCTGAGAGTCTCTTTAATGAGGCAAATGTGCTCATTTATGTTCAAATCATAACAAAGAGGGGAGGAAAAGCAGAAACAATACCTTTTATTCACTTATCTGAATTTGTTTGTTCAATGGTGTCAATAATTACAAAACTGCAGTAACAAAATGACATTTTTTTCATTCCTTTGTCCTAGATTCAGACACTCAAATAAAAAGGAGAGATAAATAAATACATGTGGTTTAAATAATATTTTTAAAAATCAGTATTTTAAGCAAGTTGGATTTATGTCTACCAATTGTGACATTCTAAATATAGCAGATGAGTAATCATTGAGAATGGTCTTTATCATTATGTGCAGAACTGATAGCAGCAGATATGCCTTTTAATTAATTGCTCTAAGGAATTGCATACTGAAATGTTGGGATGCAGAATTTTCATTCAGTAGGTGAGATATGTGTCCATTATCTGGCTGAGCGGCATAAAAATTCTGTAGTTCAGTCATTCCTTAATAGATTTTTCTGACAAATATTTTCCTGAAGCAGCATTTCATCATCAATGCCACACTCTCGGGTGGCATTTCATCAGGAAGTGTCACTATCAGAAGAAGGAATAAGACCCTGTCCTTCCACTGAAACATAAGCAAAACAGTGGATGAAAAGACCTGGAAGAAAATGCACTACAGCACAAATGAGGACTGCTACAGAGGCATCGGCCAGTGCCTCGACATAGTTAATACCATAGTAAGCCCAGTGACAGCAACATTCAGTGCTGTGTTTTGGAGAGAAAAAGCTGGACCTCTGTTGCGTGGAAGTCTGAGGCCAACCCTAATATTCTGTATTTGGTATTTTTGGAATTCCTGTTTGTGTGTTATGGAGGGAAGTGCAGACAATTTTCCAGTAAGTTTTTACTGCTCATCAGTTTTTATTCCTCATGAATGAGGATGCTTCAGACCATAAATCTTTCACTGGTCTAGGCTAACTGTTGCCTCTCCTGGGCTTCCAGCCAGCGTAATTTTGTAGGGAGGAATTACACAACTTGATGAGAAAGAAGTAAATAGTCCTCTCTTAGCAGCTATTTGAAATAGCAGCTGTTTAAGGCTATTCAGCAATGGCAGATATTAGCAATATTACTGGGGAAACTGTAGGTGGTGTACCATATGCACGTACTGCCACATGCTGTGCCCTATTTGTCTAATGCAAAACTCTCATTTACTGGAAAACATGATAGCGATATTTATAGCGGTAGCTGCAAAGTATTTGGACGGATTCTGGTAACCTGTCACTATGCAGTATGGATGTGGAGCGTGGGTAAGGAGACGACAGTCTAGCCTTTAATAATTTGGACTCATCAAGCCCATAATGGTCACCATGCCCCTTATTCACCATGTCCCATATAGTATGTAACAGATGTGAAGCTCATGTTAAGAGAGCAGAGCATGTGCAGTTTGTTTGCATACACCCAGATCTGGGGCATGATGGTGTTGGAGGGCAAGGTGAGGGTCTTTGTCATGAACATGTGCTCAAATGTTCATGAAAAATGTAGCTGAAAGTAGTGTAAATGTGTTTGCTGCTCTCGTGTGTGCAGTGAGCATTGTTACGGCTCCAGTGAAAGAAATGCTTCAATTTATCCTTTCTGCAGCATTATATTTATTTATGTCAAAGAAATTAAAATAAAAGCAGTTGTTCACATTCTCCTTTCCTCCCAGCCCTCTCTCCTTTGTTGAGGCTTTGCTCTTAGGTCACACTGGTCCAAACTGCAGGGTCGGTGTAGTGAGCTCTGATCCAGGCCATCCTGAGGACCGTTAAGTCTAGAAACTCCCTGACTGAGAAAGTTTAGATCCTCCTTTCTTAGGGGCTTGGAAATTGTTGGCTTTTGTGTTTTTTCTCAGTTCTTAGTAGACGAGATGTTAAAATGTCAACATGTTGATTTATAAAGAATCCCCTAAGTTATTTTTATTTCTTTTTAAGTTGTTAGAACTAATTTTTCTCTCCCTGTAGAGCTTGTACATACTATTTAAGTTGTCTTTACTACCACAATAATAGAAAAAGAGAGCAATAGTAAATTTTACAAAAGTTCAAAACAGAAAGGAAAATAGAGAGTATTTTTTTCTGGGAAATGCATTGAAAAAAGAAATTCTGATGTTAATGTTTTATTGGCTGTTTTTTGGGGATGAACTCTATACTTTTCCATTAGTAACACAATTAAAAACAAACAAACAAAAACCATAATATTTATGTTTATTTATAAATATTAAAATATTTATAATATTTATTTATAAATGAATAATATTTATGAGAATATTTAAGACATAAGAAAACAAAAACAACAACAAAAAACAATACATGTAGACCATACCTGATGATTTTCAGAGCTATTTTATTTTTAAGTCAAAATTAGCAATGGTTGTGCTCAACCTAAATGTGATGCTTTGGCATTTCAAGCTTGCATAAATAGCCATTATTCTTTTTCTTTTTATGAAATTAATGCATTTTTAAACACTAGTTGTGTGTCTTTGGCCTTAGTCTCCTGAATTATCTTTTGCTTGGGAGCTAGCGCGTACTTTCTTAAACCAACAGCATTTTCAGTAAGTGAAGCATTTGCCCTAGCATCTGCTTAAAAATAATGAGAAACATGAATTTCTTAATGACACAACCATTTATTTATTTATTTATTTATTGGCTATGTCAGGTATGGTGAAGCCTACGCTTTCAAATCAGAAATGATTTTTGGCCTCTGAAAACTGGGGCCATCTCCTTGTAGGCTGGTGAGCAGCTGCTGGGCTAACCTGGCTCCTCCAGGAGCGCGGCCAGCTCGCTGCTGGCCCCTCACCAGGACGCTTGCCCTGGCAGCTCACCTGCCTGCATGGGAGCCAGCCAAGCCCAGACACTTTCCTGACCTGGCTGAGCAGCCATCTGGAAGAGGGCAGATGCTGTTATTCAGATGTAGATGGATCCAGGGGTGTTAAATGCTCCCACCAGGAGCACAGATCCCGCTGTGCAAAGTGAACGCTGCTGTCTCATGCCTAAAGCAGCGCATGGTAGCATGCCAAGTGGAGAGCAGTGGCATGCCTTGGGGTGGGAGGGTGCCACAGCCATCTTCAGCTTCCCCCCAAAGGGAGAGGAGCATCCTGAGGGGTGTTTGCTCTCTCCTCTCTTCTTCCCACGTGGCCCCAGCTGCTGTGTTTGAGCCTGAGGTAGAGCAGGAAATCCAAGCTGCAGCCCTGCCCAGTCCCTGCCTTTCCTGCTGCACCTGTGGATACATTTGCTTAATGGTGGTGGTGGTGGTGGTAGTTGTTAACTGAATGGTTTTTTGACATTGCCAAATCTTTTTGCACAGGTCACCATCTGCCTGGTGGTGAACAGCAGTCAAAAGGCTCTGCCCAGGCCATTAAGAAATTCTTTGCCTGTCCAGACCTCTCAAGTATATTAAAAGCTCAGACACCTCCTTGTTTTGATTTTTTTTTTTTTTCTGCTTCACAGCCTACTTTTTGTTTCTTGTCTCATGGTAATGAATTAACTGCAAGCGGTAGTGACAGCCCAGGGAAATGACAGAGGCCTGGGGTCACCCAGGGAATGGCTTTAGTAGGAAAGATGAGACTCCTGCCTGAGAAGCTCTTGGGAAGATGGCTTTAGGGTATTTACAAACTACCTGCCTGACCCAGAACAGCAGGATTTGGCCCTGTCATGTTGTACTGTAAATGCATTGAGCTTGGTGGAGTCATTGACTGATACCGGGGCAACAAAAACACCGTTTGGCCTAAATGTTATGGGGAGGTGACATTGAAGGGATCTGTTTTTCAGGGATCTGGCAGGCAGGGGAGGGAGCCAAAGTGTCTGTGCTGCTTTGGGCCATCTGAGCTTCCCTGGAGAGTTTTCGATTTCTGTCTAAGACTGTGCTTAATGTCTTTTTTTCATATTTTTTTTTTCCTGCAGTAATAGTAAAAATCTGTTTTTCTCCCCTAACTATGTGCAGGCTGGCATGGCTTTGACTTATGATCCAACAGCTGCTATACAGAATGGGTAAGAAATGCATGTTTTCTTATGCTTTTTTAAAAATTATTTTGAATGCCATCTTCTGTTTTCTCTTTCTGTGGTGAAACTTACTCAGAAGCAAATTCACTCAGTCATATTTTGACTGAAGCATGTAATGCTATATTGTCAAGTTCTTCTTTTAGTTTCCCTTTTGTTTTTATACCCTCTTGTTTGTAATATCCATTTGAATGGGAAGTTGTTTTTCCTAATAGTTTCCATCTCTATTTGGCAAATCCCAGCGGTTGTCTTTTTAATCTATCTCTGTCATGAAATGGAAACCAGTAAAGTTACTGGCTTTTGTTAAAAAGATCATTGAAAATTCGAGCATATTTTGGATAATAGAGCTATTACTTAATCTGGGTCCTCTCTGCTGCCTGGATGGCTTCCATGGCATTGTTTGACTGGAAATGCCAAAAGGGGAGAAATCCTTAAATTAGTGTGTAAGCAGATGAGACTTACACAGAATGTTGAATAACACTCTTCGTTTCTCAACCGCCAATGCAAAGAATTGAAACTTTTTTTCACATTTAGCAGAGAAGTTGCATCATCATATTATTTATCTGCATGATTACATTTTCAATTATTTCATGAAGCAGAAAAACAGATCCTTGAGATCGGCTATCCTTTCAGATAGATGAACAATAACTTGAAGAGAAGCAGGAAGTTTAGCCCTGAACTCTTTGACAACCACTCCTTGACCAAAGGGATGTTTGATATGATTATCAAATTCCATGCATACTCCCATCTACATTCTCCAGCTGAAGGGGAGAATGCATTGATATTGAGGATGGTTTTATTTGTTCAATGTTTGTTAGGGCACTACTACGTGAAGCATCAAAAAGCAACAGCAACAACCGCAAAAACAAAACAACACTAACATTCACAGTAGCTTTAAAAAAAATCAGTATTAATAGTTTGCATATTTTGCATAATTGCCCTCTAAAAGCAGTATCATTGTAGGATGTTCTCATGAGAATGAGAACGTGATGTTCTCATCTTGCGGATGAAACAACCAAGATGGAGCAACTCAGAAAAAGAAGTTTTTTTGTTTTGTTTTGTTTTGTTTTCAGAGCTGTGATTTCAGAATCCTCTGGTTTTGCTTCTCTGTTCTGACCCCCCAAACAAGTCTTTCTTCTCTATCATCATTCTTTTCAGCTGGTAGCTCATTATAGGCTATAAATAAAACCATCAGTAGTTCATAATCCGCTAGTGTTTCATCCAGACAAATAGCTTTTATTTCAAAGGAATTCCTGTATGTTGTTTACATGAATGTTTCGGAAACTGTAATTTGGATGATCCTTTGACATGAATATAATTTTACTTAAATAATATTTTTTCTTAAATTATGAAAGTTATTTTAGGTTTATATATGCTTAGGAGTTCAGCATGCTCAGTGGTTTGGTCACTCACTTGTTCTCACTTGTTTGAATGACCATCACTGATCATTGGAAGAAGAAATAGTACCCAGTGGAAATTTCATCTCATAGTTTTTTGTTTGTTTGTTTGTTTTTGTTTGTTTGTTTGTTTTTAAGTTCTTTTATTTGTAAGGCATGAAAGAAACTGCATCGTTGGATATCACTGTAAGAGTGACTATTAATTACTGCTTTGAAATATCTCTTCTTTCTACAGTGCCAAAATATTTTCAGTTTCAGCAGGACAAAACCATGTAATTCAAAATGTTCTTCTGGTGAGATTTGATTGCACACGGTGTCATGAGGAGTAGCTCTTACTATGTGTTGATTTGTCCACCAAAAGTAACACAGCTGTTGATCCATCCTTTGGCTACATCTTTAAAATTCTGTCCCCTGAGGATCACCAGGACCTTTTGGTTCCAGTTTCTTTTTGGCTCCCCAGGCGTTCCCTTAGCAGTCACTACATATCCTGTAGTTATAAATTTTTACTACTTTTCATAAGCTGCTTTACTTGCAAGTACAATAAAAATCTAGCTTGTGGGTTTTATTTTACCTAAGTCTGGGAGCAACTTGATGCGTTGCTTGTAAAATGTGCAAATGTGGGTTGTTGCTTGCAGCACAGCAGATGGGATCATAGCAGGTGTGTGGCCATGGTGAAAGAGAGTTAAAAGTTCTTACATGCTATGAAGTGAAACAGGTCAATTTAAACATCAGTGAAGGTGTGTTAGGCAAACACATTGCTCTTCACGAGGACAATCTGGAAGTGAACACAAAGCTGATGTTTTCAGCCCCCTTGTGTTGATAGTGTGTCCATTTTTACCCACCCACGTGTAATACTTAGCAGTAAGGTGGACCAAATAGATAAGGTTTGCACAGAGCAATCTGTAACATGGAGACAACCTCCCTGTAACAGGGCTATTCGGTGCAGTGTGGTTATGCAGGCATTGTCCCTGCACCCAGCTCAGGACTTGATGGGCTGTGATAAGCACATCTTGCTCAGTCCTTCAGGTGCTCACCAACAAAGAGTTTAGTGGACTGAGGCTGTAGGTGGGAAACATAAACATACCTAAGGAAAGGAAAAGATTGAGGTGAGTTATGAGTTGCCAATAAAACTAAGAAGTAAAAGAATGACTGCACATGCTAGCATTTATTAGAATCCCATGTAAGGTTGATAGGTCTGTGCATTCTGATGTAAGTTGCTAAGTCCTTGCAGGGTATAGAGAGAATGGAAGCCTATTGGGGAGATGCATCTCTGCAGGTGTCACAAGATAATATTTAAAATTTCCAGCTCCTTAAGAGGTTTGGATTATACTGGATTTTGGTTAGGGGCACACCCAAGCCTTAGGGAAGAATTTGGGTTCTTACATGTTTTCCAAACGTAAAAGCAGGTTCTCATAGCTCACAGTGTAGTACTATCACTTTTATTATAGTATAAATGCATATTTGCCTTGAAAATCTATGGCAGAAATAAAACAAAAGAGAGAGATGGAGGCTTTCACTAAAAATAGCAAAGGCTTTTTCCCCACAAAGGAATAGATAATTTTCTTCTGAGTCTATTATGTTGTAAGGCTTGATTCTCCATTTCATTATATTGTTTTTATGCCCATGTAACTCTGTTTAAGGATCCAGTGGAGTTACATCAGCATAAAACTGGTGTAATGGAGTGGAGAGTCTGGCCCATAGTGTACCATAGCATTGCAGTATGCATTACCAAAGACATGGTAACCACACACTTCAGTAGATAAGCTCTTTTCCCCTGCCAATTGCTCCATGCCTTTTTTTTTCTTCTATAATCAGCCTTTTCTGAATTGCACTTACAAAGGTATTCAGGTTTTATTTGGGGGAGCTATGTGCCTGTTGTAATATGCTATTGATTTTTCAATTTGCGGTATTAATATTGTTTTAGTAGTTTAATGCACTCATACAAAGAACAAAATAGAGCTCTTGTACTTGCACTGTAAAGATGCTCATTTAAAATGTTGCTGAGGCTTGAGTCCTCCTGGCTATTTGACTAAGATTGCGATGTACTGTATCAGTTTAATATCTGATATCTGGGGGACTATACTGTGCATTTGCAGGCCAATGGGCTCAATATTCAGATAGGTCTTTTTCATCTCAAACATCTGACTCTGTGGCTTATTGCAACAGAAAATTGCTGCTCTGATAACGCTCAGTAATACTCTTACATTATGTGAGCCCCAGGATACTATTTATGAATCTAACTTTTTCAGTACTGCCTGCAGGCACGAGGCATGAGCAAATGGTGTTTATTGCAGTGCAAATAGGGTCTTGCTCTTGTACAGATTCTGTGTGGAAGCTTGCACATTCCCCCATAGGATGGGAACCATATGGATTTTTTTTTTCTATTTTTTTGGCAGCGAAATAGCGACCAGACGCTCCAGATAATGCAGTCCCCAAATGCAGAGGGAGGGCTGATGTAGGAGGGAAATGTGTGCTTTGTCTGTTAAGCAACAGACTGTTCCTAAAGCATTGCCTATGTGTGCCTGATGATATACTGGGAATGTGGTTCTTCTAACATCTCATAAAAATATTTTCTTTTGAGCCCTTTTTAAACCCCTCCTCATGACTGTCCAGAAACATCTTTTTGCCTCCTAGTAATCAATTTTTCCTGTGCGTACAGAATCCAGGTGTGCCGAAAAGGACTATTTTAAATGCAAGTGCAGTGACCATTTTGCCTCTTCTCTCCCACCTGCCTTTCTAGGCTTGTGCTTCTAGCAAGAGAATTGCAGTCGAGGAGCAGGGATGCTGGATAGCACCTGCAAAAAAGAGCTGCATGGGCCAATATAAGGATGCAAACGGCAGTTGCAGAAAATGCATCTGAGCCTTCTGGAGAACTTTCCTTAGGGCTCACAGGTCAACTACCATAAGGCCTACAGCTCTCAAAGCACAGTCAGTACCAGATACTGTACATTTCAGTGCAAGGAAACATTGGGCCATAATTGAATGGCATATCTAAAATGAGTCACAGCTAGTATAATCCATATCTCTTTCCACTCCTTATTCTGATGTGCATGTTCCAATGACTGAGAATCTTACATTCCCTTGGACTTCTTAAAACATCCCTCTTCCACCTCATGTCACTTCTTCCTGAGTCTAAAGGATTGCTAATGCAATCCCAAGCTCTGGAAGGATAAAATCAAATATAGCAAGGTGAGCAGCTGCAGGTCTTGTTGGGGTGCTGTAGTGTTTACACTGGAGCAGACCACTCTGCATAGCAGGATAATTAGCCTGTTTGTATGTAAAGAGAATACAGGGAGATGCCTCCATGTCCCTGGGGTGAGACTGTGTTGAACCCTGTTTGTGAGCCAGCCTTGCTGGAGCCATGTGTGGTTGCATCTCTGTGGCAGGTTGAGCATCCTGTTGTGGGGGATACTCTGCCTGAACCTATCCACACCATACCTGTGTACTTCACATGTGGCAAAGAGGGCTCCAGAATAGACTTCTTCATTTCTTGCTCTGTTGAATTCCTTTAGGGAATATCCAAATCCTTTTCTTACATCCCTTCCGGCATCAGTGATACTGTGACAGGAAGAAAAACCTTTGTCTCCACATATAAAGGATTCATGATTGCAAAATGTTTGACCTATAGCCTGTCACAGTGACTTGGATTATTAAACTTGATTTATTATTATTTAAATTGAAATATATGAACTGGATTTTCTCACATTGTTATTTGCTGTGTCAAATTTCGTTCCTTTCTCTTCTTTGATGCTCTGGTGCATGCATTTTCACAATAAAGCTGAGTGTCCTGATAGTATGTTTTATTTGATGCCTATTTGAGAGCATTCCAAACTGCGACAGATAAATGGTATTGGCAGGGGTGTTGGAAGGGTTGTATTTTTCACATTACCAGAGTGTATATTCTACAAACTTATGTACTATTCAGATAACTGCATCTCTAAGCTGAAAATGAAATGGTTAGCTGTCTGTCAAGTTCTTGGCTTAGCACGCATTTTCTGTAAATTTGGTAGTATTTACTTGGATTTATTGAAGAATTTATTCCAAAGAGTCAGCATTACTTTTGAATGCAAAGGTTTTTGTCCCCTGCCACCCACCTTTTGTTTTTGGTGGTTCATGCACGGTGTGAGCCGAGCATCGGTGCCAGGCTGATGGATAGAATTAGAACAGACTGAAGAAAAACGTGTAGTTTTTTCTAAAGAGTTTTGCTTTTACACTGTCCTCTGGTTCAAGAGGCTTATACATGTATGTATTCTATTAAACATTTAACCTACAGAGTAAATTCTGTCAGTCTTCTGCCGAACATTTTCATTTGCCGCACAGAGCGTTTCTTAGTTCATCCACTTAGCAACAGCATAGCCAAAGTGACTTTTGGTTAACCTTCATCTGGGAAGAACTCCCCTGTAACAGGACTGAGACAACATGCACATCATCCTAATGCCATAGATAAACTTGGCTAGCACTGCAAAAATCCTTCCCCCACCAAATTTGTGTGAACATAATAGAGCGTAGTTGATACAAGCAGAGGGATATAAATGTTTCTAAGTTCTCATAATAGAATATACACAAAACTGGGCAAAGGCACAGTTTTAAAATAGTCTCTGTGCGAGCATTGTAAGGGCAGATAAATGTTCCTAAAATAGCAATATATTTCTATTAAACAAAAAATCACTCAGACGCCACCTGCTGCTTTTGGCATTTTAAAATCTTACTTGGAATAGAGAGAACAAATGATTGCTTCTCCGTCTCCCTCTCCCCTTCTAACTTCAAATGTTTCCACCCAACCTTCAGAGATGGCAGCCTGTTTTCCCAAGCCTATTGGTTGGATGAACTCGGTGATTATTTGAGCCCGCATGCAGAATGAATGCATCCAGTCTGAACTAGAATGATTAGTACTAAATCCGGGATGCCAGGGCGATCAGGAAATAGAGCACTTGTTTAAACACCAGTAATGATTTTTTTGTTGTTGCATGGCTCTCATAGAAAGCTACTGTTGATTGCCTCAGTGCGGGGAGAAAGAACATAAAAAGGCAGAGAGTGTAATCCACTTCACTGTTACAGGGAGCATATGTGCAAAATCTTCTGGTACTTGTAAGGTTGGTGCATGCTATATCTGCATGGGATTTGTGTCAGACCCAGGGGACATTGCACAGAAGTATGGTTTCTCTCTCTCTTGAGGAGTCAAAAAAGCACTTTTTTTTTGTTTTGTTTTACAGTTAAAACTGAAAAAAAAAAAAAGGAAAAAAAAAATCTTTATGAGCACACAGATATTAAGTACTTACACAATACACCAGCAGTGATATTTTCCAAGTGATAATTTTATCAATAATCATTTACCCACAGGGAAATAGAATGAATATAACATTTATTATCGTCAAGCAAGAGATAGTGAAACTTTTGTTTATAGCATGCAACAGTGGAAATAAAAACAACTAAATCTGAGATTTTCAGTGCTGCCTGGGGCATTTATACTCATAATTTTTGATAAATTTCACCAGAAGGTAGGTTTTTAGCTCTCCATCTAGATGAATATGAAAATTTCAGCCAGAGTTTCTGTAATCATCCTTTAATAAAATAAATCAGGCATATACATGGAATGTGTTATTCTCAGCACTGAAGCATTAAGATATTAAAAGAAAACAGTACTGCATGTAAAAATGAAATCAGTTATCATTGTCTTCAGTATCGTGTAAGAAATTTCCTTTCACTAGATAGCACTCTGGAAAATCAGCTGTCTTTGCATTTCAGATAATTACTTCTTGTGTTGTGAAGTTCTATATTTGTGCTAGTTGAAGTGAAAAAAATATGCTTTGTGTAAATATTCCTCCTCCTTTCCATTTTCAAGATCTACTCCGTGGAGCCATCACATTGTCTTTATTGTGGTTTTGGAAATAGATGGACATAATTACCTGTGTAGACTCTTTTTGTCCTTGCCTGGGAGGCAGGGAATTAGTCAGTCAGAGCCTAGCAGTCAAAAGGTTCAAAAATCTCGCTTTTGTTCTTTGTTTGCAGATTTTATTCCTCACCGTACAGTATTCCAACAAACCGCATGATTCCACAGACATCAATCACACCATTCATTGCTGCTTCCCCTGTCTCTACATATCAGGTACGTCAGATTTGTGCTTGTCTACTATGTTTCCCATTTAATTATGTTTTGGATGTTGGATGAAGGCAGAGTGGATACCACAGAAAACTGTGTAAGTGCTTGCGCTCTTGAGTCACACTTTAAACAAAAGGCTTTTTAGTAGTATTCAGGTATCATTTGGTTTAGGGTTTTGAGTGTTTCCTGCATTCTTAAAACTAGCAATGAAAGCCACTGTAATTTTTTCTTATTTCAATCAGCTTCTCTAGTAAACAGCATTTTGCTTCGTTTCCAGTTGACAACAGCAGATGCTTGTCATTCTTATTGAAATGTTTTGTCATTTTGGCTTCCCTTCATGAGCCAAAATTTTTTCAAATGCTTTTATTTTATAATTTATGTTGACTACATTGTATTTTGACCTTTTGACCTCAGCTGTATTTGTTCCAGTAACAGCATCCTTTAACAGCACTCATTTTTATCCAATAATCCCTGACAAAGCAAGATATTTTAGGATAACTCTCCTCATATTCTTCTTTAGTCTCCCACACATTTTGTCTTTCAGAATTTCTCTTTTCAACATATCCCTCACAGATCTCTACTGGGAAATTATTGCCATGTTCTGGCTTTCTGAGATGGAAGTCAAAACCGGGTTGTATAGTTTTATTATTAGCCATTCTCTGGAAACATATGTGAAGCTGATCAGTGGCCATACATTTTCCCATTTCAGTTAGAATCATAGAATCAGAGAATATCCCAAGTTGGAAGGGACCCACAAGGATCACTGAGTCCAACTCCTGGCTCTACACAAGACCACCCAAAAATCAGACTATGTGTCTGAGAGCATTGTCCAAATGCTTCTCAAACTCTGGCAGGCTTTGTGCCATGACCACTTCCCTGGGGGGTCTGTTGCAGTGCCCGACCACCCTCTCAGTGAAGAAACTTTTCCTAACACCCAGCCTGACCCTCCCCTGTCCCAGCTCCATGCCGTCCCCTCGGGTCCTGTCGCTGTCCCAAGAGAGCAGAGCTCAGTGCCTGCCCCTCCACTCCCCTCGTGAGGGAGCTGCAGGCCGCCATGAGGCCTCCCCTCAGCCTGCTCTGCTCGGGGCTGAACAAACCAAGGCCATTCCTCACATGTCTTGCCCTCCAGACCTTTCACCACCTTTGTTGCCCTCCTTTGGACACTCTCTAGTAGTTGTGTGTCCTTCTTACATTATAGTGCCCAAAACTGCATATAGTACTCGAGGTGCACCAGCACAGGTAAGAACAGGACAATCGCTTCCCTTGGCCAGCTATCAATTCCATGCCTGACACACCCCAGGGTATGGTTGGCCTTTTTTGCTTTCCAGGGCGCACTGTTGACTTATATTCAACTTGCCGTTGATCAGAAAGCCCATATTCCTTTCTGTGGGGCTGCTCTCCAGCCTCTCATCCCCCAGTCTATACTTATATTCCATTTTTTTCTGTCCATCAGTACCCTTCCAGTCCTGAGGTCCTGTGTGAGAAAAGCTGCACAAATTTGCAAAGCTGTGTGGTGGGCTGTTCTTAATGTTAAGATTGTTTTGCTTTGTTTTGAGGCAGTACACTTAATATGTTTTAAACTTGATCTTCAAAGATAAAGGATTCTTGTCATTTTCTTTGACTTTCGTATCTGGAGAATGGGGACCCTGTGGCTTTCTCCTGCTCCTCCTTGTTCATGCTCAGTCTGAGATGCCATACACCCATCTCTGTGAGCTTGGGGATAGCCAGTGAGATGCCCACTGATGGCTGTAGCACAGGTATATTTTTGTGTACTTCTGTTTGTTGTGTTGCCCAGACTGATGCAAAAGAAAACTAGGATACATGGTTCTTGGGGTTAGTTCTGAGTTATGCTAGCAGATGGGCTGTCCACACTTAGCGAAAGAGGCAGTTACAGCTCAGAGATGGCACCACAAATGCACAAGAACTTTGTAAACATTTAATTGTCAGTAGAACTGATATATCCATGGAATCTGTTACATGTCAGTAGTAAGGCAAAACAATAAAGAAAGACTTCAGTGAGGCACAGAGTTCAGATGAGAATGGACCTCATGATGCCGAAGGTAAGAGCTGCTTCTGGGGATAGGACATCTTAAGCCAGCGTTGCAATGAAAGCTTTCCATCAGAGTAAGCTTCAAAAACTCTGAATTAGATCTGCAATTCTTACTGAAAACGGGATAAATCATTCTGGGATCTCTGAAAATGTTATACCTTGGAAAGTTTATATGGGTACTTCAAAAATGAACTTGAACATTTTATGTCTGCTGCACTGTCAGTTGGATGACATATTCATGATTATATTGATGGATGAAAGCAAACAATACAAATGAAAAAGTAGGACAACATGGAATATTGAAGACTACTTTAAGAGATAAAACTGTGCATCATATTGGTGGTGCAATCTCTCAGACTCCTGACTTTGGTGGAGCATTATCAAATTAAATTTAAAAGCTTTTTCCGATGTCAATAACTTTATGAAACATAAATGATTTTTGCATGGAGTTACATACCTTAAGTCTTTTACCAAAATGAGTTCTGTAGTTGCAATATAAATAACGTTTTCATGTAAATCATTGGAGTTCTGTTTTAAACTTTTCTGTGCTAATTGAAAGTATTTGATATGCAGGTCCAGAGTACTTCATGGATGCCTCATCCGCCATATGTTATGCAACCAACAGTAAGTGGATATGTGCTAATATCCAGATAAAAGTGCTTACACCGTAGCCTCACTCTGCTTGTCAGCCACATTAAAGTCCTAGGTCATTTAAGAGCAGCCAGCTGCTCCCTTTGACAAGAGCCCTCTGCTGTAAAGATTTTGCTTCTTTAAGGAACATGATTTGATTTAGTGAAAAGGGAGGAATGGGTGATATATTATCTAATTGCATTGATTATAAGAAAATAATTATCTCTAAAGTATAGTTTCTGAAGTTTTGCTTCAAGGACTGCAAGACAGCTACATTCCTGCATACTTTGAATTGTCAGGATCAACACATGTTAGCCCTCCCTTATATGCTTATCCATCAAAAAAGTCCTTTGTAGTTGTATATACTTTAAAGGATCCTCAATGTCTCAGTAATGCATTTCAAGTACTGGAAAAGGGTGAAGCACAGCTGTCTTACAGAATCTCTGCCAAATCTGAATCTGCTTTATGATTTGACCAGTCAACTCTTTTTTCTTTTTTTTTTTTTTTCTGAGTAAATTTTCATCTTTCATCAATTTATAACTACTACTTAAAGCAGCATTAAACTCTTAGCACCATTTATTAGAAGCAGTGTCGTTGATTTTTTGTTTACCTCTGAGAAGAGTTTTGATGCACTTTCCCTAATGTTAGTGATATACTTGAAGGAAAGAACATACTGAACCCCACTGCCTACAGATTGTTTTCATTTTGTTTCCTACGTTTGATTAGTTTCTCAGGCATAGATCCACTCAACAGTGCCATTAATCAAAATTCAAATGTATATTCCACCTAAGCACTGATACATTGATTTATGTGAGGTTGGTAAAACTAAAATGAAGGTGTATTGTTTAGGATTGCTCATTAAGTGTTAGTTAGGATGTTCATTACATTCATTTGTGTTCAAATATTTTGACCTCGTAATAGAGTAACGTCTATTATTTTCTGTTGGGAGTTAGCTATACAAAAGCATAGATATAATTATCCTACATATTTAGTTTAGTAGCTCAGGATTCTCATCCCACTTTGAACTGCTCTACCACATCCGTCTGAATTTTTTCAGTTTTCTCTAACCAGGGAATGACCATAGTGTGTGACTGACCATCTGCAGGAAGCCCAATAACCACCACTGTGGTGCTGCACCTCTCTGCAGACCCTGGTGGAAGTTTCCATCTCAGTGGAGTAAAGCTACTGCTGTGCTCCTTGTAGGGAGACCAAGATATATCAAACAATCAATCCTGTATGCTAATATTTGGATTTAACTGCAGACCACAAGAAATCATAGAGGTGTGGATATAATGTGTCATCAGACCTGTGGAAGCCAAAGGATCTCTGATCCTTGCAGAAATATTCCCTTTCTAACAGGAAGAACCTAAGCACTTTACCGATTCCAGTTTTTGTTTAAATGTATGTTTGAATATTGTTTGAACATGTTCAGCAAAGCATTTATGTTCTGTACTAGAAGCAGTGAGTATTTTGGTGTGGTAATTGGATGTATTTACCCCTTCCTAAAGGGCTGTGAAGAGAAAAACGGTTTCTATATTGAGTGGCATCCTCAACATGCCGAATTAAATTGGTGTTCATTGCCAGTCAGAGAGTTGTATCAGTGAAAGGATATGTGCTTTTATGTGGAAAAGCAGAGGGAGAGTGGATAAGAAGTTTAACTCTTCAGTTTTGGTGTCATTGACATTATGGGTTACCTCCATCTATTGTCTGTAGCTATTCCAGTCTTTTCACGGAAACTTTTTTCCATTCAGTTTCCCAAGATTACGTTCTTAAATAAATGGACATGAGGGCTTTAGTACTGGAAAAGTATAAAAGCAGAAAGGCAGAACTACTATTCCTGAGATTTCATTCAGATCTGAATTCTTTATTAGAAATGTCTGAAAAATTGTCAGAGAATTACTACACAACAGACTATCTTTTGAAAGGAAATGAAGAAAGTATCTATTCCAAGTTTACTTTAGTTTCATGCCTAACTATAGACTCTACTCTAGACAGCTCCATAGCTTAAAAAAGTATGAAGAAAATATTATGACAAAGTTGTCAGAATGTAAGACCCAATGAATTGATGAAACTGGGAAATTTCTAATTTGGTTAGCTTTTTGTTTCTTCTTGTAACTTAGTTTGCCATATTATTATCTAAATTGCTAGCACTTTACTTCACAGTATTTTATGTGATGATTGATTGCAGTGCATGATGTCCCATTGGAAACCAGTGTAGATAAAAATTACATTCCCCTTGCCCCAGGAACCAGAACATTTTGTTAAGCCTGTATTATTCTTTCTGAATAAAGATGAACTCTTACAGCAAGCACAGTATGAATTGCACAAATGCCGACAGTTAGTTTTTCGTTTTGATTATAAATATCCACTAAATTATGTTACCGGATGATTAGTTTTTCATTTCAGAAGGAAGCTCCTACTTGATACTTATGTATAATTTAACACCACATAGTTTCCCTTGTGACAGAAAAAGAATCAGTCCCATGTTGCAGAGGAGACAAAGGAGGTTTTTCATTCAGAGAGCCATGCACAGACAGGACAGCTTGCTCCTGGGCTGGCAAGCTTGCCAACAGGAGGGAAAGAGCTGTGTTGCACAGCATCACAACCCTGCCTCTGCCTGCCTCTTCTCTGGCTGCCTGTCCCTGCTCGTTTGTCACCTCTGTGTTCATTGTCATTTAAACACCTTGCTCCTCCTTCACAGATATCCCCCCACAGTTGGGTGGCCTTCCAGAGATGTTGCTCATTTATTTCCCTTCGTATATCAATTTCAGTCACATCTTCCTGATGTGTGCATTCTGTATTCATTTACTTGGTGAATCCAAAAAACAACACTATGGTAAAAGATTATATTTCTGATTTCTTCTGTAGCTTTTCAGCTATGACCAGATAAACCTCTGGCCCTAATAGATAGCAATAACATATATATTACCTGGAAAGTATGTGCAGATATTGCTTTCCCTTCCCCAGCCTCATTTGTCTTACTTTTGTTATCTTCTTAAAAACAGACAATAACCAAAATGACATTCTATGAGAAAACAATGTTCAGAAATACTGGGAAAAAATTTCCCAGGTCAGATGGGGCAGTCAAGGACTCTGAAAATAGAGGATAATTTACTCATGATTTTCCCTGTAACTTTTAACCTTGATATACTAGCTTAATGTGAAAGAGCAGCTGCAATTTAAAAAGATTTTTTTTTCCATGAATTTTGCTAGCTTTTTACTAAGAGCCATGTAAAGTTAGTAACAAATACATTGAGGTTGCATTGCTGTTTCAGAATAAGTAGTATTATGCTGGAATAGAAGGGTCACACCTCCCACATCTTAGTGCTTGCACAACCTTCAGGGTTTTAGAAATGAGAATTCCAGAATCACGTGAACATGATGAAAAATTTACCTTTAGGCTCCTGTGTGACTCAGTTTTGGAAATGCATCTTTTGTCAATGGAGCCTTAACCTCTTTATAACCATGTTGACTTTACTCTGTCCAAATAAGAATGACTCACTTTTGCCAGTTTTGTTGCTTTTCCACGTGCCACAGTCCCTCTTGCTAGCTTTAATAGAAGACGAGTTGGAGAAGAAATATGGCTACGTGGAGTTGGACTCATACTGGCATAACATTTAATCCACTGATAACAGTTTGGGCTCCGTTTAGTTAACTATGGCTTTCAAAGTACAGTGTGAACTCATCCCTACTTGAAAGAAGTCTTGTATTTCATTACTGCCTTAGGATAAGGGTAGATGGATAGCGATGACAGAATCAAAACATAAATGGGATAAGAGTTATTCTGGGGATTTATAATATTTGCCATTTTATGTGTTCTTCCTACAGTCCCTGAAGGCCATCTTATGGTTCAGCGAAAACTTTGAGAAACATGTTGTTTAAACTCAATTCATGTATAGATAATCTTCATTTTTATTAACAGTGACATTTGTGTAAAACTTTTTTGATTCAAATCTTTATTTCAAATCATGTGTACTCTTGCTCTCTAGAGGCATTTTTTTTTTTTTTAGTGAATCAACAGAAATGCTCTTCTTCCCTAACACTGCATACTGGATTTACACTTATCCTCTTTTATTTTCCAGTAAAACTATGCCCCCACATGTTCTTGTCAGTCTTGAACAGTTTCTGCGTAATAGCTGGAGAAAGAATATGCCAGTGGGTGCATGAAAGGTGCAAGGAGGGCAGCATATGGAAAAACCTACTATTGATAAAAGTGCATTTGGGAGAACTTCTCTTCTGGACGTTTCTCAAGGCCTTACGGCCCTTTTCAAAAGGTCAATGGCTTAACAAACGTCCTTATTATTTTTTTTTCCTGTCTTCCTTCCTCTAGCCCATGGCTGAATGTAGTCTGTCTGTCTTTAAAAGCACCAACAAAAAAGTTCCTTATTTCATAAGCAGCGTAAAACCCCTGCTTTAGTGAGAAGCTAGGCTGAGTAACAACTCCAGAATCTTGCCTTTTGATTGTTGTGCATGAATGTAGCATAAAAAGTACAAACTGTCCAACTGAAATATATCAGTTTTCATTTTCTCACTAGCGACTCTGTTGTTTTGGATAGTACCCAAAATACCAGAGCAGTTTCAGTGTTTTGATTCCTACGCTCTTGAACAAAGAAGTTCCTTGTGCTCCCTTTGGTGTCCCTCTCCCAAGGCTGCTTTCTTTACCTCGCGTTTGTTGCTCTACCTTTTCAGCAAACCGAGCCAGGAGTCCATCTTGCATTTCGGTGTACGAGCGTAAGGGAACAAAGTATGTCCTCTGCAGACAGCTGAGTCCTGCATCCAAGATGAAATGTGAGAGTTCAGCTAGATGGTATGAAAAGTAAACAGGAAATAATCCTTGGAAATTGGAATCTCCAGCTATTCTTTTAACTTTTAGCTGTGTATTTTTAAGAGATCCTTTGAACGTGAACTTAGTTGAACTTTTAAGGCTAAAGAGTTTAGAGGTTGAAATAACTAACCAAATACCACTGCCAAAGTTCTGCTGAACAATTTTAATTCCAGTGTTTCCCGAGGCAGAAAATCAAGGACTGCCAATTCTATAACTCTGATAATCAAGACAGTAATTGGCAATGTTCCTTTGGGACAGGCAGGCTCGCATGAGGTCATTTCTGCCTGCCTCTCGCCCAGCACTGGCCTTATATAGAAGTTGTCTCTGCTACTAAATGGGTAATTTCAAACTCAGCTGAGCACTCACTTACCGACCCTCTTCAGCTCCAGGTGCTGTGGTGTTAAGGAAGGTACTCAGGCATCCACCTGCAGAGGACAGAAAAGCAGTGCCTGTAACCCAAGCTCACAGCTCTGTAAAAGGAACTAGGTGCAAACAATTCACCCAAGTCACACACTGTGGTCAAGTGTAGGGGCTCGTATGTCTGGTTATTCAGCTCTTCTGGAATCCCATTGAAGTATTGCTGTAGTCATTTGTTCTGCTGTTGTAGAAATTAAAATGAATTAATATGAATGGCAGAAAAAGCCTTATCCAAGTTAGATTTCCAACCCTTTTTGACACTCTGCTAGAGCCCCCTAGTGAAATTGGGTTGTTTTATGATGGCAGAAAAACACACCACATATGGATTCACTTAGGAAACATGCACAGGAGAACCACAAGTGTTTCCAGTAGACGAGCCCTTGCATTTTAGGAACTCATACATTGCTGTTTTACCTTAAAAAGTCGTAAGAGTTCTAGTAAAAATTTATCTTCCTTCAAGTATTCTATGGATAATATGAACACTAAATGGATAAACCATCACTCTAAATTTTTTTAAAAGACATTACTGGAAAAAAACATGTATATCTATATTTAATATGAATCTATAAATGTAAATGGAAAAGATATTTGGAAAAGAAGGCTGACACTAAATCTGAAAGGTACTCCAGAGAGTTTGAAGTTGGGAATTTCTGGTTGAGATATGTAGTGGTTACGGAATATTGATTTCTTTTTAACAGAAAAGATGCAACCTTAACTGTCAACCCTCATTGTCAAGAAAAATCTCAACATGACAACTGTTTAAAAGCAGTAAGGTTTATCAAAGGGGGCTATTTTTTAAAAGATAGATATTAATCAATAGACATTAGAGTACCTTCTGTGGAAGAATGTAGTGCATTTTTTAAAAAAAATCAATTTCTAATTTTGTACAAAACCTGCCATCTATTTTAACTTTTCCAACTTCATGCGCATTTGCTAAGACTGGAAATCACTAATAATATGTTTATTTCATATAACACATATACTGTGTATGTCTCTGGTTGCATGTACATTTGCATTTACACAAGGTTTTGAGTTTACACGAAGTCAAAAACCTGAACATAGACTGAAGGGTTCATATATAGTGTTTGCCATTTTGAGCAAAAAATCCTCACTTGGTGAGCACTCACCATGTTAGTTATTGTCCAGGTAGTAGATTAATAAGTAGGCAGCATTTGTAAATCAGTAAAGAGTGATGGACTGCGTAAGCACATGGTATTAATTATAGTCCAAGAGTTAGATTAATGAGTGTGCAGAAAGCAATGGGCTCAGCAGAGTGGTGAGTTAGGTAAGCATGTGATATAAATTTGTCAGATGATTTCTCAGTTTAGCTCGCCATCAAATATTTTGCCATGTGTATTGCATTATGGTTATTCATACATGTGTGCTGTGAACTAGAGAGGCATGTGATACATGTATATTACAGTCCTCTCAAATTTATCCTCCATCATGGACCATCTCTTATTTTTTTCCAGTAATGTCCATTGTATGGAAGTTGATGGTAATATTTCAGCTTCTGCAGTGACAGCTTTGCTACTCCTGTTTAAGCAAATGTAGGTTTGTCTGATATTCATGTCGTAAGCAGGACACAAGCCCACTTGCAACACAGATGGTTGTGTACTGCAATTGCCGAATATGCATGTTCTGTGAGGGTAGAAAGGAAAGGCAGCATTTCATCTGCCACAGGCAGTGAAAAGCTTTGAAAAAGCTCTGTGCTCTGGCAGCGCAGAGGTTTCACACTACTTGGTGACAAGGCTGGGAGTAATCTACTGTTGGTGCCTGCTGCACGCGGTGGTGGGTCTTGTTCCCATGATGGAGACACGGTTCTTGTTTCCATAGTGTGGATAATATAGGATAGAGGATATTGCTGCAGAGCAGTTCTCCAGCAGAAAGGGACCTGGATCTCCTTTGGGCTTCCCAAATCCCATCGCTGCACTGCAGAAAATCTGCATTGCCAGTACAGATGAGGCACTGGGCGGCTTTGGAGAAGAGGGCATCCCTTCTCCAAAGAACTGTAAGGACAGGCACAACCTCTCACTATTGTATATGTGAATTCCTGCTACTGAAGGATCAAGTCAATTTGTAGGCTTACAACAAAATGTCTTTTTAGACACAACTGGAGAGGAAGGAGTAATGAAGAATCAAGGTGTAAACTGCAAATTATTGCAATTATTTTAAGTATGCTATTCATACAGGTTTTTGTCCCAGAGGATTCCACTATCATTGGAAGCAAAATCCAAATAGAAATCATGAATATTTATTCATTTATATGTGTATATTATTTATAGCAATATATTATAAAATCAAATATAAAATTAATTTTATATATATTTATATATTATATAAATTATTATATATTTACATATTTATTATATATTTTATATATTTATGATAAATATGAATAATATAAAATATTATATTATATAAATAATCTATTGTGTATAGCAATATATTATGTGTATATTATTTATAGCAATAATCATTCTTTCCAGAGCTCCTTTTTGACCTGAGCCAGCTTTTATTTGCACTGGTTTCAGAGGATATACATAGAGTTAGAGCACTTAGTAATAAATACTTTTTTTTCTGCCACTGATCTGGTGCATGACCTTGGAGAAAACATCTTTTTTCTCAGCCTCAGTTTCTCATTTGTCTTTTTTCTTTTTTCTTTTTTTTTTTTTTTAATCCCATCTGTTTAGATTATAAAACTGTCATGCCACTAAATAGTTTTTACTGAATGCTTCTGAAATGCCTGGTGGAACAAGAGCATCTAAACACAGCCTCACAATTATATTATTAATATTTAGGGATGTCGTGTTAAATAGTAAAATAATGCTGTCCTGGCTACAAAAAGAAATGTCGGGTCTAATTTTCCCTGGTACAAATCAAGAGTTAACTTCACATAAGAAAATTGAGTTACATAGGTGTGAAACAGTGAGACTGAGAAGAGAATCATGCCTGCAGCAAAAAGTTGATGAAGGAGACTCTGGCACACTCCTAATTCTTAGAACAAAGTGAGACCATAAATTACCGTTATGTTATGCAAGAGTATTCAAGGACCAATTTACATAAGTAAGGGAAATTAGCTAATGTATATATTACTTTCGATTACATCATGATTTTCTAGCACAGGAGTTGTGTAAAAAATTATAATATTGTCCTTTAAGGAATTAGTGACCAATTTATGAGTCAGGATCCCTGCTCTATCCAGGAAGCATGCTATATAATCCCTTCCCAAACCTGATTAATTAGTTTGATTTTTTGCCTCTTGCTAATCCTATCAGGAGGCTTGTTTCAGAACACCTTTGCTCTGAGGCATAGAATTGCATTTTCAATTTCCAACCTGAAGGTACTTTTGTTCGTTTTACATCCATCTGTTCTTGATCAAACATTCTCCCTTACCTTCAATAAATCTTCTCTCTTCACCACATGAATTTATAGACAAAAATCTTACCTGCATCTTCATTTGCTGAGCTAATTATGCCAACATTGCTGTGCATTTGCAGCAACTTAGCAATTTTGTACTTCTGGCTGTCACACTGACCCTCCTTTGGATCTGTTCCACTTTGAATTAATTTTTCTGGGCCAGTGCTTATAGTATTCCAACTCTTTGTACAACAGCATTCATACTTTCTTCTCTTTGCTGGGAGTACTTTGCTAAATTATAAAATAACATCTTTTTCCCTTGTGCACATGACTCTGGTAATGCAGACATCCTGTAATTCATTGCTATACCCAGGTTTTCTTCTTCTTGTAGTTTTCCAGCAAATGCTCCTGTATTGTAAAGGAAAGCATTTATTAGCCTAATTATCTTCATGAAATTGCACCTTACTCGGTTTAATCCAGTTCTTCCTGTATGATAGTTCAATCTGCCACTTTGCTGACAGTGCCTTGCAACCTCGTCATTTCTCAAAGTTTTATTATTCAAGGGCATTATATATTGGATGAGAAAAAAATATATATTATGGAGATTTTAGTGACCCTACCTTAATTCTTTATCATCCCCAAAGTTTAGTAATTGCTGGTGTAGCACTAACAGAAATATTTTATTGACCTTCAGAGAGCTTAGATCTGCTACATGTCCTTTGTCTAGAAAATAGGTCATTTTATTTTAAAAAATGAGGTTAGCTAGCTCTATCTTTGGTTTATCTATGTTCCATCTTCATTAATACCCTTTAGTCCTGGCCTCTGGACCGGTGATTACATGTGCCATTCTGCCATTACTCTCCAGTAGAGAAAATCCAGTCCTGGTTCCTTGTTTCTCTCGCACCCACACCATGAGTTCATTGACTTCTTTGGGTTTTTCATCTCCTTTGACTGCATTCAACCCTCTGCCCAAACTTTCATTCCCAGAAAGCTGCTTTTGCCACCGCTGTCTGATGACTCATGCAGGAAATGGAGGCAAAGTCCTTGTCCTGTTGGAGCTGCTTCTGAATTACCTTTAATCTGTACTGCATCCTCACTGAATAGGGAGCCTGTCTCTGGGCTCTGTCCTTGTTTTTCATGAATCTGTTTGAGAAGTCTTTTGTTAGGTGTTTGAATATCATTTGCCAGCTCTCTGGAGATTTTTAGTGACTCTTACTTCTGGTTTGTGAGATGTAGCATTTTTTGTCCTATTTTTTTTTCTTTTTTTTCTTTTTTTTCTCCCATGTTCATTCCTGATATACTCACTGAGGTGTCTGAGTAAGTGGTTGACTAATTAACACCTCCTCAACTGTAACTGGTGAGGCATCTTAATAACATAATTATTTTTAAATTACTTTTGCAGAGAAAGTTCAAACTTTTTTTTTATTATTTTATTATTATTTATTTATTTTTTATGTATCAGTGTATAAAAGTACACTAAGATTTGACATCCTGGAAGCTAGAAACTTCCAAGCTATCATAAGTAATAGCTCATTATTGAATGCACTCTAACAGTATTTGCCATTCATTTTTTATTCTATTAGACATAATGCTTTCTTTTCAGATCAAATGTCTTTATAAAGAATGTAATATTGACCTAAGCTTTTCAGTACAGAGACAAATCTAGATCTAATCGTGTGTATCTTTCCTAAACTGATTTCGCTCCTAAAGAGGTTAAGCAGACTGATCATTGAATTACAGTTTTCAGGTTGTAACCTCATGGCCTTGTTTTCTTCTCAAACCAGTATAAATTAGGAATAAGACTGTTATAAGTCCATGCATTCAACAGTGTGTGTCAAAAAGCTTCTTGTTAAGAATCAGTGGTGTCTGCAACATTGTTGAGAGTATAGTTTCAACCTCTTTTTCTTACATGATTGAGAAAGCAAACAATGAAATGCAATAGTATAAACACAGAACATTCCTTGACTGCTTCATAGTAGGTTGATGGAAATGAGTTGTGCAACACAGTGATATATCAACAGAGTCAGAGGAATTTTGAAAGAGTGCTGAGCTGTTATTTAGCGAAACCACTGAATGATCATTTTTTGGACTACCTGCCAAAGAGAGATGCACTTCCAGCACGGTAGGCTTTCTTATCAAATCACCCATTGCTGAAAGAAAAGTGGAAATCACCGGTTGAAATTTCACTTCTTCTAACTGTGGTTTAAATGCAATTTGTTATTCTTTATTACTGACTACAGCCTTGAATGTACCTAGTTAAAGGATATCTGCTGACAGCTTTCCCACTCCCTGCCTTTTAAATAAGTTACCGGAGAGTTTTTGTAACATCACTTTGTTGTCCAGAAGAAACCCTGTCTCTAACTTCCAAAATCCCAGGTGTGGCCCTTCACTATTATGCTTTTCAGAGTGGGCAAATGTGTGGAAGATGTATTTTTTTTCTATGCACCACACACACGTCTCAAATCGGGAAGAAAATTGTGTCCCTTGATATCAGATGTCTACTTCTGCCTCCTAGAAATCTGTAACACTTAGAAAAAACACGTGTGGAGTCTTCATCCAGGGCTTGGTCCGGGATAACTTGGATGATTTCTTCAGCTCAAAGCTGAGGGTCACAGGTTTGACACCCTGCTACTGATCTCAGTGGTGGGACAAAAGGGTTGCGTATGATTCACACAACAAGCAGGCTGCTTTCAAACAGCCTTTGTACTTTTCCAGTACGACAATCTGTAAATCATTATGCACCCCCTCTTTGCCCAATCCACACAGGATGTGAGTCTGTGTCAGCTCCCAGCTTGATAGCCTTCCTCTTTAGTGCGATCAATAAAAGGCTCCTGCTTGCAGCTTTGGAAATTGCTAGACTATTGCCAGCCCCTAGCCAAGAGGGTGGGCGTCACATTTGCAGATGTCCCACATCTGACAGGGTTGGGGCTCGAGGCATATTTCCCAGTGGCAGGTAGTGGGAGAAACCTGCTGTGGTAAAGCTGGTCCATCTATGCTGCTGGGACTGCTCCTGGCTAGCCCTGGCTCCAGTGGCCAGGGAATGCCAGCAGTGTTTTGGGATGAGCGTGATTATATGCACTGCGTCACTGACATTTCTTCCTGCTGGAAGAAATTTTCCCTGTGGAAAGGGGAGAATTGCTCGAGGTGTACTCATTTTGAATGGGGATCAAGTGTTGGAGGCAATGAGGGTTTCCTGGTGCTTGTCACAGGTCTCATTTCAGGGAGAGGAGGGGGTGGACATTTGTCAGGAGGAGTTTGAGTGTTTCTGATAGACAGGTAGACGCAGTGCCAATTCTCCCTGATTCATGTCTGTGGAAGTAGCAAAGCTGTATTAGCTCCCTCGCTAACTCCCACTCCAAGTTCAACCCGCAAAGCCTCTCGGCATGATAGATAAAGCTGCGACAGGCCACATCTTCCCCTCAGAAACAGCACAGGAATAATAAGAACTTGAAGGGAAAGACTTGTGCAGTCCCCATGCTTTCATGCTGCCTTCTGCAGACAGTAGCACCCAGTTCACATGCCTGAGCCTTCACTTGATATCCGATTTGATAACATTTCAGCCTAAATCTTCACAGGTGCTCAACCCCTTGGTGACATTGATTTAAATGGAAGGTGACTATGGGGCCAAATTTAGTCAGTGCTTAGGGCAGGGAGATGAGGGGGAAATAAATTGTTCTGGAAAGGTAAAGGTAGCCTTGGTGCTGTTTCTGCTACCCCATGGGAGTTAGGGCTTCGTGCCCAGATTTGGACTCACAACAGCAAACCTACTTCTGATCTGTACCACTGTTCATGATACAAGCAAGTGCAGTTCTCTAGGGATAGCTCTCAGGCCCTCTGTACTAGTTTTATTCCTTTCTTTGTTTTGCCTCCACTTTCCAAGCTAGTAAATCCAGACCATTTTTCCGTTGGTGACAAAATTCAGTTTCAGATATTAAACCAAGAAGCCTCTTGCTGGGACTTTGTGCATGGTGTGCACATCTTTGAGCTTCTGGGCTTTGTACGTCAGTGAATAGTAACCATGGATGTTTCCCCTAGGATAATATAAAGAAAATAATGTATATAAATGACACTCATTCTGAATATTGGGGGTGATTTTGCTAGAAGCCAAATGAGCTTGTTGTAAAGATTGTACAATAGAGCTTGGAGAGTTTTAGGTATCATAATCTGAGAGAATTTACTATCATGCGGACTAGATGTATCGTGGTCATTGTTTATCATTTTTCTTGGTGTTTTACATGCCACCCATATTTCTCTCTTCCAGTTAAATAATAGTATAGGTCATAGCTTTGAGGGTATGGGCTCCAGTGCTTAGCCATGATCTGTAGTTAGCATCGTCCAGACTTGCACCATGCTGAGAGAAGCAATAGGGAGTAAGCGTTTCTGCAGCTGCCATTTCTGTGATGATGATATGGGCTTGTCTCCCTGGTATGCCAATGTACTCGCATTCTCTTTGAGCCTCCTTTCATCATTTTGTTCAACAGAGAAGTAAAGGAGGAAGTGGGAGAATGCCGTGAGTGCTGTTGTGTCAAGTGGTATAAGATTGTGCCTTGCTCTTTCTTTTCAATTTCTCGGCCAAGCTGGGACTACGTGTAACCTGGTATTATGCCACATTAATTCTTTTCATGGAAGAAAAGGCTATGTTAACTCTTTTGTGCTGGTAA